>NC_139046.1:46237284-46863088 GCF_965140915.1 Aythya marila | reverse complement strand
TATTTCAATGCAACAGATAAGAAACTTTCTCACAACAGGATATTTTTCTCCCATTTAGATTTTTTTTTTTTATTAAGTCCAAGAAATTTACTTTCTTAAAATAAATGACTACAAGTACCAAAGACCAGAGATGTCTGCAATACAAACAGGTTTTGGTGAGGGTAAAAAAATAAAAATAAAACAAAACCCAGCAACCTGCCAGCTATTTCTCTTTTGGAACCTCACCTCAGGCATACCAAGAAACTACTGGAGAGAACGAGTTACTTGTCCAGCAACTTTCTGGTGCAGATGGGAGACCGGAAAATATCTGAGTGGACTCTGAACTGTGCACACCAGAATAGTTTGCTGGGGTTAGCTTGCTTGGACTTTACTTATGAATACAGTTGTTTGTTACGGATGGAATTTTTGTTTTTGCTTTTTTTTTTAAACCAAGTATTATTATTTTTTTTTTTTTTTAAAGAAGTACCCAATGAGATCTATGAACTGTGACTACTACGTTATATTCAATTAATTTCTCCTTGTTCATCATTTAAGAGCTTTAGCATGCAAGCTGTCTTTGCCGACATTTTTCTCGCTTGAAGTCTGTCAGTAGGCAGGAAGCCTGAGCTCCTCTCATCCTTCTAGATTAACAAAGCTGAGTTGTAATTCCAGAAACTGCCGTAACGATTTCAGAGCTTTCTTTCCAAATCTAATAACCCCACCTCTCAAGAATGACGTTTCACAAGGCAGCAAATGCAATGATAGATTTTACCACCTGTAACACTCAGACTGTCCGTCAGTACAAGCACGCACAACTGCAGTGCAGCAATACGGATTGTGTGCGTACCTGAGCGTGCCACTATGCTTTCTGCCTCTGCCACGGGGGTTACCTGAGGAGTCATTTTCAACAAAATGCTAAATTCTACACAGACTGTACAGCTAATATATTTAAGATGCGTTAATTTACGACAACAGGGGCCTCAATGGACCATCTCACTATAACTTAGTGTGTAAGGATGGGGTCTGTCCATCAGAGCTTAATGAACAGCCCTGGTGACTGCAGAGGCTTACAGTCCCCTTCAGAAAAGGGAACAGCACATTTTGATTAGCAGATCTCAGACTATGTTCTAGAGATGCTTGAGAGTCCCTGGACTGATTCTAAGGCACTTGAGAAGGTAAAGTACATGCAGTATTGGTAGGATTCATGACATTATTCAGGAGTCTGTACCTCTGTATTTCAGCTATGTCCACATGAAGGGTAAAATTCTAAGAGCTGTAGATGATGTGGCCCTACTGTCTTCCTCAAAAACTTCTACAGGAGCAGGAAACAGAGGTGGAAACTGGACTCACTCCTGGCTGCAGGCCTGTGGGGCACAAGGAAGAGTTAGTTACCCAGAAGGGCACACAAACATGTGCTTAATACTAGGCATGTGAATGCCCCAAATGCATAAAGGCTCACATGCCAAAGTTAGTAACACTGCTGCAGCCAAGCCGTGCTAAGAGTTAAGCATGCACTTAAGAGCTTTGCTGGACGGCAGCCATTTACAGATGTACAATCAGTGCAGAGACATGTAGGCAGAGACTTCCTTTAATGGGTCCACTGAATTCTCTTCTTGAAGATACATATTTGGTTATTTTGCTTAACGTATTTATAAACCCAAATACTCTTCTTCTGATTACATCTCAGACACTAGGACATGTATCATTTTGCCTGGAGTCCTTTGTTTACCACACTTCTTAAAACTCAGGGCCAGATAAACAATTCTGAATCAAATGCAAAAAGCAGCTGGACTCTGACAACAACACAGACCTCTCCTAATGCCTGTTCTCCTCTTCCTTCGTCCTTCATTTGTTAGCTTTGGAGATGCTGATAGATGCTTGTCTGCATGTAATGATAATTACTAACAGCAGCTTGATGAATAAGAGGGAGTGGAAGGAAAACAATGGGAAAGGCATTAAGGGCACTGAGTTGCTCTTTCTGGGGTGGGCATCAGACATATGCTCACTACTCTAGTCCCAGTGCAATCAAAGCAGTCCTATGCCACTGCCAAAATAACTGCAACAGGTGCCAAAAGATTACAGCACTGGTTAAATCCACTCCTAAGGCACCAGCTCAGGGGCTGATTCAAGCCCCAGAAGCCAATGAACATCTTTCCCCAGATGTCAATTGTTTCCAAACAGTTTCTCTTACTCATTTCCAGTGCAATGTGGGAGGGGAGGGGGGAGCAAACAAATTCGACTGCCAGGAGGGGATCCTCCGATTTCACCACTGCGACTATGGACAGATGCCAACACTGTGCGCAGCCGCCCAAACGCACTCGCAAGGTAACTGATATTTTATATGCACAACAATAAGTTATCTTCATTCACAAGGAACTGTTAAGACAGAGTTTCAGGTTCCGTTCTCCCCAGCACGTTACAAGGACGACTCCATGCCAGGAGCAGCCACACGGCCTAAAGGTGCCAAGCTGGCAAGGATCCTCCCTCTCAGCATTCAGCATCTAACCCCTTGGCAAACCCCTCAGCAGTTGTGCTTGGCTGCTCTCGGATCCGTCATGTGGTTGGGCTGCTGATAGCATAGGAGGGTGCTGCGTCCTCTGGGCACCATTTCACTTTAACACCTGTCTGATTCAGAGGAATGCGCACACATGGGAAGCAAGATCCCCGCACAAATCCTCCCAGAGACCCGGAGCACATGCTCCATTTGTTCCTGAAAGGGGTCGTTTCCTCAGACCCACAAGTGCTCCCCCCCCTTCCCTTCATATATCTGTATACAACCCTTAGAGGGTCCTACATCCTGCCATGCATTCCACATGTGTTGGACGTTTGCTCTGTGAACCACGAATACAAAACATAGCCTTTTTGTATATAATGAAATCTCATATTTTATTGTGCTCATATAAAGCCATTTCTTTGTGAATAAGACTTTTTTATTTGTGACATTTTAATGATCTACAAATGTTTGGTATAGATGAAAGGAAATGATTATTTCCAGGTCACCTTGGAGTAATATTTCTGATGGGCACCATAATTCCAATTAAATTGAGTAATAAGGGAGTGGGGGGGGACCCCTTCAAACATTTAAAGTGCCACTGAAGCATAAATATTTTTAAAGAAAAACATAAAAAAAAAAGTATTCATCATTTACCACAAGCCACAAAATGTCAGAGAGAACCACGGATAAGAAAATTCAAAGATGTTTTTCCACTGGGGACTTGTCAAAAATAAAATAAAATAAAAATATAAACGTGGCCCTGAGGACACATCGACTGTATGAACCTTACTCTGTGCCCCAGAAACATGGTGCACTGCTGTAGTGAAGGCGGCCATTTTTCATGTCATAGGGTTTTGTTTGACTTGGGCCACAAGCTCAGTCAGGAAAATAACCCCAAGTCAGGTCCCCGAGAAGCTTGTGTCAAAATCCCAACTTACCATCACAAATTTGGCAGATGCAGCGCTCCAGTGAGGCCCAGGAGTGCTCTGGCAGAGGTGTGGTAGGTGTGCAGAGAGGCGTGTTGAGACTTTTCATAGCACCTCGCTAAATCTGTGCCTGTCCAAAGGCACGGCAGTCAAGCTCACGTTTGCATGAACACCAGCCTGCTCTGATTCATCCAGAACATTCTGACACTTTTGCACATGGTTATCTTTGGATCAGACACTCTGTGCAGCCTGTGAAATAAATGAAGTTCTTCAGTTGCTAAGTTCACAGTCACAAAATAACTGCTATCGCTCGCTCTGGCGAGAAGACTGTCACGTTGCTATTGCGATTTTTGTTTAGCGTCGAGCTTGTGGCCCACAGAGCCCAGCCAAGGCCTCGCTGTGCCAGGCAGAGCACTAAGGCAGAACACAACACCTGCTCACCGCACGTAATCCTCTACCTATCAGAACTCCTATGTTTAGCCTTCGGAGTTGTGAGCCTTTAAAAAAAAAAAATAAATCATAAACAAAAAACACACTACTATGAGTTTTGAGATCCTCATATATAAAGTAATATAAGCTCAACCAGAAGTTCACTGGGGCTGCCCATATACAAAAGAATTTTAAAGGTACCGAATAGAAGATGGGAGAAGGAGTTCACAAAGAAACTCTTCTCATACCTTACTTTAACATCAGTTAAGCAACTTATTTAGTTTCAAGGGACCTTGGATTTTTCTTTCTTTCTCCAACACTTCTCCTTCACTATTTATTGCAATAAAAGCTCTTTCCCCCCTCTTCCGAAACACTTGCCATCCCCAGAAGACTGGGGTGACATAAGGGTAGACACTGGGAGACCAGGACCAATTAAAGATCCAGTATCTTGGAGACTTTCCTGGCCACAAGCCAACCCTTTCTGGAATGGAAAAAGCTTTTCAATAAAGCATTTTAAGTAACAAATTCCGTATTTAACCCTTAGGAAGTAAGGAAATATCCCAACTTAAAATTGTTATTCAGTTACATACAAAAATGCTATTTTAGACGATTTTTAAGAGCTTCTGGAACTACATTATTTCCCAGCCCTATTTCTCTGTGACCTGGGCAGTTGATTTTGTTGCGATTAAAGCACCTGGCTCTTGGAGCAAGGGAGACGAAAAATAAGTACCAAATAAACATATAAAAGTCTCTAACAACATTCCTGGAATAGTTTTTCTGTAAGTACATGGCATGTTCTGAACACATGATTTTGTAGTACAAAGATTTTATTGGCTTCACTGCTCAGTGTGGTCATCTCAGATCCATGCCAAATGAACCTACCACGCTGTGTCCTCATTTATTTTCTGCCTCCATACACAAATATGCTCTTTTTAAGAAGCGAGTTCCTGATTCCTGCACGATTCACAAGCAGAAAACGTGCTCCATTATCTTTCTCTGCAAACGATAAGCAAGATCAGGGCGCTGCATGTTACTCTTGGCAACTGAGCTGCGAACAAGCACAGCACCTCGAAGAGCCAGCAAAAACAGGAGCTGGGGAAGAGGGTTTGCCTCCGACAGGTTCCTCGCACCTCCTCCCTGCAGCAGCCTGCTGCTCGGTACCAGAAGCGGACTCGTTCGCATGCAAGGCTCAGGTGGGGTGAGCCCTCGATGAACACAACATAGGGCACAGCGTATTTACACGTTATGGGAAGACCAAGGAAAGACAACAAATACAATGTCAGAATGAGAAAACCCTCCAGTTTCAATTACATACGTGTAAGCCTTCTATATGAATAGACCCTGCCAGATGTTTCCCTATCATAATACACTTTCTCTTATTAACATCACTAAATAAATACAACTTACCAAACCAAATTCTGACCATTTCCCCCATTTTAAACTTAATGAATTTTCTTAGCTTTATGCCCTTTTCTCAGTATGCAACCTAAAGCTGAGAGCTTCTTCACAATAGCGTGCCTGACTGGGGATTTTTAGAACAGCGATTATGCCATGACACAAGGGTAGAACAGTGTTTTAAAGGGCTGCTGACTCCGGACAATTTATATGCTAATTTCAGAAATGATTCCTCCTACATTAAATAAGGAGCTAAGGAATGTTCCAAAGGTCTGGACAGCCCACACCATTAACAGATTGGGTAAATCAACGCTAATACTGCCCACAGCGTATTACACCGTGTGAACTTTCTTCGCTGCACACACTTTACTAATTTTAGTTCCACGTGGTTCCTCAGCTGACTGACCAAAATATAAACTATACCAGCTCCCTAAAGCCTCCCTATGCTCATCTTGACCTTGGACTTGCCTTTAATATTCAACTCGAGGAAAAAAATGAATGGTCACACTTTTTTATTCAGGGTACATTTATAAATGGTTTATAAAGGGTTAATAAATGATTAATAGATTATGAAAGTGTTAAGAAAGCAAAGACGGCTACAAACAATAAGGATAGCTGTTATACACACCTTGTAATGAACATTCAGCTTTTTAGGGAATTCCAGTGCAGACCCATACATTCTATTCTAAACTCCACCAGTGTAAAAACTAAGTATGGCCAATAACCCGAATGTTTTCAAACTCGTTTGAGCACTGACAAACCTCCAGCATTTACTAGCAGGGTTCTGAGGTTATTATTGTCTTAAAGCACAAGTCAAATTTGGCCCCAAATTTAAACTTTGTACAAATAAGCTGTTATAATGCCTTAGAATAACAGACAGATTTCCAGTTTTTATTTTACTCCCAATAAAAAAAATTGATCTTTAAACAAATGCTCATATGGCATATGTAATCCTAACAACGCAGAACTGAAAAACCCAAAGTGAAACAAGCATTGCTAAATCAAAAGACTGATAATAAAATACTAAGATCAACTGTTTTTTTAAATTCCTTCTGATTTTTGTATCTTAGCTTGCTAGCTCCAGTGCTTAAATAAGGCATTAATGCAAATGTGATGCTGACTTTAAGTGCTTTGTCACAGAAAAACTCTCATTCATGATTAAAACTTGGTTTCAGAAGTTAATTAGAATCAGCATCCAGAGACTTTGCAGCATCTCCTGCATTATCATGATGTGACAATTGTGATCATCTCTTACTAGCAAACCAAGGGGCTAAATACTATGACATACCTTCACTTCACAAAAATTGCATTTCTTTTCATCTGAAGTAAGATCTCCATATATATATATATTATTTTTTTTCCTCATTTTTCCCCACTTAATGCTGAGGATGATACTGAATCCAACTCTTGATCTCCTAATACCTGTCCTAACAGAAAAGGTAACATTTCAGGGACATTGGGAGTTGGATACTAAGTCAAAAGCGCACTGAGCATGCACCTCCTCTCACCGAATTCAATAGCTGAACTTTCTGAACGCCAAGGAATTGGATTAGGTATTCTGTTTATAGTATGGGTGCCAGCAAACTAGTTCTCCCATCACACACACGCTGCCTAATCGATGCACTACAACTTAATTACATCATAGGAGCTCTCTCTCAGCAAACTACAATCAGTTCTGAAGTGCAGCCTTCCATGAAGCAGTACCAGTGGGACCCCAAGACCTGAAACAGCTAATACATCACACACTGCCAAGAACATACTTTGCTATACATCAGACATCTCAGTCAAACAACTCCTGATAATAATCAATGATGGCAAATTGGCAGCTGGGCTACTGGAAAAACTCCAAACTTTACCTTCCAGCTACAGGAATGAGGAGGATATATGTGAATGTGATCTTTGGCAGGGAAAAGTACATTGTTTTACTGCTGTGGGAAAAATGCTTAATGCTTAAACATTTCCTTAAAATAAGATTACAACAAAACATTAGAGGCTGCATTATTAATGATAATCAACTTTCCTCACTAAATGAAAAAATAACTTCAAACTCACCTCCAAACTGCAAGAAAAAAAATCCTGTGTTTCATGACCTCACTTTTTTATCTGAGCACTTCAGCAGAAATACTTACTGCAAAGAGAACAGCCCTTGTGTGTTTTAGTTTTTGAGACTCAATGAAGTTCCCAACTTACCTGTTTTTTCCTCATCAATGAATAAGGAGATTAGTCAAAGTTTTGAGAAGGTTAGGCTATAGCACATTTGAGCTACTGACAACATGAACACTTGTACCCTACATTTATTTAGGAACGATGAACCTTGTACAGGAAATGTTGCACCTCTGAGGACAGAGACACTATATACATATATATATAGTATATATAGAGTGCATATATATACACACACACATATATGGCTTTAAAAAGGATTTGGGGATCTCAGAAACTGAACTTGTTGCTGAACTCCACGATACACAAAAATATCAAGCAAACTTTATAATCCTTGTGTCATCACCACTGCCACAAAGTATGCTATTGCTTTTCACTAAGTCAGGACTTTCTTTCAAACCATCAAACATTCCAGCACTGATCATGCTGGGGTATTGCCACAGCTACCATCGGGGCAGTATCTCACCTTGCACACACAATACAGGAAGCACTGAAGAGGCACTATACGCTATGGGAAGCCAGTTTCAAGAAATACATTTCTCAGATATTCTGTATGTCCTGCTTTTCCCAGGACAAAAAAAGAAAAACCTAGTACATTGATAAGAATGTTGCTGAATATTCATACAGATATGCTCACTGAGAAACCACTAGTAAAGCGCATGCAGACAGAAGTCTGCTATTAAACATGTATGTTCATATATACATAGATGTGCAAAAACACTGTGCACTTCGCAATGGAAAGAAGACAACTGATGCTGAGAGACCTCTCGGAGACCCTTGGTCTTCATCTCAGCTTTATTCCATCATCCTTTACCTCCTTTGCAGATCAGACAGCTGCTTTCCCTTTGCCAATCCATTTAGCTTCTCCCAGAATAGAGAATATCTCAAAAAAGAACAATGCTAAAATTAATATGATTTTATTACACTATTACCTCTCCGAACGTCCCTTTCTTCATGCTGTCTTTTTAAATTACAGCTTCACTGGGACAGGGATCATTTCTGTTCTGCGTCTAATGCAACATAGCCCTGCTCTTAACCAGCCTCTAGTCACTACCATAAAAAGCAGAGAATAGAAAGAAACTGCTTTTGCCCTAGGTAAATACTTTACAGAGTGATATTAATCATATTTATCCATCTTTGCAAAAGGAACTCTAGAAAGCATACAACAAGCATGCAGAATTGTATAGAATCTAAGTCACTAATTCTTTTGAAAAACATTCATTCATTTCAAACAAGGCTTATAACAAGAAATGTGATCACACTTCTACTCTAGGCACCTCAGAAATAGTAAGTCATGGCGGTAAATTTGTTTTTATTCAAGTCTTGCTCATTTTTCTTTTCAGGGTACTTAGCAGTGATTTATTCCTGCTCACAGTCACTCCTTCTCTGCACTGAACTGCCTGGATACAATTAAGAAAACATTCCATTGGCAAAAATGGTCCTGAGAGATCACATTTGGATATAGAAGAATCCAAAAGACTCAGGAAGAAGACACTCTTAAAACCATTAAAATGGTCTCTGAACACGTCCATCTAAATATTTTTAACTGAAAATTTTATAATAATGTTTTATGTAATTTTCTTAACAGCAAAGCACTCGGAAAACATGAAGAGCTAGGTTATATCTATGCTGCCAATCTGCTTTTAGGGTCAAAAACCCACAGCGACATTCTTTGCTATTTTCATAATACATCATGTATCTGACCAAAGGCCACTGAAACCAGTGGAAATCTTTCAGTCTCTTCAGTGGACTTAGAATCAAGAAATAATTCCATTTTCTGCAGAACAGCTCAAAAGCAACTCAACCACGATTTCTGTATGGTAGTGAATGAATTTCTACCACTTTTAAGAGCAGGAACTCTGAATCCCAGTCTTCTCGTTAGGAAAAACGTGTTGGGTTATTGCGGGAACTAGCCCATTCTGAGATGCCAAAAGAATCTGTTTACTTTCCCATGAAGCTCAAGTTTCCACCTTTGGCTATGTTCTCAGAATACAAAGTCCTGTTTTTAACCCAACTCAGTAGGGCATGCAACAAGGAGAGCAGAACTTTCCTGAGCATGCACTGAGTTGTCAACCAAAGCTGCTGTAGAGAGACATCAGCGTCAGATCAAGATTGACCTTACAGCCACCTTACCTAGTAAGCTCCCTCATGCAGACCAGAAACTATCAGGCAGATCTAAACCAGCTTAAAACTGCACCTCACAGAAAAGCATCCACTCAGCAGCTCTGATGTAAAACAATAATGCTTCAAAATGTCATACTGCTTGAAAAGTGACATCTGAAGTTTTTGCTAGGAACATTACTCAGACGTGGAAAGGATGTATAGGATGTACCTCCTAGCTTAGGATGGTATGCAGCATACATCACACATTCAGACAGCACCGAGTGTTTTAGTTCTATGGTCAAAACCTGTCAGGAACAGTTCTTTCAGGAGGGAAGTCTCAGTAGTGTACTCATGAATTTAAGGTAAGGTAAGTAGGCAGTAAAGCCCTCTGCTGGTGAATTTATGGAGAGGAAACACACAAAAGATGGAGACATTATTTTATGAATAATGCACAATCATTTACTTGCTTTTATATAAGGCCACATGAAATTCCAAAGCTCTGTGGTACACCGTAAAAGAGGCACAAAAACCTGATTTGTCATCTCAGAACCCAATTTACCACTGAATGAGGGTAATATGTCAAAACTTGAACAAGAACATCCAAAATGCTGAAGAAAGAGCAGCATAGATGCTTCTCTGGACAGCTATGACCACTGTATCTGAAACGTCCTAGGCTATATCGCAGCAGAACTCGCAGTATTAACGCAACCACATGGACTACTGACAGCTACTTACCATGCGCAGAGGCATCGATACCACTACCTGCCAACATTACAGCTCGTTCAGCGTAAATTCAAACTGAGCTACTCTACAATTTTTACATTTCAGTTTCCCTGGGAAATCAGTTCCACGCTGAGGACAGTACACAGACTAGAACACCAAAGCACCTGAAACCACCAGATGCCAACAGGGCTCATATCGTCACACATACATTGCCCTGCTGTCTACACTGAGATGTAGAGTGACACTTCAAAGTGACTGCATTTCATCCCAGATTGCCCCCATGAATGCTTTGATGCATGACATTGGCATTCTTCAAAATGACAGTGACCTCTTTCCTCTCCTCAAAAATTTGTGTAGAGATTTCCCTAACTACAGTCCAAAGCTTTCTAGATAAAATAGTTAAAACATGCAAGGTACTGAACCTAAAATCATCCTGTGACACCCAGGGGGTTCCGATGCACTTTCACTGAATTCAAGGGATGCCGTAAAATAGACGAGATCACAACAGCCTGCAGAGGTACACATACAATTACCAACTGCCCTTTTCCATCCACTGGAAATGATCAAATATCTTTGACATAGGGAAGCTTAACTGAGAGGAAATGGTGGTCATCCTCTTGAAGTTACCCTTAGGGAAGATGAGAATGTCAGTGCAAACTTGTGGGAAAAGAAAGGTTTTCTATTGTCAGCATGTAAAATAGGCAAAGGGCAACAGGCACGGTGTATTTTCTGCAGTCAGGTTGAACAACCCCTGAATGGGGAGAAAATGAAAAACAATTTGTTCATAAAAAAATAATCAATTAACTTGTTCGGGTTGTTCGAGATTTAGAGAGCTGATTCCTCAAAAAGAAGCAGCACACAGCCTTGGGAAGATGTGAAGCATCAGTACCGTAACCCTTATATATATAAGGGATTGCAAATAGCTTTCTAACATTTTCTGGTACTTCTCTCCACAACTGTTGTCTGTTCAGAAGTAAAAGAAAAATTATCTGCTGCACCTACTACAGACCAAAATTGACAGAACTCTCATTAGTCACCTTCATTTTCTACCACAAATTCACTTAATCACCCGCGGTCTGACATAAACCCAAAGTGGCTTCATCCAAACAAATTATCTACAGATAAAAAGCTCAGTGTTGTTCCTCCCAACACATTTGCACTGATGACTCAATTCCTAGCACGTGTGCACATTAGTGGCAAAGAGAGGTATCGGAAGACTTGGCACGCTTGACCCTCAGTACCACAATTCCTATCATTTCCACTCTACTTCTTAATGTTCTGCAGAAGTTAACCACAGAGTGTGGAAGTAAATAAAGAAACAACATATGGAGTAGACACTTGTCCCATGTATAGGCAAATTCAAATAAGCCCGGAGTCATGTGGATCGAGCAGTTAACAAAAGAACTAGTTAAACTAATATGAGAAAGTGGCAGGGGAAAAAAAAGTGAGTTCATTACAGCTAAATCATTTGCAGACAAAGAGAATATCCTGAAATGTAGTAACTTCATGAGATATGGTCCAAATACAAGCAAAAAGTTCTCACTGCCATCATACTGTCTTCATCACCTTTCCCCCTTCTTGGTTTTATGCCTTCCACTAGGCATATCTTTGGGCTGTAACTTCCACCTTAATTTGTTCTGCAAGTGATACCGTATCTTACATTTTTTCACAGAAAGCGTGTTATGACATTACTTAGAGAGGAGTTTGTTTTGGCCTAACAAATCAGTGCCGATGCCTCAGACTAGCCCTTCTCTGTGTTACCATACAGTTGAGATCACCTGAAACATCTGTGCTTCCTCTGCCTCCCTGTGCCTTCTGCTTCCTCAACACAGAGGCACAGACACACAGCAGCAGGTCTTCATCACAAAGGATCAAACCAGGATGCACTTGAAGACAAATTGTGGAATTTATTTTCTGCTTCGGGTTTGCAAGAGTTGACCTCCTTGCCTCATTGCAAGACCCACTTATTGTGTAGTGCTAGAGTGGAAAGCAAGCAGAGATTATTGGCCAGGGTGCTGAGCATGCATGGGTTACAAACTACTTGCTACTGGTCATACTGTGTATTCAAAACTGCTTTAGCTGCACAGTTACATTGGTTAAGTGCCTGCTTGCTCGGAATGGGTGAGCAGAACTAAAGAAAAGAATAACCTGATCTTCCTGTAGCTGCCTGTAACTTCATAATGTGTACGAGGAAAAGGAAACATGTATGTTTGTACCAATGCATGCTACGTTTGATGTGTCCTCCTTAAGGTCATGGAACATCCCTTTGCACTAACTACACCGTGAGGTGTACAGAATCAGCCCTCTTCAGGGCTGATGTTAAAGTAGAAGACAAAACAAGCGAAAACGAACATCTGATCCCTTCACTGAAATGGAAAAATACACAAAGAATAACTTACTCTCTAGTTCCAAAAGAAAACAGTATTTTCAAAGTCCTTGAAGCACCATCCACATCCTTCAGCCAAAAGAGAGACCTAATATTTAAATTGTCGAATAAACACAGAGGTGCACTCCTACCTAAAGGATAATAAATATTAACTGTCCTACTTCTCATGCTTTTCTTACAAAAAGCTAGACATGACTAATAAAAGCATTGGCAGTTTTGGTTAACTAGCCATCGCTGGCCACATTCACAGAAACACTTAGTTCCTCCTAACAGAAAAATAATTAAGAACTATGACATGGCTTCACTCACAGCAGCACCGAGCTATACATCTTAGGAACAAGCTTGAACTGTCAGGGATATGGGATCTAATTTGAGAGCTGGTAGTTGTAGTAATCACATTAAAGCTCCTCGCTACTCTATCACTGAGCTAAAACTGGCGGAGGTCACACAGAGACACAGTTTTTTATGTGCACACGTACACATATGCTTAAACACAAACACCTTATATAAATATATACACACACGCTAACACTCTTCAGAAGGGAAATCTCCTGTCTCAGAGAGCTCTCTCATCATAAGTATTCTGAGACAGTGTTTCAGAGTGCAAGATTTGTTTTCAGATACCTACATGAAAATTAAGCAGAACTATGCATGGTCCTTTCTTTTGTTGGAATGCCACAGTAAGTGGTAAATGCTCTGCTGCCACCCAATGACTTATCTTGGTATTGCCCATTTCCATCCACTTGATAACCACACAGGTTAAAAAAAAAAAAAAAAAAAAAGTTTAATTAAAGGCAGCACTTCGAGCTGAAGCACTTCACATACCTGTGGTGCCTCAGACTTTGAGGAACATGGGACATCACTGTCCCTCTTCACCTGTATGCAAATGGACCCCATTCTTTTTATCATTCTGCCAACAAAAGCATAATTTTATTGAATTCCCAGTCACAAAAACATCATTGTGCTCTGGCAGTTAATTTTTACTGGTTTACAATGTACTTTGCTTTGCACAAGAGATAATGCCAGCTAACCACAGCAAACCTTTCACGTAGCTGTTATGCTTTATAGTTGATCAAAGCATTGATTTCGCAGTATTATGTCAATGCCAGACACGCTGATTCCCCTCACTGTTTTCACTCAGGCACTGTTTAGTTCCTTTCTTCAGTTTCTTTACAAAGCACAACTTGTTTTAGACCTTACTACTACATCTAAATTAAGTTTGCAATGGTATATAAACATAAGCAGTAGCCCACCAGGTTTAAGTGAAACAGTGGAACCCTTACTTGCATCTACAGATTCATCCCACCTATAATTATTATTTGAAAAGCCTTCAAGTGTTTATAAACACTACAGCTTTTCTCATAATGAAAATAAACAGTCACAGAATGCTGGTTTAAAGAAATTCTAGAAACTAGCAAAGAAATTTTGTCAGTACGTATTTAGCCACAAGAACAAGCTGCTCAGTTCTGAAGAATTTGTCCATGCTGCTAGAACTGTAACAGGGGTATCTGCTCCAATCAGTAGAATTTGAGGTTTGCAAAGCCAATTTATACAACAAATTACTTTAAAATGTGGTTTATATTTCAGTTATCAGCTTGAGATGCTATAAAAGACCCTGACTGCTCAATGGATGAATGCTCAGCTGAGAGATTTATGGTCAAAAGACAGAGGAACCACAATTACACATCTAAAGGAAGCCCAGCAGTGCCTGATTTATTTTCACATGTATCGTTATTATTCTTGTTTTGGCATGTAAGATACAGCAGAATGTCCCTGTCACCAGAACATATGGGTCCTGGTGTATGCACTGAAAACTTAAAGAACAATTCTTTCCCTAGAACTGTCCAAAAGAAAAATTGATCACTGTGTTAAACTTTAGAAGTTAGTTTCAAAATTTTTTGTCCACCTCTGGGATTCTCAAAGATCGGAGATTGTTTTGAAATGCATCTGCAGTTTACCTATACACCAGTATTTTATTCAAATAGGACAATGAAATTGAATTTACCAAGTGGTGAGGAGTTTCATTTTATTTTCATACCCCAAGCACAAGAAGAAGCATTCAAACAGGCATGCACAAACATTTTGGGACAAACAGATGTTTAGCATTGATAATTCACTGCCTCAAAACACATCTTCCCAGATTTCTCCATTAAAACCAACCAACCAGCAAAGCCCACCTGATGGTATTCCAACCCCTTAATGCAGGCCCCAGCATTTAACTGTGCTGAGAATGTTCCATCAAATGCACCCAAAAGGGCTGCAGCCCAACCTGCATGGTCCAAGTCTAAAAGGGGGTCTTCAACTCCCTCTGCTGGCAAAAACTGCAACTAGAGATTTAATAAATAAATAGATACCACCATACCCTCAAAATAAGAAAAACAGTATGTCAAAACTAATAAAAAAGAAAAGAAGGGGAGGAGAGAGGGAAAGGGCACAACAGAATCATGAGAGTTCGATTTTTTTTTTTTTTAAATTGTCCTCTGATTTTTAATGTCTTCTCACTTTCTCCATGCTTCTTCATTTTCTCTAATAGCTAGGATTGAAACTCAGCTTACAAATACACACCTGGCATGAACTCACAAAGGCAGGCCTTAGGTCCTCTGTACACCTCTCCAACGTCTATATTCTTACACATCCTTTCACACAGTTTCAATGAGGGCTCTCCAACTTCCACATTCTCCTACCCACAGCTGGCCTCTCCTCTCCATCTCACTGAAGGTGACGGGCACCTGCTTCTGCTTCCAGGAAAAAATACTGTCTTGGGTTCCTGCCTCTCCCCTGGGTAGGGAAATGAAGCCAAGCTGCCCTGCTACTTGGCTGCATTTCCTAGGCTTTCCAGCATTCAGATGCACTCACACCAGCATCCTGCTACCTGAAGCCTGCCAGCCTCTGAAAGTATGTGTCTCAAGGTGAGATTATAGCACCTGAAAGGAAAACTCCTGCTCTCCATATCTGCTGCTCCCATGAAGCACCAGTTTGTGACTGGGAAGCTCTGGAGATGAGCTCTGCACAGTTTCCTTCTTAAGCAATGTCAACAGACCACATAAAGCATGGTAACTGATGAGGCAATCAATGTAATGAGAACATCCTCACAAGAAAAGGTGGGAGAACTGCTGGAAAGAAACCCACCACTGTAGCACAGACACTTTGTCAACGACCAAAATTATAACTTAGGGGCAAACTTACTGTGAAGAATGGTCCGTTGAAGGTAACGAAGTGTTGAATTTGGGATTTGGGTTCAGTTCCCACTCCTGAGATAATTCCTTGTGCCCAAAGTCTTTTTGTTTCAGCCTCTCTCTGGAAAGTGTTTTTTCCTTGCTTTCTTCCTTTCATCTATTTTGACTGTAAGAGAGAGTGCAAGCCCCATTAAGCTCACAGGGCAGACTCTGTGACTCTCCAGTGCTTTCTGTGATGGGTCACAAACTGGCTGTTAACTTGTCCTTTCCTATTGTAATCCTTTTATTTGTTCAACAGCAAACAAATACCATTTGTATTCATTTTTAAAATGCATTCCAGAAGTGTTGCTAGAGCACTGGGTCTGACCTACTACAATCTTCAACAGGAGCATTCATTTTTAAGTTGCAATTAACCAGCAAGTATTGCGCAGTGTTGTGACTGTAATCCTGTAACATGACTTGAGGCATATATGGCAGAGCAGACTGTGTTAATCAGAGGACTCTGGTGCTGCTACCCCCACTGGAAGCTCACTTCTGCAGTAAGGTACTTCCAAATTCAAATGACAGCATTTTACACATACCTGACCTGAGTTTGATCAGCATCGCAAGGTGTAAGACAGACAACCAGATCTAATAATATAATAGTCAAAGCACCCCTTCTATGGGAAGGTATTTACCTCAATCTGAAAGTGAAACTGTGTAACAGTCACTAAAGGTCACCAAAAAGCAGTGTCAGGAAAAGCCATGGGGCACCACAGCACTCCTCGACAGTCTCAAGGACACAAACTACTGTAAACGTGAAGGGGATAGAATGCAACCGTAACAATGAGGTACCTGACATGATCCTTGCAAAAGCTCCATCAAGAGTTTGTTCTGTAAAATGATACAGTAAAATGTTCTGTAAAGTGTTAGCTGTTTTCTGGTAAGTCTTTTCGCACACTAACCTGCTGCCAGCCACAGAAAACTCAAGTGTAACATAACATATCCTGGACAATGTTTGTGTACTCTATCTTAAAGAACTGAAATTCCCTTCCTCTCAATGGGATTCTTCCATACACTGATGGATCACAACCCTTTTTCTTCACCACCATCTTATCTATGTGGGATTTAACTCCACCCTGCCCTTCCTTTACTAAGTAGATGTGGCCCTCCCCAAACACCTGTGAAGTCAGGTAACACCCTGCTCTGTACAAACCAGGACATCACACGCAGGGAACTTCAGGGCACAACTGAATATAAGGTCCTCCACACCTAAATTTCACAGTGGCCACTTATATGCAATGTAGGTCAGTTTTAGAAAACTTATGCCTGAAATCAAGCCTTCAACCCACACTTCACGTTCCAATATCTGCAAAATTAGAAAGTACAGGAGCCTGCTTTACAGACCTCTGGAGGACTATATCAGGATCACTCAGGAGACTAGAAGAGAACCAAGAACTTTGGAAAACATCAGAGACAAAAGCTTAAAAGTCACTGTGGAGGGTCTCGGTCATGCAGATGTTTCAAATGTGTGCCTAATATTAAAGTACTGAGTTTGATGGCAGTAGATATTACAATGGGCACCAACCCAAGATAGAGCTAAGGAAGAAAGGCTAGTGGACAAAAAGGGAGAAAAAGCAGAGCACGAAAAACATTTTTTTCATGTGCTCTATTAGTCATTGTAATCTACCCTAGAGAGGCCCCAGCAAGCAAGTTAACTTCAGACCTCAATTACAACATGTGGGCAATTTTATTGCCCAACAAAAAGTACATTAGACATTTATGATCTCATTTTATTAAATTCTCCTACTTATGACGATCACTATTGGGTGCGCAAGTGTGCGAGTTTAATACAAAAATCCATACTATATTTATACATTAACAAGACCAAAAGCTCACCTGCATGGCAGGTGTTGCTGTGGGCACATGCTTGGGTTATGGATTAACTAACTGCTATCAAAAACTGAGGTCTATCTACCAAATCTAAAGCAAGAAAGGCAGGTGCTTTTCCTGCTGATCTAGCTGAGGGCTCTGATTGAATTACATTGGAAAAGAATAGCTTTGCTTTCTTCATGAAATCTGATTAGAAGAAGGGAGAGGTAACACCCTGCACAACACAGTGAAGCTTAAAAGACAATCTGCTCTTCTTACAGCCCTTTCCGCTGGCTACTTTGATCTAAGTTTTATTGTCTGGGTTTAACACCTTCACCTTTGATTTTACAGAGAAGTTCTTTCTTTAGAGTCATTTTTCTACAGCAAATAATTGTTCAAGTCTTTTCAGAGAAACTACCAATTATCCAGGATGCTGGAAAATAAGCACTCGTAGTTTTGCTGAAATACAAGATTATTCTCACTGGCATTAAACAGGTAAGGGAAGCCACATTAAAGACTTAAGCTTTACTTTCTAAGATCATTACTTAATAAAAAGAGTACTGGCAACAGCTCAACTCACTGCGTGTGGAACCAATTCATTCCTAAACGCAAGAAGGAGACATAACATCATAAAATAATACGGGTTAGACTGGCTTTCCAGTTCACCTCAATTGGATGCTCACTGTATGAGACCGTTGTTATACTACCATTACCCAGTTCAATGCTATAGTGTTACAGTTTTACATCACACACAAAGCCATAGTTCTTTTCTGGAAGCTAATAGAACCCAGTCTGATTTTAGCCAGAATCCTGCACAATAATCCTAACTTTAAGACCAGAAGGGGTTTATATGCTTACCTGATGTGACAGCCTGTGTAACATAATCCTTATAATTTGACTCTGATTTCTGCATCCAGCCCAGCAACCTGTAGCCATATTAGAGATTGTGTTTCACATTACAGACATGCACACCTGTTATACAATAGACTTTGGTGTTAAAAATGTACTCCATTTTCTATTTTGACATCAATTTCCATCCTCTCAAATGCTCATGATCCTTTGTTAGTGAGGTAATCCAGGGTAATTGGACATAGCTTTCAAAATTCAATATGCTGTTGCAGGCACTCACCAGCTCTGAGAAGTCGGACCATTCATTTTTATCTCTTTGAAAGATGCAGGCCGTATGAAAGGAGATGATGCTAAGGAAAAACTAAGCATTCCTGAAGTGAGTTCCAGGCCTGACAGCAGTGAGAACCGGAGTTGTCAAATAAATGCTATGTAAGGATAGTCGTCTTTTTTTTTCCCCCCCTTGTCTTTTTATACAACTACAGTAGCACCTTAGTTACTAGAATTTTGTAGATTACTTACATTCACTAAACTTCCAGCATATGGGCCAGCCTTAGATCATTTCTACTAAATATTTGTTAATCAGATGGCAGATCAGTGATAATCCTCCTTTTTTTTAGGTAAGATGGGAAGTAAGTATAGTTAGAAGTTTAGAGGTTCCAGGATTTTTCTGCAGTTTTAAAACAAAGTAAATAAAAGTGTTACATACAAGAACAGGCAGTAGCAAAACTAAACCAATTGACATGGAAACGTCAACATCATCTTATAAACATACACCTTAAGTTCACAGCTGTTGCAAAGAAAAAAGGCAGCATTGTCTGTTAGCAAAGGCAGTGAGCAGGGACTCCAGGTTTTATTCTTAACTCTCCCACGGATTTCAAGCTTGGCTGTGGGCAGATGACCAAATATCTCAGCTGATCATCTGTAAAATAAGGATAGCAATATTTTCCTATCCCAACAGGATGTTTTCAGTAAAGTACTTGGGAAGCACTCAAGTAATGCAATGATGGGGGCCAT
The DNA here is from genome assembly GCF_965140915.1 of Aythya marila. Taxonomy (NCBI): domain Eukaryota; kingdom Metazoa; phylum Chordata; class Aves; order Anseriformes; family Anatidae; genus Aythya; species Aythya marila. The sequence continues at coordinate 46,843,600 of NC_139046.1, read as the reverse complement.
GAAAGTATCCTTACAGAACAAAGACAACACCTGCTCAACTAGCTTAATGGAAAAAAGATGACCGAGCCTGTTATAAGGAATGTTTAGCATTAAAGAAAAGGACAAGCTGCAATTAGCTTCAACTTACAGTTTGAAGGTCAAAAACTTAAAATCAGCAAGCCATTTTTATACAATTACCGTGGAAAAAAAAAGTAAGTATAAGATTGGATATGAACATCATTGCAAATAAACTACATGAATAGCTAGAATTAGAAATCAGGACGGATGCTTGTATTTTCTCTTTTAGTAGATAAAAGTGGTAATTCATGGCAAAACATCATTTTGCTACCTTTGGAAAACAAAGATGTGTAAAACAGAGGTAACTAACAGAGGTAACACCAGTTTTTCCTCCAAAATTGCAACAATTTTAGTCCACTAAGACATTTTAAAAACACAAGCATACTTAGTATCCCTTGTGATTCCATTTTATACACATTCTTGAAATTGTTTTCATATTCTTTATGGGAGTTAACTACAGGTAGTTCACCCAGTAGTTTGCTGTTCATATCTCTACATAGCTAGTATTTGAAGAGCACCATCTTAGCCTTGAAGCCTTTTCCTGAACATTCTCTCTCCTTGTATGCAGGGAAAGTAGTGCTTCTATAAACACAGAAAAAGATTTAAGAATAGAACAAAACATGAGGTTTGTGAATAAAGAAGTCTGAGGAGCTGGTGTTTACTCCTGCAACAGATTTACCATTACCTTACCTCCATTATTTAGATAGATCATGATCTACTTTATCTTAAAAAAAAAAAAAAAAAAAAAAAAAAAAAAGGCAATGGTATCCCCCTGGAGGATGAATACAGGAAAGCCCAGTTCACAGTTCTGAGAAATTTTCCCACATTCTACAGACTACTAATGCTGAGCACACTTCAGTCTCAGAAAGCCTCTGCCGGGGAGAAAAAGAGCACAAGTGCTCAGTTCTCAATGACAGTATTCTGATCCCAAGTCACCCTGGATCCAGTGAAACATCGTGCCATTTTTAATTAACATAATTCCCAACAATCCAGCTTTACTTTTTGTTAAGATTTGCTAGCTGCTTCATTGTAAGAATCACATAGAACATGAGTCCCCTGATAATTTTTTAACTCATTCACCAAACCATATTTGACAAAAGACCTAATGTGTTAAAAAACAACAACAACAAAAAAAGTCTCATGCATTTTGTGACAACTGGTAGCAAGTAGAGGAGAGTGCCTACATTAAGTGTTCCAACCACAGGAAAGACAAACAGTCATCTCATCTGCTTGGCTTGCCAATAAGCAAATGCATGAACTGTTATAGAAGGGCGGCACATTCTTTCTCTCGTCCAAAGAGGTGAGAGATGTAGAAACAAGATTAAAGGGAAAAAAAATGGGGAAAACTGCACTGTTATGGGGAGATGATGGGTGACTGAGGGAAGTACAGTTGAACATTAGTGACATAGCACATACAACTAAATTTTATCTTACTGCTTGGCTACAGGAGGCTGAAGGTGCTTATTTTTTGCTCTCCCTACTTGTAAAAAACTTGTATACTGTAAACATTTGTAAGCCATTAGCTAGAACCAACAGCACATGCTCTAAGCAACAAAAGCAGGGTTTGTTACAGCCATGGGAATTCCTTCCAGTGAAATCACTGAGAGGTAGGCGGGACAGGATCTCAGGGACCAGCTGAAGCATCACCAAGCTGGGGCAGGTTCACAAACATCCAGACAAAGCTGTAGCAGGTGACAAACCCTTTCCTACAAGGCCCTCCAGTGAAGGGGAAATTTCAGTGCTCAGAGTTAGGAAGCTTCTCCTCTTATCTAGCAACTCTTTCTGATGAAGTCTGAATTATGACTTGTCCTAGAGTCAGCACACAGAGATTACACGACATAAACGATCGTCCCTCTCAAAACATTTATATACTTAAATGCTGTTTAAAAACAATCTACCTATCTCATTTTCCTGAGCAAGTCATTTCCTTCAAAATTCCTCCCAACACACAGCTTCCAAATCTCTCATAACCTCTGTTACTGTCCTGTAGCAAATGGCTCCCCCATCCTGTTCATTTTAAAGTGTGGGGCCCAAAACTGGAATGGCAGTTCAAACTGGAATACCAAAGTAATTTCCTTTTGACCTCTTTCAGATGCTGTTTAGTCTGTAACATATCTGAAACCATCAAGATTTGTCCTCTTACCACTTGGTCCCCTTTTTTTACTTCTACGTTTTGTACATCTAAAACGTAATAGCCTATCTTTATTAAATTTTATAGCAATAGTTTTTGGTAATCTCCTCTAGGTTATCAAGGCCATTTTGAACTGTATCTTGTACAGTGTTTAAAGTTGAAATAGAAACCAAGTTTTACCCCCCCCCCCCAACTAATTTCTACCCAAAGTTCACATAATAAATGCCTCCAAGCATTTAAAAGACTGCAAATTAAGTCAAAACTACTTGACCTGTGTAAAACTCCCCTCAGTTGGAAGGGCTTTTATTTAGACAGAAATCTAGGGAAAGAAAAATCAACACCTGCATAAAAAAAAGCAGATGCCTATTTTTATTTTAATAAAAAGTCAAGACACATGGAAAACTTAAATGACTTCATCTGACTAAAGGAATGTTAAGCAATAGCAGAAGTCACGGTAACACTACGCACAGTTGCTACTGCCCATGGCATATTGACAGGTGAAAAGAAACTACCTAACAAGCTACGAGATACCTTTACCTTACATTTCATACATAATTAATCAATACTCCCCATCCGTTTCCTGATAGCTTGCTACGTCCCTATACTTTTCTGCAGGTTAAAAAAATGTTAGAGAGATGAAAAAGCAACATTCCCTAAAATTTGATAAGAGATGTACAAGAATAATGCAACAAAGAGGCTAAGAAAGCAGACATCACATACTCTGCTCACAAAATCCCTTGAAACATAGGAGGGTGTCTTTTCCTTTGTCTGCAACTTCTACACAGTTACTAAAATCACTCCGGCTGCCCTATTTACAGGTCTGATAGAGATGAGTTTTTAAAATTTCATCACAGTTAAGTGTCCTTGTGAGGTTGTTTTTGTGTTTCTACTGAAAGAATTTAGAACACTTGAATTTTCTCTCCTCTCTCTCTTCACTCCTAAAATCTTTAAGTAATAGCAGATGAGGAAGAAAAATTACATCTAAGGAATCTCAAATTAGCCAACAGTCTGGTTATTAAAGCCCTCCTTCAGAAGCTAGCAAAATCTGAGCACAATTTAATAAGGCAAGATCACCTTCTATTTGCTTTGGCTCTCATATGTTCCACCTAAGCCATTGCCAGAGACATTAGCAAACTTAAGAAAGCCTTTAGTTTGACCAAGAATAGATTTTTTTTTTTGTTCTTAAAAAAACAGAACCTGATTCAAAAGAATAAATCCAGTTTGCAGATGCAAAGACTGAAATACATACGGAAACCAAACTCCCCAACATCCTCACTCAGTTCCAAAGAAGTTTCGTCTTTAAAACTAAGCATCTCAGGTACCTAAAGATGACACCACATGCCTCTAGAGGTGGAGATAACCGAGCAGCATATTTTAGGTTCTGCATTTTGAAATCAAGCAGTTGTGTCCTACCTGCATGTAACCTCTTTCACGAGCCCAACCTTCAACTAAAAATGATAATAGGTACTGAACACAAGGTAAATTGGTAGCAGAAAGGTGAGGGAAAAAAAGAAAAAAAAAAAAAAAAAAAAACGAAAAAACACAACACAGGAATCACTGTAACACCTCAATTGTCTTCATATTTTTAAGAAGAAACTTGTTTTTTAATAATACAAACCTCAAATTTTACCCAGTTACATACATTCATTTTCATTATTTATACATTTTTTGTGCAAGACTTGCAGTTAGTTACATCTTCCAGTACAACTGCCTTTACATACCACGATTTTATATTAACTTCTAGTTACACTTCCCATCTATTACACACAAGTGAAACAAGAACAAGACTAAGACTACTCCCTTTTGTCCAGATGTGAAAACTGCATAGTGGAGACAGTTACGATGTTTTTGATAAACCCACACCAAGTCATGTTGCTTTGGTAGACTGTAGTGGAATGTAAAATGTAATGGTCAAAGAAAAAGCTTAAGAAATAGAAAAAAGAAAAAAGCTTGTGGGCAGTCAGGAACTGGCCACCTACTTACTTTTTTGATGAGGTAAAGTGGCTTCTCAAAGTACTTAGAAAAGTGGAAAACAAAAAAAGAGTGAAAAAGTAAGCAGAGTATTTGAACTCCATTAACAGTGCCAATAAATTGGTCTTTTAGCTTCATTTAATCGTAAAACATGTGGAAACTATCCTTAAAGAAAAAAAAAAAGAAGTGTTCTGATACTTTTATCTACTTGCTATGATGTGTGTTCTAAGCTCGTGGCAGAAAATAAATACGGTAATGCCACTGAAACCTGTGCAGCTGAGTTAATGAGTGGATTACAGATCAGAGGAAAGAAAGTGAACACAAAACAAGAGCATGGCTTCAGATGCAAGATGACAGAAGTGTAGAAAGATGGCTGAGTGTCTCAGCGCTCAGTTCAGATTTGTGCTACACATATGCAAACTAGAAGACGTATTTTGTTCCAAAGCACAAGGAAAATTAATAGCAGATAAAGACACAGACAAGAACCACCACATATCTTCTAAACAATGAGACAACAATACAGAAATACGCTTTTGAGCTCAACTGCACCATTATCCCAGATTGTTTCCTGCATTAGGGAGACGAAACTAAGAAAAGACTAGTAACAAAACAAGAGAGGGAAAGCAAGAGAGGGAAAAAGTAAATAAGATGGAGCTTGGCACTTTCCTAAAATGTTTTGTTACCTAAAAAAGACCTGGTAATTCATAAATTTATAAAGAGCTATATTATCATTTACCTTCCCCACGCCTGTGTCAGTGCGGAGAATCACAGCAATGTCTATTTCAGTGACAAGTGTCTCAGTGAAAATTCAGCACCCCAAAGGGTAGTTTCATTTTCACATATAGTAATTTTAGTTGGAATTGATTATATTCTTCATAGTGATTTCCTAGTTACATGACAAAGATTCAAACAAACACCTTTTTTAGAGGAATACTAAGGGCTAATGAAAAGCATGCAGACATAACTTACTGTTATTTCTCAAATTTAGATTTGTTGACAAAGTTATTCACATAAAAAGTACCACTCAGGTATACTGCACGTGGCCACAAAGCCACAAAAGAACATGATATTGGAACACTGGCTGAGCACTTTCAATTCCCTAGACTCAAAAGCTGAACTGCTAAAAGCTTTGATTATCCCATTCAGCCTTTTTTTCCCCCCTCCCTTTAAGTGGGAGACTTGCAGTGATTGTGATGCTACCTTCTGGCCAAAGTTCATTCCCCTCACCTTTTTCACGGAATACAATACAGTGAGGAACAGGGCTTGGAAGGAAGATAAAGGAAGAGTTCACTAAAAAGCAACATGAGAGGATATCTCCTCTAAAGGAGAGCTGGGTTTTATCACACTGAAAACCACAAATGCCCAATGTTACCAGCACGGTGCAACCAGCATGAGCCCTAGATCAAAAACAAAGAAAGAGGTTTGAAGTAAACACTCCCTGTGATTATATAAAGTTAATTTGTGTTCTAAAGTGAATAACTCCTGTAAATTTAGAGAGATAGGTTTGTGTCACATTTCAGAAAAATAGTGTTTCTCTATGGAAAGGTGATGGATTTTGTTCTGGCCCTGCCTAATCCATTCCTGAATTGCAGGGCACTCACCACAATCCTCTACCATAAAAGGCAGCTCTATTTTCTTGTGCTTTTCAAAGTAGCAGGCTTAGTGGTTAAAAAGTTCATGTTTTAAAGTGCACTGTCATTTTAACACTTAGCCATCTTAAAAAAGAAAATAAAATTTTCTGGTACTAACAGTTTATAAAAATAATAGCTGCAATATTCCTCTAAAATTGCAACTTAAAACCAAGTCAAAATAGCAAAGATTCAAATATCTTAAAAAAAAAGAAAAAAAAAAAGATACTAACTAACAATAAAAAAATTTCTTTCTTCAAAGAATTACCAAGCAAAACCTTACATACTGTCCTGCAAGCCTCTCCTAACAGCACCTCACAGAAAATCTATCCAGTTTCTTCCAGCTAACAACCTCAAGAAAACAGAGGTCTAAATAAATCAGTCCTTCCCATCAGTCACCTACATAAGTGCAGGTGTGGATGCTGGTGCAGTTTTTCCATCAGCTCTTCCTCTGTAGGTTCTTCCAAAACATCTCTACAAAGAAAAAGCATGAGTTGTTAGGGACAGCAAAGGGAAGTTCTCAGCATTTGTTTTTGCAATGCACACAGAGATGCAGCATGTGCTCATTTCATTCTTGAAACGAGGAATTAAAATTACAATAAAGTTGATGCTCCCTAAAGATGCATCTACTTGCAAGTGATCCATCCTTTGCAGATGTGTCATGGAAACCAGCAGCTGTTTTCCCATAAGGAGCAGGGAAACAATTTCCTGCACACAGTACAATACAACTGAAGGTCAGTAAATTTGTTTTCCTGAAAGATCTCCCCAATGAGAACATGTTCCCAATGCTACTATTGAATATCCAAAGTGCACCAGAAGTTCTACGTGTGCTTGATCATCAAGTATCAACTCACCACCCACAATTTCATAAGCCAAGAATTTGCATCACTTTCCTCATCTTCCCTTTTCTTCTACCTCTCAGCACAGCCCCCTCCACACACACACTTCCAACACCTCTTCACCCATGATGCTATTGGCAGGAAGCATATAAAGATTAAGTATAACAAGGCAGCTTAAAGGAAGCCTAACCAAAGCATAATCTGAGTTTCTCTGAGGTAACAGATGAAGCAGTTTGCTTCTGACAGAGGAAATAAGAGACAAGCATTTTACCCTCTTGCAACCAGCACACTAAGAGATGAACAACAAAAAAAAAAACATTAAGTAGATTATTAAGCCTAGTTTAACTCACCTGAACATTAGTTCAACTGTCCTCTGATATTCAATATCTGAGAGAGACTCCCGATGACAGCGACGGTCCCACTTGTGGATAAAGTTCTGGAACATAAAAGAGACAGAAAGAAAAATTAAAGGCTATTTCTACTGACATCAGTAAAGAGGTTATGTCAGATCAAGACATTGGGAGGTGGGGAGGGGGGACTGCTTTAAACAGTGGCAGGTTTTATTTATTGGCAGTAATTTTAGTCATCAGCACATCAGCATATTTATTGGCTGTGGGTCACTATTCAAATCTGTTGTTCAGGAATGGAATAACTTTTTTTTTTTTTTTGGAATAACTTCCTCATCACACTGAAAGAACAGCAGAACTAAAAAATAACCCTGTTGCTTTCTATGCCTAGCAAGGACTGCCTCCGCAGGATAACTGTGTGAACTACCCAAAAGAGTTCACCTGCTTTGAAGTTTTTCCACTTTAAAAAAACAAAAAAAAAACAAAAAAAAAAAACAATATAAACATATTCTTAGTCCAGGACTCACAAAACTCAGCTTCTGTTTTTTTCATCCTCCCCAATCTACTTTTAATTGTATGAATCAATACCTAGGTGCAGGCAGACAGCTTAGGGAAGAAAAAATAAAAGAGAAAAATAGTGACATCCTAGTGATATCCCCTCTGGCTCCAGTATGCTCTGTCTTTGCTCTTACAACAAACTCTGTCCAGAGCCCTTCAGAAGCAAGCATACAGAAAACTTTATGGGACTGGCCTCCTGTCAGAACTGAAAGTCTTTCCTAACATGCCCAGGGGTAGGACTGAAGCTTAGCATGAGACTCATCTCACCTAAATTGATCTAGTTACCATTCCACATAAAGCAGCACATTTTAGTTATCTGTGCAATCAAAAAGCAACAACAACTCCACCACATCTCCAGAAGAGAAATTTTCATTGGTTTTAAGATGGGGTGAAGTCCTCTAAAGATGTTCATTTTCTGCCATTACTTATGCAAGGCTTATATGATTAACATGGATTAGATCGTTACAATTAATGTTCCCTTGTTGCCTTCACCATCAAAAAGCTCAAAAGACAATTAAACTTTCAAGAGAAGCACAGAGACACAAGAGACCAGTGAAACTACACGTTCATCATGGCATTAGCTAGGTACCTACATTTCCATGGCATTTTAAAAGAAGCTGTAAACAACAACCTCTTCAAAATAATCAGTTCCACTCTTCCAGTGTGGAACTGGGTAATAATCCAAACTGGGAGGTGGAAAGAGACAAAGGACCACCAAATAAAACAGAAATGTAAAGCTTAAATAGCTTCATTTGCTGACAAAACAAATGCAAAAAATACTTGCAGCTTGGGTAACTAAAGCTGAAGTTAAATGCTAAAATGCTAACAATATTAAAGTACAAGAGAAGCATTTCTAAAATATTTTTAAATATAACACATCTTTACGGTGAGTTAGCTGACACAAAAAAATGTATATGCCCAGTGAAATGCGACTAGATTTGTCACAAAGTTAAAAAAACAAAAAAACAAAAAAAAACAATTTTCAGGGAAAAAGAAAATGTTTCCTCAACATCTGAGAGAAGGAGATAGGGAAAAAGATTAAGCAAACACACAAAACCAACCTGCATTTCCCAGAAAGTTTCCTGGGTTCTTCCTATTTCCCATACAGAGCAGAACCTGCTATCAGGATCCAATACCAAATAAACATGCTTTCTTACCTCTAGAAGTAAAGCTACGAAGAGATTAACCCAGATGACAGATGAGATCAACCACCAGGCCACAAAATAGATCTTGGCCCACCTGCAGATCAGATTAACAGACAATAAGTAAAGTAGAAGAAGAAGATCCATCTAGGCTAGTGTCCTTTGAGTGGTCAAAAGTGGAAGAACATGAAAAAAGATCAAGAACATGACGAGATATCTAAAAGTCTACCCCCTCAGAGCTCTCCCAATCTCTAACCATTTGCAGTTCAGAGATTTCTTGAGCTAGTGGTAGCTTCCGTTCATTGCAGATCCCAAAGGATTTCTTTCACAACTTGTCCAGTCTTCACCAGACCACATTAAACATTTATCACAGACAACAGCCTGTTGAAGAATTCCACACCTTAACTACATGCTGGGTGAAGAACCACTTCCTTCTGTTTGATTCAAACTGCTAGATTCAAGACATGGAAATCATGAAATCAGGACTCCACAGAAGTCAAACAGCAAATTTCCCAGGTTTACTGCATTAAGATTTCACCAGCCAAACATCAGTGAAACAGCTTAACTTAGAACCCATCCAGTTAATTCAAACATTCCCAAAACATAATGGGATGCAAATGAAAGATATGCTCTAGGTTCTAAGTCTACTAAACATTATTTACCTCCAGGGAAAATGCAGAAGCAACCCAGAATATCTTACAGTGATTCACTTACATCTCTTCTGTGAGACTGGCTCTACAGTGAGAGCCACCCACCTACCTAAAGCATGTTGCAAACCTGCTTAAAATTCACTTAAGCAATTCACACTTTTTTGGAGCAAGACGGCTACCAAACCAGCTTCGAATACCTTCTAAAATGGTATTTAGAAAGAGAAGAAAGGTTAGCTACATGTCTAGCTTCTAGGAATTGTACTACGTGTATAATTCTTGTTCATTTACTTTATAAACTAGATTTATATGGCTCCATATTGGCATTATTACAGCTACTTACGGACTTGAGTATCTTGAGAACGCTTCCAGAAAGACTTGCCAGTTGTTCACTACCATCACATCCCAGAGGGTCACCACTGCTGCCTGAAATAACACAAGTAAAACAGAAATTGAGTTGCTACATCGCATGTTAAAAAGCCTCAGAAAATGAGGGAAAGGGACAGGCACAGAGGGAAAGAGGTTTGGATTCCACCTATGATCAGACTCACAGCAAAGTCATCAAAGTTGTTCGGCCAATATTCCAGCTGTTCATAGGTCCCACACTGCAGAGTGCCATTATTATATGTCGTATTGACAACACTACAAGAGAATTGGTCTGGTATGAGCACAGCTTTCTACATACTATACCTCAAAAAACAAGATTCCCGTGATTAAAGTTAAGTACCTCATATGCGCAGAAAACAAGGGGAATCGTTAAAGCTACAGCAGGTTAAAATTTCAAGCTACAGATAAGCACACTGGCAATTTCAACACACCAAGAAGAAGACTGAAAGGGTAGCAAATGAAAAAAGCCTGTGTGATTGAAAATTAAGTAAGGCCAGCTTCAAGAGCAAGAAGGAAAAAAAAAAAAAAAAAAAGACACAGAAACAGCTCAGAGGCATGGAGTTGCAGATGCTTTTGAAAATCAGAGTACTATCTGAATAGTGATGTTTAGAATGTTACCTGGTATTTCCCATAGGAACCACAGCACCTTGAAACAGCATTATGCCAGTTATAGCAAATGCATAGAAAACCACCTGGAAGAAATGTATTTAAGTATTAGTTTTGAATATTTCTGTCACTAAATAGGCAAACAATGCAATTAAACATGGAATTCACCTTAGTACCACAAGTAAAAGATTCTGGTCATGAACAATGCCCAAACCTATTGAAGTTAAAATACTTCTTAATGTCTGTTTTTTGTTTTTTTAATTGCTTGCTCTTACTTTTTTAATATTCTATTTAACTTTCCATTGTTAAAATGCATTACATCAATTTAATTTATGACCTTTCAGAAAAAAAAAAAAAAAGAAAGAAAGAAAGAAAAACAGTACCTAAATGTACAAGGAATAACCTAAGTATTTGGGGAGCTTTTTGTTAGATTCATTGAAAATCACCTTTTACAAAACCTAACATAAGGACAAAAAAAAGCCAATATTACATCAGCAACTCTTCTAAAATGTTATATTAATCTATTAATCTAAAAGCCAAGGTTTCATAATTAAATGATTTTGGAACTGCAGTCCAAGAACTGCACTTGTTAGGAAAACACAAACCTCTTTTTAAAAAGAAGGTTTTCGCAGTCTTACACAGTTACCTACTACTAAAATTTGCAAAGTGACCTAAAAAGCTTGTTCTAGAAATAATCTATACTTCTCTGAGTAAGGAACCATTTGTTCCAGGACAGCCTGAGACAAGATCAGTGTTTGATGAGATTGAAGTGTCATTAGTCACTTTTCTGTATTTTGCTAGAAGACAGCCCCAAGAAGGTCTGGGAAGAAAGGAAGAGACCGATCTGATCTGTGAATCCCAGCATTTTAAATGCTACTGGAGTAAGTTGAAGCTGCCATTCCACAACCTGCCAGAAGATGGGGCATCTGCCCTTGCAATAAAGTCGATTTTATTCTATGACAAAGGTATTACATCTCAACAGATGTACTGCCTAACATATTAGCTAACAAGCTATATTACTTTATCAACATATGTTCAAGGCTAAAATTCGGAAAGATCTTTTGCATCAGCAGGTCATGGAGTGGGACTTGACTATGGTAGAAAGCTCAGTGACAGCTTCTACTCAGCCTTAAGTAAAAGCAAGTGGCAAATGCTGTTGCAGAGTTGCCCCACAACTGGTGCAAAACTGCAGTTGACACTCCCAGCACAAAGGACAATCCGCAGATGACGTTTCACAAGCATTATATCTTACATGAATGAGTAGGGACACCATTCTGAAACACTACAGCATCATGTCTAAACTAAAACTGAAGCCTATTTCTGCAGGCTCCTGCCATCTTAGCTATGTCTGTCAGGACTGCAAGGAGCCTCCAGCAGAATTCTATAGTTCAGGTACAGCCACGCCAGTAGCAGCACAGCTTTGGGGTCCTACTGTAAAGCACAAAGGGAGCTCACCTGATGAGTGCTCTCTCCCAGGGCTTTGACATACGGACTCTGTCACATTCAGCAGTAGCAAACGTCAATCACTGCCTCCCCAGCCTAGCCACCAAGCAACCCTAGCAGCCTGTGACTGGGGTGACAAGCAAATGTGTGCTCCTTTAGCATGGTGTACTCACTTCATCAAGAAATCACAAAGTTACCAGGAGTACAGGCAGCCTTTAGACTGCTCATTACATTGAGCAACCATAAGGCAGGGCAGCGTTTTCTACAGTTGCTTTGGAAAGACATGGGAATTTATTTATTTCCAACAACCACCAAAAGTCTCCCATTACACTGAAGCCGGTCCTATGCAAGCTTGATCGTATGCAAGACTGGTATTTAGGCTCCGAAGAACCCAGAGACTCCTATTTTCACCTGTGAAAACTAATGTCCTGGTTTGCGCACTCCCAAAGTATTTCTCAGTTTTCTCAGTAGTTCCCTACAGCATGTTTATTTTTATTTCAAATTGCAACATAAACCTCTCCAGGCCACAATCTAAGGTCCCTCCCCTACAAATACAAGCAGATTAGTAAAGACAAAAACCAGATATTCTGGATAAATTGTATGCTAAGTCAGTTTTTGTTTTGATATATTAGAACAACTTCTCGGACAACACCTAATACACAGCAAAACCTTGCTCTTTTAACCATTATTTCAAATTAAGGTATTTTAAAAAATAAAAACAACATGAAATAAAGACACCCACTCATTTGCTCTGTCAGGAAGACACAGCTGCAAATCCAGAAACTCAAGAGTTAGGAAATGTAGACTTTATGTAATCAGCATCACACACTGTGATACATCCTTGAATCATCCATTTACAGAGTGTATGTTGTACACATTTAACACACTTTGAACACGATGGCAGGGACTTTCACAAAACCTCATGTCCAAACACGCCAGCCATCTTAAGACTTTCTCAACTGAGAACAATTTTAAAGTTGCTTTGCTATTTAATTTAACGTAAGCAAGGAAAGAGAGGCCACTTTAGAAACATATGAGTTTTTCTTTGAAAGCAGAATTTCCAGCCTCAGACAAGTACTTTAGACAAGTTTCAATAACCTTTTAAAGGCACTCCTGGAGGAAACTGGTAATTGAGGCACAGTCACTGCATGCTGGCCATAACAAAACAGTAGTTTGTTACGTCGTTGCAAGACATGCTCTACAGAATTAGTTGATGATGGTGAAATATTATGGTTCATAGGAATTGTCATCCAAAGACCCTGGTTTACTTTGTCATTTCCTGTCTTACAGACAGCGGTATAATAAGTGGTATGTGTTCATCAGTCTTGCTTTATGACTTACCACGAGGATTCCTGCAAAGGCTCTCAAGTTTTTTACCAGATCCAGCAATGTAGTAACAACCAAAGCCATGAACTAAAACAAAGCAGAATTTGATATGCATTACATTCACCCCGTTCATAATCTTTATCAAATTATCTTTACTAAAAGGATAAACAAATACTGATCAGGAAAGGGAAATATGTCTAAATGACAATAGTCTTTTATACAGTGATATCTACATGAGATACTTAAAATGAACAGTGACGTACTCTTTTTCATATGCAGCCATCATGCTAACTTTCAGGTACAATTAGGCTCCCACGACCTAAAGGGCTATATATAAAGATCAGAACAGGGAAAATAACAATGTAAGTGCCCCTATAACTTCAGGGTGATTGATATGGATTGAACAGGAAGCATGTCTATTTTATACTTTCCACAGAAATTACACCAGGTGGATATTTATTAAGATACAAGTCCTTCTCCTGATTGCAATTTGGACTTAGTGTTCAAGCAAGTCTAAGCATGGGATTATAACAAACAACTTCAACTGATTTCAGATTCAAAAATAGGTACACTGGTATAAATACGCAAAACTAGAAAGTGAAAAAGGGATTAATTCCAAAAAAACCCTTTACTGGACTAACTGTCTGGCAGTATCCGGTGAGAGCAAGCCCATCACCTCCTGAGTATGAAGTTCTTCAAGGACTTCACATCCAGTCACCTAGTTCAGACTGAAGCCTTATGTAAGTTATGCAAGTATTTCTGGATGTTTCTCTACCCACTTTAGAATCCTAACATCAACTGCAATGACATCAACAGAACTTCCCTGGCTTTTCAATGGAGAAAACAACCTAAAGAGAGTTTGTGAGGTATTGTGCCTACTCAGGTGGGAAAGAATCGCAAGTTAGTACACAACATTACAAGAGGCTTTAATAAGATTTATAATTTGACTAACAAAGATATCAGAAATGTGGAAGAGTAAGCAAACACCTTCATATTAGGAATGATCCGCAGGAACCTGAACACAATTAGCATGTTCACCAATCGAACCATGTCCCACAGCGATAACAAGCCCATGAACTCAGGTCTCCTAGGGAAGATGAAAGAAAACAATAAATCAAAGAAACAGCTCATGTCAGAAAGACAATTAAAGCTACTGAGCTACAGATAACTGCAAATTCCCCCCAGCTTCTGCTTAATATCTGTGCCATATTAAGATTTGTTTTGGAAAGAAAAAGAATTTTATTTCCTCATATAAACACTTTTACAACCTATGACCAACTAAAACAGTGCACCCACTTTTGGGATTACCAGTACAAGAAAGAGATAAACTACAGCTAGATCAGCAGAGGGCCAACAATATATGGCCAGGGACTGGTGCACCTGCCCTGCCACTATAGTTTCAGGAACTAGGCTTGCTCAGCCTGAGAAAAGACTGCTTCAGAGCAATCTAGTGACATCCTTCTATTAAGTACAGAGAGGTCCCCAAGAAGACAGAAGCAAGGCTGTTCAATGGTGCACAGTAAGAGGGCAAGGGATAATAAGCCTATGCTGAAACAAGGGCAGCTCACACTAGATGTAAAGAAGCACTTATCAACCATGAAGACAATGGGGGTCAATGACATTAAATTGTTAGCAATTAACATCCCTATGGCAATGCTTTTGAGTGATGGGAAAAAAGTGTTCAACAATAAACGCACTGTTAGCTGTTACTCCACCTGGTCTCTTTATAAAGGACCTAGTGTAATGACAGAAGTTATCTTTATTTACAACATAACAAATATCCTGAAAAATTAGGGAGAGTCAGCATTTTAGGAGTGAGCTCGTATGAAGAGAAAGTATCAAAATGTGTTTTAAGTCCCCCCCCAGAAAAAGTAAGATTCACAAAGTCCTCCAAAAGTCCTTTGCTTTCCTCTTCTGGTGTGTCTGCAGTTCACACATTTTAAAAGTAGAAATGATTACTTTAGTGGCTTTGATGATGAAAAAAGGTTAAGATAATAATCCAAGAACTGTCTGAATTTAGGAAAATCAAGATACTTTTACTTGCTATTTTATTTCTAGTACAGATTAACAGTTTAAAAATCTATGGGATTTTTCATACTAAACTTTACAGAATGAAATAAAACTCAGTCTTTAATGTACAGGGTAGGGTAAAAGGGGATTTGCTAGTTGTTTAGCAGTTCATATAATTGGGCTTATGGACAGTCTGATATTGAAACATGAGGTTAGTAGCTGGTTCTGTATGTTGTATCAAATTCCTCTTTCTGCACCTTTCAAAAGCATAGGTCTGCTAAGATGTTATTTTAGATCAGATTACAAGTAACAAACACATCCTTCTCTCAAAGCACAGAAGCAGAACTCTTAAGATTTATGAAGAGATTAAATAACTTTCTTTCACCTATCCATTTTGCCTAGCCTTTGGTGATGGTAATAGCAAGAACTTCTCCTAGGTTTGGAAACGTATGGACAATTATAGCATAACATAAGTGTGCATGAATGCATGTGTGTATTCCCCTGACCCACCCTAAATTCTCAAGAAATTGCAACAGTTCAAGGAGATTACATACCAACCAGGATGAGGAAATCCATACTCTGCGAAAGTTGCGATCTCCAAAACCTTTAGATAGGAGAAGGGAAGAAAAGTCAAAGCTGTTTAACTTTGTAAATTTTAAGTTTTAAAAATTACTTACATTTCTTGACAGGAAACGTTTTTGAGAGCTTTAAAACACTAATTTGACTCAGTTTTAAGCTCTGAAATTGACATATTTTTGACTAGAAATTCCTCCAAAGTAATCTAATGGTGATACATACAAGGATATTGAATGAATTACACAAACAGTGAATTTGACCTCTTCTGCCATACCAGTTTCAGGCCTTTACCAAACAATAATAATAACCTTCTGCCACTTTCTTATTAAAAAGTGATGCTTAGCTACGTAACAGAGTTCCTCATGTGATAACTTTAAGAGCTCAATGTTTCCACATAACATTAAGATTTATTGTTAATTATCCTTTTTAACTTTTCCATTGATTTCAAAAAACCTACCTCCAAAAAAGGGACACAAAGAGTACCATTCACTACCAAAACCTTCATGCCCATGAAAACCACAATACTGGCTCAAGCTGTTTAACTCAGCACATGAAACAGTGCTGAATAAAGAACAATTCTGCTAGCTCTTGCACCTCCTCATCATCCTAGACACTGAATCCAGGAACACAGAAGTTGAAAACAAAAACAACCAACCAAAAAAAAATATCTTACCAGCAGAATTGCAGTCAGAAGTCCGTCAAACCTATTGCTTGGGTATGATAAGTATCTTTTCAAGCCCATCGCCAAGATTTTCAGCAACATTTCCAGCAGATAGTACAGGATGAAGAAGCAGTTGATAGCCTTCACCACCACCCCCAAATAAGAAAAATGGTTAGAATTAAATGCATCAGAGAACAGCAAAATAAAATAAAATAAAATAAAATAAAATAGGAATACTGTCATATCTTACCCCCAAGAAGAAGTCATCTCTTTCAGAAGGCTGCTTATCAGCATCCATCACCAAAACCACCTTAAAAGACAAGGAATCTTTTATGAATCCACTGCTTTACTGCTGCACAAAACAGATTTTTTAGCATAAGAACAGGACATACTTTACACAGATCTTAAACACAGATAAAAACACAGATACCTTAAACTTTACACAGATCTTTTCAAGCAGCTTAGAATATATTCATTAACTTCAGGCCAGAATATAGTCCTTAACCAAGGAGTATTCTCTCCTAAGACTATACACGACTAAAGCAAGCAAAACACGGATACCTACCACAGAAAGTGGTTATTACAACAGAGATGAAAAGAACAAAAAACAGAACTGATTTTTCAGCACGAAAAAATAAATAATCTTACTTACGCAGATAGAAATAATGTTTGCAAGGGCTACCACATTCCCCAAGTACCCAAAGTAAGGATGGCCAAAGGCAAACTGCACTTGCTGCATAAAATGGGATTGGTACTCTGGACTGGGAGGATGCTGAAAAGCCAAACACAAAAGTATTTTCTGATATTTCGTGGTCTAGAGAAACGTCTTTGAATCTATTTTTTACTCTGTGAACATGAACATATGGTGGAGATGCATTGTTTTAATATAGGGCTGTCACGGCATGACAAATCCCTTGCATTTCATCAAAAAAGGATTTACTACAGACATACATGTTTCTCAAGAGCACTTTTTTCAGAAAGTCTATGCTGGAAGCTTAACTCTTCTTCCTTGTTCCATCGTAATTAACCTTCCTACTAAACAAAATAAACATAAATACAGCCCTCACCTATTTTGTCTGCCCAAGAAGGTTAAAAATGCTGTGAAAACAACCAGGCATTTCATATATTTAACACTACCTGGCAATCCCAAACTAATGCTGCAAAAGCTCCCCAAAGCAATGCCATTTGTGGCTGATAGAGCAATCTACAAACAACTTAAAATCAACAACACCTGATCATTCCCTGTGTTCACAGAACTGTAAAATGTATTTAATTCTACACCTAGCATAATACTATCACTTATTTTTGTTCAAAACCACAATCACTTTTAGTATTGATAAATAATTGTAAGGTACATACTTGCTTAATGGCATCTTTGTCTAGTTCTTCAAAGAGCTTCTGGAACTGGGCAGCAGACAGATGGTCACCGGACCATATTTTGAGTGACTTCACATGAAAGAGAAAGTCAGGTCAACACCTGCATTAGATGCATCTTCAGAACACACGAGCACTCTCAGACTATCTCAAAAGCCTAGGAATACAGCTGTAACCTTGTGAACCACAAGGTATTAGAGTGAGCTTAGATATCTTTTGTTTTAATTCTAACCTGTTAAATGACTGGGATTTGTTTCACCCTTTCTGTTTTCCCTCTCTGGGATCACAAGCTTCTTAAGAAGAAGCATGCTCTAACGATACTTAGAATACTTGCTCTAATGATACTTGGATACTTAGTCTCATTTAGTTCTTCTATTCTGCAGAGATCCTAAGAATGAAGGTATGTTAGTTATCATCATTCTGCAGAAATGACTACCTGGAAAGATGGAATTATTTTTACAAATTGTAAAATGAAGAAGACCCTCCCATAGCATGCTAAATGCTAACTGCAACTGCAGCACACACAGCAACAACAAAAAAAGAAAAAAAAAAAAAAAAAAAAAAAGACACACCACTAACTAGAACTTGGATTTGCGTACTTAAATAATGCAGTGGACAGCTTGACATAAGTGGAGAGCATGGTGTTTTTTTTGCAGGCTACTCTGTTTATGCAACCCCTATCCCAGACAACAATGGGAAGCAACACACGTACACTTCCTCATTCCACTTCCAACCTTCAAACTGGAGCCAACCAGCTGCTGGCACGTTACTACCATCAGCTCTTAACTATCACTTTCTCTTGGCAGAAGTTCATACCATATGTACTTCCAAAACCTGCTGCAATTTTGTTCTTAAAAAGCAACATTACTTTTGGATAATAGTCTCATACCATACTGTTAACTCCTGCAACTTCAACCTCCTGTCAGAGACAATTTCTCTGTCCTCTGACAACTACGGCTTTGTAAAACAAAGAAAGTCTTCATTACCCTACACTACCTACAGGCAGATGCCTTCCTCTTCACAGTAACCAAAGTAGCAGCAATATTAAGGAGAAATCATTGGAACAAAAACTCTGTAGGCAAAGACCAACACACAAACAGACACTGAGCTGTGCCTCTGCTCAGGCAGCAAGAAAGCAGCATACAAGCAGCTGAGCTGAAAGCTACTGCTCCTAAATCAGTTCTGAGACTAAAAGCATTTCAGTTTTCACAGCTGTCCCATCAGACATTTCCTGGCCACCAAAGTTTTAAAGCTCCTACCCTCATGATTGCTTGCTTGCAGCGAGAATCCATTTCAACTTTCTGCAGCACTTGAAACAAGGCCCCAGCACTGACGTACGACCTATTTAAAAGAAGACAGGATGTGCTTAGAGGATGGGCCCTGAAACAGATAGCTATCTTGATGGCAGATGGTTGTTTTATTTTTTTTTTTTTATTTATTTTTGGAAACACAGAAATAAAAAGGAAACAGACCCCATAAAAATCCCTAACAACAGGTTATAAATACTCACTTGAATCAATAATAAAATGAAAAGATAAGCAAAAGTGTCATTTTCTTCAAAAAGGGGTCCTCAGTTAATATATTAAACAAGAGGAACAGAAACCTGCTTTTTTCTGCAAGGTGAATGACAGTTTCAATCTCCTTCACTTACTGTTCTGCATTAGCAGGAGCCTCTTTCAGGGAAGAAAGCACTTCAAATGCAGCCCGGATTCCTAGCCGTCTCCTGAAGAGGGAGGACTGAACTGATTTCTGTACAGTAAACACACCACAAAAGGAGACAATTTACTTATACTGGTTTAAAGGAAAACCAATTAGATAATATAAATGTGACGCGTAAACTGTTTGCCTAGTCCTTAGACAAAATCCACGGCAAGATTCAGTAAAGTCCGTATCTGTTCAAATAAAATTGCTTCCATGAAGTCACAAAACTGTTTTCTTTCTCCTCCTAACAAAGTCCCCATCATCAGCCACTATATTTAGTTGTTCAGACACCAGGTGCAACCAGACAGGCACTCCCACAGTTTAAAGGAAATACTGCTAAGAGTCAAAGGCTGAAATCAGTAAAGCCCATGCATACCAGAAGGTCTTGGGGACCAGCAGAAATACCCAGCACCCCCAGCAGTTCTACATCCCATGGTCAGATACTATACCGATCCTCTGGTACACACACACATCCCCACCCAAATCGTGATTAGAGACTAGAAGAGACCTTCCAGCTCTCACTCCTTACAAGAGCTCTGTGAAAGAAGGAAGGAACCAAGCAGACAAATATCTAGAGTTCAAGTAAACATCCAGATCATGATTTATTTTTAATTCTTGCCTGCACAGGCACTTGCTTATTCTGGAGACAATGGCAACTGTAGAGCTCAAGTATTCACAGAAATTCATGCCACTGTCGGACAGCCTACCAAAGAGAAGGAAGTCAGATCCACGGTTTTTTTTGTGCTTCAATTTTTCATTGCAATCACCATCAAAATCCCTATTAACTAGTTTTTGGGGAGTCAGATTATGACATGTTCTCCCATGGGCAAGAAGAAAATGGAGAAAAAAGGGAAGAAACAGGTAGAGCAGGAAAAAAGAAAAATACAAAAATTCTTTGCACACATTACATATAAAATGCCTCTCCCACTGTGGGGTGGAGGCCATTCCTTCTGTGTAATATTGTTTATGACTTACTACGTAACAAACTTTACCTTCTCTCTGGACCTTTACCTAGAGCAACTACTATTTCACTTTTTCCTCAAGCCCTCAGCTCCAGTCTTTGCGCCTCTAAGGGAAGGAAAGTACTATAGGTCTGTATGTAAATGACTTACAGGGGAGTCATACACAAAGCCAAGGTGGTTTGGTGGTTACCCCCCACCAAACCTACAGGAAACAGCAGGCGTGAGAAAAGACAAGGTGGATTGCACGTAACAAGGAACTGCTGTTTATTCTACCCTTAAACTACAGCCCAGGGGTTTAGCTATCAGACCAGTGCTTTTGTGTAGCACAGCCACTACATTGAGTCAGGTTTACCAAAAATATTGCTGTTGGGCTGTGAAGTTGCTTGAAATATGCAGCAGAAAAGTAAAAACCAAAACAACGACAATAACAAAAACAAAAATGGAGGTCGTAAAACTGAAGCACTAATAGTAAGCAAAGACTTGAGAGAAAAAAAAAATCACCTTGAAAATTATAAAGCCAAAGTTAAAAAAAAAAAAAAAAAAAAAAAAGAAAAGAAAAAAGAAAAAACACAAAACAAAATCAGAAGATGGTACCTCAGCAAGATCCTGTTGAGGAGCAGAGCCTGAGAGCTCCCCGTTTGACTGATGATTGCCTGACCGAAAATTCAGTCACATACCATCAGCGTGATAAGCTAGTTAGCCTAGCACTGTGTTAATTGTATTAATCTACTACATGTATTAACTGCTAAGTAACTGTGGTGCACCTTGCATGTTTACATTCATTGCTGGTGACAAACTCAGTTCTGGAAATCTCCAGCTGCACCCACGCAGCCTCTTCCTTCCCCACCTCTCCAGTCAGCTACATGTTTTTCAAACAGCACTAGGAAATTCACAGAATTCATCCTCTTGTAGGAAGAACATTATATTGGAAGTAGCAGAGATCACCTTTAATTTGATTTATGTTGTCCCTGCTTTTTAAAATACTCTTGCCTTAGCTCATTACAATTCCTCCCAGACTGTATAGCTCCTCTATCTCATACAGAAAACAAAAGAGCTTACAACCTTTCCTGCTAGGGAAATCCAGACTACGCTGCCAGCTGGAGACAAAACTGGTGCTCATAATGCAGCAAAGGAATCACAGAATCACAGAATTTTCTAGGTTGGAAGAGACCTCAAGGTCATCGAGTCCTTGTTAATACACGAGAAAAAAAAAAAACTTTTAGCATCAAGTTTAACCACCACCACAGACTGCATGTTCCTTGCACAACTACATTTACTTCGTCACCTTTTACTTCTCTGATATAGTAGATACATGGGTCAAAAAAAGGTCATTACACCACACATCAGATTCCTATTAAACAAAAAGGGAAGCACTGCGTATGATCAGGCATCTTCTAGAAGCACACTGAAGTACTGCACTGATGACTCTGGCATCACATGGAGTGTAAGCTGAGTACCAACAGGAATAACTACTACACCAGAAAGCAATTTGGTTTTAGCTCATAACACAAAAAGAAAGGAAGGAAGTTTAAGCAACAAAGATTAGTAGTTCCTTGTCTTCTACTGCGTAAACATCTCCAGAGAATCCAAGTCTTACAGTAATTCAGTGGTTTGAAAACCATTTCAACTTACACCAGGTACCCCAGTAAAATTAAGGTTTTTACAAGGAACAGGTTAGGTGCCTATCCAGATGCCTCTGACATCTTAGTTCAAAAGGCCAGGTATCTACACACAGCCTACCGGCAGCTGCTTCTGGTACAAGTCAATCACCAACCTCAAATCCACCTCTGAGAAGCAAGAGACTGCCCCAGTCATTCTAATTTCACATCCACCCACAGTAAGGTGGTAGTAAAAATACTAAATGAGGACATGTTTTAATCAGCCATTTGTTTTTATTGAAGGCTTCTCATCCTGTCCTACTTAGAGAAATTAAGTGATAGGAATTGCAACAATAGCTATTAAAATAGTACTGCAGGTTTTCTACATGGAGAACAAGTTTAAGTTACTTGTTAATTGTCCTCATTCAGTTTTTTAAGTGTTGTTTTTTCTTCATGTGATAGTCAAAGTTGCACATCTACAGAACACACAGAAGTATACAAACTGGTGATTTACTCATAAAATGATCAAGCTACAACAGCTCGTACAGGTAAAAACACAGGTGTTTAAAGAGCCTTTAGTATGTTAAAAATGGATCTACAACCCGGATTGGCATACTGACTTAATACACAGTTAAAACTATAAACACTCAGGATTTCACAGTGCTAAGGTTGTGATAGAACACAGAAGTGGGGAATGTTTTACTCACCAGAAGGTATCCTCGAAACTGGTTATATATTATTGCTGTAAGCAAGTTCATCAGAAATAAGTTACCTATCGAAGAAAAAAAAAATCAATGGGAATTATTGGAATACATTTCCGCTTCTCAAGACGCATTGTGTTTCTCTGATTTTAGGTTGCTGACTATTTAAATCTAAGCATTTCCACATTTTACAAAGTACAACACAGTATATAAATGTTTCTCTCCCCTGAAACAACAAAAAAGCCTTGGATAGCCACCAAAAAGATACATTTCAAGCATACTCCATAAACCAGAAGTAGCTATTATTTTTCAAACACATTAACAAATGTAAGATTCACAAGCTTAACACATTTTTTCCCTCTTAAGAATGAAGAGATTTCAGTGCATATCACGTAAACACTGAAAAGAAGTTTCAACATACATAATAAATCATAGGCCTGAATTCAAAAGAATATTTTCTTCAATTTGTTTTCTAAAAATAAAGTTTAACATTGAATACAAAGTCACATATTTGTTCTCCTATATTTGTTACTAAAAACAAACCATTTAAGTTCCTTCCCTGAAATTTATCTTGCAAGACACTACGTTGTAACTGGAAGAAAGGCAAAAAAGTAAAAAAAAAAAAAAAAAAAAAAAAAAAAAAAAAAAAAAAAAAAAGAACTTTGTGATAAAACCTCTAGAAAAATAAAACTTCTTAGCTGGTATGCACAGGTGCTAAAGTTACAGTGCATTTAAATTAACGAAGAAACACATCAACTTACCTAATACAGTGAAGAGTATGAAGAAGATTGAATAAGCTCGGTTCTTAGAATACGCTGGAATCATAACTGTAATAGATTTAACAAAAAAACATTTATGAATTTTATGCTTGAGAGAAATAAAGCAGAGACGTCTCAATTTTTTGGTAAACATTAAAAGCTCTTATATTGCTCGACTTCAGAGCTGCATATAGATAACACAAATTACATTATGGGAAATAGAAAAATCCTGCTACTTAAGGCACAAAAAAAAATCTTACAGAACCTTCCTCTTCCTCTGGGTGTACTAAGAACTATTTGCTGAAAGAACAGTTACGGTAGCCTGAAGATATGCCATGATTCACTGAAAATACAGACAAGAACTATTTCCAAAACACATTGCTTACCATCAGGATTATTTGCTGTAGTTAGCAGGACCAGCAGTGATGTCAGTGAATCAGGCAAATTCCGAAAATATCCCAACCATTCCTTATCCTGCTGGCCATCCTAGTCAAAGAGATGCTCATTGTTACCAGAGAAACATGAAGAATCACCAAAACTGTCTTACCAAGAAAATAAAAATATACAGATATTCTCTCACTTATCAATTTATTATGCACACAGTCAAATCTACCATGTGAAAAAACGTAAGGCAAGCATAAAAACTAGGACAACGTGTAGGAATACAGTGCAATTGTTTCACTTCTTAACAGGAAATAAAATACATAAGAAAGAACAGCAAGCTAAAACAGACACAGGAGGCTCAATACAGAGGTCACATCTAACATCTCAAATGCAGGAAGGACAACAGAGTCACAAGAAGGCAGTACAGGAATCTAAAGCCACCCTTGACTGATAGATAAAGCATCACATTTTAGCCTGAAAGAAATACTGGGGGGGGGTACTGGAGCTAAAAGAACTCCCTAAACTTGACATCCCTTAACCTCCAACCCCTCCTCCCGGCCCCCAAAATAAAATAAATCACACAGACTAATCCCATATTCAATCTCAGTCTGCATAAAAATTGTGCATAGATCAGGAACTGCTTGCTTTTTAGTCCAGCTAGACAATGCTGTACCTCAGCATAGGCAGAGAACGAATGACTCCTGATTTTCCACTCCAGGATGAGTCCAGAAGTATAACACAATTTGAGGATACAATACTAAAACAAACCCTGTCTATACCAAAGGATAGAAACAAAACAGGGATAGCAACACCCAGGTGACTCCACGGCCTCCTCAGTTATGAAGAACTGCTTTAACCTCCGTGTTACAGAAGACTCTTGCCTAGCTCGAGCTATGCTCAAGCACCCGAAGCTCCTACATACTCACTAAACATGAAATGTCTCTCTCACCTCTCTCACTTTCCCTCTGAATTCTGAATGGAAAATTTTCAACATTGTCCATATTAGTTGTTTGCACAAAGTTACTAGCACTAACTGGAAAGCAAGTGTTCCCCTTTCTCTCCAGTCATTCCTTCACGTTCGTGGCAGATCATGTTTGATTACGGTCAGCTCAAGGTCTGCACAGAACACAGTTTTAGGTTCTTCTTCAATAAAGTACATGAAGACGTACTTAAAGTACAAGTGCAAGGACAGCCCTCATTTTCTCTTATTTTACAGGAAATAAAAGATATACACAACAAACAGCACACAACATAAAATGATACAAAATGACCAGAATTAGTACACATTACAGGAGTTATTAGGCACACAGAAAACATAATTGATCTGCCTTGAAAAAAGATTAGGACATGATTCAAAATGCTTTGTATGGTATCAATGAAAACATCACACAGAGCTTAAACATCTTGGGAAAGAAAAAAAAAAAGAAAGAAAAAAAAAAAAACCAAGATCAGTGCTACAGCACCCAAAAAATATTTGCAATTACTCTGGTGACTACAGTCTTCAGAAGTATTTTGTGGCTCAGTGGAAAACATCAGCTGATCTGCTGAAGCCGTGATAGCATCAGGGATTTCAATCAAAGACACACTGGGAGGCACAATGTGGATAATACACATTTTTTTTCCCAACAAGTACTGACAGCTAAAAAAAATATGCAGAGTACAAGCAATACAAACATGAATCCTGTAGTAGAGAGTAAACAGACAAAATCTGCTGAGAAGACTGGCAAACTGTACCTCTAGGAGAAATATGTAAAACAAACAAACAAACAAAAAAAAACGCATAAATCTAGAGGCATCAATTTTATTACTGAATGTACTTCTAGAACATCCTTTGAGTCTTTTGCCTTGTTAGATACAATTAGTTTGTATGGGTATCAAGCCAGAAAATCAAAAAAGGAAAAAAAAAAAAAAAAAAGGATCTCTAGGTTGTTATTTTTCACCTAAATGTATAAAATTGACTGATACAGGTACATTAAATACATTTCCATCCGCTGGGAAAGCTTATAATGGAAATTAGATGTGACATAGAAAGATAATGCTGGATATACTGATTGCAACTAAAAAAAAAGGGAAAAGTAGAGCTCTGCTTGTAATTACAGATATTCTATAACAAGAATTTAAGGAATTTCCTGACCATAAGGAAGACTAGAGGCAAGCTAAGTACAAATTGCAGCAGGAACTTAGGTTCAAGACTGACTAAGGAAAGGACTAAGATTACTGAAAGAAGTGCACAAGTCTTAGTGATCATACAAATACATTTATGGAAGGCCCTAAAAAATAAAGAACATGAAACCTGAGTATGATACATTAAGATACAGGAAGGTTAGGAGAAAGAACACACCAAGAGCATTGGAACACAAAAGTGATTTTAACCACAAAATTTCAAATCTGCTTTTGGGAAGCAGGAAGAGAAAAAAGACATAGGAAGAAACAAAGATCAAAAGCCAAAACATCAGAGAAATACAGGCAAAAACCTACCAAGGCAATGCCAGGGATACCAGTACAGTAGATAAGATATGAAAACATGGAAGAAAGTAAACTTAGCAAAAAGCTAGATAGGGAAAGGAAAAAAAAAAGTAGTGAGTGACCATACAAACAAAAAAGCACCAAGATTAACAGCTTTGGACACAAAACAATATAGGCACTTTCAACAAAAGCAGAAAAAGTAACTCAAAGGACCAAATTGGAGAATTGTAGTAAGAAGCTGCTTGTATAAGCAGACTTGAAACTTCTCACCTGTGGTAACAGCATCAATACCAATAATATGTGGGACCATAAAAAAATAAAGATATCAACCACATTTAGCATGGAACCATCTAACCTTGCTCTGAGCCACAGAGCTAAACTAATAAAATAATATGGCAAAGTGCAAAGTTGCAGTTGTGGAGTTGTAAAGTGTGTTATCATTTCAGAAACAAAGTGAAGTCTGGAGAAATAAAATTTGCACTAAAGATGATGAGATTTTAACACTACACTAAGAGCCTTCTAATGCACACTTACATAAGCAGAACTACACAAGGGTACTATTAAGACCTTAAATCTCTCTAAACAGACTTTAAACTCATCCCAGTGAGTCTGATGAGGTAAAATGACCTTTCCTGGGGAAACAAGTTTCACCAGTTTGATTAGAAAACTAGACACGCAGCAACACGAGTAAGAAAAAAAGCAGAGATCTATCAATGCACAAATATAATTGGTTACCTTTGTTCGAGCAAACAGCAGCATGGCAAACATGGTAAAGAGAGACAGATGAACAGCTAGTAGGAGAACAACGCTATTGGAAAGAACAGATCATAGGCATTAATATCATTTTTATTATTAACATCTCTTGTTAAAAATGTAAAAAAAATGCCATGTAAAAAGACAAGGATATTTTTAAATGCCATGTAAAAAATTCTTGTCTTTTTACGTGGCATATTTTTTAAAACTACATGGAGATAACAGATCATCTAAGCTTTGATTCAGAAGAATCACTTCTTCAGGACACAACAGCATTAGCTTGAACAGTTCTGAGGTCAATGAGAGTTTAACATCTCTTTTTTTTTTTGTCTAAAGTTAGAACCACATTTTGATCAGAGGATACAAATATAACACCTTGGTTTGCATAGGCCTTTGACTTTCCAGGATGCCCTGTGTGAGAAGTAACAGGCAAGGACAGCAAGATCTGTAAGCTGTATGTAACACAACCTATGCGAACAGGAAGAGCGCTCTCAAGAAGCATCATGCTGTCTGGTTGCCGTTTCACCAATGGCATTTCCAGTTCAACATTTCTAATGATAAGATCTAACATATATTTTGCTAAAACCATTTTGAAATTAAAAACGTGAAGTAAAGCACTCTAAAAAAAAAAAAAAAAAGCATAGTATGCTTTATAGATACAAAAGTATCTTGTTGTGGGGCACTCATGACTGGGAGGCAAGTACCCATAACTCTTCCAAAAGGGCTGTACACAACGTACACAGAATAAAAGAACTCCACTCAATCAGACCTTGTATGTCACACACACAGTCACATCACATGCCTTCTAGAGAAATTTTACAGACTAAAGGGGCCAAGAAGTTACCACAACTTTCCATCCATCACTATCAGATCTCACCAACCACTTTCCTAAGGCCTCAAGAAGAAAGCTGCTCAGATGTCACACCCCAGAATACCAACAGTAACGACATGCTTGCTCTGCAAGGATGTTTTCTATGCTATTACCTACCTTGCCATTTCAGGCAATGTGCTGTTGATACTTTTTAATGTTTTCTTCATCATTGAAGAATTCTGAAGGAGAAAGAAAGGACGAAGAATTCTTCTTATTCTCACAGTCTGCAAAAAACAAAACAAGGGATCAGATGTTGAGTTCCCATAAGACTTGTACCACAAACATTTTTAATGTAGGCTTGTCAAAAAATTATGCACATCAACAAAAATCAACAGTGTAACACAAAAAGGCTGTGCTCAGAAGCTGAATCTGTCCCTCTGGTGTTAGAAAAGGCACAAAGAAGACTTTATAAATCTTAAGTTGAAAGAATGATAGATTGCTTTAAAAATACACACTGAAGTTTCAGTAGCCTCACCAGACCATTAATTATAAACAATTTAACTTTACGTAACAAGAAGGTCGAGAGATAGCATTTTCCTATTTTCTGCCAAGTGGATACCCACTTCAAGAGTGAGTATCAAGAGCAAGCTATTTTCAATAGAAATAGATACACATTTTGAAAGCAAATGATTTCAGTGTTCAGGTTTTTTTCTGTTTTTTATTTTATTACAGGGTCTGCTTATTACACAGCCTTCCCTGCCTCTGACAAAACTCACGTAGGTGATTGTCCTGATTTTCCTTAACATAACCTAAAGCAAGGAATCTACTTGATTTGTGCATTCAAGACACTTTCCAGTCTTCAAGTTATTTCTGACTTGCCTGCTACTTCAAGTATTTCAGCATCTTCCATTTTAGCATCAGTCTTCTCAGCACCACACGACAGCAAAAATCCACCCCTTGGTATTGTAACCTGCTGTTCAAGCTACTTGTCCAGTACTATGTCCAAAGATTTTAGAATTACTTCTTCTAAGGCACATTTCCAACAAACGCACAATCTTTAGCCTTGACAGTTAACTTACTTCAGCCATATTATATTTATTTTGTTTGAATAAATGAAAAGGATATAAATATCTAGCTATCTTGAACAAAAATGTGTATAGGCTTAAATAATACATTCTTTCAACATTTTAGGATGACCTCTTTGTTACTTGGTCTCATCCTGGTCAACAGTTCCCAGGAGTAACACATGCCCTGATCAGTATCCCTCAGCAGCTTCTCCTCCTCTGCCTCTCCCCACAGCTGTGTTGTTGATGGTTTCTGCAGAAAGCAGCAAGCAGTTCTTACCTCTGTGCAAACGAAACTCAGCGATACAACCCAGTCAGTAAGGGAAACAATTAATGTCAGGATATAAGCCATCAGCCATCTATTTTTCCAAAACTCTTCCCATCCAACTAAGTAACTCTGAAGGGAAGAGGGAGAAGAAGAAAAACAACAACTTATTTTAACAATAAATTCCCATACCCTGATAAAGTCAGCACCAAGTGTTTTTCAAGTATCCATAGTTCTACAGCAGTGCTCATAAAGAGTTCCCTGAAACCCACGTTGATCAGAGAATTTTTCTATAATAATTAAAAAACATCAAGAGAAGAGAGAGGTGAATGCAGACCATGTGGGAAGAATTCTTTGCATGCAAGAAAAAAGTCCATTTAGTAACCGCAAAAAGATCTTCCAGAAAGAAGGATCCGAAGAACAGTTCTGTTTGGTTATTATACATGCCAATTTTTACGGCCTAAAACAAGCAACCAAGCAAAAGCCATTGTATTCCTAGTAAAATGAATTTTACTTATTCCACACAAATAAGAGTTTATAT
The DNA here is from genome assembly GCF_965140915.1 of Aythya marila. Classification (NCBI taxonomy): domain Eukaryota; kingdom Metazoa; phylum Chordata; class Aves; order Anseriformes; family Anatidae; genus Aythya; species Aythya marila. The sequence goes on along the minus strand of NC_139046.1, from coordinate 46,813,893 downwards.
TTCTTAGGGAAGTAGCCATACATTTTCTATTAAAAAACAAACAAACAAAAAGTTTTTCGCTAAAGCTGCAGTAATTTCTCCTAAAAGAGGGACTTCAACTCTGCAAGCAATCTCATTGTGAAAAATACAAGATTTGAATAACACTTCTCCAACCTTTCTCCCAAAATATAAAAGCAACACTGACTAAACCTACTCAGCTGCCCAGCACACGTAGCATTTCATTCAGTGGCAGAGAAAAGCAATGCTCACCTTCACAGACACATCAATCATGAACACGAGGAAGCAAAGCAGCTCAATGCTTTCTGTTAGGCCACATGGAGGCTCCCAGGCAGGAAGGCGGTATCGTACATCTGATGTGATAGTAAGCGAAGAAGGCCTTTCAATGAAAGCCAAAGCCAGGATTATAGTAATGGTCAAGCTCAAAATGCTGTTTGGGTAGAGATGAACAAAAATAAACAAAATGAATAACAAAATATTTACAGTCAAACAATTTTCTTACAAGAAAATCAAGTTTTATGAAATCATCTTTAACTCAAATTGGTTACACCATAACACAGCACTTAATTAGCACGATGTTGTCTGCTTTACAATAACTACTGATGACAACCAAACAACCTTATGTGGTGTCATTTTGAAACTGACAACAATCTTATTAATATATAATACAGTTAGAAATAGACATTTAGAAAACTTTTTGTATGCCTTGTTGCTTTCCACTTCTACCATGTCCACGTGTAGTCACCCACTTGCTTCCTACCGTAAGTTCTTAAGAATAAGTGCACAATTATCTAATTATTTAATAAAAATAAGACATAAACACAAAAATTATAGTCCTAAACTAAAAAGCAATAAGAATAACAAGTTCTCACCATTGACAAATTCTTGAATAATACCACCTATAAAGCCACAGGGATTTAGAGTCCACACGGTGGTTTATAGATCGATACTGTAGGGAGAAAGCAAAAAAGGATAATTCAAATATTACACGTGGTCTTGCAAAAATAAACCAAGCTCTAATCAACAAGGCTCGAGACAAATCCAGTTGGACAATAAGATAAAGAAATTATTGTACAAGTTATTATTAAAATGACACTCACTAATGAGTGCACCTTAGCTATAGCCCACATATGTGCAATGGGAAAGATTCTACTGAAGTTTTCCTTAATCTAAAGATTGCACATTTGATCGGATAAACAATCAGCGTGACAGTTATCTGAAGCAAGCATTATCCTCATTACATATTTACGTAATTATATAGAACAGTAGGCACTGAATTATTGTTAAAGAGGCCCAGACTTTTGGTTCACCTCTCTTGCATTCCTTCCATTCATGGATCTTCTTTTGTCTTGCCCCTCCAAAAAGCCATAAGATGCAAACAATTTAATTCTGGAAACAGAAGACCTCAACCTCCACAGCGCCCCCGGGCTGCTCTTACTCTGCCTCCTCCAAGTAGTAAGTGTCAGAAGGGTGTGCATGCATTCAATATATCTGAACTCCTGAAATCTCCCAACCAAAAGAAAAAGGGCTGCAAAACTGTCCTCGAGCATTCACACTGCCCGTGACTAATAACAGGAAGGCAAGAAAATTCAGAAGTATGCTGTGACAGACAGACAAAAATGGAGACTTGCACAGGCAGAAAGCTCAGCTAAAGTTCCAGCTTCTTGCTTAAAGCCAACCTCAAGCTTTGCCAACTCTCAAGCTTTGTAACCAGATTTAGATGCAAATAACAGGGTTTGCCCTGATACTTGCTCTTAGCAGTAAGGGCTTTATTAAAAAACAAAGCACACCCACCCACAAATCAACATAATCGGCATCTGCTTTGACAAACTTAAGAAGACACTAGTTCTGCACAAATACCCTGTGCAAAAACATGCACAGTCCAGGCAGACATTCACTGAAACTTGCATACCACAGGAATCTGATATTCTGATTTAGCTTTGTAAAACAAGACAATGTTATGTGGAACTTGCCTGAACAACAAAAAAAAAAACAACTTGGAAGCTCGCAGAACACATAACAAATACCCAGCACGAAAAGCTAACAAACAAGTTGTATTTACCTGTATCGCGTCTTCTATAAACACTACGGCTTGGTTTATATAAAGGTCATTATCCGATCCAGTAGCTATAACGTTAAAAAGAAACAAGAATTACTTGCTGCATTTTGGATAAGACCCGCAGCCTGCTTAGTTAACAGTTAACCTGAGTGAACAGAAGCTGCGCAGCCACGGTTCTCACAATAAACAGCACTGCATAAACACACACACGCTGAGAAAATACGGAAAGACAACTCCTGCCACGTTTGGCAGCGTTGGGCATTAAATTAATAGTAATGATAATTTCAAAGCGCATCATTTACCTTTATTTTGCAAAAAGGTTCGCTCTTCCATTTAGCTTAAGTAGCTACATTACGCTAGTAAATAAATAACTAGCACGAGGCTGGGATAATTTTTATACAGAGAGAAATCTTAAGTAGCGTGCGTTGTATTTTACGACCTTACATCCTCATCAGTCTTAGTCTCAAGAAAATCAGCCCTAAATGAGACAGCAAAGATCTATTTCTATTTAATGGAGCTTTAACAATATTATTCTTTGATAAAGCGGGGATCCAAGCTGGAAATATGAGCAACTGGCATTCTAGACTCTTATTTTGTTTGTTAAATGTACTAAGGTTTAGATTGATATCGTTCTCTCCAAAGCCAACAGAAATTTGTCAGAAGAGAACAGAAATAAGTCCTTTAAAAAGAAAAAAAAAAAAGTCCCAAGAGTTGTTATTACCATAGCTAACAGATCAGAGTTCAAGACACAGAAAGAGGTAAAAGTACACAAAGTGAAATAAAATATTGCAAATTAGTTTCCATGTGACGTTTCAAAACCCATTCCTAAGTCTATATGAAGACATGCACAAAGTTAAGAATAAAGGTCAATCGCTTGCATTCGCTTGATTTATGACCTGTGAATAACTAACCTGACAATTAACCCAACAAGACAGGCAGTTAAAGCCAACTTATGAGGAAGAGTCTCCTTCAGAGAAAGATTAGGGGGCTACAAACAAAAAAACACTGCTGGTGTCACCTTCCCAAGGAGGGGGTGAGGCTGAAGGGGCAATTTGTGCCAGGCCAGGGACCCCACAGGACGCCTCGGTCCCGTGCGCTCCCCGTGCTGCTCATCGAGCAGCGCCAGCAGCACCGCTGCTTTGGGTCCCTGACAATTATGTTCCACATGATTCAGCAGCATCACTTTCTGCAGACAGCTTCCAAGTGTCACCGCTTATGCGAGCACAAGCCAGGCTTTTGTACCGCTTGCGACTCAACCCGGGATGTGAGGGAAATGGCACATAGACGGCGGCGAGCAAGGTTCCTGCTGTCACGTGCAGGCAGATTTTATCCTGCTGGAGCCCCGCCGCGGCAGGGAGATACGAATAAAGTTGTTTAAAGGCACAGCATTAGTTCACGGGTACGAGGCACAGCAGAAGCTCCGCGTTTGTGAAGCAGACGCTGCAAGTTCAGCGCTGACCCCAAGGGTTTCAGAAGGGCAGGAGCCGAGCGACCTCTCTTCGCCCTAACGCGCGGAAACTCCCAAGAAGCGATGACTTTGGGGCAGTTCCCGAATTATTTATTTGTTAAAAGGTCATTCTCCGCGCTGGCTGCCCGGACGGGCGCTTGACCCATCCTGCCAGCCCTCGGTGCCGGCGAGCGGCGCTGAGTCACAGCGCGGCTGAGGGCAGCGCGGGGCGGCCCCACAGGAGAAGCCCCCACAGGAGCAGCCCTCAGGGGGGCTCCACAGCCACGCTCCCACCGCCCCGGCCGCCCCTCGCCCCCCGCTCACCCTCCTCGGCTCCCCGGAGCCAGCTCCGCGGGGGCAGCAGCGGCTCCGTCTCGGCGCCGGCTCCCGCCTCCATCAGCGGCGACCTGGGCTGGGCTGGGGCTGGGCTGCGCTCCGCCACCGGGACGGGGCGGGACGGGGCAGCAGCGGCGCGGCCGCCCCCGCCGCTTGTGACCGGCGCCTCAGGGAGGAGCCTCGGCACGGCACGGCCCCTTCGGGCACGGCACGGCCCCGTTGTGGCGGCCGCAGCCCGGCGGCACCGCCCCGAGCCCGCCGCCCCCGGGCTGAGGGAGAAGAGGGCGGGAAGGGAGGAAGGGGCGGGCGCCGCCTCCCCCTGACAGGGGCAGCCTGAGGGGGAAAGGGGCGATGCGGTGCGATCCTCATCGCCCTGCGGCTGCCAGGGCGCCAGCCGCTACTTCCCCTTCACACCCCGAGCGGAAAGCGGTGGTAAAAGCGGGCCAGTTCTCATCGGCTTCACCCCCGTGCAGGGCTGGGGTAGAGGAGGCAGAGGGGAAGGGCCAGCCCTGCTCAAGGCAGGCATGGCAGGGCTGCTGCAGGCGCCTGTCAGCGCGGCCAGAAGGAGGTGAAGTGCCATTTGCACAACCGGCCTGAGTGCCACTGCCTAGGGAACTTGGTGTCCTTCTGCTGGCTGCCTGAAACGCTCAGGGTAACCACAGGGCCAGGGGGCACAGAAACAGCCTACTGCTTGTGCTATTGCTGACTGGAAAGAAACCGTTTCCTGCTGTGTCTGGCTGGCTAGGGAGGGAAGCGACAGCTTGAGGAAGAAAGCAAGCAAGACTTGGGATGTGCAAGAGGCTCCTGAACTTCTGTTCAAAAGCCACCCCTTAACTCCAGCTTAAAGAACTGGAAACGCCCAACTACTGGAAGGTGAATCCGAGCTGGGATTTTCCTTCATGTATCCATTTTCCTTCATCTGTGTCCAATGAGGTAAGTTAGTGATGTATTTAAACCAGTACCATATAATAACCCTACCAAAAACAATGCAACATCTTTAACTCCACATGAATCAACTCTCCTGTCTCTCTGAAATGTGGAAAACAACGGTGGAGAACATGACATTTACCAGACATTTTCCATTAACACAATGCACAGCTATTTTAACAGAAGTCTAGCTTGGTCTAACCTCCCCTGCTGTAGCAGTTACAGCATTGTTTGCCCAAAGCCTCACAAATTCATTTTTAATTTCCTCTATTAAAAACACATCTTTCAAATCCAATGGGGAAAAAAAAAAAAAGCAAAGGAAATGGCCAGACATTAAATGAACAGAAAAGGGACTCACATAAAAAATGGTGCAAGGATAGGCTTGTTCCTTTATTTTTCCATAGCTCTGGACCATTAAAAAGATTAATGAAGTTGTGAAGTTAAAATAACTTTTTGGAAGCAGTAGGTGAGAGGATGGTAACACTAACTAAACTCAAAGCTCACTTTATACTTCCTTCTGCAACACCCACTCCACTTCCAGATGTTTTACACCCAGCAAACTTGATTCCAACAGTAAAATGATTATGTAGGCAAGTCGAACCACTCACTGACTGCATAGTCATTGACAACAGACATCACTCAGTTCCTGGCCAGTCAGCACCTGAACAAGTAGGAATAGCAGTAGTGTGAATAGCAAACTTGTGTTTTCTTTTCAACATACCATGAGCCAGAAAACATTTTTTATTTCAGGTAAATTGAGTTACTCTTACACATTAAAAAATGTCTGACACCATGACAACTTAATTCAAAATCCTTAAAGTCCAGCTGAAAAAGAGTGGTAACCATTAAACAGTCCTTGAACATTTGTGCAAAGTTGGTATTACTCCTCTGAGGAAATTAAATCAGAGATTTTGAAATGAATTGCCACTAGTTACACAGCAAGTAAATGCAAAACAAAAAGCTGAACTCTAGATTGGATGCCATTAATAAGGACGTTACCAATATGCTTCAAGTTGGACATGCTTCCGCTACCTTGCTCAATTAATCCTTACACAGCTACTCAAACACTGGGACAGTCTACATAGCTAATGCTAGATACATAAAAGCCACGTAAAATAAGAACTGAGTAAATTACTGTAAAATTACTAGTTTATTGAAAAATAAAATGATTCCCCCCCCAACAACACATGCCAGAACCGTCATGGTTTGTTCTTTCAGTTGAGTATTGCTAAAAATCATATCCAAGTCATTAGAACCAATCAATATCTGTATGCGTATACACTTTCACAAGACTCCCGTGCATTTATATTTGATGGGCTTATCCAAATATTTTCAATCAATTGAAGTAGCTACTGAAAATCCTCAATGAATGATTCTTTAGACAAACTAGGGTTTAAGTGTATTGGGAATAAACCAGAGTCAATTAAAAAAAAAAAAAAAGAAAAAGAAAAAGGACTTGATTATAAATACCATTTACAATGGTAATTTCAACTGTTGTTTGGGTCATCAGTACTCATCATCACAGTATACTCTAGTTTTGAACATCATTTACCAAATTAATTACCAGCATCAAACAAGAGAACAAATCAGTCTTCGACATCTTTGACTACAGAAATTTCTTCCTTTTTTTCCAGATCAGACACCTGTAAGTTAAAAAGAAACAGATTCAATAGTATAATTAAATTAAGTTGCATTTAACATCTCCTGTATTTTCTGACTTCCATCACAAGTCAGTGTAGAGCCCAGATTTATCAGGAAGTGACAGTGGGATAAACTCCAAGGGACAACACAGCAGAACAGGCTCTGTTAGTTGCAGTCAGAAGAGAAAGCCAAACTTTCTCCCAGCCCACCCTCTCAATTGTCCCCAGCTGCTTGCTCTCATCCGTTTCTAGTTTTCTTCATTGGCTGACAAAGGAGTAAGACAAGTACCCAAGCCACCTCAGGAGAAGTCTGGATAAATAGAAAGGGAAGCAAGTCTGTCCCTTTCAGTGACAGCTGTCATATCAGATCAGGCCATAAGCTGGAACCCTGCCCTTAACAGAAACTGGGAAAAAAATGAACACAAGAAAATGCTTCTCATGCACATGCACGCATCCTTGTAAGACTGACCTTCACTGTTCCTGAGACTTAAGAAGAGAAATCACATTATGTTTAGCGACGCTATTGTTAAGGTTAACAATATAAATAGTTTCAGAAAGGATTCCACAAGCTCATGGGGGATAGCACAACAGCAACAATTAAACATGATAGTCTGCATGTTTTCTTCAGCTCTGGAAAGCTCAGTTTTATGTTCCCAAAATCTATGGAGAGATATAGGGGTGGGAAATTATACTATAAATACACTATTCTTATGTTCTTCCCTCAATATCAGCTGCTGGTTGTGAAAAGGTCACACTTACTCAAGCTGGTAGACATTTTGGATTGAGCAAATGTGGCTATTCTTGTGGTGTGACCAGTAAGCACTGGGAAAAAAGAATAAATCAGAAGACAGACTGCAGATAGCTCATCTTTGGGGATGGTTGTGTCAGCCTCCTTCTGAGCTATGTCACTGTTTGGTCTAATTTTGCCACCTATTAAAACCTCAATGAATATTTTGACTATTAGAAATTGTTGCAGTACATGATCTGGCCACATAACCTTTACCCAGCCATAATTTGATACTAGAAACTACAGACAGTGCCACTGCAGCTCCAAGGGTTGATCTAAACTGCTAGAAATTTCCTCACCCAGGTGGAGCCTTCAGCTAAGCAGAGCTGACTGGCATTAGGACTCCAAGGGCCGATCTGGTAATTCCCAGCAAACATTGACATCTAAACCTCCTTGTCTTTCCACTGTTCCTTCTACAATAAATACAGAGGAAATTTTGCACTTTAAGTAGAGTGACTTGATTACCCCATGAAACACAAGTAGAAAAGTATTTTCCACATATCCAACAGATTTCTCTGGTGTTAGCATTCAAACCAGCTTCCATTCACAAATGACCACATGCGCTAGAATGACTCTTACAGGAAAACCTGGTATTGCCTAAATAAAGATGTTTTCTGGCAGAACCATGTCATTCAGAGTTTGCCATGTTTTCACAGTCCTGCTACTATACAAACATATAAAAAAAACAAACACCGTAAGTGCAGATTAAGCACAATTACCAGTGAGACATTGTCCTGGAGCAATTCTCTTCAGAAGTACAGTTGTGCTGAATATGCATAATAAGTGGAAACTCTGACAGCATTCCCTTTCATGAATAGTACAGATTTGACTCATTACTGCAAGTCATTATTTTCCAGCCTTGCAAAAGGCTATTCATAATAACGAGTTATCAGTTCAAGTTACTTCTGAAATACTGCTGCCCAGATAACAGATTATTCCCCAAACTTGACTCCTAATTTTCAAGAATAGATTGCAATGGCTGATACTCTTGCAAGCACAACTGCTACTACATACAAATCGAGCTAAAGACTGTAGCACTATCCTGAATCATTAAAAGATCTTAATCCCATTTTTTGTAAGCATTAAGTAATTACAGGTTGGTCCAGACCCTTCAAAAAATATTTTACTCAACTTGCACTAAGGCCAAAAGAACTCTTTTTCCTGAACTTCAGTGGGAAAGACTCCAGAATTATAGAAAAAAATATACAGACCTACAAAAATGCTGCACATGGTAGCTTTTATCCGAGGTTTCAAGGTAGTAAAATGCTATTACAGCATGTCTGGCATTTCACAGACGAGGTAATTAATATTTTATTACTTATATAAACATGTTCTTAAAAGCAACAGAGGTGCAAAATCTCTGGCAGGGAAAACTTCAAGGTGCTAGAATTCTTCAGCGCAATACTTTTGCCATAAAATAAACGCATTACAACTACGTCAGAGGTGTGACTGAAAACTACAAAGAGATAAGCAGATTACAGTTACAATAGCTGCTTGAGCCCCTCCACACCTCGCAGTGCTCAAACTAAGCACTATACTTCTGCAGTATTTGAGCAAACATATTCGTGAGTTAACTGACTTAAAGGTTCAAAGGAGATACTGTTGTAGAAGCAGGTGGGATTTACAATGAATTGCTGCCTCTCACTGGTTTTCCCCCCACACACATGCAGGTTGTCTTAATCCTGCAATTAAACAGATCCCTTCAGACAGGTCCTGAACTGAAACCAAAATACGTAAGCTTGCTTTCTGTATTATCACAGTACTTCATGAATATAGGCGTAACGTAGAAGTTTCTAGCCTTAATACACAAATTCATCTTTTTTTTTCTTCTCCTCTTGCCTTGCTAGCAGCATGGCAAGCATACTAAACAATGGGAGAAAAAAATCACATTAAAACCAGAGAATTATATGAAAAAAGCAATCAAAGAGATTTCTGTTATCCTAAGTGTTAGTTGTCTCTGCTGGAGATTCACTGGAACTGCGCTTGTCCCATTGAGAGAGCTTTGCATATAAAACCATACACGAGACCGAGGACATTTACCTGTTTATCTATACACCTAAATTGCCAGGACCAGCTGGTGTTATAAAGGAAAGGCCTCAAATCAAACCGGTTGTCATCTGGACTGTAGTTTTCAGCATGGTAGGAAGGAGTGAGGGTGGTCATTTTATGTCTGTTCACCGAGTACATCCTGAAGAAATGCTTAACCTTTGATGCCACCTGGTGTACAAAAGAATATAGCTTTCAGTCAGCTAAAGCATCTTAGTATTTAAAACCTTACATACATTCTGGCTTTACACACCCATTTCCCACCATTAAGACACACGTAAATTACCTACCACTATCAGTAGGAATCACTCTGGATGACTCTATTACAAGAGGTATTTCAGACCATTTTCAGACACCACCTTGGTCTCTGTCTCTAACATTTACCAGTAGCAAAGTGCCTCTTAAGAAACCTAACAATAATCACTAGCCTCTGTGATTCAGGTACTGAACATTTTCCTTTATGCCCAAGAAAGGTAAAAACCTAATGACAGCAAAGTAGATACTCTTTCAAAGCAAGGCTTCAAGAGCAGTTAGCCACATATATTTCAGGGAATAATTTTCCCCTGAAGGTACCGTTCTTAAGTAATTGTTTTCAAATTACCCAATTACAGTTCTAACAATTTCTAACACAAACAACAAACTACATTAATTTAGGAAAGCCACAACAGTTTTTCCAGTGTACTCTTACAACTGTGTAATATCTCTAAACACAAGAGAGTAATTAAACCACCCCTTCAGGTAAGAGGAACTCTACTTGAACATTCTCCAAACACACTCTATATTGGCAAAGACATTAAACAATTTGATTTTTATTTTGTGCATTACCTCTCTTGGAGTACAAATTTCCTTCCACATATTAATCAGCTTACAAAACATACTGTACGGTCCAGCCTTTGCAATCTTTCTCAATTTGCCATAGATGGAGAGCTCCGCATATGTCATCCCCATATCTGCCTGCAATCACACACAGGAACCACAGAAAATCTTAACCATGCAAGTTGTATTTAATAGTCTTATGACCAATTACAATAACCCAGTTTAATCAAAGAAACACTAAAATTAAATTGCCAATGATCAAAAAACCAAACAAACAAGAGAAGAGCAATATTACACAAAGAAGAAAAGAACTGGGATCTCTCTGAAATGGGATATTTGAAATTCTTAAAAGGAATACAGTTTATTTGGCTAGTGAAAGCATTCCTTTCCAGAGGAAGATCTGTTCATTTTCTGTTCTAGATAGCTTCAGTACAGTATATATCAGTAAGATAGGTCAAAACAAGGAAAGACATGAAATTCTAAATAAGCAACCCTTCGCTCTTTTGATATTTAGAAACTCTAAAATAAACAAAATTTTGGAAAATTTCAGAACACACATACTTCCAAGTGTCCACAACAGAGTGATTAAAAAACAAAACAAAACAAACAACAAACAAACAAAACAAACAAAAAACAAATGAACAAAAAAATATTGACTTCCTCTTTTGTAGACTGCTGTCAACACAGATAACGCTGGTGCAAGACACTGGTTAGTGCCTGGTCAATATCTTAGACATTTTCTGACACACTCATTGATACACATGGATACATAGAACAGCAAACAATATTTTTTGGACAAAAACCAAGGCTGGGGATAAAGCTTACCAGAGCATTTTAAAGTCACTGCCCATTACCTCATCAGTTTGAGACACTTGTCCATCCACCAGGGGCTCTAACTCCGCAGTAGGTGGAGCTGCCATGATACTGTAAGAGGAAGAAGAAAAGTAAATTTTACCCAGTCTCATTAGTCTGGTTTGTTAAAAATCACGTGCTTTATTCAAACTTTCTTCAGAGCATAAGCAGCTGACTAGATAGCCCTGAGAAGTGGTACTTGAAAGCTGTTTCAGGTTTATAAAACAATGCCTATACCCAAAACATAAAACATCTGTTCAGTTTCCTCAGTGGTTTTAAACAACACAAATGTTTGTATACAGTAACTCCTAAGACTTGTGGCACCCAGCCACTTAGATTGGTCTTCTGTAAGTATGCACAATAATCTAAAAACAGGGATGGGCAGAAACCTTTTCTTTATTAGCATTTGCAAAATTACTGCAACTTAGCTCTGTTAATAAATAAAAAATTTTTAAAAATCCACAATATGTAGTATAGACACCAAACATCACTGCTTCACTACTCACCTTCTGAGGGCTGTGAGCTGAAAGTTTTCAATACAGTATTGTATGAAGTTCTTCAAATCAGTCTTGCTGATTCCACCAATGGGATTGATATCGGCACTTGAACAATCATACTTTGTTAAGTAACCTCGGAGACTGAGCAAGAGAAGAAATTTTACATAACAAATAAGAATGTAACATTAGTATGCTATACAACAGTTTATATTAGATAGATTACATATGTGGTATGAAGACAGGGACAAACAGACTGCATACTGTTAGCATGTTTATACATAAAGGACAAACAGGTGTGCAGATGAACCAGAGCTATCCTGAAGCCATGAAATTGACAGGAGAAGGAAGATGATATCTTAAACAGTTATGAAGCACTACTAAAATACCCACACTAAGGTAATATATTAGGTGAAAAAACAATTAAAATACTGTCCTGACCATTCAAAATAATAATAATAATAATAATATCCCGAACTCCTAGAATCAATGCACGCTACTCTCCAAACTTTTGACATTATGAGTCCCAGGATCTTTATCTTCCAACAGCCAGCTCTAATGACAGTACTCCACATTTATGAAGTCGATTTTTCAATTCAAAAGTTCACAACTTAATTACAAATTGATGAATTGAAAATATAACAAATAACAGACCTGCTGAGGAAGTAATAGTCGTTCGTTGGAAAACTACAATACTTTGGTTGTAAACTGAAAAATACACAGTTTTGCCATTCAGGTTGATTCAACTGTTATCATTCTTTTCACTGCTATCTGTGTACTCTCAGCTTTTTACCTCTTCTGAGGTAACAGCGTACACTGCGATTTGGTAGAGCTAAAGAACTGCACTGACCTGTTCCCAGTTCACCTGGTTTTTGATTTCTAATTTTTACCAACCTTTCATCCACATTGGCTGATCCTAGCACCAGAAGTCCCCCTGGCATCCCACGAGTCCAAAGTGTCAGCTGAGCAAACAGGTAGGAAAGGACCATTCTTACTCGAGCCTACAAAGCAAAATGAAAAAAAAATTAATTAACAAAGCAAAGTAATCTCTCTCCAATCATATCTAATTAACAATTCTCTAAACAAACCCATAAAGAACAAAATGTGAGAGGGCTAATTGCTGCTGCAAGGACTGTCTTGTGGAGGGGATGTTGAACATGCACTTGGGAAAGCTAGATCCAGTATTGGCTAGTGCCACAAATGTGACTGGGCAAGTTTATTCTACTCTGAATTGTAGAATGGGAAGTAGTTGTGATTCCTGCAAGCGCTGATAAGCATCCAAGAGGGATAAAATACGCAGATAAACCATCTAACACACCTTCTTATAGATTGTTAGACTAACCACATTTATGCAAAATTTCTAAGAAGTTCCATTTCTGTCCCCACTCCAAAACTCATATTTTCCAAGGAACGTAACAATACTGAACACAGACATAAATTCAACCTCCAGCTCTAGCTACAGCTGTGTGTGATGTTAAGCAATTCACCACATTCTTTTGTCACCAAGCCTATGCCATTGCCAAAAAAATGATAAAAGGTGCAATGTTTTTTTCCTGAGAAGACTGATGGAGTTATCAAGTAATAACGGGGGAAGAAAAAATCACATCCTTGGCTAAAAATAAAAAATAAGAATAAAAAATAAGAATAAAAAATAAGAATAAAAAATAAGAATAAAAAATAAGAATAAAAAATAAGAATAAAAAATAAGAATAAAAAATAAGAATAAAAAATAAGAATAAAAAATAAGAATAAAAAATAAGAATAAAAAATAAGAATAAAAAATAAGAATAAAAAATAAGAATAAAAGAAAGAAATACTATCAAACAAGATAATCAACATTTAGCCAGAGTTAAAGCTGACTACCTGCTTCGATTGGAAGCTTTTAAGAACAGGCCCAAAAGAAAACTATCAAGACAATGAAAGGTACATCTGTAGCCAGGGACTAGAAGAGCTATTTGGAAATCACTTGACAGCTATGTTTTTTGTGCTTCTACATAATATGTGAAGCAGCAGTACCCAAGTACAGCACTGATCTGTTCTGTCACAATGAAAAAGTTTAAGTAGAAATATGTATTTGAGCCACGTTTTTATAAGCCATTTTATAAGCTATTTAAGCACATTCATATCATCTACCTTCTAAAACTGAGAAGGTCCAGGAATTGGAATACGTAAGCCTGACATCTCACGCAGTGCCTGTTACAGGCTGGTACTGTTAACCAGAGTTAAGTTTAGTGTATATCAGCAAAGTTTTTAAGTCTTGCCCTGCCACAATCCTACTAGCTCAAGACTCATCTATGAAAACACTTTGCTGCTCATTTTCCTGACCTGGTGACTTTCTGCCACTTTTCTAAACACCATCTGGACTACTGCTTTTAATGGGATACAGGCATGTACTATTTCTTCCTGACCATCCCATGAGGTTTTAAGAATCACAAGCAACAATTATCTTCCAAGTTATATGGGATTGTAGATTTCCGCTGCAGACAAGCATTTAGTGGAAGCCCATAAATCTTCAGGAATGTATCACGATGTGTTCAGATCTTCACAGCAATTGAAAGGAAGGGCCCCAGTGCTACTTTACCATTTTGTACTATTTTAAACAAAGCCTTTGTGAAACACACCTGCACATTCTGGAGTGCCAGATTTTCTCTGCTGCTCCCTCCATAGACAGAAAAACAGGGAGTTCGACCTGTCACCATGCTGAAAATTCCCACAATAGCTTTCACAGCCGCATCTATGTTCAGGTTGATGTGATAGCTGACAAGAATTCAAACAGAAGTGACTCAGCTAGCACAGTCCGACTACATAAAAAACATTAAAGTTCTTAAAACAAATACACACATCCATAAAATGATGTTTTAAGACTGCTACTAACTCAGATCTGGTATGAAGAACCTTAAGAAAACATAACATTTTCCAGAGTCTGTTTCCAAATTTTTATGTTCTTCACCAAATGATTCCAAGCATGCCTCACATTTACACACTTAAATAATATGTGTAATAATATCCTTCTTACACACATTTAGTATTCCTCTCCTACTTTTGCCATTTTAGACTTTGAAAGCTTTATATGCAAGTCTTTTCCAGAAGATGAGGGTTTTTTTCCTATTTCTTCCCAATCTCTACCTGCCTATTTGCTCAGCCAGAAGTTTAGCCCTGTTGCAAGTGTCCTGGGAGGAGTTCTCACTAGCCATGTAGCAAGTGGTAAAGATACGCTTGCAAAATTCTCGAGGATCCTCAGGGACATAGGTCTCATCATGCACAATCTTGCGTGTATCAGCCAGCACCTCTGCATCTGAGGACAAAGGAAAATAAATAAAATGAGTAAAAATTGTTGTCATCCTACTATCCAGGGTATGCAAATATCTTTTATGTTTCTTGTATTCCAATTAAGCTTTACACTGACCCTCACAAATAAGGTAACTTCATCTAACTCTCCAAACATGTTTTCATATATTAAAAAATAAATCCTGGTTTTGCTTCTAATTTTGAGCAAGGAAATATTAAATCCTTTTGTTCTATGCCTTAAAGAAGCTCCACAGAAACATGATTCCACATATACAAAGGGCTTGAACCATGCCCAGCCGTGTTCTGCAGTGCTGAATTTAATAAAGGAAAGAATTCTCAAAATGGAATCCCAAAACTACATCAGCCAACATCTTGAACAATACTTTAGACAGAAACCGGTCTGAGTTTCACACCCAGTTCTTAAACCCTGAATGAAAGCTATTAAGCCAATTCAAAGAACCTGAAATCTGAACCTGTTTTTCTGGAATTTCTGAAGAGATGCAAAAGACACCATTAAAGCTGGGCAAAATTCTACTATTAATGAACCCTTGCATCTATTGCACCTAACTAATATTAATTTGTCCTTAATCATTAATAAATATGGCTAACCAGACACGTGTATCTACTTACTTCCATTCTTGACTGCCAGGCAAACCTGGTGACACATAGAGTACACTATGCATGCTGTAGCAGAGCTGTCAATTCCACCACTAAGAGGTAGAAGAAATCCCGCCTTGAAAACAAAGCAAGGAAGAAATTCAAAAATACAAAGTCAGAAAAACATGTATTTCACCATTCAGAGACACACTCTAGTAAATTACATATGCACCGTTCAATCTGTTATGTTGAGCAGGAAAACAAACAAACAAAAAAAATAAAAATCCCACAGATCTAGCAAATCCCCTTCAACTCTTACCAACTGGAAAAATCCAAACAAGGAGTCAATGTAAACCCTCTGGATATAAAAATTGTCAGTCTGTCTTATTGCTATATTCTAGCAATACAGAAGAGCTCATAACTAGGACCAAAGTTTTCATATGTAATTTACCATTGAACTGAACTACTAATTCTTGTCACTCTGCTTATTCTAAACACCCTCCTATGCCATTAAAAATATTTTTCTTACTGAAAAATAGTGTTCCAAAGCAAAAGAAATCTCATTTAATGAGGTATGTTTGACTATTGCTTTCAAAGAAAGCACGACTCTGAAGGAAGAGGTCTGCAGAGCATACTAAAGTCACGCCATACATGTTTCAAGTCTAAATGAGCTACCAGTGAGATCTAACCTTGCACCATGAACTAGCGACATCAGTCTGCATTAGCAGCAGCACAGGACAGCAATCTGTACTGTCCCTATACCACAGAAGAAGGTGCATAGGCTATGACAAAGAACAAAAAAAACATTTCTTACCTGTTTGCTGCGCCTTAAGTAGTCCCAGAGCCAACATGCAGGACCAAGGCTGAAATCACAGAATATCATCAGTCCAAGCGTGTTATGGGATGATAACTTGCAACTCCCCCAATGAGAGACTGTCTTTAGTTAAATGTAAAGAAATTGTATTTATCTCCATTAGTTTTAAACTTTTTATCATGTAATCAGTTCAATGTGTGCTTACCAGATCTCCTCTTCAGGACTATGATGTCTCCACTGGATTGGCATACAAACAGGTACAGCTACATCATCAGAACATGACAGAGCAAAATTCACTTTTATCCTAGGATAGGGATTCACTTTACTTGCCTACGCAAAAATACAGAAGAGTTGGCAGACATAAATTTTAATGAAGCATAAACCCATACAACAGATCTGTAGAACACTGAAACATCAACACATGCAAACAGCTTTTAAATTCAATAACTATTCAAACTTGGCAGAGTTTACAATTGATCTGTGTAAAGAATTCTTACCGCTAAATTACGAGATGAAATCTCTGCTCTGTAACTTCGAACATCCTCCAAGTCCAGTGTGGCAACAAGCACCTCCTGTGGAGAGGCTCTCAGTATTAGATTGATTCCACATAGACTGATAAAAAATGCTTGACACGACTGGACTCAAACAAAAAAAAGTGCTAGGGAAGAAAAACGCATGTAAAACTTTTTCCAATACAGATCTTTCTGCTCGCTTTACAATTCATCTCTGTCTCAGTAGATTTACTTATATAACAAAATGAGAACAGCTGACTCAATTCACTGAGTACTCTAGGATGCTCATAAACCACAACAAATACATAGCACTTATCAGACGGCTGAACAATGAGTTCACCATCAGTTGCAGCAAAGAACTAGAGGAAAAGTCAAGAAGCATACTGGGTAAAGAGATGAGCATGACACAAAAAGTGATGAAACCTACAGCTGTGATGACAAATTACCGAGAAAGGGGGCTTTTAAATAACGATCAACCTATCCAACCTTTTGTTTACCAAGGCAGGTCAGAATTAGAACACTGCAGTCTTCACACTTATTTGTTTGAATAAATAATATAAATTAAGAGAGCCTCTCCTAAACATGGTGATTATATTCTCAAATACTTATATTAAGTTGCTACACTGTGACAGCTCTTCCTTGCTCGCAAAACCAGGACAGCTACTGCAGATCAAGGCAATTTAATGAGGAAAAAGCCTTTGACCCCATTGAATAACACCGTAAAAACATATTTTTAGTCTATGAGACATAGACCTAGTATCAGTAGATTTTCTGAAAAGTCTTGAGCATAACCATAGCTCCACTAGCTTCAGCTGTAACAGTTATCTATAGGTTGAATGTATTACCACATCATCGAGTGAAAATTGAGATCCTTGTGCGATTGTCTCTCCATTCATAGAAATCATGGCACAGCCATCATAATACAGACGATCACCATCACAGCCCTTCTGGTTAGATAAAATATATATTCCACCATTCTGAGAAGAAAACAAGCAAACAGACAAAAAACTTATTTCAGAATGTAGTACCTGACAATTTTAAACAAACTTTTTCCACTATTCAAGTCCTTCTCATAATCCTTCTCTAAGATGGGAACGACTTAGGGCTTAGACCCTTGTTTTTTTCCATTTGAAAAAGTACTTTACACACTATACATACAACAGAAACATATAATAACGTAAGTAAATGTAGTACATTAACTCTATCCCCTTCTTGCTGTTGGAAAACACATCTCCTGTTACTAGCTTGAAGAGTCATACCCTTAGCCCAAACGGAGAGGGCTACATTTCAAAACTGAAATGCTAAGTTCATGGAGAGATTGACAGAAGAGGGAAAATAATGGCAGAAGCTGTGTTTGGATCGCTTCTCTTTAAAATAGGCAGAATTTTCAATGTCGAAAACCAAAATAAATTTTAAGTATGACGATGACAGGAAAAGTAATGGCTAAGTTTAAAGACAGATTTCTATTTTCCCTTCCTGAGACAGTTACCAATATTTCTCCAAGAGAATTTTGCTTTGTGAACGAAGATCAAAAAAGGAACTGTGAATTTATGGAAATGACAAACGAAAACATCGCCCTACACTGACTGAATTACATGCTGGTAACAAGCCATCAGTTCAGTACATAAAGCACATGGAGGGAGACTGCTGAGGCACAGATAACTACAGGGAACAAGCAGAGCCACTAGTAGTTTGTCCTGCATGGAAAATGCATGTTCAACTATGCCCTTTCAAGCCAGTTGCTTCTCTGTACGCAGTAGATTCAACATTTCATGCTTCCAATTACAGAGCAGTCAGTTACTCTGAATAACTACTATTTTCTGTCTCCTATACTAGTACAATATTTTATCTTCACAGTTTAATGGAATTAAGATAAAGAACATCAATTGCATTTTTGCAACAAACCTCCAGAGCTGGAAGAAAATAAACTGCTTTAAGGTATTCTGACTCTCCTTTATAGAGGTGTGTGGAAAATAAGATTATATAGTTGGTATGCCAATGCAGAACTATGAGTTCCTGTGCCAAGTTCCTTCTTAGCGCGTTCCTCACATGTGCACATGCATACATTTGTTTCTCCCATATTCCCAAGCAAATACTAAATAGCATTTCTTCTGCTTTCCTGCTCCGCAGATCATACAGAGCTGATCTGTAACCAAATAGCCTCCAGCATTAGAGCATTACCTACAGCAGGGCTCCCCAAAGAAGTACAGAATCCCAGCAGCTGGAGGGAAGGTAATCACAGGCCAACAAACAAACAAACATTTAAAAAAAAAAAAAAAACACTTCAAAACACCCAAGTAACAAGGTCTGTCAAGGTCATTAAGCTCATGCCTTAAGTATACCTTTGCTGTAGCAGAATTCACCAAATCCACCCGGGTATGCGCCTTCCGCAGCACATGGTGACTCCCTGAAGAATTAGTGAAAATTTCCACACCATCAAGTCCCATTTCAATATGAGGGCTGTCAAATCAGAAGGCAGAAAAAAAACTGAGTTGGCAATCACATGCAGCTGGGAATATTGCAGGTATCATTTAAAACCACCATCACCAAAAACATTTATGTCATTGCCAGTTTTCTCCAGGTCTTAGCTCAAACAAAGCTAGAGCTCACAAAAACATCTGTTTTCCTGCATAGCTTGATTCTTGTCAAAGACCAGTAGTGGTTGCAGTGGGCAGGTGGGGTTTTGCTAATTGTATTCTAAATAAAATGCCTTCTACTTTATTCCATAGAAGTCTGGGTCACAAAGAAAGAAAACAAGACAGTCTTGGTCTGAAAGGGCAGCACCAAGACCCTATGAAATGACCTAACTTTTACTGTTTCTCTCTTTTTCAAATGTCAAAAAAAAAAAAAGAAATAGAAAAAAAAAAACAAAAAACATAGTATCTTTGTATATAACATACCACACCTGCAGTTACAAGGAAATGAATTACTTGAGTTGAAGGATTTGTAAAGACATCTGGAACATTTTATTTATTCCACATTAACTACAACAGCTTTCATGCAACCACTTCTTTTTTTTTTTTTCCTCTCCATTCCCGGGTCTAAACTTTGTAAATACGTTCTTCTTTGTCTTTGGGAAGAACTTAAAATTGTAGCAGGAACTAAAGTAAAACCAGGAACTATTACTTAAGGGCACTAGACTTTGCTTCCTGTTAATGACCTTTAGTTGTTTCCTTCTGCCTTGTATGATGATGGTTTAAAAAATAGAGAAGGATTAAGCTAATAGGTAAACAGATGCATCTCAAAGTGATGGAAGCCTAAGCGATCCAAGAACCTAAGCTCTAGCTTGTCCATTATAACAAGGCTCTACTTGTCTAAGAAAATGAAAAAAAAAAAACTCTAGTACTCCCAATTTTTTGAGACTGTGAATAGTAAATGATATAATATGGGATTATAATTACTGGCAAAACCAATACTCCAGAAATTCGGCCTGCATGCCAAATAAAATCATGAAAGGATGGCTTATCCCACCTATCTTCCACTTGGGAAAGAACATAATCTGATATTTACACTAAGAGGAGCAGTAGACTGAAATAACTAAGTTCTTCTTCATTGTGCCTACCACTCCCAATGTTTCCCAAGACCCAGAGAGTCAGCAATACTGCTTTTTCAAAGCAGGTTAAGCTTCATACAGAGCACTGAAAGAAAGGAACACCTTAAAACATGGCTCAGTATTTCAAATGATATTCTCTATCTCAGCCATGCTGAGGTTTTTAATGCTTACTATATCCCAACAGAATGAGAAGATCTCCCATTTCATCCTCAAAACTTTCCATTTCTCCAGCTGATCAATGTTTCATAGAAACAAAGGCTCATTGGTCTATTACTGGTCACTAATTACTCACTTCCCTCTACAGCTATTCAATCCACTGGAATATATAGAATAGTAGCCTTGCAAGGGTTATCATTGGGAACACAGCCTTCATCGTGAAAATTAGCTGGATTCTCTGAACCTGACGAAAGAAATGGGAGCTCTTCATTTGTGTCCAAGCAATTCCAACAGGATAATGACTCGCCCTGTCATTTTCAGGAGTGTAACTGACCCACATACAGACCTGTTGTGGTACCTATCCAACTTCTTGAAAGATACAGAAAACCTTATTGAAATGTTTTTGTTGTAAATACAGTCCTCAGTTTCTGGACAAAGCTGACACATTCTACCAGCAGAAATTCCAGAACTGCAATGCACAAGGCACATAGCAGATAACAGTGAAAAGGTTTTATATGGAGACAAGCATCAAATAATTTGAGCCCCTTTTACTGAAACTTTTCCCATGATGTATTTCTTGTTCCTCATTATATTTAGCTTATTGGTGCTTTCTGAGAGATATACTACATAGAATAACAAGCAGATTCTTTACAGAAACACTTCTTTCAGGAAGGTCCAAGGTATGCTTTAGTTTACTTTCCATTTCTTCTTTTGCTTTACCTGTTTGGCGCCCAGAGCTCTTCACATATTTCCGTCCCTAGACAGGTATCTTTGGTTGCTAGCACTGCATCCCCAAAAGGAACAGTGTCCTAAGAGAAAAAAGAAAACAAAACAACATCCGTACTTAAATGGAATGGAAGAATCTATCTCGTCAAAATCAGAAAGTTACCAACAAACCTTAAAAAAACAGAACTGAATATTCACTGTACATATAAACAACTGAGGCAAATTTAAGCCTTCCATGTTTTGCTGCTAAATACTTACACCAATTAGGTTAAATTATGTTTTCATTTAATCTGAGAACTATTATTGAAATATCTGAATTTGCAACATGACTGACAGAATAATTTGGTGCTCTATTGTTTCATGCCACAAATTCCCTGCATTTAGATGGCTGAGTTATGAAGATAGCAAAGTTAAAAAGAAAAGACTCCATTAAGAACTTACCTGCCCTGTCACTTCCTGAATTATCCTTGGTAGAAAATACTCCTCCACGTGCCTAAAGCAGGTTTATAAACTGTGAATACATGGTCACGTAAAGCATAGCATAACAACTGATTCTAACATCCACACTGTGTCATCTCCTAACTGTGAGTAAAGAAATTGCACTGAAGTTGTACAGTACCGGGTATGTAAAAAAAAATATATATTAAAAAATGCAAATGTTAAGATTAAAATTAACAACAACCTGTTTTGCTTCAGAAATTCATGGTGAACATGAAAACAGAATTTTATAAAGCTTAAGATTTCATAACTGTACAGGGTTGTCTATTTCTGGCTTCGTAAGTCTTGCTTCTGTATTTTCCAATTAATAATCAAGTATTAAAACAGCATGTCTTCAGGCTGAAGCCTGAGGTGGACTTCTTCAGTAGAAAAAAACTTTAAGGGAGACATCCTGATTCTGCAGAGAAACAGGCATGAAGAATGCTTAAAGTGAATTAACACGAGTAATTATGTCACCCTCCAAGAGTTAAGAGGTCACACAGCAGTGGAAATAACCTCTACTTAACATGGTAATATATGGTGAATGTTAGGGGTACGCAGCTTTCATGCTTGCTCCCTTCTAGTTATAAACTAGACCGATAAAGAACACACCAGGTAAGTCAAATTTGAAATAAAAAATTCCCTTTTGCAGTGCTACTCCAGAAATAACTTGAAGCTCATCCAGAATTGACTGGGATTAAGAGGACAGATATGCAGGAACTCTCAGAAGTATTTTACTAAGACCATCAAGTTATAACCATTCTTTGACTGCAGGATGAGCGAACAGTACCAGAGACGTGTACCAAGCATATTTCCCTGCTTCATAAGGTACGTAAGGTAGCGTCCTTCCCTTGCAGTCATGAAATTCTAGCTGAGCTCATTCGTTCTACACCATTCTCCTGTTTAATATTGAACAGGATGCAATCAAGCAGATAAACATACGCTCCTCCAGTCCTGACCTGCCTATGAAAGCATACAAAAGGAAAGAGAGCACTACACTGGTGGCAGGATCATTCAGCCACACTTTTCTTGCGAGCTCAGCAATTCAGAGTTTGTTTATGTTTAATAAGCTTTTTAACTAAGTTGCAATTACATAGCTCTACTGACTTTTGTTTTGATGTTCACCCTGTAGCTGATGTACTGCAATATTTTTCAATCCTTCTGCTGCAGCTGCAAATGGCAAGCTGTGTTTCTTAAACGCAGTTAAACAGTAGCCAACCTACCTTGCTTTGCTCCATGGTGTAAACCATCTAAGTTCTCTATAGTTTCCTGCATTTGCCAGTGATATTTTCGGTCTAATCAGAAGGATTTTTCTTAAAATATAAATTAAAACAAAACAGAAAGGGTGAATTAAGACCTGATGTGCAAGCACATAAGACTAAATAAGAACATTGATGAAAATCAACTCACTGATTTTTTCTAGTGTGACGTACAGTAAACAACATTTATTTATTTATTTATTTATTTAAACATTTCTGTCTGTAGACGTAAAAGTTTTCTTTCTGGGCTCTTCAAAAAGTGTTTCAAAAAACAGTGGAAATTTAGATTCTACAGGGTCAGAAAGGAAAAACAGATGATGCAAAACATTAAGTCATCTCTCTAAAATTTAAGAGATAGGAGGACAACACCATCCCCTTACATAGCACTAAAGAATCTTACTAGAAGGCCAAACAGGTCTCTGAAACGTTACGCTAATGTTCTGACTCACAAAACATGTAAAGAACTACTTACTTATTTAAGAAGATCACTCGACAATTGTAGCGAACATTTTTGTGCATAACAGGCCTGCAAAAATAAGAAGAAAAATTACCAGTGGCTAACCAACGTTATCAGATTAAATTTAAGAAAAAGAAAAAAAAAAGAAAAAAGCTACACAATCTCCTTCAATACACAAAAACTATGTTAAGACAAATCTATATTGTATCACTCAAGGGAATTAAATAACACAATATATGTAGTTTCTAATGTTTATATTAGAAAAGTTGTTTACAAAACTCTTTGGTTTTCTGTCAGTTTCAGATATTACCAATGATTACCGGATATTACTGGTGTGCCTGAGAAACACCAGCAGACCCCAATGCCATTGGCTGGGCAAACCTGACCGACTACGATACTACCAGGCTGGTCCAAAGTAAATAAAAGGTAGCTTTACGCATTCGATACCAAGAAACAGGTATGCACATGTGTTACTTTTACAATTACAAAATATCACAGCTCACTCACAGCACATAACTTACAATGTTTATTTTTTACGTTTATTTGAACATCAAAATGATTATGACATACATGTACGTTGTCTGTGAAGACAGCTGTCAGTTAAAGCAAGGTACATGAGCCGTGACATTCCTGAAAGACAAGTCAATTTATAAAGCCCTTTTTTTTTTTTTTTTTACATATAATACAAGGTCTTACCCAAAACCTTGTCCATGACAGTAGGGCCCAGCCATTTAGGTTCCTGAGAAAAAAAAATTTTACTTCTCTCTTGAAGAGCCCAGCCACCAGGAATCTCACTCCTCTGCCCCCCAAGTGAAAAAAAAAAAAAAAAAAAAAAGCATTTTGAAAGGATTACATCAGAAAAAAAACACCTTATATGTTGCGATCCTACTGGTGCAAATTAGAATGAAAAGTAGTATGGCTCCTAAGATGTGCTTACAAGTTTGCTGCAAAATCCTCATTATCCAGAGACATTTGTTTACGCAACATAGACCGCATTCTCAAAAGAGGTAGCGCTTAATCCTGCTTATACAAGACTTACATTCCCACATCACAGATAATATCTTGAGTAACTGGAGACTCCAAAAGCTTTGCCAGAACTTGAAATGAGTGCAGGAGTGTATCAGACTCATAATAGTGATCTGAGCAGCCATAACCGCTGTGTAGAAAAAGAAATAAATTGTCAGGCAGATATAAAATTATAAATTATATAAATAATTATATATATATAATACAGACATAAATTTATCAGTAACAGAACTGTGGGACCAGAACTACTCCAGACATGAAACATCTCACTGTATATGCAGTTTATAGAGAACACGAAGATGCAGCGCTGTGCGCATCAGCATTGAAGGCTGTTTAAAATTCCTCGGTGCTGCTGGGATATTCCTTGCTAAAGCAGCAGCCTGCGCATAGGCAGAACTCAAAGTACTGCAGGCACCATGAGGAAAGCTCGCTGAAATAAGCCAACAAATATTGGTATAAGGTAAGTTTTTAAGACAGGTTTTGCAATACTTTGCTTGCACCTGCAATGTGTCTGTTTGCACTGACAGCCACGTGTTTTTAACGCCAGTTTAAACATTAGACTACTACATGTTTTCTTAACCATTTTTAGTACTTAATTATTGCCGTTTCTTAACCCCAATCAGCTAATAACCGCAGCGCTCCTACCAAATTTCGAGCTCAGGACCAAGCCTGTATCTGGCTCCTTTGCCCTTTGCGATTTCAATACCTGGAAAAGAAAGGAGCATGCTCAAGCAGCAGTCGGGACCCTAACCCTAACCCTGCCCGGCCTCCCCAGGACCCCAAACCAGGCAGAGGGGATCCCCCCGGGACCCCTCAAGGCTCACTTTTGAGGATCCTCCCCGCGTTGCCCTCAAAATCCAGCGCCCACTGGTTGAGGGCGCAGGCTGCCAGCCGCACCGCCCGCCCCATGGCGCCGCCGCCGCAGCGCCGGGCCCCGCCTCAGGGGCTGGGACTGAGGGGCCGTGCCTGGGGGGGGGGCTCTGGCCGAGCAAATGAGGGGTGCCCGCTGCCAAAGCCCGGGGCGCTGAGGGCTAATTAGCTAATGAGGGGTGCTGCCTGCGGCGGGACGCGAGAAGCTCCCTGCCCTGGCCTTAATCCCGGTCTGGCTGCGACCTGCTGCCACGATCCCGGGTGCAGCTCCCCCCGTGGGCCTTCCCCTTGCGCCTCCTTACCCCGCCTCGGCCATTTTGGCAGGCTCGGCCTTTATTTTAGCACCCTCTGAGAGGTGTCTGCCGAACCTGGGTCAGACTGGGAGTGCTGAAGGCGATGGGGGTAACACGGAGCAGGACACAGAGGTCTGGGAGCTGTCTGACCGCATGCGGCACCAAAGCAGCTTCAGGGCACAATGCCCCGCAGGGTTCCTTAGGGCTCAACCCGTTCTGCGTTTGGCCTTATCGATGGGACGCTTCCTAACATTATCCTGTACTAAATTGTCTCCTGGGGCATCAGGTCCCTTTCGTTCAACATCCTTGTTCTTTGTAGTGGTCCCTCCTACATGATGGCCAAATCTGGCCTTCGGGGCCACCGCTGCTCACAGTGTGCCTGCGCTATTGGAGGCACTGACTGGAGCAGCCATGAACTCAGTCACCCAGGGTGCACTCAGGGTCTGTGGCTGCTACTTTGGGAGCTCAAGCTTCAGC
The DNA here is from genome assembly GCF_965140915.1 of Aythya marila. Lineage (NCBI taxonomy): Eukaryota > Metazoa > Chordata > Aves > Anseriformes > Anatidae > Aythya > Aythya marila. The sequence continues at coordinate 46,787,987 of NC_139046.1, read as the reverse complement.
CACCAGCACCCTCACACAGCACAACACCCGCACACAGCACAGCACGTCAGCCCGTGGCTGTGGGGAGGGATCGCATCCTGCAGGCTGCACGGCAAATGCTGCGTGAGGGCGAGGAGCAGTGCCTTGAGGAGCAGAGGGGCACAGGGGTGGTTACACTGCGGGATTTCAGTGCTGGGCTGTGGAAAGCCCCAGTGACGGGGCCACCACTGCCCTGCTGCCTTCCAGGCGGCCGGGGCCCCGAGGCGGGGCGGCCGCGGGTGGTGCCGGCAGCGGGACCCCGCCGGGGCCGCCGCTCGGCCCATGGGTTGAGCGCGCTCCGCCAATGGGGTGGCGCGGGGCGGGCGGGAGCGCGGCGCCGATTGGCCGGCGGGGCGGGGAGGGGGCGGGACCTAGCTGGGCGGGGGGGATCCGAAGCGCCTTGGGGGGCTCGGCTCGGCTCGGCTCGGCGAGGCCAGGCGGGGAGAGGGGGCTCCGGCAGCCGCCCGCAGGTGGGTGCCCGCGGGGGGCAGGGGTGTGGGAAGGGGGGCAGGAGCCTCGGGCTGGGGTAGGCTCAGGCGGTGGTGTAGGAAGGAGAACCTCGATGGCAGCCGCGCTGTAAGCGGGGGGAAGGCGTGCGTGCCCCCTGCAGCCTGGCTGGAGGCTGCTCGTCCTCCTCTAGCCGCTGGCGGCTTCGGGAGCGGGGTGGTCGCCGTGCTCCTGCGCTGTCTGGGGGGTTAATGGTGGATCCGGGGGGCTTGCACCAACCCCCAGCTGCTGGCAGGGGCTCTGCGGGTGCTCGGCAGGCAGAGCGGTGCTCAAAACCCAGCCCTGCAGGGTAACCGGGCCGCTGGGTGCTTGGGAGCCCCGAACAGATCGAACTGCCACGAAAAGCCTCAGCCTAGGGTTTGTTTCCTGGCTCGGAGACGAGGCCTGCTTCCTCAGCAGGACTGATAGATCATGGGGAATCCTTGGAAATACGCAAAACTTAACTGGGCAATGCCCTGGCAGCCTGCTCTGAGCTGGCCCAGCTCTCAGCACGGGGCTGAGTTGAATAACTTCACAGGCTTCATCCAGCCAACGTCCTGCTGACTGATGCTTCCTGGTTAAGAGCCTTTCTGTCCTGGCAAAATTACTATCATAAAGCAAAACAGGCACCGCTAACTGGACCAAACTAATATCAACACAGTAGCTCTCCTCTGTCTGCTTTCTCTTGAACACGTTCGGTAGCATTGTCTCTTGATGGGTGTGTTACTAGCGTGAGAAGCCTTGTCATGGAAGCACTTAACACCTGGAATGAGGCAACCTCTGGCTCGCATCTCAGCCAAATGTCTAAAATACTCTGACAGTATTTTAAATGTCTCTGCTGAAGCGTTAGGTGGCGGTTAGCACTTGTGATAACCGAGGGAAGTCAGTCAGTAGGTCAGGGCCATGTTCAGTGATTGCCAGGCAAGGCTGTGGTGATGCAGCTGGGCCAAGGCCGGGCCAGGCCATCAGCCAAGGGATGAAGGTCAGGGTCCGGCCTGGTGAAGGGAACCAGCGTCACACAGACCTGGGGTGGCCAGGCAGGGCCTTGGGGATGAGGCCAGGACAGGACAGAAGGATTTAGGAAAGTTTTCTGTTTTTTTTCTTTTCTTTTTTTTCTTTCCTCTTCTTCACTCCCAAACTTCTTGTAATTGAAAGCTATTTAATTATTTTTAGTAACTTGTATTTCTTTTCAGTAGAGCCAAAAGACCTAGTGAGTACAAGCTGGAATAATATCAATATTTTCTCTCACAGAGAACACCATGGCAGCCCACAAGGAGAAAAACTCTAAAGAACGAAACCACAAAAACATCCAAAATGATACTCAAGCTTCTCAAGTCCAGTGGGGAAGAGCATGGTGAGAGAAGTTGATGACTCTAATTAGTCACTGTATTTCAAATTGATTCTTACGTACTTTTACAGACGTTACATTCTTTTTAATCTTTATTCTGTTTTTAAAAGATGGGTGCATTGACCTAACATTGAAAGCTCCTGGTTAATGAGTTGTAGTAACAGGTGCCAAAGAAGAGTTCCTCAAGGTTTTTAAATATGGAGCTTGCCAGGTGGCTTGGGTTAAAATACAACCCTTCTTGCAAAATGAAAAACAAACCATAATACTCGGTGAAATTTGTAGTTTCTTCAAACAAAATATTTGCTGTAATTTGGAAAACAGGCATCTATCTATGGTACTACTAGCTGATGCCTTCAGCAGCAGCAAGGTTTATGGCTCATATTCCTGTTGTCAGAGTGTGGTTCAAGTATCAGTGGAGTACCATACTGTAGCTGAAAACAGCAGCAGGTGTCCATACAGTTTCTTACCACAGACAGTGGTTCTGGAACATGTTCAGTTTCTGGCTGTTCAGGGTCTATGTCCTCTGTGTTTCCAAGCTTTGCAGAGTATTGTGATTCTATTACCACCTCCAACTGAATACCAGTAGTACCCGTGATTGCCATCAAACATGTGAAGACTGTAATAATAGCGTCCTTTTTGGAGGAGAGATGTTATCTGTTCTGTTGCTCTGATTAACCAGCTTAGGTTTATAACGCTTTGTGGTAAAGTATGTAACGTGCTAAACTTCCTGTCACTGTTTGACCCAAAGAAACATATGTGCTCTAAAAATATTTTCCATTTTCATCCAGTTAGTTTTCAGTGGTCTTTTTAGACTAAAATTGCTTGACTTAATCAGAACTGCTGTCATAACTGAAAGCTGAAAAAAAAATGTTCTGTTTTGGATTACAGGGAGGTAGACTGGTTTTCCTTGGCAAGCATCCTTTTCCTTCTCATGTTTGCACCACTTATCGTGTATTATTTCATAATGTCCTGTGACCAGTACCAGTGCTCTCTGACTGATCCGCTCATTGACTTGCTCATGGGGAATAAACATCTGTCTGACATCTGGAACAAGACTCCTACACTGACCTACACAGCTGCTGGCATCTATATTATTTGGGTTGCTTTCCAGGTATATTATTGAATTACAAACTAGTTGTAGCGTGTGTGCGTACAAGCATGTATCTGTCCATCAGATGAAAGAAGGATGGAACTAAATGGAATACTGTATTTTTTTTTTTACGTAATGGCAAAATAGTCTGTCAGATGAAAAATTTGGGAGTTACTAAGATTATATGGGTTTTAAGCACTCAGGATACCAATTCTGATCTTATGGTGAAAGAAGGCTGCCTCACAAGTGGTGTTCTTTCTCTTGAGTCTCATATAATACTATGCTAAATCATTGTGTGCGGCAGTGAGTCAGGACAGGGAAATGAAACGAAATAAATCTCAGTATTGCTTGTTCTCACAGATAACTCTGTGATACAAGTATTTCATACAATATAAATTAAGATGTTTTAGATAAATGACCTCTACAAGAGTCTAAGATGATGTGGTTAAGATAAACCAGCCATATAACAAAAATACTGATTAACTTTAAATTAACACACAATAAGTATTATCATAAACTAACTGCAGAAGGGATGTATTTTTCTATAGACAAACTCTAAATGAATGTTTATTAGTGATTTTTTTTTTTTGTAAAATATCTTCAAATTTAGCAAACTACTGCTATTGTTTTCCAAATTGGAAAGTTACTTAAGTATAATGTTTTAAAATTAAAGGATAAGGACCCAAATCTAACTAGAAACAGTCCTCCCTCCCCACCAAAAAAGGCTTACCACCATATATGAAAGCTGTCTTTAAAATTGTTCTGTAGCTTGGGCATATTACTGGTCTAAAATCACAACAGCTAATCTAATAATATTTGCTTATCTAATACTTAATTGAAACTGACTGTTATCTTTGGTAAGTGTATGAATTTTTTTGGGTTAATATATTCTGTCACTTCTAGGTGATTTTGTATATGTTTGTTCCTGACTTCTGCCACAAGTTTCTTCCTGGATATGTAGGAGGTGTACAAGAAGGTGCTGTCACTCCTGCTGGTATGTTATTCCTTGGGATGTACCACAACATAATCACACTCTTTTTAAATGATAGCATTTCTGTACGGAGTTCTTAGCAATCTGTATATACCTGCAGGAAACATGGACATAAATGTTTTCACTTTCGATATGCTTATTTCAAACAATAAAACAGAGCAATATTTATCTTCTTTTAGAATAAATTACAGAACTTCTTTCTCCTAAAAAGCTATTTATCACGTAATTAGCTGATCAGTTCATGCTTAAGTAAAATACAGCAAGCACAGTATCAGAAGTGGAAAAATACAGATTGCCGTTGATTTAAAGCACCAAAATTATCAGACTATCACTAGAATCTAACAATGCAGTCACGCCTATTTGAGCCAAGTTAACCTGCAAGACTTGAGCAGAATGTGTGATGTGGGCTAAGCGTGACAGAGGATAACTTGAGAGCTTGGCTGATTGTAGGTGAGATTATAAATCCATCCTTTTGTGAAGAGAGTTAAGAAAAAGCTTAGCCTACAAGTTGCAGCAGAATCTAATGAAACTCAGAAAAGTGCTGCAAGATACTTAACTCGGAGGGTGACATTCAAGGAAGGTAAGCAGAGTAGGTCACTTCATGAGCTATTGACCTCCTGGCTATTGTGTACATATCCTTATTAATAACTGTACTAATGTAACATCAGTAATATTGATTTCTTTCTTCCCTACTTTAGGTGTAGTAAATAAGTATGAAATCAATGGACTCCAGGCTTGGATCATAACCCATGTACTTTGGTTTGCCAATGCCTATTACTTCCACTGGTTCTCGCCTACCATCATTTTTGACAATTGGATTCCTCTCCTATGGTGTGCCAACATCCTGGGATATGTAGTTTCCACATTCGCAATGATAAAAGGCTACTTTTTCCCTACTAATGCTAAAGACTGGTATGTTGTCTTAATAAGAGCATACAAGGAAATCAGACATATAGTAATGTCGAACTGATTCTTGAAGACATGCACCACCCGTTATGTTTCATGCTGCATGTCGTGTGACTGTGCCATCCTTGGTATCACAGATGCATGTGTCTAAATTATGTCTAGCAAACAAAGTTATAGTTGGACTCCTGAAAAGTGATAGCAAGTTTAAACACAATGCTTATGAAGCTACAATTTATCTCTTGTACTGTAATACTTTATTTTGATCAATTGTTACCTTATATTGCATTACATGGTCTTATGATTTTTATTATTGTTATATCAGGCCGCTTAGGAAATTATCTGAAATGTATAGTCAGAATACTAACCATGTGTATTATAACAATATAAATTTTTAATCTCATGCTTTCTAGCAAATTCACTGGCAACTTCTTTTACGACTACATGATGGGGATTGAATTTAACCCTCGAATAGGAAAGTGGTTTGATTTCAAGCTGTTCTTCAATGGGCGCCCTGGCATTGTAGCCTGGACTCTGATTAACCTTTCCTATGCTGCTAAACAACAGGAGCTGTATGGCCAAGTAACCAACTCCATGATCCTTGTCAATGTCCTTCAGGTAAATTTGGAGGAGGAAAACAAGATACCAATTTGGAAATAAAATAGTGTTAAAGTAGGAAAAAGTTCTTGCATTGAAAGCAAACTTAAATTATTCTTCCTGGCCTGAACAATGTCACTTGGTACTGATGCATTGGAACTTGCTTCTTTGGACGCTTTCATTCATTCAGCATGTCACTGTGAATAATCCAGTGTGCTACCACTGGCATACTTATGTCTGTGCCAGCAGATTTCGATATAGGCTTAAATTAAGAGAGATTTTTCTGAGCCTATGCTCTAGCTTGATCTTCAGACCAGGGGGAACAATGACAGGGTTCTGTGGCTTTAGTTAGAGCACAACTGGGGCAGGTTTTTTTTTGAGTGCAGAGCTTTACGTTAGTTATTTATTTGTTTTCCTCAGGACATGCAGAAATGCAAATGTCTCCAACACCTGAAAATAGGCACTCAGTGCTATGTTTTCTCCTGAGGAGTCCCCAAAGTAATAAACACAACTAGTAGTTTGAATTTATTAATATGCATAAATGGAAGGCTGCTTAACAGAAGCTCTGTTCCTACTCTCTGAGAGGCAGGAGCAATAAAATGCAAGTGTGTTTCCTAAGTGTATGTCCTTAAGTAATGCAGCTATTCTCCATGTGCTAATTTATGTTAATACTGCTTTGTATTACTTATTATTGCTTTAGCTATACAGATGTATTATAGATCTCTGCTGATATGTTCCTCTCAATGCCTCTATTTTTTGAAGTGTTAAAATGAAAACACATCAGCTTTGAGATTTTGTTGTAAGACAAAAGAGTAGGTTGACACTGGTAGACAGGATGACAGGTGACAGTGCTGTGTTATTAAAGTAGAATCATTCTGTTTCAGGGTATTTATGTTTTGGACTTCTTCTGGAATGAAGCCTGGTATTTGAAAACGATTGATATCTGCCATGATCATTTTGGATGGTACTTGGGCTGGGGAGACTGTGTTTGGTTGCCTTACCTCTACACTTTGCAGGTAAAAATGTGATACAACAGATGTTTGGGCTAAAAGGAAGGAAACCTTCCAAAACTACTCTTCCCAGCAGAATGATTTGTATTTTAATTTCTTTCTTGATGGTTTGAATGCTAACTAACCATTGTAATAGTCTTATAACAATACACTTGTAGTAGAGCTTACTGTCCCTGCATGGAATTGACGTCTTTTCTTTTGCTCTCCATCTTTTGTACCCCTTTCTGACAGTGTCTGTATATTTTTTTTCTAAATCCTTTCAGGCCCTTTCTGTACTCCTGGATGTTGGGTGTTTTTACGTGTGTCGTTTTATTTTCCCCTATCTCATTTAGTGTGCATCTTCACGACTTCTCCCTTATTCTTGTTTGTCCTGTGACATGCAATTTTGGAAAGAGAGACAGAGGCAATGTAGGAAGCAGAAAATATTTTCTGAAAATATTCCATAGTTTTACTGGTACTTTTTTTCCCTTCCATTTTCGGTCACTGGATGTCGAGGAATTAGTCTGGCATCCTAAAAATGTTTTAAAGTGCAGTACTGATTGTCTCTTTTCTGCTCCCCAGGGTTTATATTTGGTTTACCACCCTGTGCAGCTCAGCACAGCCAGTGCCATAGGGGTCTTGATGTTGGGCTTGATTGGCTATTATATCTTCAGAACGACGAACCACCAGAAAGATCTCTTCCGTCGTACAAACGGCAACTGCAGGATATGGGGGAAGAAGCCAGAATACATTGAGTGCTCCTACATGTCTGTGGATGGGACCAAGTACTACAGCAAGCTGATGACCTCAGGATTTTGGGGCTGGGCACGCCATTTTAACTACACAGGAGATTTGATGGGCTCCTTGGCCTACTGCCTGGCTTGTGGGTTTGAACACATCTTGCCCTATTTCTACATCATTTATATGACTATTCTGTTGACTCACCGTTGCATTAGGGATGAACACCGTTGTTTCAGCAAATATGGGAAGGACTGGAAGCTCTACACTGCTGCAGTGCCTTACCGGCTTATACCAGGAGTATTTTAAGGCTAACACAGAATCTGGGGAAGCAAAAAATTTTTGACACAAAAAGAGTCGATCTGTATAGTTAAACTAACAAAAATTATTTTGGGAAGGACGCTTAATAATGCTTGGGAAAAGAAAAGGTGTCTGGAGAATATTCCTTGATGTAATGAAGGAACATGCTTCTAGTAAGCAGGCAGACTTTAAAGTAAATGAAATAAGGCACTGAAATGGCCTTTTTAGATATATTTGTATTAAAAAAAAAAAAAAAAAGACTTTCACCTGGAACTGTTTTTTTATTTTTTCTTTCTTTAAATTAACTTGGACTTGAAGAGAAGTTGCATGCACTGAATGCATTGCATTCCTGAAATCTCTCCAGTGCTGGGAGGAGGCCTTACCCTTCAGAGCACCAAGGTTTTTGGAACCAGCTGTCAATGAATTAGGAGAGGAGCAAAAGAACTGTGTGTTCAGTTTATGAAAGAAATTTTATGATGTGGTTGCTTGTGACAGTCGTAACCTGTAATTACTAATTCCCTGAAGGAGGCTTTATTACTCATCAATTTTTAAGGGTTGAACGTGGGAAATACTGAGGCTTATCATAAGCCTTTTTTTTTTTTTTTTTTTTTTTTTTTTTGGAAGACTGATATACTTTGATTCACAAATATTTGTGAAAGCTGGTATAAATTGGTATAGCTACATTAATTGCAGTAGGCTAATTACAGTAGTCTACAGCACCAGACAAACATGGTCCATGACCAGCTGGGTATTGTCTTGATACTGAACACAAACTTTCTTGATTAAGATACTAATCATACATTGACTACTTTAGTGTGGGTAGAAAACTTTCTGTCATTTTTGCCTAAAATAACATTTGTAATAGTTTAAGAAATAAATGTGTGGTTTCAATTAAAAAAAAAACAAAAAACTTCTAATTTTTATTTCAGCTGTTTCTTTCCTTGTTACATAGTTACCTTTCCAACTTATAGTATTCCAAAGCAGCTATTCAAAGAATACAACCCAAGGAGCAAATTCAAGGGTGCATAAAGAAAAAATATTAAGAGGGATCAGAATGCCAGCTGTGCCTCCTGTAATGAGCTTAGTAGTCATGTTCACAAATATACAATTAGTTTTTACAGTAAGTAGATAACTAAGTACTGGCTTCTTGTAGAAGTTGCTGGATATGCTGATCTTCATGGCAGATTTGAATGTGATGCGTTGGTGAGTATGTGTTAATACTATTGCAGCATTCCCTGACGGGAAGAATATCACCTTTTGCTAGGTGAAAAACAGGCTCTGCAGACCTAGAGAACAAATGCATCACAAAGTTTGGCTTTGTTTCAGGGCTGGATGTACCAGTGATGAATAGAGATGGAGAGATGCCTTCTTGGAGAAGACTAACTATCATTATTTGGCACCTACTATCTGTAGGCCTCATAACTATTTTATTATTTTGGGGGGTAACATGTTTCAGTACTCCATGACAGTGTGTTTCATGGAGCTGTGAGTAGCTGTATCTGACAACTACTCAAATCCCAAAGAATTCCCATGGAGTAAAAAAGCTGGTTTTGTAATGGCTGGTTAAAGACTTCATGGCTTTAAATTGTCAAATACTGCTTGAAATCTGTATTTAAGCACAATGGACTGATGATGCAACTGGCAGTAGTAAATGTCATAGAAGTGTTCCTATTTACATTTGAAGGTTAAACAGACAAAGTTAGATCCTTCTGTCTGCACAGTTCTGTGCTGGTCTCTATCATGTAGGTAGGTATACTAAGACGTGTGTTGCTTTAAGGGCTGTTAGCATTTTGCATAAGTAATACAGTGAAATAAGAATTTATATAGTTTATAGTTTGTTCTGAACTTCAAAGGTCATTCATTGTAGGTCATCTTCCTACAGCTCCTGTTCTCATTTGAACGTCCAGTTTGGAGGGGACAACACCACTTCCTTGTCCTTTGGAAATAAAAAGCAGAATCTCTGTTGGGTATCACCTGCTACAAAATATTGCAACTGTGTCTGGAAACCTTTTCTGTTCAGGGGAAGTAGACTGTCCCAATTTAATGGTCCTTTTGATGATCTTTGTACCTGCATGCTTGTTCTTGATGCAGTAGCCAATTCAATATGGTGCCTTGGGAGGAGGAATAATGGCTGTAATAATGGCGTGCTCACTGACAACAAATGTTTTGCTGTGGTAGAACATTTGAATGCAAATACTGAAAGAAAAAAAAATCAGTAGTAAGTGTCTTTACTTAAATCGTACATTGTATATAAATCTTAACATCGTACATAAACCTTAACAGTTTAACAAGGGGTGGTGCTTGTAATAGAGTTGATTTGAGAGTACAATTTTCAGAGGAAGGGAAGAGTGTGGGATTCTAGGGCTGTTGGACCCCAACAGTTGCTAGTACCTCATAGCTTTAGGCTGACCCAGATTTTCCTGGAGTAATTAGATGAGTTTCTTTTCTCAACTTGCCTAAGAACAAGTACTTGTATCATTTTCTTGAGTAACCTTGGAAGTTGTACTGACAAATTGCTGTTAATGCCAAGGCTATTTAAATATTGCAAGATAATCTGGGCTCTAAATCACAGTAGCCTTGTACAGAAATCACACTAGCCTTGCACAGCATAGGATGCTCTTCTCACTGATAAATCCCAGATTAGTAGAAGAAATTGCCCGATTTAGACCAATAAAAGCATCAGCATTTTAAAAATAAAATTGAGGAAATTTGAAGAGAAAGGGTAGTACTGTGAATAACTAGAGTATTATGCATTCATATGATTCTCTAAAGCAATTTCTGTTATATGTAATATTTGTCAAAGATTTTTCTGCACAGTCTGACAGTGGAGCATGGAAAGATTTTTATCTGTGTATTTGATGCGGAATTTGCTGCCGCTGATGAGAAGGCTTTGCCCTGTAGATAACCCAGCTGCTGCATGTGAGAATTTGTTGTTGTCCAGATTGTGAAACTCATAGTAGGAAGCAATTAGTTGCAAGGTTTTTCAATCAAGGGGCCATCACTGCATAAAACTCACATCCTATTTGTTGTAAGGATGACAGATTCTGGTTCTTCAGGCTTTCATGCTGTCCATACAGATCTTCATTTATGTTCCATCTGTGTGGCAATACTGTTTGTATTGATTCAGTCTGTATGTTTAACAGGACTATGTTTAATAGGGCATCTGGCTAGAAAAGAGTACTAATTCCATTCAGATTTGCATTTCTTACAAATAAATGATACTTGCAGAAACATTAAAAAAATTAGTCTGTAGGCTTCATGCTGCCATAATATGTAAGCAATGCTCTAAGCAGTATTTAACTGATTTAAACCTTTAAAGCTGAATCATTTTAAAAGACTATTGACTTGTTCGTTATCAGATAGGGTGATGTCTGCCACATCTTGCATTATAGGTATTTTTAAATTTCTTTCCTCCAGAATGCCAAAAAGTATGTCAATATGTATTTTACTTTGGAGAACTTGTGGGCATGTGTTAGATTAACTTTGTTCTGCTATTTCATACAATGCTGTTAATACTACCTATCAAATTTTTAGAGCATATGTCTGTAAAATGTTGGAAATTTAAAATTTACAATATTTGTAAAAATGATATTCATTAAACTCCTTTTAAAACTAATGGAAAAATACAACAAAAGCTTCTGATAGTTACTTGGAGCAGTAAAGAAAATACAAACATGGTACTTTAATGTATTTACTTTGCTTGGACTACTGCAGGAAGAAAAATAACAAAAGCCAATGAGGAGGGTGCAACAGGCTGAGCAAGTTCCAGATTGCCATAGATCTAAGCGGGGGAAAAAATCACAACCTTCTAGTGGATTGGATTGCTCCTGTAGGCCGTAAGTATCTGATCTGCAGATGGCAGGGAGTGGGGGAACTCCAACACATGTGGAGCGGGAGGATGCCTTCCCACATTTAAAAAATCTTGTCACTAGATGGCACTGCAGTACGATAACCTTCCTTATTCCGAAAGGCGGAGACCTGGGTTCAGAAATACTTTTAATTTATAACTCTTCATGCAAAGTTGCAGTTCAGTTTTATTATAATGCAGCCTGCAAGAATGCTGACACATTTCAGTGTTGGACTGTAGCATACGTAATGCTTTAAGGCTTTAAACTTGTAAGCACCTTTTTAAAATCCATAACTTTGTACAACCCAGTGACTTGTCAAAAGTGTTGTGTATAGAATATAAGGAAACTTGATTATTCAGTTCCAGCTTTATTCAGACAATAGCAATACATGCTGTTGCCTCATGGTGGCAGCCACAAAATCTCTTCTGTTCTGAATTACCAGTGTAAATTCACATCACATGCTGCCTTTAAGCCACACCTGCACTGGGCTAACTGAAATATTGCACTATCTTCACTGTAGGTTAAAAGTGATGTGCAATTGAAAATAAAAATGGAATATCATACTTTTCTGCTTCAGTGAATACAGGTGGGAAAAAAAGCTTGAAAATGTGCATGAAATGAAAAAGGAATTTTTTTTTCGAAATTACACATGTAAATTTACTTCATGGTAACAAGAAGTTGTAAGAGTTAGTTAACTTATTCAAGTTAACATTTTAACAAAGATTTTAAAACAAATCTTTATATTGGTTCAAAAGAATTATAGAAGAGTTGATTAATTCACAGTTAAGTAATACATGAGTTAACTTCTGAAGCCTTTTTTGTCAAGCAGGTTACTGAACTAGGTAGAACTCTGATCCAGTTTAGTAAACCTAGATTAAGAAGTGTACAATTTGTTCAAAACTTTAAGTTAAACTACAGTTGTAGCTCTTATGTATGTTTTGTGTACCTGTTTGTTAGGAGTATGGGTGCTTGGGGAAACATTTAAGAGAGCTGTGGTAGCTAGCAAGAAGGTTGTGGTTCTGTTACAGTGCAGAAAGGTAACTGCTTTCAGGACAACTGTCTGAGCATACTCCTTACACTGGCACTCTGAAACTTCCATTTTGCATTATCAGCCATCAGCTGTAAATTCAAAGAGACTGACTATGTGATGTGAATTCATGCTGCTGTGATTAGAGCACAGAACTTTAGGATATAATTTTGACATTGATGTGGACTAGAATTTATTACTGTTGAATTTGATCTTATACTACATGGCAGCATTATTAATGCGGACTTCCCTAATATGAAAAAGCCTCAATTCTCTGAATACTGAAAACACTCAAATGCTGAAAGGACTGAAACCGAATCATTCTTTTATGAGTGTTCTTAAGCGTTGTACTTGAATTACCCAATTTTTCTGTTAAGTATCTTCCTTTGGAAGGTAATATTTTAGGAACTTTAAGTCCAGGATATTTACAGCCTGGTTATGTGAATGAACTCATATAACAGATAGGTTTATTAAGTTTGAATATGTCCTTCTTTGACCTACAGGCAAACTTAGCATGCCAGGAAGTAGGACAGAAGCAGTCCAACAGGACAATGACATTTTTTTTTGCACAGTGTGTAAGTACTTGACTTAGAGAGTAACTAATTTGTATGATGTGGTTAGGACTTTTCTTTTTCTTGGATCTCTTTGGACAACATTGTGCCTACTTGTTTCCTAAGGAGAGCATAGAAAAGAGGTGCCTTGTCCACTGAGTTCTCTTGTTTTCTAGACGAAAACATTCATCAGATTGGGACTTCCCCAACCTTTAAAAAAAATAATAATAATAGTAATAAAAGACACTTCTTTCTCTTGAAAGATGGTTTTATTAGTTAAAATTCAGACAGCACGCTGACAGCTGATGATTTTATTTTAGGTGGTGTAAAGGGAGGAAGAATTTAAATGATCCTTCTGTTGGTAGGTCTTTGTGGTTTTATTTCTGCGGCTCCATAAAAACTCCTTGGACAGCAGAATTAAAAAAAAAAAAAAAAAAAAAAAGGAATTTAGAAGAGAGAAAGTAAGGAAATAGCATTCAGATTATTACCAGAAACCATCTGCCCTCTATTTTTTTCCTTAGACAAGACGTTTATGTGCAAAAGTTTATTGCTTGTACTGTTCCATAAAGCAACATCAAAAGTAATAAGCAGCATCAATAATAATTTAGAAAGCATAATGTTTTGCCGTAACCAAAAAGCATTTCACTATTTAAATTGCAATTTTCATACAATTTGATCTGATTAAATAGCATTCTTACACACAGTTTTCTGTCATTTACCCAGTGAAGTGAATGCAAAATGCTATTTGAAAGCTGCTGAACGCCTACGTATCTCTTTACTGGTTATCTAATCAAGATGGCACTCATCACAGGCACAGTCACTTGTAAAAGGTCCTCTGTGAGGGAGAATGATTGTTTTAGGACTTGTGAAGAAAATGCACTTGCTTTAAGTCTTTCACTCTCTTAAATATTGTGAACAACTGAAAGTTGTTCTTAGTCATGCAAACACTTGAGTTCTTGAGCAAATTTGTTCACCAAGTTATATATACATGAGCTGTATTAACAGTGCAGCATTAACAGCACAGCTTGGCACTGTGTAGAAAGAATATAAAGCTGTTAAGTTCTGGCTCGACTTACTGTCCACAGTAGCTCAGCAACGCCTTTGTTTAAACTTAGTTCATCCCTGTATGTTGTCAGAGAAAATACAGGCTAATTTAAAAGGAAAGAAGAAGTGCTTGCTACTGTATGTTCCAAAATACACAACTACAGTAAAGATAATATTTAGTTTTAAGTGACAATTTGCCTGTCTGCTCTCTAAGAACCAAATCTTGCCTTCTGCTAGGAGCTTTGCTCTAGATTTCAGTAAGGTCAAACATGGCTTCTTTTGTAAAGCCAGTTATAGATACAACAGAAGGAAAGCATTCATTTTTCCTATTTCTGGAAGGCTTTTATATGAAAAGATTGTAGAGGTGAGGGCCTCAGGTAACAAAAACTAAAAGATATCTAACTGAAAATTGCCACTGTACTACCGTAATTACTGCTACCAACAGATGTATTGTCATACAATACCATAAAATCAAGGGCTTTGAGGTTCATTAATAATCTCAGATAGACAGAGTATTATCTGTATTAACTTCTGTTTTTACAAATGCTAACTTCTTGCATGCCAAACTGGCAAATTCTTCAGTTTTATTTTTGCAGTTTTGGGATCCATTACATAGCGAGGTACTGAAATGCTTACCAAATCTTTGTGCTATCCTAGGGCTAACACGCGACTATTTCTTCCTAATCTTCCCCATCATGATTTCTGTATTGAAATCATAAAATATTTTGTGATACCAAACTAAATTAAAGCTCTGAGTATTGATGAAGTAAAGCTACTTTGGTATCTATTTATGTGGCAGTTGTGCATATGGAAGGAATAATCTATATTAACATGTCAACTGGAATTTGATTTCACATTCATTCTGCAGCATCTTGCCTAACTTGTAGGCTAGCATCGACCACATTTGTCCTTTCACAATAACACTATGAAAGCAAGTAGCAGTAGTGTATACTGTGAGTAGCCTTTGATAGCTGTGTTCAGAAATTATTTTTTTGTGGACTCATTCTACATATTCTGGTGGAAGAAGTCTTCTCTGCTTGTTTGCATTAGCTTTCTGTTTTTCACTCCCATGTTGGTAACCATGGAAAACAGCAGATGCCAACAGCATTCACAACATCTTCCTAAATGTACTAGCTTTAACTGAAAAACTCACAAGCACATTTACAGTTTGATCTAATTTAGTCAACATCAGTTATTCTTTCTTTGGTGATTTGAATGTTACATGGCAGATAATTTTTGAAATATTTTAACACCCCAAAATTAACAGGAATGTAGAGATCAAGACACAAAAAACATCTAAGCAAATAATCTCTGATAGTGGAGGGGGGAACGCTTAATTCCTTCCATTCAGTAAACTTACAGGCCTAAACTGTGCAATTCAGGATATTCCAGTGCTAAATGTGGAGTACAAATAGAGATGCATTTTGCAATAGTGTGACTCAGCTGGCACCCTCACAGGCTTGAGGAACTTGATTCTCAGGGCAATGTAGGTGTCTGTGCATGACTTTACACTGGCAGCTTTTGCAAGAGCAAGCACAGAACAGGCACAAAAACTGCTTGATGGGGAATAGCTTACTACTGTATTGATACACCACGCTTGTGAGCATCACGATTCCTGAATGTGGTATTCGGATCCTTCTTTTCTGTTTATGTGAATCCTAACATAGCTGTCTGTTTTCTTCAAGACAGCACATGAAGCTGTGAGGGAGGCTGGACCTGGAGAAGGAAAAAGTAAGGGGGAAGGTAGAAGGAAGAAGCCTTAGAGACAGTAAGTTCAGAAGGTAGAAAGAACAGGAAAAGCAAATAATAGCAAGGTATATAGGAGGTGTGCTCTGAGCAATGTTTACCTATCTCATTAAACAGCTTAGTAATGTATTTAAAATGTTTGAAAATCTCAGCTGAAGTTTATATAATGTGGAAGGCACCATCATCTGTTAGTAAAATGGCAATATCATGGGTATATAGCATTTTGATAGCCCCTCTATCTGTAAGCTACCAGCATTTTTCTCTTTACAGTATTATGGTGATTTTGGGGAAGCCTTGTTAGGGTTTCCAGCATGAGAACTGGGAAGCCTAAAGACTGCAGGATGGTGAAGATTTTTCATTTTTATTTCTAATAAAGAGCAACAAAACACCTGCATTTGAGTTGTGTTTGTGTGTTTGTTTGTTTTCTTGCTGAAGTTTTCCCTTTTCTCAGTTGGGCTTGCATGCCTCAGAAATTTTGGTAGCTGGCAAATTTACTAATAGGACATGAACGTCTTAGAGAACTTAATGAAGAATCATCCCTCTGCCAGGGCAGCAATACCAAGCTGAAAGCAGGTATGAGAATCCAGAGCAGGCTTTCTCGTTTTAGATCAGAAATCCCTGCACATACCCCTACTAACTTATTTAGGTCTCCGTCTGCTGATGCTGCACTGAGCTGGAGATTTTCCTTGGGTCAAAAAGGGAGAGGAAGCAGGAAGCAACTAGGGCATCTTCTGCTCTGTTAACTGACAAGTATTTTGGATTCTCTCAAGATAGCTGATAAATTCTTTTGGTCATTTGCTGAGTACTGAGGTTTTAAAATGAAATATTTAGATGTTGTTCTAATAATAAATGAAAGGCTTATTGTGACTGTACAAAACAGAAACTTTTTTCCTTAAAAATAGTTGGGGAAACTGCACACACAGACCTGGGGAAGGAATGTCCTTGTGGCAACAGCAGGTGCTCGCTGGTTAGAGGTTGGATTTATGATTGCTTGAAGCCGTACTCTGCCCCTGCTGTCAGTGGGTTGGGGTAGGACAGCTTAATCTTCCTCTTTTTCTACCTGAACAGAGATAGTGCTTTAACCAGTTCATGGACAGTCATAAACGGGGCACAGTTTTATTTATTTAGGGCTCTGAAGCTGGTGCAGGGCCTGGACACAAGTCCTGTGAGGAGCAGCTGAGGGAACTGGGGGTGTTTGGTCTGGAGGAGGCTCAGGGGAGACCTCATTGTTCTCTGCAACTGCCTGAAAGGAAGGTGTGGGGAGCTGGGGGTCGGCCTCTTCTCGCAGATAACTTGTGATAGGACTAGAGGGAATGGCCCCAAGTTGTGCCAGGGGAGGTTCAGGTTGATAATGAGGAGACGTTTCTGCTCAGAAAGAACAGCCAGGCACTGGGACGGGTTGCCCAGGGAGGTGGTGGAGTCACCGCCCCTGGGGGTGTTTAAGGAAAGGTTGAACATGGTGCTTAGGGACACAGAGATGGAGATAGCAATAAATAAACCATAGAATCGTTAGGTTGGAAAAGACCTCCAAGATCATCTAACCCATGTCTGACACGGTCCCACTGCCCCCAAGCCTCCCCGTGCCCGACCCCAGCAGCGGTGCCACCACATGGCCGCCACCCGGGGCGGCACCGGGCGGAGCGGCGGAGCCCGAGCTCGGCCGTGGGGCTCCGCAGGCCCCGGCACTGCCCCGAACGGAGCCGTCCCCCCGGTACCGCCGCGGCCCGGCCCGGCCCCGCCCCGGGCGCCGGTAACCAGGAAGCAGGAAGCGGCGGGCGCGGAGCTGGGGCCGGGAGGATGGCCGGCGGGGCTGGCCCGGCGGTGAGGGGAGCCGCGGGGACGGGAGGGTGGCGGGGCCCGGCCGCGGGTGCCCCGGAGCCGGCTCGGCACGGTCCCGGGGCTGGGGCGTCCCGCTGGCTGCTGGCCTCGGGGAGCCGCGTTGGGCGCCACGGGGGGGAGTTCCCTGGTCCCTCGCAACGGGCTCGTGGGAGTGCGCCTCTGTCTGGGGGGCTCCCGGGGCGCTTCTCGTGTTTCAAGGCTTGAGGACGGAGCTTGTGGCAGCTGGTGTGAAAGCCTGGGCTGTGGGCGAGCAGCTGTCTGCGGTCAGGGTGTGCTGTGGGGAGCTGGTTCTGCAGGGACATCAGCGCCTTTGTAATTTTTGTCTCGGAGAACTTAGCGCTGTCCTCCCGTATCTCAGTGCTGAGAAGAAAGATTAGCCTCTTGTCAGGTGGTTTTATGTTTCAGTTGCTCTAAATCTACTTCCTTATTTGCATTAACGTGACTTCGCAAGTCCAATGTGTGCCTCTACTTGTAAGGAGGGAGGGATGGTATCCCCCTTCTAATTAATACTTATTGATACATATTTTGTTAACCAACAGTGTAAAAACCATTGTCATGGGCCTCATCGACCTCATATGCACAGCTGTCATAGCATCCACAGCGAGAAAGATCTGCCGGTGCTACCAGGATCACATCCGATTGTTGAGGACCCGAGCTCGTTTGATATTGTAAAGGCTACACAGTAAGTGTACCTTCTGTGTCTGCAAGATGCTGAAATAGACAGGTGTTCCTCCCATGTAAGCTATGCTGGGTATTTTAAAAATGAAAATAAATATTAGGGTTCCATCACCTATCTCTAGTGAAAGAAGATAAATCATTTAAGTATACTATTATAAATATTTTTATCATGAACAATGATAATCTCGTTCAAGTCTGTTTTGTTTGGTAGAAAATTCTACATATCAAGGCTCAGACCAACTTATTTTTGCATGATTTCCGTTGAATACAAAGTGGAATTTGTTCACGTAGGAACCATTGGATGAGGCTTATTGTGATTTACTTTTTTGTGCATGTGACACTCTTTAATTTGGAGGATATTTCAGAAATAAGTAAATACTTGTTTTTCTCTTTTAAGGTATGGAATTTTGGAGCGATGCAAAGAACTGGTAGAAGCAGGATACGATGTTCGACAACCAGACAAAGAAAATGTGACTCTTCTTCACTGGGCAGCGATAAACAACAGACAGGAGCTGGTTAAGTAAGCTCTAGAGACCCTGTGAAAGTAACTCAAGTATTATGCTAGTGTTAGTAATGATTGCTTTGTTGCTATTGCACTTGAAAACAAAGGGAGTGTGCTGCTTAAGTAGAAAAGCATAAAATTCAAATTTTAACCCAATTACGTTTGTGAAAATGTCACTGAAATATAGTTACCGTGGTTTTTTTTGTATGTAAAATTATGTAGTACATGAAATCATTAGATTTTCCCACATTTGTTTTGTTTAAGAAAGATTAAAGCTGACTTCGTAAGTGTCTTGCTAATTACCATAGTTTTTTTCTTAAATAACTTCTCAAAGTAGCATCATTCACTGCCAAAATATTTTTGCTTGTTTGCTTTTCTAGTGAAAATTTCATTATAAGCTATTTACTACTACAGCTATATTATTCTTAGTATAGTGTTCTAATGCTTTATGTCTCTTCTTAATCTTATTTTATTGCTGTTATACAGATACTATATTTCCAAAGGTGCAGTAGTCGATCAGCTAGGTGGAGATCTGAATTCAACTCCCCTGCACTGGGCTATTAGGTATGCTGCTTGCCACTCCTCATTGTAAATCCGCTAGTGTTAAGAGTAGCGTTTTGTGTAGGACAGAAGTGGTCATCCTAAATCTGTGCTGTTTTTCCTTTATTCATGTGTACAGAATTTCATAGCACGTCCATAACTATGCTGAAATGTGTTCTCTGATTCTTGGCAACTTTGCAGGCCACAAAGTTGAGTTATGTGTGTATCCATGGATTTCAGTCAGACTTGCATTTTGAATTTTCTCAAGAGCAATGCTTTTTAGCCTTGGCCTCTTAGGTGCTGCCTTACTAGGCAAAGAAGACTTAATATTGTTCCTTCATGGAAGTTAGCTTTTGATGCCTATTAGGGCATAGTTTAAGTCTGGAAACATGGTCTTTGACAGACTTTGTCATGTCTAGTTAATTTGCTTTCAGTTGTTTTAGCTTCTGCCCTAAATTAACTTGGTGTGCACCTGTAAGACTCCATGCTTCCAGTCCTGGACTTAAAGTAGTAGCATGCAGCAGCAGAGCCAAATTATGATGCCACATTGCTCAGCAGCACATAGATTCCTTTGGCCTTTTCCCCCAGCAGTGCCAGGATTTTTTCTTGGGCTTCTTATAGCTGCCACTGCAAACATGAAGTACCTCTTTCTGAGCAGCAATAACTGTTAGCACTTGTGTGGAGTAAAATCATACTGGCTTCTAGGACAGGACTTGAATAAAATGATCAAAAGAACGATGCACTTCTCTTTTGGGAAACAGTTCACCTTAAGTACTGCTTCTAGAATAACTAAATGCAAATGCTCATACTGGAAGAATATTGCTTTTCTCTGGGTTTCATATTCTCCTGAACAAAGAGGCTTTTTATGAAATTGACTGCTAATGGGAGAAACTACTGCAGAATAAACACTGTATGTTAAATTGCCAGTTTGCCATAAATTAACTTATGGAAATAAACATTTAATCTTCTGGTATAAACCTTAGTTTTTAAAAAATGTCTCATGAATAAAAATACAAGATTCTGAAATTATTTTTTTCAGGGTATCTAGGCAAGGCTTTCATTAAGATTTACTTTTTTTTTTTTTTTTGTCATTACTATAGTTTCATTTCATCTATCGTTACAGACAAGGACACCTGCCCATGGTCATATTATTGTTGAAATGTGGAGCAGATCCCAGTCTTATTGATGGGGAAGGATTCACTAGCATTCATTTAGCAGTGCTGTTTCAACACATGCCC
Organism: Aythya marila; assembly: GCF_965140915.1. NCBI lineage: Eukaryota > Metazoa > Chordata > Aves > Anseriformes > Anatidae > Aythya > Aythya marila. The sequence goes on along the minus strand of NC_139046.1, from coordinate 46,767,514 downwards.
ATTATAGCTTACCTCATATCAAAGGGCCAGGTATGTTGTTGATGTCCCAACAATTGTTGATGTCTCAAGAATTGTTTTCTAGTTAGGAGTAACTGCTTGTGCTTTATAGATATATTGCAGAATTTACTGTTCTGTTTCCTATATGACAAGCAGATATTTGGCAAGTATTTCCCTGGGCCATATGTTCAGAGAAACTTATTTAAAAAAAAAAAAAATAAAAAAAATTAATGCCTTCTAGTCGTCTTGTCATCCTTGTACAATTCAGAGTTGTTAAAGCTCAGCAACATGTGTGATGCTGTGTAAATAACAACTGGCTTTTAAAACCGATAAAAAAAATATTTTATGAAGTACATCATGAAGCATCTACTCTTTGATTACAGACTTGTACCTAGTAACATCTGCAATTGGCCATCAGTTGAAGCATGCATAATATACAGAATACAGAAATTTCCATTAAAAAAAGTCACACATAGTCTGATTAATACATTTTGTGTCATACCCACTTCACATCTGCTTAGCTTATACCTGAAGTAGGCAGAATTGATGACTGCTGTAACAATTTGCTAATAAAATTGACAGGAGAGTGCTTTTATGATCAAGAGTGTTTTTTTTCAAAACACCATCTGATAAGATTTAAACATTTGGTGAGTTTATTTTCTTTCTCGTAGAGCTCTCTTAAATAGCAAACCAACTTCTGGAATGTAGATATAGATGGTATACATCACAAACTTATGAAAGTTTATGTTCTATTAAAAAATCCAAGTGCTTACAAAACATAACTAAATCTACTCAAATGCGATGATGGGTGGATGCAGGAGAGAAGGAAACTTTTGTTGTGAAAGAGAAGGGAAAAGATTCGCTAATACGAGGTAGATCTCTAATTATGTGTAATGTGTAATCATTTTATGTTCTATTAATAAACCAGTTTTATGTACTTAGACATTCTGTTATGCACCTCTGTTTACACAAGGATCATAGTTAATGTTGCTTCCCAAAGTAAACTCTATTTATGGTATTTTTGCTGAAGAGAGGACAAGAAATACAGTTAATTAAAGGAATGATATCCACATGATTCCTTTTAAAGTATCTGTAGTGGACACTCAGCATATCCTGAAATGAATGACATGCAAGACCCATGGAAGGAAGAAAATTTATTTAAATGAGCGTTGGCTTCTTGGCTGGTATATTTTGGTTTCTTTCCGCTTCTGCAGTGTAGCTAAGTCAGCTGTGTAGCTCAGAATCTGACAATCTAAGTGTTTACTGAGATCAGTGATACTCTCTTGTTATCTTCTTCTTACACTTAGAACATAGATACAACAGACTTCAATGGACAAACACCTTTGATGTTATCAGCACAAAAAGTGATGGGGTAAGTAGTGAACAATTTAAAAAGAACCTGTCGCTCACCTCTTTCTGGGCACTATCCTGAGTCTTCTGAAAATGTTTAGTGACATTCCTTTCTCTTTTGCTTGTACAAAATAAGCAGTATTTAAGAGATGAGAAATTATGAAGTTGCTAACTAGGTATAGCAAAGAAGGACAAAAAGCAACCTTGAAGAAGTTTAGGTTTGTGGTTGGTTCAGCTGCAACATACATCATTGTGCTTTCCTAGAAATGAAAGTAAATGAAAGTGTTCACAGTAAGTGCACTTAGTATCTGTGATGGAGATGCAAGCTTATACAAAATGTAGAAAGATAAAATCTGTGTGTATAGCTCGTGTCTGTTAAAAGTCCAGAGAAAAATCTTGAGTCCGAGTCCCCAGTTCTAAACTTGGATCTATTATTGATGAGCTTGTTGAGAGACAGAGTATCTGCTGTTACTTCACAGATCTGAGCTGTGATTTATTTTTTACAAGGTGTTCAAGAGTTTTCTCTCCAGTACAGATCATTTTCTGTTTAACTTTATTCCACCTAGACAAGAACCCACAAAGTTTCTACTGAAGTTTAACCCTTCTCTCAACGCTGTTGACAATGTTCAGAAGAACACTGCTCTGCATTGGGCAATAACATCAGGAAATATTAGTGCAGTGGATCTATTGCTGGAAGCTGGTGCTAGCATGGACATAAAAAATGTCAAGGTACAATTTCTTGCATTATTTTAGTTTCTTTTGCCCATGTGGCATGAATGCATAAAAGGAACATGAAGAAATACGTGAGCCCTGTCCCTTTTGGATATTCTCTTGAACGTGGAGGTGAATAAGAAAAGCATCCTTACTTGGGAAGCCAAGAGGAATGAGCACTTCTGTGGTGTGGCACAAAGTGTGAATGCTGAGATTCTTTGCGATATTCATTTAATGAACAGCTAATTCTTTTGATCACTCTGAGCATAATAATTGCGTCATTTGCAGATTTTTTTATTTTTTTATTTTATTTTATTCAGCTGTTCTCTGTTTTAAAACATTGTTATGAGTAATGCTTTTTGTCAGTTTTTTCAAAAATAAGTGTCTTTGTATTCACTGAGACTTGTAAAGACTTTAAAAGGATGAATATGTCATCCTGAAAATATTGAAGTTTGTCCATCCCTGTTTGTAGGTGCAAGTCAAAATTGCTAGTCATGTAAAAATCTTAGTCCTAATATTTGTAAAAACTGATACCAAGAAGTATAAATGTTGAAATTATACGTGTGTAGATATATATATATATCTCCTGTATGGATATTTGTATAGTGTAGTTACTCAGGGTTGGTGTATTAAGCTATGCAGCTTTTCCATCTGCTACTTTTTTGCGTGTGACTCTTAGAATGTTGCTGTTTGATTTTTAAGAAGTTAACGTAAACAACAAACTTTCCCTTTCAGAAAGCATGTCATACTTTAGCTGACAGTTTAGCATTTCAGGTTAGCAGAGAGAGTGCAAAGGTAATTCAAATGGATGCAGTCTGGTTGAAAGTATCAGTCTTTATAGCTACCAAACTCTGAATTTACCCTACCCTTGCCTTAAAGAAAAAAGGGGTTTGGAGGAAGCAACTACTGAGTTGTTCTTGGTTTTTGCTAAATTTATTTATTATTTGTTACAAAGGAAAGCATTTACCTGTGAAGTATGTAACCAAATAAACTTTGTTGTTAAAGGGAGAGACACCGCTTGACCTTGCAATTCAGACTCAGAATCGCTTCATAGTCTATATGTTAACAGAAGAAGAAAGAATGAGAAGCAGAAGAAATAGCAGGTTACTGAGAATAATGGAGAAATATGAGGTAATTTCGTGAGTTATAATTGATGGAAATAAAGCTACAGCATTCTGTGCTCAGGATACATGAAAATTATTTTCTGAGAGCTCTTGTGGATCTTTGAAAGCTTCCAAAATAAGACACACAAAAACAAAATTCTAAAGAAGTACTTAGTTGTGGTATAGATGTGGATCTTCTCTTTCCCCTGTTGTTCCCCCCCCCTCCTGTCTTCCCCCAGTGTATTGGTTTGTCGCTTTGTCTTACCTACCTTGAGTCTCAGCACTTGTTATTATATTATCTGAATGCTCCTGAAGTAAATCCTGCTTGAATACTTTGTCATATTTTAACAATAGTCATCTTAATAGCTGTTCCTGCTGGTGGCGTCTTCCTTGACATTGGTGTGGGCCATAGGATACGTAATGAACCTAAGTTCTGATTCTTGGCTTTTGAAAGGATGTCTGCTTCTCTTCCTGCTGCTCGGGACGGCTCTGTTTGTGAGGTTTGTGCATTTATCTCTCTGTATTTACTTTTTCTAGATACCATATATATTTATATGTACTTTTCAGAATGATCTTGAAATGGAATGTCTGGTGTGCAAAGTCATAGTTTCTCATTACTGAGAGATGTGAGTAAAAACAAAGGTGCAGTCTGTTAGCTATTTTAAATGATAGAGTGTTACTGAAGTTCTACGCCTGGTAGATGCTAGGATAACCATTCATGGCACTTAGAAATGTGCTTTATTTCAACTTTTCCCTCTGTATTTGTGATCCAGCATGAGTTTTAATGAGCCATTCCTTCCCTCCCTGCTCCCCACACCTCACAGTGATATCCTAAGTTGTTGCACAGGCTTCCTGTTTCCTGCAGTGGTCATCACACCACAACAGTCAGTATTCATTGAAATGGCAATATTATTAGTCTGTAAATAGAGAAAGTTCTTTTCACCCAGTGCATCAGCAGTTCAGATATATAATATTAGGCTGGAACAGAGCACTCTTCAGTTTATTTTTGCATTTTTAACCCTGTTATGTATCTGGCTAAAGAATGCCTTTGAGTGGCAATTTTTGATTGCTTTAAGAGGGGCTTAAAGTATGCTGAGTGAAATTTTTTAAAAATAACAAAACTGATGATAAACGTATACTCCACTAAGTTAAGTTTTTAAACAAATTAAAGACGAACACTGCTTTCTTTTCATATTCTTTCAGGCAGTTTGTGGGCCTCAAGAATCTAAGGTATCTTCCCACAGCACTGTTGCTAAGTTCAGTCTTCTGGATGTCTGTGACCTGGTTTTTCTTGTTTCTGCCTGATATCCTTTTTGCTGGAGAAATTCAATAGAACTTTCCTTACACTTCCTAGTAAATCTAAATCTAGTCATGCAAATAGTAACGAGCAGTCCCAAATAATTCCACATGACTGTTAATGTCTGGTAAGATTGGTTTTCTTACATTGGGCTGGGGTTAAATAACTTCAAGCTTAAATGAAAGTTGTATATGGACTAAAAGTATGTATCTTCTTTTATTTCTAGCAGATATTTAGTAAAGGGGAAAATCAGGATGAAAAATGTCCAATTAGACTAGAAAAGCTGGTTTGGATTTGGGATTTTCTGGTATACTTATGAAGAAAGGTTTCCCAGTAGATGTTCAATTACTCCAGAAGTTGTTTTTCAGTGTGTGTCTTTGGAGTGACAAAGATAGTTCTAGGATGACGGAAGTTGCATTTGTCTATCTGAATTTATTCAATTGTTTTAACTGCGGAGGAAAAAAATAGAGGGCAAGACTCAAAGCTCTCTGAATAAGAGCATGTTTGACAACTTAGGGGGTTGTGCAGCAGTCAGTTCTCACAGCTGCTGGAATCTTAATACTAATCAGGTATGCAAAAAAAAAAAGAAAAAGTATTCAGAGTGGAAAAAATAAACTGAATTCATTTTATATCTGCTATATATTCAAAGGCAAAAGTCTGTACTCTGCTAGAGAGGATGACAGGGGATATTGTAGTGTGTAAGAATATATTCCTTAACCTGAATAATACATACAACCAATACCATTTCTGAAATCGCTGTCATGGTCAGCTTGGTGGGTTTTCTTTATTATTTCTATAAAACTTGGAGAACTGATCCTGGGTATATTAAGTCTTCAGAAAAAGAGAAAAAAGAGGTAGGTGACTGTAAAATAAGTGGAAGGACTAGCATGCTACACTGTGCGTTCCCTTCTGGTTGATTTTTTGTCATCAACTGTATCTTTTTTAAATTTGAAAGCAGTAAGATATTCTTTAAGAATTTTTAGCTCCATCATCAAACAGTGTAGGTTGTAGATAATTCCTCTTACTACTGATTATTTCCATATCTTGTTCGTTCTGCCATGATTTCCTTGCCTCCATCTTCTCGTTGAATTGTGAGCTTCAGCCAAGCACACAGATTCATATCACTGATGTTACCAATGATATAAACTCATATAGAACTTCACTTAATAAATAAAACTTCTGTAAGGTTTCCATTCCAGTTGTCTAATGTTAGCAAGAGGTACTCACAGTGCTTTTCTACAATTGTCTATGCTCATAAAACATACTAAAGGCTAGAAATGGTTTAAATTGTCACATGCTCTCAAGATGTGTATAATGATTAAATCTTTATGTTTAAGTTTCATGTGAACTATGTGCTATTTTCTAGTTGTATTTTAGAAAGGCAAAAAGAGATGGCCAACCAGTCCATAGAACATTGATTGTTTGGTCCCTTAGCCTATTGATTATGAACAACATTTTGTTTGTGATCTCTCTTTGTTCTCCATGTGATTGCATTTCTTCACACTGACAAGGAGAATAAACGGCAATTTTAACTTTGTCAATATTGTTGCCACGGGGCTATAGCAGTACTAGCTATCTAGTACTGATAAAGGAAGACTAAACATAGCAGCTCTCCTCCTCTCTTTAACATCTAGCTGACGATGAGACGTACCTTGTGCCTTAATACCATCTAATTTCATAAGAGTATTTCATCCAGTTTATTTATTAATTTTGGCAACATAGAGCTACAGGAATAAAGTTGCATTAGTCTTTGCTGCTCTGTTTGTCACGGAACTTATCTTGTCCCTGAGTAGCAAGTGCTTGGTTCTCAAAATACTGAATAACTGCAAAAGGCCTAAAGTAAAAAATCTTCAAAGATTCTCCATAAAATGCAATCCAAATACAAGCACAAACTTTGTCTTTCAGAACATTGTAGCTCTTGCGGAAGCAGGATGCTTGGACTTCAGAACATTTTGCACATCTTGTCTTGTAAGTGAAGCCTTGATATTTCTTTTCTTTTTCTAGCCTGTTTTTTACTCAACACTACAATATTGTTTTTTCCCTCACTTCTTGTAATGCAAGTATGATATGCCTTGTCTTGTCTATGTTACTTAGATTCCTTTTCTCCTCTTATGGTCACTAAGTTTTGAGATCCTTGGACTGTATTCTTGATAAAATAGTTTTATTTCTGCTGGTTTTTTCTTTTTGGTAAAATTAAGATGCATAATTCTTATCTGTGTTGTGAAGCCCGTTACGTAGTAATAGTTACCATATATGACAGTGCTCTTCGGATGAAGCTGCAAACCTTGAGTAAAATAGGTGCATTTGTAATGACTGTATTCCTTTCTTTCGTGTTCAACTAGGTAAGGAAGCCTTTGAGATCTGTGCATTGTCTTGCTTGTGATTCCTGTGTAGCCAGATATGATCAGCATTCTCTGTGCATTGGGCAGTGCATAGGTGAGAGTATTTGTTTTATCAAATCTGAAAATTCCATGTGTTATCTCTGCAACATTTTAAAATGTTTATCTCCTTAGAAAGCGAACAGATAAGAGAGTACACAGTTGATATTGAAGGGGTTACTAATGTGAAGGGGTTACTAATAAGCGCCAGGGAAAAATTACTTAAATGACAGAGAGAAAGACAAGTAAAATGATTAAAGGAGCGGGGTAGAGACTGGTTGACTTTATTAGAGCTAATTTTGTTATATAAATTGGGATCGCTTACAAGAGAAAGTTGAGAAAGAGGTCAACCTTGTCAAACTTGAGTATAGGAAATAAGGTAATAATAGGAAATGGTGTAGATTCTTCTTATTCCCATTAAGTTAAGGAGAAATTACAAGTAATGCAAAATTTTAAAATGTCATGCTTTTTTTTTTTTTTTCCTTGCCTCAAATACAGGCATGGGGAACCATCATTATTACCTATTGTTCCTGTTGTTCCTAGCTATGACCAGTGTCTGGCTGCTCTATGGAAGTCTTCTGTGTATGTATCAATGAGTTTATTTTAATTTAGCTTTCAGGGACCTGTGCATATAGTCATTATTTTTCAACACTTTATTTCTGTCTAGTGTAATTATACCTGCAGAAATAACATAAGATGATACCAAATTTCATCAGTGATCATTTTCTCTTTCTAAATGAAAATAAGTCAGGACATTGGAATCTTTGATCAAATGTCTGTTACGTTTGTGTTGTGTTAAGATATAGCCCTAGTGGGATTGTCCATTTTTCAAAGATACAATATCAGAGACCATTTTTGTTAGAGATAACATAGGCAAGCTGTGCTGAAGAGGGTCAGGATACAGATTCTAGTCTGTATACCCCTTCCTGCAATTGAAAAAAAGTTTGTAAATATATTATTACAAAGGCTTTGTTGTTGTTGTTTGGAAATAGCTATGTTGAACATTTGCTAAAGCTTCATTTTGTTTTTAGTGTTGTGATAATTTTGAAAAGAGAATTACATATCTCATTAATAATCCAAAATGTATCCCTGAGAAATTGGGGGAAAAAAAAAAAAAAGAATTCTGGAGATGTGGAGAGCCCTTATAATGTAATTCCTGAGGATAAGTTCACATAGCAAAAACTTCTTTCTTGTCATTTTCACAATCATGTCTTCTTTTGTTGATGATAGTGTTTAAGGTAAATGATAAATTCTTGTCCTAAAATTACAAACAATCATGCAGTAAAATTTCAGAAGGCTTGATAATAAGAGGTAATAACTTACTTCAGTATTACTAGTTTACTTCAAAATAAGAACAAAACAAAAATCTAGCTAATGCCTTGAGTGTTCCTTCCTTGTATTATGGACGTATAATAGGAAGATTACGCAGCAAGACTAGCAAGCAGTCACATAACACTGTGGGTGTTTTTTAAGTGAGGAAATGGTATTTCTAGAGCATGTGGTTATATAATATTCTGTGCAAATATATTTTTGTTCTGTTTTTAAGTGGCTTATGTTAAAAAGGTAATTAACTGATAATGTGTCTTGTCAGATTGGTCAAACCACTGCTCAACAAGTTACCATCAAGATGGAGCATGGACATACGTGACACAGATAACATATTGCTCTCCTTGGGTGTCCTACATCTTCATGCTAGCCTGTTTCCATATTGCATGGACTTCATTGTGGCTAACTATTCAACTTTACCAGGTATTATTTTGCTTTATTTTATGTTCCTTTCTTAACAAGTTACCAAATGAAAACTTCTAGGTGTCCTGCTCCCATAAAAGCTTTGTACCTGCTTTACTTCTCTGATTTATGCCACATCTAGGTGCTTATCTTAAATCCCAGAACAGTCCATTAAGTTTCATGGATACTTGTATACTTATCGTTCCCCTGTTAAAAGTAGGATCACAGTCTGAAAATCATTCCTATAACTGAATTTTGGTTTCACTACTCATCAAAAATTCCAAACCTACAAAAAGGCATGTTTAAAGGCAAGAAACTTCATTAACTAACAGAACTGGAGTTACTGCCTCACAACAGCATGAAAACTCGATCTCACAGTTGAAAACTATATGACAGAGCTCAGCAGTGTACAAGAAAAAATACACAATTGTAAACGTGTGCTGCTTGATTGCTATAATGTCCAAGGAACTGAGGGGAAAAATAACATTTTTTTTCTTGTGGGGGGGGAAAAAAAATCTAGGTAGGATATTTACAACGATGTATTGTGTTTTGTACACAGTTATTTGTAAGTTGTTCTTTATGATGCTTAGTATGTCATGCAGCAAAGCAATTTTGCTGCCATTTATAAGGGTCTTATAAGATTATGTCGTCAGAAAAAAAAAATAAAGAGAAGGGAATTGGTAAGGAAAAATGCGGGAAAAAAAAAAAAGAGGTTTGTGAAATTCATTGAAACAAGACATGGAATCAAGAAAATGAGTAAGTTATCATTGACTTCTGACTATTTTATCTTTGTCTTTTCTGGAGGATCTTTTCCTAACAATTTCTGTGGTAGAATATAGACAAAACCTGAGGAGATGTACGTGCTTAACTGCTATAGATCTTAAACTTCTACAGACATTTGTATAAAAGTGTAATCATTATGGTCATCCCATTTAAGCTTGATTTCTCAGTGGAAGTATTGATATTACAGCTTTCTGGATTCTGTTTTATCCAAAGTCCTTTACTATGGCAGTAGATATTTGTTAGATATGGCCAACTTCTCTTCCCTCCACTTTCAATAGTATTTTTTTGTAAGACCAGAATTTGAATTTATGATGTCCACTTCTTTTTTTCCTTTCTGTAAGATTGCCTTCTTGGGACTGACCTCACATGAGAGAATGAACCTACTGATGCAGAGCAAATCTTCTAAGCATCCTGTTTCACTCAGGAGAACTTCATACAAGTGAGTATTAATGAATAGGGTGTTTTAGGCATGTATCTATATAGCACTGATTTGTTTCACTAGTATGTAAAAAACAAACAAACAAAAAAACTAGTCTATGGTCATGGTAGTCGTGCCTGTTAGGAGTTACAGAGGTTGTGCCAAAATCAGCTCTAACTAGCAGAAACTACTTGGGGGTGGGGAGCAAATTGTTCTTGAATTTGTTCAAGATACCACTCTTGATGTCTGTTCTGGAGATCCAGAGAGAGTATTAAGGTACTGTCGCCTTTCTGACTTGTCATGCAATATTTGGCTCAATAAAGAAATTAGTGCCAAGATTTCACTGTTATATCAGAACTTTGTAATCCCTTGTGTGTTAGCAGATAAGATCTTACTGATTTTAAGTATTTGAGTTGAACTTATATGTAATACATGTTGAAAAAGTTCAACAGGGGAATAATGCTGAACAGAGAACTCTTATGTTTCTTTGCCTAGAGCTGTACTTGTTGATAGCTTTATACCTTAAGAGTACTGCTTAATAGTGAATGCATAAATTTGATGTCCACAGTCATCTTTTGTTAGGTTTATTAATGGATGTTTCTCTCATTTTCAGTCTCGGATGCTTTCAGAATCTTGCAGACTTCTTTCAGTGTACGTGCTTTGGTATGTTCAAACCCAACATAGTTGACTGGACCAAGCAGTACAAACTTTTTCATCTGGTAAAGGAGAAAAATGTTCATTCTGTATGAAGTTTTGCTCGATCTTTAAAACTGCTGAACTGAACAATAAATAAAACTGGGTATTTTCTAATTTTTACACATTGTTCTGAAAGCTGCTTGTTTTTGTTTCTGTTGTTTTCAATATTAAACCTATTTTGCGTAGGCTACAGCAGGTTTGAATATGGAACAATCACTGTGTTCCCACATTTAGTATGAGCTTAAACTGTTTGAAATTTCATGTGATGACACTAAATATATTTTTAAAGTAAAGTTTTTATGGCAAAACTTCAAAACCATGTTGATACACTTCGTGTTCTTTTGCAGATAATAAACAAAAATTACATTTGAAAACTAAGATGAGAGTTCATGTTTAAAAATTCAATATAACACTCACCCTCTAATTTTATTGGTTATCTTATGTTGATAAAAAAAAAAAAAGGAACAAAAAAAATCAAACATATTAGAACTCTGTATTCAGTGGGTTTACGTGTTTAAAAAAAAAAAAAAACAAAAAAAAAACCACTATGCTTTTGAGTATATTTTACAACTAAAATAGATTCAGGGGATGTGTGACCAATAGAGTTTAAGAACAGGTAAGCACAAAGCTATAAGAAAAAGCCTGTTTGCCTTGTGTTTTGCATGTATATATGCCTTGCTAGTTTATGAAAATGAATAAGTAGATGATTGAAAATACCAGTGTATATAACAGGGAGCTATTCTCAACCGCATACATAAATCTATGCTTATCGTGCAGTCATGTGCCCAGGATGCAAAGGCCAGTCCAGAGTTGCAGGCTGGGCAGTGCGTTGGAATAGAGGTCAAAACAGTTAAAATGAAAACTAGCAGAGGAACAGATCAAGATCAGAAAATGAAACTTAAATACTGTCTGGAACTGACAATGTAAAGTAACAAGACAGAACTCTTGCAGTTATGAAATGAAGGGCTTAATTAATCTCAGTGAAATGCATTGATCTGACATCTTGGGGCATAAAGCACAAGCAAACTGAAGTAAACAAAAAATGTGAAGCAATACGAGTATTTTATTGTATCTTGAAAACATACAGTAACAAAATTGACAACACTGTATTCTAAGAAAACTTGCTATTTCTTCAGAAATGGCTGCCTTTGAGTGAGAGTTACTTTTTAATTGTCTCAAAGTGAGTAACATCTCCTTTGCCATAATACAAATAATGTCAAAATGTTCAAAACACCACTAGGAAACTGGCCTAAGTCAGAACATTCTGACCTTTACAACTCTGATCCATAAGGTATCTCAGTCTTAATGGGACAGTTTGCTGAGTCTTTCAAAATTCAGTCTAAACTGTGCTAAATAGTAGTTTAAGAAGCAATAATGTTCCTTGCACAGAAGTTTTTGTCTTTATTTGCTCTAAAGTAAACATAAATCTAATTTTATCAGTAAGGTTTTTTTAGGCTATTCTAAGAATTTCTTAAGATACAAACTTGCAAGCTGCAAGGTGGAGAATATTAAGCAAATGCCCAAGTTTATTAGCAATCTGTGATGTTTTTGTTTTACTTGACAACTATTATCTGCTGATATCAACAGCAGACTGTCTGTTGCATCCACTACTCTTTTACATTCTTTCTTTTTCGCTTGAGTGAGGCCACCAAAACTAATTCCTTTGGGACTGGAATTTTTTGTGTAGCAAACTGAAAAAGAAGGAGAGGGTAAATAATGGGAATGTTTTCATGTGTGCTAACAGCTGCGTATTTGAGGTCTCAGTAGGCAAGTATCTATGTTTTGAGAAACACAGACCACACTTCGAGCTAACTGACATAGCTAAGTTCAGTCCTGTGTGTGCTTACTCTCACCAAATGGGCATTGAAGGTAAAACAGATAAATCTGAGTTCTCTGGGGTGCTTTGCTGATCTGAAATCTAATCCTCTTTTTATGACCAAATCCTGCTACCAGGCCAGTCTATCTCCTTGCTGTATATGCATGGAAATTCAGACAATAATGAAAGGAAAAAAATAGTTGTGGCACTCTTCATGTACTTGGTGACTACGTATGCCACACTGGTTTGGAAACTCAATGTGAGACAGTCCCCACCCCACCAAGAGTGGATGAAGCTTTCACTTATGAATGCCTATTTAAAAAACAAGCAAACAACAACAAAAAACAGGGTTTTGTAGTATAATTGAAAAACAAACAAACAAAAAAACACCTTTTAAGAATTGTTTAGTGTGTCAACAGTGGTTACTGGGGGAGTAGATAGGGTGGTTGTAGGGAAAGTGTTCTCTTCAACATCCTGCAGAGGGCTCTCCAGTCACATGTGCCCTGTTTATAGCATGGAAAATAGAGTTGCTTAGCTCATGTAATTAACACAAATCTGTGAACTGATGATCCTGTGCTTTTAGGAGGCACTGACTTAAAGACTGGCCAGCACTGATGGATGTCAGCACCTTCAAAAGCAGTTTCTCAGGGGACCTTGCTAACTAGCTCCTTGAGCAGCCTAAAGTCTCTTCTCCCCATACCCAGGGCTGAAGTTTTGGTGGCAGTTTTCCTTCTGTCGCCAAAAATTTTAAACTCAATCGCTTCATGGTCACTATGACCAAGATGGCCGCCAATTACCACGTTCCCCACAAGACCCTCTGGAGTCATCCTGGCCAGGTGGTCTGCAATAGACTCCTTAGCTTATCGCTGGCGTGCCTGGTTTTATCCCTTTTCCCCTTTGACTCTAGTTTAAAGCCCTATCTATCAGCCCTGCTAACTCCTGAGCAAAAATCCTTTTCCCCCTCTGAGAGGGGTGTATCCTATCTGGTGCCAGCAGGCCCGGTGTCATGTAGACCTTCCCACGACCAAAAAGCCCAAAGTTCTGCCAGTTGCACCAGTCCCGAAGCCACACATTAATGTGATGAGTCTGCCTGTCAACATTGATTCCCCCCTGCTGGAAGGACAGAGGCAAACACAACTTGTGCCCCTGAACCTTTAACTTGTCTCCCCAAAGCCCTAAAGCCCCTTTTGATCGCTCTTGGACTTCTCCTTGCTGCCTCGTCGTTACCAGCCTGAAAAATCAGTAGCAGCTAGTAGTTGGTGGGCTGTACCAGTTGAGTGACTTTCCTGGCAATGTCTCTCACCCGAGCCCCAGGAACGTAAGAGAATTCCCTGTGGGTTGGGTCCAGTTGGCATATTGGGTCCTCTATCCCTTTCAGAAGGGAGTCCCCCATGACGATAACCCTTTGTTCTTTCTTGACAGATGTAGTGATGCGGGGCGTAGGTTGCCTTGCCTTAGGCATCCTCTCCAACTGGGATGGGCTTTCGTCTACATCATTATTTTGACTGTCATGTTCTAGAGCCTCATAGCTGTTATATAAGGGTAGATGGGAAGGTGAGGTGGGCAGGGAGAGGGCTTGCCTACCACCCCAAGCAGGAGCCTGCTTCCATTCCCCCCCTTGTCCTAGGTCCCCTGCTACTGCCTGGCAGGGTGAGGGAACTTTTGTATTCTGTGTAGCAGGAGACACTTGTGCTGTGGCAAGCTCACAAGCCTGTCTCAGGGAGGGTAGAGTATGTGTCCACCAGTCAATTTCCCTTTCTGACTCCCTGATGCTCCTCAGCCTACTCACCTCCTCCCAAAGCTCCGCTACCAGGCCAAGCAATTCTTCAACCAGGGCACACTTCCCACAGGCATACCCCCTGCTGCTGCTGTCAGACACCGACAGAAGACTCGGGCACACCCTGCAGCCCAAGTTTTAGAAACTCCAAATCTACAGACAGACTTGGTGTTAGGAGTTGTTTAGTCTCAACCCCAGTATCTGTTGTTTACTTATGAATTATTTGAATAATGAGATGCTTGAGTAACTGAAGTATACACAATATATATTCTCAGGACACCCTGAGAACAATTGTATACAAAGTGGTGTTAATTTGCAAGCTAACATAACAGTTACAGTTGAATGAGGTGTGTTAACAGACATATTTAGTGGTAACATTTGGCTCACCACACAGGCTCCTTTACAGCCGTATATTTTGGCTATGGCATTATGAAGCTCCACAGTAAATCTGGTAAATGTAGGATTTATTGACATTAATGACGAATTCAAGCATTACAGGCTGCTGATAGTGCTTCAGTTTTCTGAGAAGGTCAGAGAATATTTCCTGCAGAAGAGCAGCCAACAGTCTTCCTCAGATTTCTCTTATGACTAACCCCATGTTCAATAAGCACTATGGAAAGAAGTTAAGAGTTTACTTTATCCAGTTCCTAATGCTCTATGAAGGAGGTCATTAATATATATATATTTGTTATATTGCCATCTCATTTAACTGAATAACAGACTCCTACATTATCTTCCTAAAAGGTTTCTGCTTACGTATATTTGTCTTCCATGATGTAGCCTACAGGTCTTATGAGTAATTAGATCTTCCAATGGCAACTAAGAAAGGGCAAGAAGAAACAGCTTTTATTTAAGGGTGTGTCAGAGTTTGGTGCGAACATGAAAGAGGAGGGAGCTATGGAGGGGTGGGGAATTACCAGCCCTAGAAGCATGGGGAGTGGTTACCAGTGGGACTGTATAACGGGTAGGCTGGCATGGTTCACCTGTCTGGATGCAGTGTGGCAAAGCTTAGACTAGTTAATCTCAGTGCTGAATGTACATCTGGCTGCGCAGATGGCTCCACAAACTGGCTCCACTGAAAAGGAGGCAAAACCCATTTCAGCCTTTCCACAGCATCTCACTTGGGAAGAGATCAAAATCCACAATGGCCGTGGCCAAAGTCAGCAGCAGTGGCTGGTGATTGACAGGAATGTTTACGATGTCAGCACGTTTTCCAAACTGCACCCTGGAGGCAGCCGAGTTATTAGCCACTATGCTGGGCAAGATGCGACGGTAAGATGTAGGGTGACAGTGGAGAAAGGTGGTGCCATTGCAGGATGGCATGGTGGGACTGCAGCAGAGAACACCTGGGCTGGTTGGCATTGTGCTTGGTCAGATAATGTAGTGGATATGTCTGTGCTGTCTGTAAAAATACCATTCTGGTTACCCTCAAGGTCAGAGTTACTAGCTATGCAAATTGTAAAGCTCTTTGGGTGCATTACCTGCTGATGTAAAACAGCACATAGCTGTACACGTTGCCTTGCCACCAGGCATGATCAGGCAGGCTGTCTTCCAGGTGCCTGAAAAGTGTTCCTGTTGCAGCGGTGTGAACGGGAAGAGGGTGGGAGGTGGTATGCTCACTGTGGACTCTGAGCAGTGTTGATATGGCATAAGCAAGTGAAATTCAAAGAGAGAGGAAGGTGGTGAATAAGGAGGAGGTAATATTCAAGCATAAAGAGAAATTAATTTGAGGGGGGGCAATGGAGTGAGAAAAGCAGGTCATCAAGGGAAGGACATTTTTTTTATACTGGTGGGTGATGGAAAACAGAGTCTTGACGAAATGTCTATTTCAAAGGATGGAGAAAAAAAAGTAAAATACAGGAAAAATGACCAAGAAATCAATAGAATGACATTTGACTGCATAAGATGAGGAAAAAAAATCTACAAATAATTATCTGAAAGTAGATTTTCCAGAATTATTTTCAAAAGCCTTTGATTTACAGGATTTCTCTAATTTATTGTTCACTGACAGAAATAACAAATTTTAATTAGACTATTTGCTAAAAGTTGATACTGAATTTCTGAATTGTCATATGCGCATTAGAAGCATGACCAGGATTAGGACATAAATTTACAGTATGGGAACCCAGATTTTTTTCTCATCATGAAAGACTTTCTAACTCAAGAAAGCTGATTATTCATCAGTTTTCAGTTTGTAAAATAGGATAGTATTTCCTAATTCATAGACCAAAATGGATCAGAGCAGTTATTACTCAAAAATCATTCCTTTCACCCTAGCTGAATATGAGGCAGAAAAATACTTACTGTTCTTAAATGAAGAAAAACTTCTGGGTCTCCTTTGTTTTTTTTTTTTCTCTAGCTCTGGTAGGTTCACAGGCTGCCAGATACAGCATTGATCTAAAAGGAAGGTTGTTTGTCCACTGTCAAGCATCTGTATAGGATGATGTGAGGTTGCCAACAGTACTGCATCAAAAGCTGGCTGAAGAAGGGGCACCAATCTTGCCCACCAGCCTCTGTCACCTCTCTAACCAGCCTGTAATCTTCTCTGTCATTCTTTTCAAGTAAAATTTGTGTACCAACTCCATATAGTCTTTAAAAAGAGTTAAGCATGCTGCCCATGCTAAAAGTCTTTCTTTCCACAAAAACTGTGTTTTTAAAGATTACTATGCCAATTTTAAATGTACATAACCCTTCCAGCTGATGTTTTGTGCCATGCTGTAATGAGCTTGCTGCAGCAATAGGGACAAACGTTGAGGCTGTCAGACTTAAGAACATAAGACGAAACAGACCAAGCCGCTTTAGTGATCCCTGTTGCTGTCTCCTGCTGTTTCCTTTACTGGACTTTTGCAATAGGAATACACCCTTAGGAATACGGAATACTTAGAATGCTTTTTTCCCCAAGCTGTGCGCTCCCAGCTTTTACAGCCACCACTGCTAGGGACCTCTAGCTCAAGACTGTGTTTAGATTATCATGCTTTATAGACACACATAGGTGTTATCAACAGTGAATTTTTCTGGTACGAATGAGTTCAAAGAATGACCCTTGATCTTGTGGTATTTCTTGTGACAATAGTACAATCTGTTTTTTCCTCATTGTGCCTCACTTTCGTACATTTTAAACCCTATTCCTGATCATTTTATGTTTTGAAATTGTGAATATATTTCCATTCTTTTCTCAATGCTACTCATGATTTTGAAAACTCTTTAACCTGTTACCTCTTTTCCAAGGTAGTCTTCCAGTAAGAAATCTGTTCCAGAACTCTCACCATCTTTGTTGCCTGTGTATAGTTATACTACACTGTTTTGAAGACAGAAGGACCAGAACTACATGCAGTCATCCAGCACCATGGATTTATTAATTTTGATGACATTCTGTCATGTTTTTGATTTTTTTTATTCAGCTAAACTTTATTATTATCTTTGTTTTTAAAATGCTACTGAATCCATTGTTCATATATTCTGAGAAATATACACTTCTACATAAAAGTAGGACTGGAAATGTCTCAACAGTTCATCTAGTATATGACATTGCCTAAAGTCCAGGGTTTTTATTTATTTATTTTTTTACCAAGTACTGTTGACCAATACAGTTCATAATCTTATATACATGGTGAGAATTATCTTCCACTATATGCATTACTTTGCATGTATAGACAATATGCTTTGCAGAGCATTACGTGGATGTCAAATGTTGGGGGTCAGGTGCCTTGCCAATGATTTCCTAAAAGTTAACCTCTCATAAGATGTTAATCAGAACCCAAGAGCAAAGAGGATAAACAACATGTTGCAGGATAGAAAAACTTTAATTTCTCTGATACAGATCTGTAATAATGAAATTGTGTATAGGAGCTTATACATAAAAGGCCTCTGGCACCTTTTTTAAGCTCCCGTATAGATATTTAATGCTTTATTCAGTTTTAGAATTCCTGGGAAGAGGAACCTACATAAAAACATACAAAAAACTGCAGGATGAAGAGCACAAAAACAACAGAAAGATTTCCCCAGACCTATGGGTCTGGACAGGGTTTCTGATTATTCAACTTGACAAAGGGCCACTAGGTGTCTGTTGAAAGCTCATTGGTTCAAAACGTCACTTTTCTCTGACTTCTAGACTATAATGCTCAAAGATGGACCTTATGTGAATAGAGAGTCAAGAGGAATGACTGCATGAGGGAAATCCTATTCTTGTCCAGAAGTGTGCAGATTTGTTTTTGTCCTGACTAACCAACCACCCCCGTTTATTATCAAAGCTAAAATAAGCATGAGCATGGGTGGTCAGACACTGAGGGTTTTGCTGTAGCTACTCTTTCTGGAAGATAAAGGAGTGCAGTCAGTGTCTTCACTTTTCTTCCAGAACATTCACTGAGGAGATGAGTTACAGAAGAGCAGTGGTTTGTTTGGAGTTTCCTGTGATTTTTTTTTTTTTTTAATTAATATTCTATATTTTATATTTTATTTTGAAACTGGTACTACGAATGGTTCTTGAACAGATCAGTTGGCGTCACTGGTGTAATTCAATTGCCCAGGATATCAATTATCCTGAAAAGAAGGAACTGTAAGAGATAACCAGTTATTCCTGCTGTGTATGGAACTTCAGCATACATTTCATTTGGCCCTAGTGTAATAAAGACAGGATTTCAAAAACATCATTGTATTCTAAGCATGGCAAAGAGACACATCATTCACTGATGTGTTTTCATATTCCTGAGTCCTATCCATAGGGCAGGGCTGCTGGCTGAAGCCTTCTAAGGAAGGACTGTGTTGAAACTAACAGATGAAAGAGCATGTTCCCTCTGCAAATAGTTTTTCATCAAACATGTTCATGCTTATTACCAGCCTCACCCAGATGATTTTATGCCATCTAGTTTCTTGAAACTTTTCCAGCTTACTTGGACCTAGCTCCTGTTGATGGCAAGGAACTAAAGGAACAACTATCTGAAGGTCTCTGAAAAAAAAAAATAATGAAATCAGGATCATGTATTATATCACTGATCTGGGGAAAAAAAAAAAAAAAAAAAAAAAAGCTTAGCATCTGGCATTTAACAGTATACTTTTCTTATTGCATTTGTTTGTGTATTTATCAGGATGCCTTTATAGCATTTCACAGTGACAAGGCTCTGGTGAGAAAATACTTGAAATCGCTGCTGATCGGGGAGCTGGCACCAGATCAACCCAGCTTTGAGTCTAATAAAAAAGTGAGTGTCCTAGAATCTAGCTGTGGGAATGGATTGCGGTTCAGGAGGGGAGGAGAAACTGAAAAGAAAAAAAAAAAAAAAAAAAAAAAAAAAGAGGACTAGCAGACTAGCAGATATAATTTCTGAAACGGCATAACTGACACAGCGCCATAGGCTGGGTGGTGGGGAGGTAGCTGCCAGTAGTCACGCATGGAAACATGCAGCGCTATTCCAGAAAAGCTAGATCCACACCTGGGTGTGACAAATGGCCAAAGTCTTCTCGGTTCTTCCTACTCTGATGTCTCACTAACAGAGCCCGTCAGCAACTTGTTTTCCAATTCCAAAGCAAAGCTGATATCTATTGATCTCGTGCTCATTCTTGTGCAGAGACCCTTCTGGTAGAGATCTCCACTGAGTTCCATTGCTACTCTGGGATTCCTGTGTCTGCTGCATTATGTTTTTAAAGTAGCTAGTCCATTAATACTCACTTTACCCACAGAAATCACTTCTAGAGGACTTCCGTGAGCTGCGCTGCACTATTGAGAAGATGGGACTTCTGAAGCCAAATTACACCTTTTTCTTCATGATTTTTCTTCACCTCCTGGTATTGGACATTGCATCCTGGCTCATGATCTGGTACTTTGGGATATCCTTAGTGCCCTTCCTTGTTGGCATGGCATTCTTCACCATTGCTCAGGTAAAACACTGACAGCAGTTCATCAGCGCAGATATGTCATTTATTCAAGATGGAGAGAATGAAATAGATTCCAGTCATCACTTTATTGCCTCCTCTTAGATCTAATAAGCTGTCTGAAGACAACAGCCATGTTCTACATCACAATTTTCATTGCTTCAAGCAAGTCTAGGTTTGCTGACAAGCTGCTCACCATGGCTGGTGGGGTGCTGTGAGGTTGAGCTGGCAGTTTCACAAGATGAGATGAGCTGATCTAATCACTCACACTAGAGAGAAGAGGCAGCATTCATTCCCAGTTCCTCTTCCGGCTCCATGTTCTGCTTATTGTCTGATGGCTCTGGTGTTTGTTGGGTCCTTCAGGAGCTGACTCCACTTGCTAGCCCTGAAGAGTTTTCTGCTGGATTACTAAACTAATTCAATTCATAGAAAGGCATGAAACATGCCAGGGTCAGAGTGGGAAAGGAGGAAACAGGACTCTATGGCCCTTGGGTGAGAGAAGTTGGAGGGTGAGAGGAAAGCAAGACTTCCTTAGTAGTGCTGAAACCCTCTGTTTGTCCATCCATTCATGAAATGAGTGGAAGCTCTGGATTTAGAAAGTCTTACACTTTCTAGATGGTTACTTGTAAATTGTATATATTTGCAACGGTAGTCATATGCATATGCTGTAACAGCCATATTAATGTAATTATTTGTAATGTAATTAATTGTAATGTTGCTTTGCTGCTACAATAAAATCCATATCTGGCATTGAGCAGCTTTGATGGACAGTGGCCAGAAAGGAAGTTCTCAGCACTGAGCAGATAAGACTGCAAGTGGTGTTTCTTCCTCAAAGCAGAAGGGAGATGAACCAACGCTGTGGAGTTACAGAGGCTCCCATGAGCAAATTAATACAACACTGCTGTGATTCAGTTTCTCTGGTTATCCTATTGTCTTCTAGATCCAGATGGGCTGGTTCCAACATGATCTGGGACACTGCTCTGTCTTCAGGAAGCCTAAATGGAATCGTCTGCTGCAGATCATTGTGATAAATGTTCTGAAGGTATTGCCTCACTGTGGGAATATTCTCTGGGGCTAATCTGGTCGAAGCAATGAATGGGAGTGTCCCTGCTTTCAGGCAGCACTACTTGTGAGGAAAGTGCAGTGCAACATTCAATAACAGGTGAATAAATAGTGATGGAATTGCTGATACTGTTTGAATTTGAATTCCTGGTCTTTGACTTTTCCTGCAGGGGTTACCTGCTAGCTGGTGGAATCATCTCCACAACCAGCACCATGCCAAGCCCAACTGCTTCCGCAAAGACCCTGATCTCAATATGCACCCTCTCTTGTTCAGCTTGGGAAAGACACTCTCAGTGGAGGTGAGCGTGGGGGAATCTGGACAATGCTAAGTTATAGCCTGGAGAAGCAAATAGTCAAAAAGACTATGCCATAAAAGATTTTAAAGACAGAAAGCTATAGACTGAAGTATAAAAACATGGATTAAAAACATGGATAAAAACATGGATTGTCACTTTCTGCCTAAACCTGTGATAATTTCCAAAATGTTTGAAGGTCTGACAGTCTCATGGTCTATCCGTTCTATCTGTTGGTCTATCCTTCATGCCAAGGTTCCAGTTTGATGTATCTAACTTAAGCACCTACCTCAGACCTGGTTATCATGGTGCTTAGGCACTAGGTCCTGGGAAGTAAAGTCTTAAAATCAGTACTTAAGTTCTCTATGTTGCTAGAAGAGTATGGTAAGCACCTTGAAACACTTCCAAAGAATGAATCAGTCCACTTGATTATTGTTAGATGTTGTCAGTGATATTGTAGATAGTCAGATGTTCCCTTGTGGTGGTCTTTTTGGTTGTGGGAGCTGCTTTGCACCACTATAGCAAATTCTTTCTTAATAATAAATTTTTTACTTTCATAAAAATTAAAAACATGAACACTGCTCCCCCTCATTCCTGTGATTTGAGATATCATTAGGATAAATAAGGTCTCTTTATCTTTTCTTTCCCAGCAATTCTGTTTACTCACAGGGTGAAGAAAGGACCTCTTGGTTAGCTAAACTTAAAACATCCTCTTTAAATTATGTGTCTTTCTCCTTCGGCTAGTAATAAGCAAAGAAATTGCAGTTCTCCAATGCATGTAGAAAATTCCAGCTCCACTGTCTCAGACAGGCTCCTGGGAAGAGAGCTTATACAAAGTATTTATTCATAGAAAACTGTTAGCTGAAACCTGGAAGAATTTAGTCAGTTATCTTCTGAAAGATCTCTCATGGCTGTATATTAGCATGAACATGCAGTATCTAGAATGAAAGTGTAGGAAATTAGTTCTCATCTCTTTCTGCTTTTAACAGAAATGAGTCAGACGCTGTGGATGGGCAAAATGGATTTCAGTGGTTTAATTGAGTTCAATTTGGTTGGTTTCAGTTGCTTGGATCTAGTGTAAATATTTTTGTTTTTTTTTTTTCTCAGTAACAGGGGAGCTATGGAAATAGTTTGCTCTACCTCATTATTTTGTCCTTCAAAGAATAAGGAGCACAAAAATTGCAGATGATGTCAAGAAGCCTTTTGTGTGAATAGTGGAAGAAAAAACACTGTTAAGCAGTAGAAGTACTTATGCTATACAAATATTTAATCTCTTTGCTGTTTCATGAAGTTAAAGTATTCGACAAAAAGGCAGATGCCTTTATGGAGTATTTACTACTTGGATCTTGTAGAAATTATTTTAGTCATTATAGGATAACATCCTAATTCTTATGTATTTTCTGACCACTATCTTCTTTACCACTCAAAAACCTGGGACGTTCATCACCATCACCAAAAACTTCCCTTGCAAAGTTCAAATGCCTTCTGAGCATTTTTGTTATTTTTGAGTATTTTTCTATCCTATCATGAGTTTTGGAACTCTTCCTAAAAAAATTGCTGTGTTCTGATATCTGCATGTATTGATATCTGAATGTAGAGGCTCAGATGAAATCTGTTTCTCTCCTGCTGAGGTACTGCTTTGGGAGTTCAGTACCTGCTTTTCAATAAGAGAGGTAGGATTAGGCAGATTTAAGTGGTATGTTAAATAAGTTTGTTATACAGGAATAAGGAATATCTCATGAAGTGTCTCAGTTCTCAAACTAGCCCACTACAATGTCTTTTATGTCTTTTTTTTTTTTTTTTCCCAGCTTGGAAAAAAAAAGAAGAAGTTCATGCCTTACAATTATCAGCATAAATATTTCATCTGTGAGTATTTCTGCTTTCTTGGAGTGCTGTAGGAACCCCACCCAATTATCACACCTGCATTTCCTTCCCAAAATTAAAGATACTCCCATTAAAGTCACAGCTTCAGGGATAATCACATTAAGGACACTTCATGTAAGGAGTAACTGCCCCTGATTATGTGATGTTGAGTACCATAAAAGGGTTAATCAGGTGTGAGGAAGAAAGGGATGGGAAAGAAAACTGGATGGGAAAGAAAAGAAGAGGTGATGGATGCTGGAATGAGAAGAGGAACAGATTATATAGGAACAGAAAGGTTAGCATAAATGGGAGAAAGATCCTTCTTTGCAGTGAAAGAAAAAAGGCTTTCTGTAAGATTTATGATAGAGTGTTATAAAAGATTTTCTGCTTTCATTCTTTCCTTCAGTACTGGCCCCACTTGCCCTTGTACCCTTCTTCCAGCTGTCTATATTCTACTTCGCAATCAAGAGGAAAAAGTGGTTGGTAAGCACTGCTTGCACTGACTAGAAATCTTTCAACCAATGTTGCCACTTGTACTGTATTTGATTGGGATGGAGTTAATTTTCTTCATAGCAGATCATGTAGTACTGTGTTTTAGATTTGTGACAAAAATGCTGATAACACACTAACATTTTTAGCTATGGCTAAACAGCTTCTGCACAGCATCAGGGATTTCTCTGTTTCTCAATCTGCCCCTCATCCCCCCACACCCACCAGTGACTAGTGCAAGATAACCAGGCAGATCACCCAAACTAACCAAAGAGATATTCCATGCCATAAAATGTTATGCTCAGCAATAAAAGGGAGAAGAAGGGGCTTAGAGGCTTAGCCATCTTTTGCTTGGGAACAGGCTGGATGTCAGGCTACCTGTAGGAGATAGCGAGTGATTGTTTTTGCATCACTTGCTTTGTGTTGTATTTTTTCTGTCTACCAATTCTTCATATATTAAGCAATATTTATCTCTACATACAAGTTTTCTTGCTTTTATTCTTCCTTTCCTCTTACCCCATCTACTGGGAGTGAGCAAGGGGCTGTGTGGTGCTTAGCTGCCCCTTAGTGTTGACCTACAACACTGCTATGCGGCTACATCACCCTTCAGCTGAGGTGACTGTGGGGTCTGGGGTAGAAAAGGCTGATATGAGACTTGCTGCAGCAGGAATGCCACTCTCTCAACAAGTCTGGAGTGACTTTTTGGGTTGAGGCTTTCTGCAGCAGAATAAAAGATAGCAGAAAGTTATCAGACCTAGATAGAGTGGGATTACAGGTCTGTTTGCTGGTGTTTAGTTACTGATGGTAAAGTGGGGGATATGGGAATATTTCGGGGATACACTCAGGAGGCAGAATGATGATGTTACTTCTTGATTGCACAAAGAATGTATTTAATGCTGCAGTTCAAGTGAAGAGAAGAGGAGGAATTGGAGGGACAGAGGGACTTCCTCAACAAAGACTTTTTTTTTTTTCTTTTAATACAGGAACTGTTATTGGTTGTGTCTTTCAACATCCGAGTTTGTCTCATGTATGTTCCTTTAATGGGATTTAGCAATTTCATGGTGTATTACTGGATGTCCAGGTAACACACAGCATACCCAAAGTCCCCACAACTAATATCAGTAAATAATAATGAGCACGAATGGAAATCAATAAACCTTAGTCATACTATGCATACTAGTCAGGCTTCACGAAATTGTATTTTTTCACAGAAACAAATAGTGAGCCAAGAAAAACACTACAAATTGGAGGTGGAGGGAAGGCTGCTCAGGGCCGTCTGCAACTACAGATTTAGTAGCTCTCAAAAGTTGGGAGGCAACTCCTAAGAGGAGGGAAAGGAAGGGAACAGAAAATACTGAATTATGTATAAGTGCCCTGTTACATAAGACAAGACCTAAGAGGCTAGATAGATAAGTATTTTCAGGCAACTGATTTTTGGGGCCTTCTTAGTAACTGCCAGTGGAAGGCAAGCTTCTCCCCCCCACCCTCCTCCCTGGCCCTTTTGTGTCAGTTGCCTAACTGTATTTTAATGACAAGTTTGGATGGGATTAGAGGTACTATAAATGTGTCCCTGTGTTTATCTGGTCAGGTATCTAGAGAGTACGTGGTTTATTTGGGTCTCGCAGATGAATCACATTCCAATGAACATTGATTATGATAAGAACAAAGACTGGGTATCTACTCAGGTGAGAATCTCCTTTCTTCTGGAAACTCGATCTGTTCTGAATTATAGGACAAAGATAATATTGTTCTTCTCATAGCTAACATTAATGCTTTCTTAATGAAGTTTGTCATTGCTGTTTTCTGCATTCAGCTGTATATTTCTGTAGTAGTCAAAAACTTTCAAACTCTTAAGATGGAAAATAGGACATATAGATTTAAGAAACATCTTTCCCCCCCCCCCACTGAATGCTTTTGACACATCTTTCACAACACTTTTCCCTTTGGTAACATCATGAAAAAGTGCTGACAGTGACAGAACTTTGAATCAATCTTTTTAGGCCAGCTAAAGAGAAGCAAACTGTAATTAGATACCTTTTATTTTTGAATATGCAGGTAACAGGTCTTCTGCAGATAAATCTGACAAAATTTAGGTCTGATAAAAATGAGTATGTAAATACAACTTATTTATACAAGGCATCTATGCTGCTTAAAGCAGTATAATCCCACAGAATGGGTTTTAAGCATACAATAAGGGGAAAAGACAAAGATTGGTATTCATCTGACCTGTCCTGAATGTCTACATCTGAATACTTGTAACATTAATTGAAGAAAATGAGCATTTCTACAGCATGATTCATCTTGCCCTGAAATATACATCTAAAACAGATCAGAGTAATGGCACCACAGAAATTTCTATTTTTCTCCATTGATGCCAAAGGGATTCTTAACTGAAGAGCTCAGGTGCAGATTTCAGACTGAAGATGTGTAAGTTATTGGAGAAGAAGCTCATCTGCCATGTGTACACAGATTTTGTCCTCATATTTTTCAATTTGATTCCACTTGTACGAGTTGGAGGAGTCCAGAAGAGTGTTTTTTGTTTCTTCTTCTTAGGCATCTTTTCTTTCTATCCAAATGAAAGAAGCGAGGAGAAGCTCTTAAAAGAATCACATTCAGGCCTATGTGCATGTCAGTGAAGAAGCTATTCCTGAGCCAAGAACCAAATTAACCTATATCTTAATGATCCATTTCAATCTAGACTTTCTTTAATTCTTAAGGGCAATGAAGGTAATGATCCCTGACACTGAGTTGCCTTTTATGCTAGATAAGGATGGGAAATGATTGCTGGGGTTCAATTATCTGGATTTTCAGAAAAATAATATTATAGCTAAATCATGTCTCTTTTCCTCCCAGCTCCATGCAACGTGCAATGTGAACCAATCTCTGTTCAATGACTGGTTCACTGGGCACTTGAACTTTCAAATTGAACACCAGTGAGTATGATTAGTGGGAATAATATGGGGCACTTAGAAGTGATAAAAGTCTTGTAGTCTCACGTGAAACCATATTCATCAGAAGATCCTTTGCTCTCATTTTGGGGGATGGCTGGGAAGTGCTTTGAACAGTGTGACCAGGGCATGGTGCAAGCTAAGCCCTACAATAGCTGTATCTTATTCAATTCTGCAGCCTTTTCCCCACAATGCCTCGACATAACTACTGGAAAGCAGCTCCTCTTGTGAAAGCCCTTTGTGACAAGCATGGCATTGAGTATAAAAGCAAGACTTTACTTGGAGCCTTTGTAGATATTTTGCAGTAAGTATCAATTAACTAACACAAGAGTTTTGCTCTGTAATAGCATGCAAGTGAGGGACGTGCACATAAGCAACCATTTTAAATTGATATCCGTGGAGTGATCAAACATATTTATTTTTTCCTTAAAGCACTTTTAACTTCAGCTGATAAGATGAAGAGAGAGGCCATGATCTCATTGAGAGAATGCCCAGTATTAGGTCCAATCATACAATGTTTCAGCCCTCAGCCGTGGTACAGGCATCCTTACATATAGAAGTGCTGTTTCTGTTAAGGAAACAACATTCCATGTATATGTCATGTGCTTTTTTATTCTGTTTAAAAATGTTTGCTAGGTATTTAGCATAATGCCTGGGATTAAAACTGTCAAGCCCACTCAGGGAAGCCAGGAGAGATACTCCCTTAATAGGAAGGAATTGTTTGAGCTCCCCTTCCACCACACCTTGCTGCATATGCCACCTGTCAGGAACAGGAGAAATGTCTGGTGTTATCCAGAGCCCAGATTCTGCTTTGTTAGCTCAGGCACAGTATATTAGAGCCTTTCCAGGCACTGCTGCTGTCTCTGACACAGCTTATTCCACTCATATGTTGTAATAACTATATTCTTCCCAGTTCTCCTGTTTCTAGAAGAAGTCTCTCAATGCAATTTTAATCTATTTTTCCATGTTTTCCCCATTTCAAACCATCTTAATTCCTTTAGCAAGTATATTCTTCCCCTCCGAACTGCTACTGTTTGCAATTTGTCTCCCTGAAGCCGAATAGTGCTTCTCCGTAAGTGTTGTGTTTTAATTTCTCTTCTGGCAGCTCACTGAAGGAGTCTGGGGAACACTGGCTTGAAGCCTATCTGCATGGATAGAAACTGGCAGCTCTCAGAGGGAACCTCTTCACCAGACAGCTGCTGCAAAGAGTCAGTGCAGACAAACAGAGTGTCTGTGGCTTTTGGCATAGGAACCTGGGAGCTGGGCAAAGCTACTTTCAGAAAGAAAGGGGTGGGGAATGGATTAAAGATACCTTTTTTTTTTTTTTTTTTTTTTTTTTTTTTTTTTCTGAACCACAATATTTCTATTTTGTACTGCTCTCAAACTCAGCATTCAGAGTCATGTTGAAGTAGCTATTTAAATTTGGGAGAAGTAGCTCTTGAATCAGCTTGGCCAATTTACTGTGTAGGTGGGGGATAAAAGCCGCCCAGCTTCTTGCTTATGGGAAAATTTAAATGGAAATTCATAGTGGTTTTGGCTTAGTGGCTCAGTGAAAATGGATAGGACAAATCAAACTGCAGGAAGTCAGAACACATTAGGGATGATCTTTAGAGGATGTTCTAGAACAGATAAAATAGGTATACAAAAAACAAGATGGTCCGGGGTATGTTGCCAGCACTAGTGATCATATGTGCACTACTTGTTCTAACTAGTGAAATTTAGTGTTATAAATTGTACTGCTCATGGATTGCATAGGGAAGTAGATAACTGGATGCTAAGTTTCACACCTAAAATAGCTAGTTCAAATACAGTCCAAAAAGTCTGTATAGTATGTATTATTTATATGTATAAATACATGTATTTAATTGAGTGGTGACTGTGCTGTCTGATTAGCTTTCTGATTTGATGCTTTATACATTTTTGCTGATGTTAGACTACTTCTAAAACTTAATTTCAGTAGACCAGCTCTGCATGAGACTCAGGAACCTAGGCATTGAGGAGTGGTTCCAGGTAACAAGGTTATATAGGGTCCTATATTTGCTTTTATTGACTTTTATATGTATTAATTTTTATCAAAATACTTATTTCCAAGTGATTTCAAGGACATATGGGAATCTGCATACCTAGGCTGTTAGGCAACTAAGTTTCCTGTATCCAGAAAAAACAATTAAATCATACCTGTAAATCAAACTCTCATTCCATGCAGGCCTCTCTGGTTCTCACAAAACTTTCCTCTACTTCAGCATCTCCAGGAACCAGCTCATCTCTCCCTTCCAAACTTCCAAACAAAACAGGTTTTGTACCCTGTACTTAGCTGCTTGGCCCCAAGAAGGACCTAGCCCCTCCCTACGTATGGTCCTGTGCATTTTCTGCTAGTGGAATGCTTAATGACAACCTGTGTGGAAGGCACAGTAGGTCTAGAGCTGAGACAAAATAGAGGATGTATGAAAGAACAGAGGTGGACATCAGTTAGTAGCAGGACAAAAACAAAAAGAAGGCAATAACAGCTGAGCAATGATGACATGGTTATTTGGAAAAGCTAGAATAAAGGGAAAAAGAAATCTAAGAATAACAATTAATTACCTCATGATTTTTAGATTGCTCATATCTGCTTTAGAAAGAGCATATGACCTCTGATTATTCTTGCTGACCTTGCAAAGGAACTATTGAATGATGTCACTTTCTAAAATGAATTATAACAAATATAGTCTATTATGAGACAACTGAGCCACACTAGAAGAACCTGTACTGTAGTGTATTTACCTAACTGACCTAAAACTGTGAATGCAGTCTGTAATGCCAAATAAGTAGACAACATACCTGCAAGAGCAAAGACCAAGTGGAAGAAAAGGAATTCTTCTCTTCTGCCATTCAAATCCAGAACTCTGTGCCTCAGGTTCTCAGTGGACTAACCACTCAGAAGAGGAAAACATAAAAGACCTTAAAGTGAAATATCACTGTGGACAAGCAGACACATCTGCAACCCATTGAGGAACAAATTGTATGCATTACAAGCTACAGACAATGTCAGTGTTCTTCTAAGTGACAAATATTACCAAGTCCATAAGTTAAAGATTCCAAGAGGAAAAAGCAGAAGGAGTTTGGACTTTTTTTTTAAGAACATTTCCGCTTTTTTTATTTATTTACAACTTGCGTGTGCAGGTACTAATAGCACTCATTTGTTTATTTCCTAAAAATAGCCAACAGATATCATTGAAAAGGATTTAGATTAAAACATACAGTTACTCAGAAACTGCTTTGAGTGTAATTTGAAAATCCCTTTTAACTACTACCTAAAATAATTCTGTTTTTCTAAAGCCTAGGTCAGTTATCCACAGTTATGTGTAACAGCAGTAACATTTTATAAGAAGTGTTTAAGAGATAGCAACGTCTTAAGATGAATGCAGGGGTTTCTGTGCCTCCTCTACTTGTTAAAATATGAAGACATCATAAAATGCACGTCCTGGTGAAGGTAATTTAAGTATTAAGGATCCCTATGCTGTATTACTAGTGAGACTTAAAAGCCGTGGTGATCTTGGGTCCTGCTGAAATTCTCTAAAGACAAGACTGGCACAAAACAGTTCTTCCTCATTTCAGTCTCTGAATCAATGTGATTATTCATTTCATTTTGGTAGTGTTCTACTTGTCTGAATGTATTAATTGATTGAGTCAGTCTTGCAACCTCCTTTTAATTAAAATATTTGTCTCCTTAACTGATCCTGTAGTGGGCTCTGTGTCAATATTGATTTCGCTCTTTACCTGTTTCGTAAAGGCTATTAACATGCATGAAGCTGGTGTAGCTTTGCCTAGTTCTAACATAGTTCACAAACTTCAGGAGTTTGGGGCAATTCCTGGTGAGCAGTTGGCAAGCCACTTAGTTTGGCATTCAAAGTTCTTCATAAACTTAATGTTCCCCGAAAGGCACTGTGTGTAATCTGGAATGCCTCGAAGAAGGAAGGAAATCGGGGAAGCAGTTTGCAGAATACTGCTTTCTTCATGAGTTTATGCTAAGATTTTGCTAGTACTGTTTTTTCTTATACAGATACACCAAAATTGTCAGATTCCCAGGGGTATCTCAGAGGATCCTTTCCCCACAAGTCAATGATGGCCACCCTGTTATACAGTAAACAAATATCAGCCTTCAGAGGGCTCTAACAGCAAGGAGGGTTGCAAGAACTGTAGAGCCAAAGAAACGTGACACATTTGTTAGGAAATGAATTGTGCTCATTTAAATATGATGTGTCATGCAGGTTATGTAGTGTGCTTTTTGTTATACAACAATCCTATTCCCAGATTCTCATAGGGTTTCAAAGTTTAATTGAAATAATGGGAACTAAAAGCCTGACAGAGTTCAGCTTGTACACCCCACTGTTTCTGCATCCTCAAAGTTTCTTTGCCTTATTCCAGTCATTTCTGGTAGATTTAAATTCGTAGTTATTTGATTTGTTGTTAAACAAAAATGTTTGTTTCAAGGTGTTGCCCTCCTGAATAACTGAAACTATGGAGTCCAGAGACTTTTGAGGGGGGGAAAAAATAAAAAATGAAAGCCCTGACCTCTCTCTTCCAAAGGAAAAAAATAGTCCCATATTAGACTTGTTCATTGACTCCTCTTTCCACCTGCCCTTGCAAAATATTACTGGAGTTCTTCAGTGTTATTTCATAAACTCTTAAATAATTGACTGGAGGACAACTTTGACATGAAGGAAGTCACAAAGTATATATAATAAATATCTGTTATGGGGCAATCAACAAGAAATAGACAACTTTTCCAATAAAGTTGGATGCCATATGGAGCTATGTCCTAGTCTCCCACCTAAAATATCTTCAAGTGTTGCTTGTATCTGGCTCAGTAGGTTCTGCTGTTATTCTAAAGCTCTTCAAATGCTGAGTTATACTTCTGTGCATGTACAGAAGTGTCTCACCAAGCAATTTTCCTCTTATCATCCACTTAAGGGTGGAGCATATTAGTTTTTCCTCTCTGCCATATTGCCTGAGGGGCCTAATCCCATAGGCATGCTTGAAACAACCTTGACATTCTGTGCTTTTCAAATAATGTGTATGTTTGTTTTCTTTCTAAAATGGATAAAAGAGGTGTTTCTCCACTTTTTCATGAGAGTGGTTATGTGTGAACCAATATGCAGTTGCTATGCCACAAGAATTGCCTAGGTTCAATTCTCTCCCTAGCCAAAGGGATTCAAAGCTATGATGCCCACCCCTCTCCTACCTGCGGTCTGGGTGGTGTCGTGTTCCTCTCTCCTTGGAAGTTGTACCACAGTGCTAAAAAGAATTCAAGAGTGACAGAGCTGGCCTCTAATTTAGGGGGTTTCTTGCTGGGTTCTCAGCTTACTCCTTGAGTAGGAGTTCTATCCCCATTTTAGTTGTCCTTTCTAAATCTCAGATACAATGTTTAGTGATAATTGCAAGAACAAGATTGATATAATATCTAAACCATTACCTTAGGCACCGTTAAGTTGTACTTCTGAGCCTGTTCTTGCTTCAGTCTCAACCAGGTGCGAGAAAATGGTGTGCCAAGCCTAAGTCAATTGTTCTGATGCTGTTTCTTGACATCCTTCTTGAGGAAATTGCTCTTAAGGAACATGCCTTGTGCATATGCTGTAGAGTTTGAGAAGATTGGTGATATGTCTCTGGGGCCAGAACAAAGCATTTTAAAATGATGAAAGTGCTCTGTTCCCCCTCTGTGGTCATTACTGCCACCTAAAATAAGACAACAATGTGCCTTGAGTACTAGAGGCTGGATACTTGTATGCAGAAGTCAGACAAACTCTGACTGAGAAACAATGAAATTGTTGAAAAGACTACAGATGCTTGTGCAATAGAAAGTGGCAACTTTTATGATACTGCTGTAAGAGCCAGCTGGAAACTGGTATGTGATGTCTTAGTGCTTCCACTCTTACACAGTGCTCATTCTGTCAACTACCTGGTAGACTCTGAAATGTAAAAGCTGGAGTAGAGGCTGAACGAAGCCAACTTGCTAATTCCCTGGTTCTCAACAATGTGTTTGGTACTGAATATGACAGCTTTGCCTGTTTGCAGCAAAATCAAGAGCCAGGAAGGAGCTTTCTAACGAACTTTTGAGTGCAAGTGGTCACATGGACACAGGGGAATAAAGTGGGGAAGATGCTAGAGTGATGATTTGGCTTTTTGTGTGATATGTCATGCAACAGCCAGAGGAGAAGTATTACTGGACCTGGTGATCACCATCAGGTGAACTGATTAAAGAGATCAAGATTAGATGCAGGCTGGGCTGCAGTGATTACTCCATGGGTGGAGTGTGTAACCTTGAGAGATATGGGCCTGGCAAAGAGTCAGGATCCTGAATTTTAGGATAGCAAACTTTCAGTAGTTTAAAGAACTAGTGGATGATATTCCCTGGGAAATTGTCCTTAGAGATAAATTAACTGATGGCAGCTCTTTAAGGACACTTTTCATAGAGCACAAGAGGTATCGGTTCCAACGTGCAACAAATCAAGCAGAGAAGACAGGAAACCAGTATGGCTGAGTAATCACCTACTGGTCAAACTGAAGTGTAAGAAGGAAACGCATAAGCAGTGGGAGCAGGGACATATGTCCTGGGAAGAGTACAGGGATGGGATCAGGAAAACCAAGGCACAGATGTAGCTGAACTTGGCAAAGTTCAATATGCAAAGAATAACAGGAAGGTATTCTACAGGTACATTAGCCAGAAAGGGAAGAGTGAAGAGAGTGTACCCCTCTGATAAAAAGATGGGATAATTAATGACAGCAGACATGGAGAAGGCCGAGGTCCTTAACAATATTATGTGATACGTTGAAAAATCAGAATGTTCACCTTTATTCACATTTATAGTGAGCCAAATAATCTTTCTGTGCCAATTAATCGAGTTGATTTATTTGAAGGTGTTGACACAAAGGTATTGACTAGATCTGTTATTGTGATCTTTGACATGTTAGAAGACACTCAGACTACTGAATTTATTAGGCAAATAACAACAGGGGTAATTTTTAAAAATAGTATTCCTTTCCCTTTGGCTTTCTTTATTGTATAAAATACCCAAGAAATATAATATGAACCTTTAAAATCTCCAGCATCATACTCCAGTGTGAATTAGTCTTTGATCTGTTTTAGAAACCCCGTTTCTTAGGGAAGCCATCCTTGTATGGTGACTGGTGATGTGAGTTCTCTCGTGTGTAGAATCATGTTGGCTGGTCTGTATCAAACTTCACAGTACAGTAGCAGTATTAATAATTGACAGATGAGCACAAAAGAGACTGTGTAAGGAAAAGCTGCAACATAAACTTTGTTCTTTTTGTTATGCGATACCAGAGGATCTCTCTGATTCTTTAATTTTGTGAGAGCAGCTTCACTCTGCTTTTGTTTAAATATCTAGCGTAAAAAATACTGTGAATTTTTATTTATCACTGCACAGTTCTTGTGCCAAAAAATGATGTGCTGGTACATGCAGTTTTATACCAGCACAGTATGGAGAACATTGTGTAAGAACAAGCTAATTATGCAAATCAAGCCTATAAGCTTTGCAAGACTTGCCACATTCAGAAATCTACATGACTGTAATTTTTGCTCTGACTCATAATTCCACTTTTGTGAATAGAATTGTGCATGGTAGTTACATACCATTCAGTATGTAACTGGGGCTTGCTTACATGGGCATGCTTACCCATATACAACCTGCTATATCAGCATCACAGTCAGGTCAAAGCTTCAATTACCTATGTCTTTGGGGCTATCTACAATGATATTTGTTCTAGACAATCTGAAAACTATTTAATAAAGGTAGGTGCCTTGGTAAAGCAACACTGATAGCAGCTTTGCATTTTAATGTAAAGTATTTTACAGTTAGCATGTGGTGAGTGATTTTAAGTGCCTTATCTCTCACTACTACATAATATGAGGCATAACATACTGCTTTACACTGACTACACTGAACTTGACTGGGTCTTTCAAGTTTTGCAGTGAACAATCTAAAGGAGATCTTTCCATAGTTGTTATACATTCTTAGCTGTTTAGGCTTTAAATCCATTGAATATATTCTTTAGAAATTTATTTATACGCCCAGTTCTAATACAAGTCTGGTGCAGCTTTGTCCTATGCATACATTCATCACTCATAGACTTAGGCTCATATAGGAAGATATAAAATCAGATTCAATACTGATTAATTACAATGTCTATTTTATTTTCATACATGGACTTATCCAGCGGGGAAAGAGAAGAGCAGCAACTCTGGCAACTGAAACTTTTGTTGGCAGTGATTTAAATGGTAGCTTTTCTCAGAATTTAGTCATTCCTCTTCCATCAACCTACTAGGATGTTTGCAGTCACACCCTCTCCAAGTCCTAGTCTGTCTTCTATTCCTCTTGAACTATGAATTAGCCATAGCAACTTTGGCTGGTTACAGTAGATATGATTTTACAAGGCTCTGGGTGCTCATGAAGATAAAAAAGGATTTGTCCTCTTTTCCTTTTTTTTTTTTTTTTTTTTTTTTTAGCACTTGTTGAAATGGGCACTAGGGTTATGCACATGATGAAGAAAAAAAAACTCAATAATAATATGTATGAAAGCTAATAAAATATATGAAAAAAATAATTACCACTTTGTTTCTGCATGATTTTTCCTTCCTGTGTTTTGAGAGAATGCACATCCCATTAAAAATATGATTTCAAGCTGATTCCCTTTTTTATCAACATTTTGCCGGGATGAACAGAGGTAACAAATTTCAGACTGTTGCATCTTGCCTTCCATTGGTGCCTGCTCATATTTCTGATGCAGTGTTTCAACACACCATTATGCAACTCCAATTTGCTGAATCAGAAATGATTTTATACATCACCTATACACATGAATGAACAAAGGAAGGGAGGCATGTACGGATCATAAAAATATTCATTATAATAGCTTTAAATGTCAGCTGTGGGACATAAACTAAAAGTTTGATATTGCAGCATACAAAATTTGCTCAATCTATGGGATGATGTAAATTAACCCTGTGAATATAGTTGCAAGCTGTGGGTGTGTGAAAATGAAAGAGATGTTCTCAGGGTACTTTCTAAACCTTTTTTTATTAATTCACTTGTTTTAACTGCTCTTACCAACCTTGAAACAGAAAACAATCTTTTGTAAGAAGCTGTGACAACTGATAGCCAGTGAGGTAAAACTCAGCCTTTCGTCACTGTGTATATTTTTTTAAAAAGCCTATACCCTGTTTCTTTAAAAGCTTTTTTTTTTTTTTTTTTTAAAGAAAAAAAAAAAGCTTTAAAATGTTGCTTTAAAAGCTTTAAAATGTGCTAGAACAGCATGGGAAGATTATTTAATTATTTATTGGGGGGTGGATGGGTAAGGAAATGGGGTAGTGGTGTGGAGAGGGTGCTGTTCCTAACTCCTATTTTTTTCTGCTCTCTTGAAATCTGTGAAGGTCATGGCAGAAAGAGGAGCAGAACATCTGCTCTGTCGAAGCATATTAGAATAATAATTCTCTTGAGAGATGTGAAGGAGAGAAGGCTTTGTCCTTCTTGCATTTCTTGAATATATGCTTCTGCTCAGCCATGCTGCCACCCAACACTACAGAGGTTAGAGAGGCTCTTTAGGGATTGTTGGAAGAAAGAGGGCTGCCCACAGGATTGTGATTATAGTCAGGGATGTACTATTACATAAAATGTTAGCAATCAGTGTAGCTTATAGTTTTTTTCAGAACTTCTAGCACTTACCATAGCTTACAGTTACAATGAATTTCTAGAATTCTCAGTTACATGGACTTTTTAGTCACCTGGACCTTCTGCAGATTGGGTCAAATCCTCATTTATTAGCACACAGTACAATAAAAATAACCTAGATTCCAGCTTTGCCTAAAAGAACATGAATCGCTCCCTCAGTCCTTGGAGGAAACAGACAACAGTGGAGGCATCCCTGACCTCTGGCAGGTCATGAGTTTTGCTATTCAGCAGCAGTTCCAGTCCAAGTCCCACTTAGGGCTTGGAGCTGCTTAATTGTAGAGGCAGCAATCTGTGTACTGTTATGACTCCCAGTTCCATGATGGGTGTTACCACAACCTGGTGACCCAGCACCTGTGTTTTGGTAATGCTATTGGATTTACATATTACAAGGGGTCAGGAGAAGGGATATCCTGCAAGCTCTAGGTAGGACTTAGACAGAAACTGGAGTAACGTGTTGCACTTGTTAGATTAAAAATCCATTCAGCAACAGTCATATTGCTAATGGTATCAGTGCTCCTTTTATATCTTCTTTCCACAGAATGAAGACAATGAAAAACCAAAATTTAGACTTTGAGCTTCACTTATGTTACTCGTAATTTGGGACTAATCTTTTGAAAAGTAAAAACAAATACATATCCATTTTTTTCTGACTGAAAAGGCAAAAATGCAAACATACTGTTCAGCTAAGCCCAACCACCAAGCACAGGTGAACCTATTTTTATTGTTATTACTTCCTGGGACTGTGCCTAAATACATCTGAACAGGTATATACTATATCGATTTTGGTGGAGGTAGGATGATTATAGCATTTTAGTTTGTAACATATAATTGGTACAGATGATTGAACAATTGAGACAATCATAATTAAGAAAAATTTAGATATAGTGTGAACACACATTTAAAATTGTCTCTCATCTCAAATTTTCAAGTAATTTAACTTCAAATATAATCAACCAATCTTTTCAGAAGATTAGTCTAGGAAGACTATACTTACTGCTAAGTTCTGGTTAGTCAGCACTTAACAATCGTGATAATCAAACCTTTACTTATTTAGTAAAGTCACAGCATCTATAATTATACAAACATGTTACAATCTCATTTTTGAATTTAAGAAATCAGCTCTCTAGTCTCGTTTTTATTTTCAGGCTCTTGCTCAATTAAGGTTTAAATATAACCCAAAGACTTACAAAGAAGGCAGCAAATAAGAACACAAAGCTGATAAAGCAAATGTCTTGGTATATTTCTAGTACAACCGCTATTTAAGCTCCCCCTTATTCTCTGCTCCACGCTAAGTTGAATTTTATTTATCTATCTTAAATGAATGGATGTACTAATTGTTGGAGATTAGCCACTGGTTCCTGTTCTATACTCAGATCTCAGGGAAAGCTGAAATAACAGTATGTTGTGAATTTGCAGCACTGGCCAAGAGTGAAAAGGGCTGTAACCTAATAAGAAGTTCGGTGGTAAACACAGATAAATGGAGCTTGTTTCCTTGTAATATGAACAGTGTGTAACTTATTAATTCTTCCTTTTCCAGTCTTATACATTAAAAACTAGTTTATTTAGTATATAATTTTAAAATTATTTTTATTTTTCAGTTTACCACTTACAGAAAGAAACCACTATTGGCAACAGCAAGACAAAATATTTGAAGATGGTAGGCTGTATCACAGTGAAAAAATAGATTTGTATGTGTAGGTTCATTTATAGCTTTCTTTGGCTTGATCGTTTTGTAACAACATGGGTTGTTACTATTTACCTCCTGGCAGGTTAAAACTTGCATTATGATGAGTTAAGTGTGTTTGACTCTTATTTTAGATTTATAAAATAAAATGAAAGATGAAAATCATCCAATTAAAATTGTGTTTCAGTCCCTGCTTCTTAATCCTTTGAATTACACAGAAGACTCCACTTGCCATTAGTTGCTTCTAAGGCACATTGCATGACAGATGAAAGGAGGTCAGTGGATTGAAAGCCTGCAAGTTCAGCGTTGACATCTCAGCCTCACAGGTGTTGCATGAGTTTGGAGAATTTTACGTTTTCTATCAATACCTATTGTTTGCAAGCCTAAGCCATGTATATTAATTTTATT
This sequence comes from Aythya marila, assembly GCF_965140915.1. Taxonomy (NCBI): domain Eukaryota; kingdom Metazoa; phylum Chordata; class Aves; order Anseriformes; family Anatidae; genus Aythya; species Aythya marila. The sequence continues at coordinate 46,729,120 of NC_139046.1, read as the reverse complement.
TAGTGTGCAGTTACACATGCAAGCAGGGTTGTATGCACGTTGAGTCCACAGCAATTATCTTATTTATAGTCTGCCTAATGCACACAGTAAATGGCCAGGATCAGCACAGTGCTAGGCAAAGCACCACATGCTCACCAATGCCAGTGAATGTCATATCCATGCAGTCATTATCTGGGTGGGGAAATGTCAACTGCTGCAACTCCTTGGAATGGGCAGATCCCCAATCCTGCTGAGCTATTGTCTTCTTTCTCCCTGCTTTTACTCCACAGGTCTTTATTGTCTTTCATGTCAGTAATTTCCTCTTGAGTCCTTGAGGTACTTGCTGCTACTGATTCAATGAATTCTTCACTTCTGCTTCATTTTTAGTTTTCTTACCTTCTGTGAGCCTACTTAAATACTTACTTGCATCATCAGCATTTTATTCATTTATTTATTAAGCAAAATTTAATGAAGAAGAAAAAACTAAGGTTCAGCAAACTGAGGCCTACATCACAGACTGCTCAGTCTCACAAAACTGAGCCATGGGCTGCAGTTTCTTTCTTTGGTCTCAATGTTTTTTTGATCCTTGACAGCATGCTCAATCCTGGACTCCAATATCTGTTGTAAGCCTGCAGAGTAGGTGGATGGTGGTCACCAGCAAGGTCTCCTGTTCTGGAAGCAGTAGTTACGCCAAAATTCTCTCTTTCCTCTACTGGTTCACTCAGGATATAACACTGCTCTGTTCTAACAGCATAAAACAACTGTTGTCTCTACTTAGTAAGCAAGCTACATCAAGGATAGAAATAGTAGAACATGTAATGGTAGAAGAACTGCTAGAAGATAAACTTAGGTGGTGTTATCAGAAAGAATTATTTCCAGTGATGACTAGCTGTAGAATAACTTCAGATATGACATCTTTAACTTACTTTGGGAATGCTGTATAATGACTGAAGTTTCTCTTTGTTATTCTGCAACTATGGTAGCTTAAGATATTAAACATGCTGCTACACTGCACAATGAAAACTGAGATCTGTACCTTAAGGTTATAGCAAATCTGGCTTTGCATTTTCTTTGGTCTCATTGTGAAGCTTTGCTTAACTAGTATCATAGTGTATTAATAACCTTAAAATACAAAAGGTGATTTCATTAGCACTGAAGTTTTGCTCTTCTTTAACTTGCAACATTTCTGTACAACATTCTAATTATTTTTGTCACATTAATAATTAAAAATTACAGTATATTGGAGACTATATTGTTATGTATCATTCTTCAAGCATCAGTGGTTTGTAATGACACTATGGATATGGGTTGATACACCTATTGCAACTGAGATCTGAAACCAATACACTTTTTTTTTTTTTTTAATCTATTTTGCATAGGGTTAATAAAAGGCTAAGCCTTATTATCAGCTCAAACCTTAAGCTCATTGCTCCTAGGTGACTGGACTTCACTGCTGTTGCTTTGACTGGTTTCTCTGATTTCTGTGTTAACATGCTGCTATTAATTGATCTGTTGGTACTATTTTCTACTCATTCAACAGAAGGGAGAAATAATCTTTCCCATTTTTTTCTGCGTATCTCAAATTAGCAGCCATCAAATCTAGGTAACGTTCAGTATAGTGGAACTGAGATCAGCAACTGATGGAAATGTCACATCTCCTAACACAATCTGCCTATCCTGTCGCATAACTTGCTAACACTGTTCTTTCATTCTTTGCTCCAGTTTACCTGAAAAGTCTTCTCCTGTCCTTGGGAGTGTGACCAGTGGTCTATGATATAATGAGAGGAAGTGTTTGTAACTATGTAAAGAGGAATCTCTAGTATTCTTTCTTTTGCTCTAGAGAATAGGTTGTTTCTTAGAACTCTATATTTTACAGACTTAGCCCTTAAAAATGCTAAAGTGATAATTGTAAGTTCTCCTTATTAAACAGGTGTTATAATCCAAATAATTATAGACATCTCCTTACCTTCAGGGTAAGCTTTGCACATCTCAGTTGCAATACTTATCTGTTCTCATATTGAACATCTGACAACATGTTCTTGTCCTGTGATTATCTTCTCAGTCAGAAAGGGAAAAAGCAGAGCTAATGTACTGAAAGGTTGCTGTAATAAAAGATCAACTGAGCTGTACATTGTGCTCACTATCTCCTCTAACACTAATCAGTAGCTCACTGAGTTTCAGCATTCTCACTGGAATCTTGCTGTTGACTCATCCCCAGGAGGAAATGGAGGTCATTTATGGTTTGCTCGTGGTCCCCAGAAATGATCCTCCCAGGTTTTGCTTGGTGGTGGTGGTTAAGATTCTCCTACCTACGACAAGTTTCACTAAGTGTTAACAGCACACAGAATAAGGACTTCAGTTTCACCTGTTTTTCATTCTGTGATTTGCTTGTTTGTTTTGTTAAGGTGTTGTATCTGTAGCAATTCTGTGCTTTCCTCTTGACTTTTATTCACACCATTTTACTTGAATATATTTTTAGTAGCATAGCTTTACTGCAGCTAACGTATAAAGACAGAGACAGTTCGGTGCTATGAATTGTCCTTGCCTCCTAAGTGACAAAATGTATTGTGTGATAGATTCATCAGGAACAATGATGTCTTTGCATTGGATCAAACCTTTAACTGATGAGCTGCAGTACTCTATTTGTTTGGTCTTTTTCTGTGCATTTTGCACCTTTTGCTGCACAATGCCAGCTTTCTCAGAGTGAAAGAGACCTCTTAGATTTTCAGCTTGTGAGGAAGTGCACTGAAAAGTGAGGAGACAGCTTTGAGTGAGTTATTTAGTTACGAGGCTATTACACACATCATAAATGACATCTCTTTCTCTATGCTTTTTCTAGTAAAGATGGAACATGTGAGGGCCCTGAGTACACTAACAGGCCTTAATGACCCTGGCCAGCTTCACTTCTGACCTTCACCTTGCCCAGGGGCTCATATATTTGTCCCATATAAGCTTAGTGTTCGGTCTTCTCTCTCCCCCTTGAGCTGCATATTAGGAGTGCTGGGCTTCAGCTCAGCTGGCCCCTATCCCTGAACTGAGGACCCCTCTTATAACCACAAACTATTTTCATGCTGATCTGGCCTCAGTTGAACTTGGCTGTCATCGCAGGTCTGCCCTTCTCTTGGCCTTGAGATAGACCCTGGCTGACATGGCCCTGCTTGGCTGTGGCCCTGCTGGCTCCCCATCACACAGGGAGCTGCTGGGCTTTGCTGCATCCTGACAGAATTCTCTTCTATTTCTTGATCTGCAGCTAAAGCTTGTACCTTGAGTGCCACCTAGGTTTTTCTGTGATTAGCCTTAGCAGCTTCACTGAGTATTTGCAGACTTCTGAGCTGACTTATGTCCTGTTGTTGACAGGTCATTTAACCTTTTTACTTGCTGAAGCGTCAGAACAGGTGGGTGATCCTGGCATGAATTCCACAGGAAAGATTATTATTATTTTTTTTTTCAGTCTGAATAGAACACTATACATAGGTCCATCCGGTATCGAGGAAAAGCTTTAGGAAAAATATTACTAGTTTGCCCCCTTGTGGTACTGTCCTAGAAGTTAGTCCTAGAAGTGGATTGACCTTTCATTCTTTAATTTGTATGAACACCTCTCTGTTTACTGCTCAAGCTGGACCATCTGTGTCCATAACAGATAGCTTAGTGCTTCCTTGGCCTTCTGAACACTCTCAGTGCCAGCCAGTATTATTCAGACATGACAAAGACAGAATGCAGTTTTGCCTGCCTTTGAGACACTGATAATATACAATACTAGTAGTCTCGTGTTGCTTAACATGGAAATGTTATCCAAAAAATACACTGACCATCAAAGTAAGTGAGAACAGAGTACAGTTCAGTTGGAAGGGACCTACAAAGATCCATTTCCTTACCAAATTAGTGGCCAGTTAAAGCATACTAATGAGGATATCAGTGCCTCGTGAACATTGTCAGGCATGGGGCATCAGCCACCTGTTCCAGTGTTTTTCCACCCTCGCAGAAAAAAAAAAATATTTCTTAATTTTCAGTATGAATCTCCCGTGGTGAAGCTTTGTGCTGTTTCTATGTGTTCTGTCACTGATTACCAGGGAGAAGAGATTGGTGCTTCCCTTTCCATTTCCCCTTCTCAGGAAATTGTAGAGAGCAATGAGGTCACCTCTTAGCCTCCTTTTCTCCAAATTAGAGAACCCAAATGTTCTCAGCCTCTCCTCATAGCACGTGCTTTCCAGCCCTTTTGCCAGATTTGTTGCCCTTCTCTGGACACTTTCAAGGACCTTAACATCCTTTCTATATTGTGGAGACCAGAACTGCACACAGTATTCAAGGTGAGGCCACATCAATGCTAAGTGTAGTTGGAAAATCACCTCTTCTGACCAGCTTGCTACGCTGTATGTAGTGAACCCCAAAATGCGCTTTGCCTTCTTGGCTAGCTCATGTTAAGCCTGCTGTCAACTAGTACCTCACTTCTTTTTCTGCAGAGCTGCTCTCTAGCCACGCATTTCCCACTCTGTACCTGTGTCTGGCATTAATCCATCCAGGTGCAGAAATCTGGCATTTACCTTTTCTGAACTTCATGCCATTGTTGATTGTCCAGTTCTCCAAGATATTTAGATCCCTCTGCAAGGTCTCTCATCCCTGCTGGGAGTCAACAGCACCTCCCAGTTTAGTAACATCAGCAAACTTGCAAGTGATTCATTCAACTTTTGCATCCAGATCATTGATAAAAATGTTGACCAGGACTGGCCCTAGAACTGATCCCTGATGAATATCACTAGTGACCAGCTGCCAGCCAGGTGTAGCCCTATTTACGACAATTCTTTTGTTAGCACCCAGGATAATCTTCTTCCTAACTTTTCCAAGGATGGAGGTTAGACTAACAGGGCTGTAGTTTTCTGGGTCTTCTCTCATGCCCTTTTTGTATATGGGTATAACATTGGCTACCTTCCAGTCAGCAGGGACTGGACTTCAGGCTTCTAAGACCTTTGGTAAATTGTTGAGGGGAGTCCAACTATGACATCCACCCTCCCTCACTACACCGGGGTGAATCCCATCATACTGCATGGAAAAATCTGTTAACCACTTTCCACAGCCAATTGCCATGTGTAACCTCTGCATCAGCAGCGGAAAAATAAGTGAATATTTTAAAAGCTGTGTGTAGTAATTCTGCATATGGGTACTTAGCAGAAAGTACTTAAGCAGGGAAGTGGCTTGTGCTTACTGTGCATATTCAGTGCTTGGCCTTCTGCTTCCAGGGTAGATGAAGGCTCTGGTTGCATAAGGAAGAACAGCAAGTAAAGTGAGGTGACAAGTGGCTGGGTCACATATGGGTCCATAGATTCCCTATGGTGTGATGCTGGCAGGACATCAAAATCTGGTTCACTGTGGAAAACTAATGGCAAAATCACAGTGACTGCAGAAGGTGTTTCCTTTGAGGTAAAATTGTAATACCTTAACCTGTTCCAATCTGTCTCATGAATGATGTGGGAACACAGGAACATTGTCAAAAGTGGATTCCCGCTTCCTCATGCAGGTTCTTTTCTGGAGTCTCTGAAATCAGTTTGTCAAGCCCCAAGATTCAAGTGACAGAACTCAATAGCTTAGGGCTTTTTAAAGCTTTAAATATTATAAAAAATAAGTGAATGTTTTAAATGCTGAAGTACTCCTACTCTGACCTCAAAAAAACATCTTTGAGCTCTGACTGGTTTTTGGGTTCCTCTTAGGCACTGAGATCAAAGTTTCAACCTCATCTGATCATACAGAAGATGGAAAATTATTGCATCTCTTCTCCTTCTCCCAATTCCATTCATAAATACAGAATTCTACTCATTTTTTTGACTACTGAGGGCTGAACTGTTAAGAACTCAGAACTGCAGAGCTCACAATAGAATAACAAATGCTGGTACCACAACGGAAAATGCATCCACAAGAAAAAAAAACAAAACAACAACAACAACAACAACAACAACAAAAAACACGAAAACAACTCAGCTCAGTGTCTTGGGCTAAATGCCAAAGCATTAGAAGTAGCGGGAGTGCTTCAGCTCTCTCCTGATTAGGTTAATGTCTAGTGGCAGACTATGGAGAGAACGGATATGGTATCATGGTCTTGGAGTAGTTTGCGTCTCCTTTGCTCCCTCTGTATAATATACCCTGTGACACTCTAGCAGTGGTGATTGGGACCGACTCCAACAGCCTAGGCTAATGAAATTCCGTTCTTTGCCTCAATCTGCAACTCACAAAACCACTGTATGCCTTCTACAAAGGAAAATGTAATTTATGTCTCTGATATATTTAAATTAATTTAATTATGTTGCCTGTAGCCTTCTGTCTAAGGACACTGGGAGATCTTGTTTTATAGGTCCTACTTCAAGATTCAAATTATCCAGGTGTAATCCTAGCTGCTGTCAAGCTCTATGCTTAATGTCCAAAAGACAGCACTTGCAGCACTGGGCCAACCAATGTGTTGTGGAGTGCTTTGCTTGTCTGGCATCACCTCTTCCTTAGGTTTATAGTCTGTGAGCAACCAGTATGTAAGCAACTAGTAGCTGCCCAGGGCTAAGATTAAACAATTAGTACTCTGCTTGGATCTTTAGAGGTAACCCCCAGGTGTAGTCCAAGGCCTCTGTCTGATCAGGCAGGATTAGGAGCAATTAAGAGAATTAAAATGAAATATGATAGCCACTAATATCCATCATGTTGGGCTACACTTATGAAGACTAAGCGTTTTTAAAATGCTATCAATTTCCTCCCATGGTTAACCGTCCAGGTGGATCACAGTACATCTGAGGACAAAACATTAGAACATGGTGTCTATAGACATAAAAGAAAAAGAAAACCATTCAATCTCATTAACCTATGTGACAGTAATCCACAAATCCAAGCAGACATCTAGGGTTTGTGCCTCAGTGAGCCAGATTCAGCTAGGATAGCTCTTGATTCATTGGTTTCAAGGATGTAGATCCAAAAAGAAATGGACTGCAGTCCTGTGCCTGAAATTCAGTGAAGGACTACATACAAACTCTGCTTCATGTTATGTAGGAAGTAATATCAGCTATCAGCTATTTTGTGAGTCTTTGCAAAAGATGAAAAACAGACACATAACAAGGGTGTTGTTGAGGACAAACTATTTTCTTTCACAGTTATGTTGTTTCTCCCAACTACTTATAAGGAAGTTCACAGTGTCCCTTCTCTGTCTATGGCCATGTATGGATTCACCCTTTTTGAATCATACCAGAGTAGAATAGCATACAGCTTCCCATGTTCAGTAATAAGGCTGGTCTGTATCATATTAACTCTAAAGAGCATTTGAGAATGGTAGGACCTAGTTGCAGTGATTCAAAAAAAAAAACAGAGAACACCAACAAGAAGAGCATGAGTGGTCTTGGGCCTTTTCAGATATGGAGGTCACAGTTTGTTGTTTTTTTTTTTTTTCCTAATTCCAGTTCCCATTTTAATTGATCCAAATATCCTTTCAGAGATCAGTGCACAGAGGACTTCCAGCCCACCAGATAATGGCCTGTTGCTATAATGGTTTTAGGTGTTCATTTTCCTAACATTTAATATCATTTATCTGTTACATTGACAAACCAAAAGGATAGTTCATCTGCATGTTTCTTATGGCCCAGGTGTCTGCTGGACTAAATGGGTCAGCCTTACCAAAAGCCCTGTTCCCTAGAGTTTGGCTGTATGTTCAAGCCTCTGTTTCAAGATCTCACTTATAGCAACTGAAAAATGAAAAATACACTGAAATCTGACCTCATGGAACTGATGCATATGTAAACGTGGCATTATAAAAATGCCAAGTTTAAAACTTTTTGGGACATAAGACTATGTATCCAATCCAGATATCCTCTATATCTGGTTTTACACTTTTTTTTTGTTGTTTTTTTTTTTTTTTTTAATCAATCAAACAAACAAACAAACATTCTGTGAGGTCACTGATCATTTTAACACCTCTGTGCCGTTTCTTTTGCAATGTCTTTGAGCAATTTCTGTATTTCCTGTAGATGCTCAGGTGTGAGCCTTTCACCTTCATTGCTCGGGGCTCCCTTTTACCTGGCTCCATTAGAGTATGGAGAGGGTCTTGTGAGATTGTTTCTAAGGTATCCGATGAGCATCTTAAATTACTATCCATATTACACTCTGATATAATTGCTTCTTATCTTCACATTATACTGGTTGACAAGATATGAGAAGCATTCTTCTGAGACACAACTTCCAACAACCTATCACTAACCAATGCTCATTACACAACAGATATTTTCCCAGATCCTTATTTGAGTCTGGCTTACCTCAGTAAACTTAACTTTTCTTACCTCAATAATAGCTTTGTCAACCTCAGGTGTAACTATTTATATTTTTTTAATCTTTTTAAGGTTGCTTTTTTACCTTTTTACCAAAATCTTTTAACTTTTTTTCCCTTAGATATTTTCAGATTATGCAATACTGTTTACACTACTTCTGAGAGCTAGGATTAGTGTGGAAGGGGAGAAGCCCTTCCTTAGGGAGAAGCAATTTTGGTTTAGAAACATATTCTTTAGAAATAGTGGTGGAATACATATTAAGATTTTAGCTGTGCTTCAGCATTTGTTTACACCTCTGATACACAAAATCAAAATGTAAATTGAAGCAAGACAGTAGAAGTACTGTGGATTTCTTTGGAAAGGTGATGGTATGTTGACTTCTGGTGGAACCACGTGAATTCATGAAGGCATTATGATACAGAGCAAGTATCTGAAGTGGCTACTCCCAAGTCTGGAATATGAGAATTAATAGAGAGTTTTGGCTAGGTACCTAACTTTGAAAAGAATATGGGTAACTTGATACATCTTTATTCACTGCAGAAGTGAAAGGTGTTCCCAAATATGCAGAGAGTAAAGAATCTGTTTTGCTTATAGTTACCAGTTTTTAATATAGATTTTCCCAAGATAAAATTCTACACGTGCTTAGTAACGGGGTTCTTCTATAATATCATCAGTTCTATTGATCTGGTGGTCATATGCAAACCTAAGCCTGGACTGTCTCACAGCAACGCATAAAGGCCTTTCAGAATACAGCTCCTAGCTCTACTTAGTTAGCCTTCCATATTCCAGCATAATTGCGTAATAAGAACAGAACTGAGCTAGACAGATGAATTTAATAACACTCATTCCATACACAAACAAACCTTTCTTTAATGCCTCATTTCCCCTCAGATCATTACTCGCAATTCTCAGTTGTCTTTTAATGTATCATTTAGTTAATTCCTACAGAAAAAAAAAAAAATATTTGCCATAATTTATGAATGTTTTTTCTTATGCCTGCTTGAGACCCATCAAACTTTCCATAAATGACCACTAGGACCAGAGAGCTGAGCTTAAACTCTGCATAGAACAGTGTACAGTTAAACTTTATGATAAGGGGCCTGGTAGCAGAGACATGAAATTAAAAACTTTACCATACTAGTTATGAAACTCATTGTAAATACAATAAAATTGGAGCAATAGCTCTTGTATTATTGATTCTAGTAGTAAATTCAATTTGCTGTGTTCTCCTACATCCTCACTTAGCAAGGAAGCAGAAAATCTGAAAAGAAAGGATGAATTGTGATTAAATGTGGATCCAATCATTTCAGGTTACACCTGACAATGAGGTAACCTAGTAGGTGCTAAGCAAAGGTTGTGCAAGAAACCAGTCCAGCTACAAAATATAGATCCTCCCTTTTAATCTTGATAGTGGTTCCAAACTGACAGAATGAATTACTTTGCCCTGCTTTGCTCCCCCTTGTTTCCCTCAAATAAAAGTGACTAAATTGTTCTCACAAAGTGAGTAGGTGTTTAGGATTTTGTAAGACAACTCTTAAGTGTTCAGTGCACCAGTTCTCAGTTGATATTGGCTGAATGATTGACCATGATTTTAATATTTTCTTTTCCTTGGGAAGAATAAGAAAAATCAGACTCATTACTACAGCTGAGGTGTGATGAGTGCACATGGTAATTGTAAGAGGGCAATTCTGCAAAAGTTTGTTTGATTTGTTTGATTTTTCTATTTCTTAAGACTTTTCCTGAAATTTGTTTTGATCATTCAGGGAAACATAAACAAGTGTGGTAAGAGCTGAAAGTACAGTTCCTTAAAGACCTCTGTAATTCCATTTATGAAAGCAAAGGTGCAAAGGTAAGATCGTCTCTAGATCAAATTTATGCTCTCCATTTTTCTCAAACGATTACAGAGAAAGAATAAATAAGTCATTTAGACTATGTGGTTTTAGTCAAATAAAGCTAAGTGAATGAATTCATTCTTCGTACCTGAATTATTCCAATGCTCACCTTATTCCGGTTTAGACAGAGCGATGCCATGGAGCACGTTCTATCTCTGCACCACTATAGAGAAAAACTTTCTGATACTGAAGAGCTATATTCACTAAAGCACTAAAGGATTTTTTTTTTTTAAGTTAAAAAAGAAAAAAAGAAAGAAAGAAACCACTACCACACACACACACAAAACAGATCTGATAATGGGGTAAAATTCATTCATCCATTCAAAATTAAAACTGAAAGTAGCATTCAGTCTGTAACATGAATATTATCATGAAATAAGGCCAGTTTGCCTTATAAAGCCCTTAAATCAAGTGCTACTTGAAAACTAGTCCTACTGGTATGCTTCAGTCTTCCTTTTTTTTTTTTTTTTTTTTTTTTTTTGCTATGATTTTGTGGCCACGTTTTTCCATTATTTCATTTTCAGGTCATTCTGTTTCTATATTAGTCAGTCATAAAAAGAACAAAGACTGCTGCTCAAAGTACTTATCCAGTGTATTTATGCAGTCTGCACATTCATTATTATTCATATAATGCCTGAGTGTCCTCTAGAGGTAGAAAGTCGTTGTTGTTATTATTACTATTATTATTATTATTTGCAGTGTTACCATACGGGATAAATTACCCCAGGAAAAAGTTGTGTAGCTATACTTTTTCCAATGCCTCAGTTATCTAAAAGAGTTAACTCCAGAGTCATATGAGCTCAGCCTCACTCAAGTTAACACGTTTTTGTTTGTTTAGAGTACGCATACGTGTACACTGAGTTTTTCCTTTGTCAACATGATATGTCTGGGATCACAGAGGAATTCAAAGTCTGAGGAAGAATGTAATAGATTTCCAAATTGGGGAATAAAATCCTAAGTGCTGTCTTTGTTAATGATATCTTAAGATGGACAGGGCTACTGTCTGATAATAACCTGGAAGCAAAAAGCGGGGGAAAGCCTTGGGAGACCAATGACCTTTGTGATCCAATACTGTTGTTCCCTCTATGAAAAACAAAAATACAAACTTAGAAACCATCAGACAAGAAATTATCAGCAGTTAAAGACAAATGCTAGGGCTCTTGTACAAAACTAGGAAAATCTCTTCTAGATGACTGTGCAAACTGTTGGTTGCCAGGACCCCAGGAAGATTAATTCAAACGTGAAAAGGGGCCTCTATTAGGTAAATCAGAGAATTGCGGTGTTGCTCATATGACAGGAAACAAAAGGAACCAAGCACATTTTCAGGTTGTTTTTCTTCAGTATTTTTCTCCAAATTCATATATGTGTAAGTAGGTATGTATCTAAATTCTGTCGAAAAATAATGATTTTCAGCTGTTCTTTGAAGGCTTAAAGAAATGCTACATTTACTCTCACTGATGCAGTGCTTAAAGAAAGGAAGCACCTTTCATGAGATCTAGTGAAAGAAGCACGTATTATGTCTTTATTGTTGCAGAAGTGACTTCTCATGAAGATAAATTATAGCGTTATGCAATGTGTTTTCACCTACTATTTGATGTGACTTGTCTGTACCTGTTGACATACCTCAGGTGGGAAGGCAGGGTGGATCTTTACCTTGTGGGTCAAGTTGTAGTAATCAGTTTTCTCCAACTACTAACACAGAACAAGCTTTCTCCAAATGATATCTGTGAGTCTATGCAGAATGTGGACACAAGCTATAAGCTCCATGTGCAGGAAATCTTTACTGGATTACTAATATTGTGCTGTTTTACCTCTTGAAATTCACAACTCCTGTCCTTTGTAGGTGCACAAGAAGGTGCAGTGGCATGTATGTAAAGAATACTCCTCTTTTTGTCTTTCTTTCCAGAAGAATATGCACAGTAATTGTGGACACTGTCACAACTTTCTCTCAAGAGTTCATCTAAATGCATGCATGATTCCTGGCTTCTTAGCACTTTCCCATCCCTGCTACTGGTGTGATGGTAACAAAACTATTATCCTTAGGAAGCTTCTCTGCTGACTCTCCACTACCAATGAGAAGCATGTCTCACCTTCTACACCATATCATTTGAGATTGTTTTTGTTCCTTTCCTTTCATCATTTTTGTTGTTGTTGTAGTTGTTGCTAGACTGTTTTATTCAGCCTTTTCCATATACTATCCACATCGGAACATCAATCTCTGAAGATTAGGAAAATAAGTAATATGGTTATAAGACACATTTATGAAAACTGAGGACTAAGAAAATAAGTATAAGTATATATGCAATAGTAATCACTCTCTCCACAGACTGGCAGTGTGAAGTGGAAATCAGCTGGAAATTTTCCAGGTATGCCTTCCAAGTGAATGTTATTATAATAATAACCCAATAATTAATCAATAATTAGTCAATAATCCAGTTAATGAACTGGATAATGAGAGGGCATCTTAGCGGTGCTGTGATAAAGGATTATGTGGAAAGACTAAGGTTTTCTATGGGGTTTCAACCCCTCTCTCTGATGTTTTGCTGAACAGATGACAGTGTTACGTGCGTCCTTTGAAACACTCAGTCATAACTCATATTTATGCTGTTTTGCATAGATTATATCAAGTAGCAGGAAATAGGGATTCTCGTGCTGTGGAGATTACCAGTTGTTTGGTCTGTGTTTTTGATTCTAGAGAGGTGAAACTGTGGTGCCAGGATCATGGCCAAGAGGTTAAAAGGGTCCAAATTTTGAGTTAGTGTGTAGAGTAAGATACAGCCTGCCAAAAATTGAGTCACCCACTCAAGGCATGTATTCTCATTGCACTAGCCATGGAGAGTCTAAGTGGCCTCTTAATGCAGGAAGTTAATTGAAGTTAGACACTTAAATTTAGGTATGAATCTAGACCTAAATATTTGTCCTGGTATGGAAAATATAGACAAGTTCTGTTCATTGTAATACTAAATTAAATTGAGTATGTGTGTATGTAGGGGTAGAGAGAGAGAGAGAGAGAGGAGCTGGCAGAATAGAACATCATTCAAATAATATAAAGATCTGGGTATAACTTTAACTCTTTTTTTTTTTTTTATTTTATTTTTTTATTTTTTTTTATTTTCAGTCTTTTCATGCATCCTGGAGTAAGTAAGTGATCATGCACCTAATTTTGTGTATAGATTTGAGTAGAAGTGTTATGTGATTGTTTAATATGTCTTCCTTTTCTACATTCTTTTGTATTAGCAAGATAATTGTTGTCAGGCATTGTAAAGTTTGAGATGTGAAAAAGAAAGCTGATAAGAGAAATCATATCTCCATTAATGTTACAATGTCTGTTATCTTATGCATCTTTAAGTATGTGACTACAATAATCTCCATAAGTTTTGGTACTTGGCTTCTTTTTCAGCTTATCTTCCATTTGCCATATTAGCAGCACTAGAATTTATTCTATGTTAACATACCCCAGGAACCAGAGTGTTAGAGGAATGTCCATTTCCTTTGCCATGTTGCATGAGTTGGACAGAAACTTGAAAAATATTCAGACTGTTTGGGTACTCGCTGAGCTATCCTTCCCCACTTGCAACATGTAGTGATAGTTCCCCAAACCACCATGCCACAAGGAATATACATTCTTTGTATATTGTATTCATCTTATTCATCCTATTCTTCTGACACAGTATTTAGAGCTTGGCTCAAATGACTTTTAAATTGTTTTCTGAGTTTCCATCACCTTGAAATGCTTCTCCTTCATCTTGACACACTTAAGTGTTTGTTCAGACATGTAGAGACACATATTTAGTAACTCTTCAGCACTGAATTTGTGACAGGGAACTTCTGGTCTTAGATAGAAATATAACAAGAATGTTTTAACTGGTCACCTGGTGCTTTGACAAGCAGTCTGGAATGAAGTAAATGAGAGCAATGCAGGGTTTTCTTAAGAGTTTAAAAAGTTAAAAGAGGGGACAAAGTGTGAGAGTGATCCATATGATTCCATAATTTCTTCAGGGGGTTAAGGCTTAAGTCCCAGTGACTGTGGGTACAGTTATCAGCAAAACAGAGCATAATCAGCTGTACTAGCGAAAAAGGGTGTAGCATGGTGTGACAGAAAGGAGATGATATCACTCTTTCTATTCAGCATATGTTTGTACAGCAAATCTTGAGTCATACACTGATGCTTTTTGGGGGGGCAGTAGATAAGATCTGTTATTATGAAAGAACACATTGCATCACATGAAGATGCAAGGTGTTACAGTGTTGTTAATATAATAGCACAAAATAGCATAGCATAAAATAGCTTGGCACATATTAATTTAAGAGTGGAAGAGACCTACAGAGGTTATCAAGTCCAACTGCCTGACCACTTCAGGGTTAACCAAAAGTTAAAGATTATTATTATGGGCATTATCCAAATGCCTCTTGAACACGGACAGGCATGGAGCATCAAACACCTTGATAGGAAATTTATTCCAGTGCTTGACATCTCAGAGGAGTGGGCAGCCCAAGTTCTGTCATTACTGTGAAAGACTGAGGCAAAAAAGACATTAAATGCCTCTCTCTTTTCCTTGTCAGGTGGTCGATTTCATCAGGTATCAGTCTACTATTTCCTTAGACACCTCTCCTATAGATATCCCATGGAAACATGAGAGCCATAGCACAACTGTAAGTGACCGTCTTGACTGCTGTGCAGCAGCAAGGTAATAGGTGTAAGCATAACAAATCTGTCAGTCAGAATATTATCTTTTGCATATGCTTTGCCTCTTTACTGACCCCCACTGGCTTACTTTATTTATTTTTTCAGAAATTTCTGCAAAGTAGCACAAATAGAAACCAACTTTGCTGTGTCATTAGCAAGAGGACCTCTCAACACAGTGCTAGTTAACCAGTTGAGCACACCCAAATTGTGTCAAACATCCGGAAGGAATATGTCAGCATCAGCTCTGTGCCACATCAGCTGCTCTAAACACTATGAGAGGCTTGCTCACTTGAGTCTTTTCTAAATCAGTGATCAGGACCATGAAAAACGCTCAGTGAAGAATTTCTGAAGATGTACAACAGGCCACTGCAGAAGTGGCTTAGTGCTCCATAATGTGCTTCTGCTGTGTGGCTCTAGAGGAGCTGTTCTGATCAAGCTACATGCCACTGGTAATCTCTTCTCTAAAACATGATCTTCAATTCACAGTAGAAAAAACAGAGTTCATGGTCAGCATTTTGAACTGGAGGGGAACATGGAGCAGCCTGCTTAAGCCCTCATGAAAGCTATGAAGAGTTTAAGAGATGTTCTGTTATACTTTTATATGAGTCCACCACTATTGACATTTATCCTCAATGAAAATGAAAGTTAAAAAGCACAGGATAAGGACACCTGTCTTGAAGATGAAGGACGTAATTTTTGGTTAGTTGTCAATGACAAGTCATATTTAGTAGATGTTAATTTGTGCAGCACTCAACAGGAAAGGTAGAGGGGTTATTTCTTTGTAGAGATTTGTTCATAGCATCACTCATACTGGTTATTTATGGTGTTCATTAGCGTTCTTCTAAGACTTAAAAATACTTTGAAAATAATGTTTATGCAGCTCAAGTCCTTGATACTTGAGTAGCTTAGCTAATGAGCAGATCTTGCTGAATCACTTGATAACAGAAATGTGTACATTTGTGTGCTGCAAAACTACTAGACTTTTTAGAAGCTCCTGGTGAGGCTACTCTCTCCTTCCCACTTAGAAATATTTCACAATATTTATGTTGTTATGTACTACCTTGCCTGGAGCCTAGACACAGTGTCTTGTCTAGCAAAAGACATGAAGACATTTAAGCCTTCAACGTCTCTTTCTCTACCTTCTCCCCACCCCGTAAAAAACCTGCTCTGTCCTTATCACAGAAGCCCCTGGCTTTTTCCATGGGCACTCCTGGGGAAAGAACCTTGAGTCTGCCTCCTTGAATTACACGAATTACACTCCCTGGAGCTCCTGCACCAGGGAAATCAGAATAGCAACAAACTTTTTGATGCTGTCTATGTAGACAAGGTATCTTGGAGGGCAGAAGATCTGTATCTTCTACAGACCCACCAGTTCCAGTAAAAACCACACTGTTATGGGTGGCCCAGGGCAGCCAGACATGACAGTATAGGCTGCATTGGAGATACTGCAGACAGCACAGGACACTGATGCTGGCTACCAGGACCAGGAGTGAAGCAACCTGGCTTCCACGCTCTGGAGCTCTACCAGAAAGTATTGTGACCTGGCATTGTTGGCCAGGCAGGAAAGGCATGTCTAGGAGGACAGCTCCCCCAGTGCAGACTACAGCAGACACAGCAGTTTTAAGAGCTTTGAGCAGTGTTTTCTGCTGGCTGACAGGAACTGGAGCATGGGCGTCACACAGCTTCATGTCAGCTCCAGCCACCAGCCGGTGCAGGTGGAGCGAACATAGCAGACTTCCCCATGCTGTGGGTAGTGAACAAGTTGATTTTCTGCCTGACCTCTACAGATCAAGGATATCTGTCCCACCAACTCTCACTAATCAAAAAGAGTAGCTCCAACACCTTCCTGCAAGGTGAGAATGTGCTGCAGCACTTTTGTTTGTTTCTGTTGGTATAGTTTGTTTGCTTGTTTTTTTTTTTTTTTGTTTTGTTTTGTTTTGTTTTGTTTTGTTTTGTTTTTCCTCCAGTTTGTGCATCATTTTGCTGTGTTTAGAGATCCCTGTTTATGGAGATTTTGGTGTCTGCACTGTGGCTGTTCTGGCTATATACATCAGTTACTTGTATTGAAATTCACAGTGACATAGTGAAATTGTTACCATTGCCCACACAAATGTAATGAAGGAGTAAGCCATCAGAAAGATTTTACTCAGTTACAAAAACAAAGGAAGCAGTCTACGCAATACATTGAATTGATTTTCTACCAGTCCAGAATAGCAAATGCAGGAAGGCACATTGAGTCTGATATGCTGATTATCAAGCAAACCAATACCTTATCTTCTTTCTTGTCATTCAGAACAATTCAAAATATTTGTCGTAGGCAAACCATTGCAAATATGTTGTCAGTTGCCCCTCCTGCCAGGGTAAAAGAACATCCCCCCAGATAGTGTGTTAGCAGGTAGGGACATATTTAGTCTAAAGCATAGCAGAAATGCAAGCACTATTATAGTTCTCATCATCTTGGATTACTTATTAGGACATTTTCCAAATGTAGAAATTGATTATGGAGTCCATCAGTATTCAAGTCATAATCTGTATGGAAATACAAGACTATTTTTTCAGCATTTGTGCATGCTAAAGAAGGCTAAAGACATGACTTTGGTGTCATTCATCTAGCTAATGTTTCTCTGGTGTTCAAGAATCTGCCATGTGGTCCATGGCTTGCAGAAAGGGAACTAACAGAGTTCCTTTCGGAGTCAGCAAGTATTTGAATCACTTATGAGGTGCAACAGCTCAGTTTGGAAAATCAGTGTTCAGACTCTAACCTGTATTCAAGATTCATTTAGCTCCACCCCAAAAACTATTTTTACTTTTAGGCTTGATGATTTACACATTGACATGACACAAGAGTTTAAGAGAGGACCATGATGCAGGTTTGTTCCACTTCACCCTGATGAAAGTGGAGAGGAAGAGTGGATTACAGAACAAGATGTGGGATACGTGAGAGAACTGGATAGCAGGTAGGTAGATTCTCCGGTCATTATTTGATGTTTATCTTTTTAGCAGCTTGATCTGTTCTTGTGAAATGACATTGCAAAATGTGAAAACAGAGAGTAGCAATACTGTAAATACCTAAGTTTAGCTTAATGGCGGGTGGGAGGGTGTTCCAATAAAAAAAAATTGAATAGCTTCATGTAATAGATAGCTGTGACTCTGATTAATGACCTGTTTGTTACCAAATGTATTGTTCAATTGTATCAGTTGGCTGATGCATTAGCAATTATTATTAGCATTTTTTTCAGAGTAATGTCTATAGACCGAGAGGAATGGTGAAGTCATGAGTTCCATACAAACTACATGGCAGTTTCTTCTCTGACTGTATTATGTGGTGCGTTCTGGAGTAATTAAAAGTTCGGTTATCCAAGGGTTCAACATACATACATACATATGTGAAAGTACTTAATAGATTGGCTAACTATCTCCTGAAAGAGGCAGGTTCTCAATGCTGCTTTATACCTCTCACTAAAGTTTCCAACCAACAGTTTCTGAATGAATCATGCTTTATTTATTTATTTATTTATTTATTTATTTAGCCTCACACCTGTAGGAGTCTAAAGGCATACACATCTTCCACTCTGGCCCCATTCAAGAAGCTTACCAAGTGCAGCTAAGCACTCAGTAATAGTGAGTACTTAGTGTACTAAAAGCCGTAGCATACAGGGGGGAGCTTTTCCACACCCATCTTAGTTATCCAGTGGTACCTGCAGCTTTATGTAAAAGATGATTGGGGAAAAAAAAAAAAGGTACTTTCTCAGGTATTTTACTTAGTAACCTGTGAATCATTAAAAAGTTAAAGTATCAGAGGGATGTGACTTTAAATCTCTTGTGTACTGCTAGATTTCCCTGGCCATCTCGGTATCCTCAGAGAGGCAGAGATAAAGTTGAAACAGGAAAAATAGGAAATGTCTCAGTCATATTGTTGAAGTTATTTAAATTCATGTGGAATTTATGGTCAGAAAAAGCAGATAAGGAGGAATCAGCTAGGGCAAGAGGAGCTGAATTCTTTCTTTATTGAATATTCAACATTGAGTATTCAATGTAGGAGGGATGTTGAAAGGAACACGTTGTGCTGTAGTCCCAAAGGCGTGTACTGGTGCACTGGAGATGGCTTATCTCAAACATAGTCTGTAAAAAGTACCAAAAGTAAGACTGAGGGATGGCAAAGCCCAGAAACAAGAAGAAAAAGATGTTTTCTGACTGCCTACTGCAAAAGAAAAGAAGAAACAAAACACATCGATGATAATGACTGCTAAACTTTTTCTAAGGCATCTTATTTTATTGGCTGTCATTGGCAGCTGTGCTGAGAATTCAATTAGAGTCTTTTCACCTCTTCTTATAAAGGAGAAAAGCCATAAGCACTATTTAAACAGCTTAACTGTGTTAGCTGTAAGATTTCTGATGGTTATTTGGATCTAATAATTTTCTAACCAGAACCATGGACTGCAGAATTATTACTAAGTGAGAACTTTGTTATCCCAAGCAGACTCAAAAGTAAAGGAAGAAAAATGCAAGTGTGTGAGAAATGTTACAAATGTTTAGGAATTAGATCAAGTGGAATATTGCAAATTATGAAATAGCAGTAACTCTGACAAATTAATTTTTCAGATTTGATAACATCCTTTGAAAATTATCTGAATTGTGTGCTTCTCCATCCTGACTGATGTTGATACAGGCTTTAACATGAGTTCTCTTTATATGGAATAATGAAATCATTGATTCAGGTGTGTTTTTACAATATTTTCATGACTTTATGGCCTGTTGTTAAATTAAAAGAGAAAATTATGTGAATGTTATGACCTTTTTAAGAAAGATAGGAAAAGCTGAACCAAGTGCTATTTTGTAATTAATTCTAATTTCCTGGAATTAATAGTACTATTTTTCCCCTGACAGTTTACTTAGTAATTTTAGAAGTGGGAGGGAAGGGCAGGGGGAGAAAAAAACAGTTTAATAGCCTACCATCACAACCTCACATAACATTTTGTGTTTGCCATCTAAAGTTTACCTGAGGTAAAAAAAAAAAAAAAAAAAAAAAAAAAAAAAAAAAAAAAGAGCATAAAATGTGGAGGCCTGAGGAGACTTTCCAGTGCAAAGGGCACCGTGGAAGCCTCCTCCTCCCTGCCCTGCTCTTGGTATATAAATCACCTTTTTTACAAAGAGGTTAGAGGTTCATAGGCTGCAATATCCCAACAGAGATACAGAGTGATATTTTTGGGGAGAGGTAACAAGTTACCTCCTAAATTTTTCTTCATAATGTGAAGCCTGTGGGCCTAGTTGCTCCAGCCAAAGTATCACTTCTTCATCCATCTGTTTAGCAACTGGGCTGTGGACAAGAAAATTATCTTCAAATTCTCTGCTACTCCAGTGATACCAAGGTAGTACTACTGCTACAAGTTAAAGCGGACAGAATGTCTGAGAAAAACTCTCCTCCTCAAGGATTAATTCATCCTGTGTTTGGAGCTGTAGAAACCTGATCATTCCCATATTTTTGGAAAGTTGCAGTGCTGCATGCTACATCTCTGTTTTGCTGAATATCTTTTCTTTGTTCAATTGCATCAGAAAACAGTGTTTTGATTATTCCTGAGAATATCCTAACTTCTCCATCCCTGAGAAGAATGTTGATTTTGGGGAATCCTTCCCATTTTTCTCTGCATTCTGGGTGTTCATTCTTCTTGGAGGAGGTAACAAGGTATATTTTAAGCAAGATTTTCCCTGATGGATGGAGAGCCCAGTAAGCACATCTTGAGAACAGAATGAGCCAGGTGAGAAAAAGTGGTCTAACACTCAATAGTAGTGCATTTTTTTATGCCTGGGTTGCAATGCAGGGGCCAGGACAGGGAAGAGGAGGTTGTGAGTCTGTCTGTCTGCTTGTTTGGGGAATAGGTGAAGCCCAGAGGGGCTCTGCCTGCATCCAGGCACGCTCTTCAACACTTCTGTCATTTCTCTCAGGGCTGAAAAACTGAGGGAGGCGTGGGCTGGGGGGGCGGGTCGGGGCTTGACTCATCCCTTATACACCTGGGGAGACACAGGGCACGGTGGCTGCCTTTGGAGGAGAAGCAGCAGGAGGATGGTGCTGCTGCAAGGCGATGGGGACTGGGCAGCTGGAGACCAGGACCAGAAACAGGACCAGGACCAGAAACAGAACCGAGACCCGGACCCAGAACCGGTGGTGGCTTCTTCAGCCCTGTGGTCCCGCCGCTGCTTCACCTGGGAGGAGATTGCGCAGTGCTCAGGTCGGGGTCCGCCACCCCAGGACCGGTGGTTGGTGATCGACAGGAAGGTGTACGACATCAGCCACTTCTACAAGAAGCATCCCGGGGGTGCCCGGCTCCTCAGCAGCCATGCCGGGCAGGATGTCACGGTGAGGGATGTCACAGGCTGGGGATGGATGGAGAGGGCAGCGAAGACAGGGGGCACCAGGGTTGTGGTTGTAATCCAGATGAAGACTTCAGGATGGCTCTTATCTCTTGAGCTCACTTTAGAGCTACTGGAAGCGTACTGTGGTGGTTGCATATGGTGAGGAATCTGCAAGTGGTACTGCAGCAGTCCTGTGGCAACTGCAGCAGTCGCTCTCCTTATCTTAGTAAAGGAATCTCTTCCAAAGTGCTTCCCCAACTTAATTTGGAAGGGAAGGGAAGGGAAGGTGGTATGCTCTCCCAAGCAGTTTTCTAGGAAAGTCGCTGCAGTTACTGCCCATAGTCCCTCTGATACCTGGAATGAACCAAATTGGACGAATCAGATGGCTAGCTGATGTCAAGCTGCTGGTCAGTTAGTCTGTGGGCAAAAAGACATCTGCTCATCACCTTTCCTGTTTGACCATTATCTTTAAAGCTATGGAAACCTGTAGGAACACAGGAAATTGTTCAGCAAATTCTCTGGACTTCTGGTGTTCTAGTATGTACAGGTTATGCTGAAAATAATAGTAAATCAGCATCTATACAAAGATGTGACAAACAGGATTGCATCCTTGCTCTGTATTTTGAAAAGCAACTCGAGGCAAATAGGTTCTAAATCTCTCACACATGGGGGATGACTGATATTCATGAAAAAAAAATAAAATAATTTTCAGTCCACTGAGTTTAAACTTCAAATTTTATATTAGCAACATTTTGCATTCCATATTTTCCATCATTCATTTTCTTTAGTTAGCACTGTCAGACGTCTTTCATTTTAGGATACTGGATAGCCCCAGATAATGGATGAACTTGAAAAATACAGGTGCTTTGTTTCTAGGATCTGAGCTAGCTCTTACTGGTTGATGCCATATCCAAATAATAAGCCCTGTCAGAATTCAGCCAGTTTCGTGTGACAAAAGTTCAAAGCTAATTGATACATGTGATACTGGAGTATCTTGTCCTGCTTGAACTGTGTGTGCTTGCAGGCTGTGCATCTCGGCCTCAGAAAAAAACGTGAAAGCAAGTAAAAGATGGAATATTTGCTATAGGCACGGCTAGACTGCAGGATCATGGAGCAGAAAGAGCCAAGCTGGCACTGGTCAATCTATAACAGAAGCAAGATAAATTAGGGTTTGTGGAATTCGATACTCTACTCTGTATCCTGTTTATATGTGAACCTGAACTATCTTGTTTGGAGCAAACTTTATTTCCACACTGAGTTACAACCTGAATGTTGCAGGGAAAGTTAACATCCCAGACAGACCCAGTACAGAAGTAATTCCTCTTCAGTATTCAGTGGAGTTTCATGAGATGGTATGAATCTCACAGGCCCTTTAGTTGTAGTGGATGCAGACAAAAAGAGGAAGGAGCGTTAATTAACAAAATTGAGAAGAGGAGTGGAAATACTGAGTATGATTAATGCCACAATATTAGCAAGGGTCGCACCGCACAAAACTGTAAAGAAGAGCCCTGTTACTGCTGATGCTGTTGAAGTGTCTTCGCACAAAGTGTAGAAAAGCAGAGTTAAGGAACGAAGTAACTTAGGAAACAGGAACAACTGTCGTGAGGCTGGGTTGCAGTTTAACCAAATTCGCTTGAGTTTTGAAGGCTGTAATGATGTATAGTGTTGTATGAAATACAGTTACTTGCTGTAGATTGTTTTGCAGAGACACTTCTTGCTTGTTGTTAAAACTGGGATTTATTGCCAAATTTCATTGCTGGAATTGCTGGCAGAGATTCACTGTGATAGTGACTGTGTGCTCAGTACTTAGTCTGAGGTGTATATGCAGCATAGTTAGTCATGCAGTTGCCCAGGCCTGTGTTATTTTGTTATTTCAGAATATAGGACAGATTCTGTAGCAGTTCACTCAAAGCCTCAAAGCGATTAGCTGAACAGTGTTTTTTTTGTTTTTTTGTTTGTTTGTTTTTTTTGTCACACAACCATTCTTAATTCACACTTGCACAGAGTAGCCCTGCAGGGTTGGAACACAGTAAAACACTTACTCTGTTCGGGTTAGACTAACAAAAATTGATGCAGACGAAAGATGGTGCAAAAGCAGACATGCCAGCAGAGCAGTAAGATGAAGTAAGTTTGCTTGGTTGGATAAAAGCCATTCTCCACAGCTGGAGAATCTTTGGGAGGAGTTTCATTCCCATGGAGTGAATTCACAGCTCAGCTCAGCCTCAGCTGTAGCATATCAGCATACTCCTGTCTTTTTCAGGGCTCCAGCTACTCCCTACATGCTCTCTCTGTCAGTGAAGTTGTTTCCTCCTCTGTGTTTCTGCCCTTTCTGTCCCTAGCCCTGCCTGGAAGCTATCACACTGTTGTTTTTTCATGCTTTTATCTTTGTGAGAGATCAGTAACACCTAACCAGGCTTGTTCATATAAATTGCATTCTTGCATTAATTTCTGTAGGAATATCTCCAAGTGCTAGAAAAAAGCTCCCTACATACGTCACTTAGTCCTCAACGAAATCCATCCTGTATTAGTTAATTTGGGAGTGGATTTCTCTTCCCAGGGCTGGTTGGATTGTTGCTGTGACATGTTTCCTAAAGCAGGCTTCTCATTGCTATCACCTGTCCATCTCCTCCTCCAGAGCTTGTATTACTTATAGTTTAGTTTTCCATCATTACTTAGCCTTAATATAACAGAAGTCTTGATGCTATTACTTGACTAGTTGAGGAAAAGCAAGAATTTACTCTTTGATAATGGTATATTTCTGAAAGGTCAAAATCCTTTATGTCTGTGAATAACAACCACCATTTTTTTTTTCCTTTAAGAAGTTGGATTTACAAGGCAAACAGTCTTCTGATAAATTTACAATAAATATGTTTTTAGTTTGATGATGGAAGGTATTTTGGACACCTGACTGTCAAGGGTGAGTGAAAGGTCACTAAAATTGGGGTTAGAAGGGGAAGAAAGGCAAGGAAACTAAATTCCACTTTAGACATGTAATTGAGTTCAATTCAATTTTGTATTATGCAGCTTGCATATCCATAGTAATTTAAGTCTTTGAAGCCAGACCTTCTCTGTTTGCCAGTTAAATAATAAAATCTCATTTAAGAAGAGATTAGGGTAAAGGTGATGGAGGGGAAGATGTAAAAAATGAGGAGATATAAAGGTCTTTGTTACTGTGGTTCCTCCACCGTGAATGTTTTAGCATGCACAGCATATTGAGGAGATCGGGGTCAGTAACACGATAGTTTTTCTTATCTCTTTCTTTACTCTTCTGCATTTGCAGGATGCATTTGTAGCATTCCATGTTGACAAGCTACTGGTGAACAAGTACTTGAAGCCACTGCTGATTGGGGAGCTGGCACCAGATCAACCCAGTATTGAGCCCACTAAAAATGTAAGTTTATCCTCATAAACCAAAGATTAAAGGCAAATATTCTGAGATTATAACTTGATTTTCTAGATCAGTGTAGTTTCTAGAACAATGTGATCCAGGTTCTTCACAATTTTTTGTTACTACTCAAAAATCCTAAATGAGTATTAGTCTAAATCCATATTATTTGTCAGAGAATGAGATTCCTAAGGAATTTTCATCCCAGCAACTGCATAAGGTATAGAGGCTTGTTTGGCTCTCATGAATATTTGTTATCAACTTTTCTTTTCCCCTGCTTTGAGAAAGATCTAAGCAACCACTCAGTAGTTCTCTTCAACAGATAGTAACTTTTCAGACTGTATTCCCCTTCTGTTGTAGGTATCTGTAGGGACAGAATGCAGGTAGAGTGCATCAGCCTTGACAATACACTGTGAAACTTAATTCATTGCCCTTTTGGACGGCCTACTGTAGCAGTCTCAAGGTCAAACTGTGTAACTGCTGATGCCAGTGTGTGAATAACCAATCTTACATGCCAAAGAGGGGTGCAGACAATAGATCAGAAGCAGTCTTGGAGTGCAATTGTCCACAGGGTTGTATGCACCTAATTCCTTTCCTATATCCAAGACTGTTTTCTTCTATTCCTCCTTGTCTGCCCTGACTTCCTTTGCATAATTTCATGCTGAAGGGGAACAAGGTAACGTGCCATCATGTAACCCAGGCATTAGAAACAATTCCCAGAACAGCAAGTTCATAATTCCTATATATATGGATAGAATGTCCTATCCATGTGAGGCTGTGCCTTGCCAGTTTCCCACAGCTGGCCTGCAGTAGAGCCTGCATGTGCCTTGCTCCTTACAAACTCCATTTCCCAGAAATGACTGGCAAACTGGTCTGGCAGTCTCCTATGGGCTGGGCTTCATGGAGACAGAAGCCAGGCTTGTGAGGTATCTGCCGAGCTCGTAAAGACAAAGGTAGGTTGGTCTAGTACCTGGACTGTAGTCACTTCTTCCATATTACTTCCTCAGTGACCAACGTGAGGCCAGCTGGGCTATGGGTTCCATTTTTTGTACAGACGTTTGACCCTCCCCTGTTAATTGTGGGAAGGGTAAAGTGAAGGCATGCATTGTTCTGGTGAAAGTGATGGCACAGGAGGATTAATGTCATCATATGCATACAGTATGCCTTCTAATAAGTGCTTTACACACATGCACTTCTTCCCCTAATTTGACTATTTGAGGAAAGGTTCTGGATGTCTTTTAAATCTTCATGCCTTCACTATTGCCTGGCAATGTTTGAGTAGTGCTGGGCTCTGGTGACTATGGACCAGTAGCATTCAGAAGATATTACAGCCCTAAACAGCTGTTGCATGACCCCTGTGTTATTGCCAAGGAGATGGTGGAAGAAGCACAGGTGCTAGACATAGTCTTAGGAGCTGGGGGTACAGACATTTTCCTCTGTAATAGCTTCTGCTTGCTCCTCTGCTCTATGTACTTTATTGGGCAAAGGCATAGAGTAGTTGTAGGAGAACAGTGATGAAGTTTACTGGTGTGCAAGTCCAGCTCTTGTCCATTTGAACAGACTTTGATCTTTCTTTCCTCGCTTGAAATGTTTATTGGCTTTTAAGGCTGTAGCGCTACACTCTAGGAGCAGGGAATGTGTAATACTTGTGCTTTCCACAGAAAATGCTTGTAAAAGACTTCCGTGAATTGCGTGCCAGTGTTGAGAAAATGGGACTTCTGAAGCCAAATAAACTCTTCTTCTTCTTGCACCTTGCTCACATCCTCCTGTTGGATACTGCTGCTTGGCTCGTTCTCTTCTACTTTGGAACATCCTTAATGCCCTTTATTGTCTCTCTGGTGATGCTGAGCACTTCTCAGGTAAGCAATAGAGTCCACAACATATATGCATGGATTTATGTCAATTTTCATACACATACTATTGCAGTTTTGTAGCTCTCCACTACCTTACTTGGTACAGTTCTCCTTTGCTTAAGATGACAACTTCTATATGACTTGTGTTTCACAGAAGATGCAAAGAAGAAATTCTTAATTGTGGTGAGCTCCCAGTATGCCTAATCTGTAGCTTTTTTTTCCCTTTTTTTTTTTTTTTTTTTTCCCAAGATGTATTCACAGAATCATAGAGTGGTTAGGGTTGGAAGGGACGTTAAAGGCCATCTGTTACTTTTTACACAGGCAGATAACTTAGAACCATTCCTCCTTGTCCTAGCACTGAAAGAGGGGAGGCTTAGATTAGATGTTAAGAGAGAATTCTTTACTCAGAGAGTGGTTAGGCACTGGAACAGGTTGCCCAGAGAAGCTGTGAATGCCCTCTCTGGAAATGTTGATGGTGAGGTTGGATGGGGCCTGGGCAACCTGATCTAGTGGGTGGCATTCTCCCCCAAGGAACCGGGGCTGGAACCAGGTGGTGTTTAAGGTGCCTTCTAACCCAAGCAATTCCATGATTCTGTGATATGATCAGGCCATTGACCACAACTATGAGTGTGGCTATCCAGCTATTTCCTTATCCACCAAGTGGTCCATCCATCAAATCCATGTCTCTCCAATTTAGAGGCAATGATGGTCTTGATTCCCCTTTTGTGCTACTCCCAAGATTTCCTTTTTCCTCTTTCAGGTCCAGGCTTCATGGCTACAACATGATTTAGGACATCTCTCAGTCTTCAAGAAGACAAAGTGGAACCACTTGCTGCATAAGTTTGTCATGTGCCACTTGATTGTAAGTGATTGATCCTGGAACAACTTGCTTGATTTGATGGCCTTTCAGCAAGTGTGTGTTCTGAAGATTCTGTAGGAGTGTGCTCAGCACTGGGTGAAGAAGGGAGAGAATCTGGCTCTGAGAGCATTGTGGTTCTCATGCTCTGTTCTTCACTTAAACAGGGAGCATCAGCCAAATGGTGGACTCTTTTGCATTCCCGACACCATGCCAAACCCAACTGCTTCCAGAAAGATCCTGATATTGATATGCACCCGTTCTTGTTTACTTTGGGGAAGAAATTCTCTGTGGAGGTCAGTGTCTGTGTATGCATGTGGTCATATACTAGCAACTGAGAAGAACACCCTACTCAACAAAAAGCACAGTATATCATAAATATCTAAAACTGTAATCATAGTTTCTGAAAAAAAGATTTTCATCTGTCGATTTTCTTTAGACATTGTGAGCAGGTCATAGTTTATATTATACTATTTAAAAGTTGCTCAAGCATTTGAGAAGTTGCTGTAAACAAATAAGAGACAAATGTTCATTACATATAGGAGGGAAAATCCAGTAGGAAAAGACTACTAATGGTTATAGCAACTTAATGACCTACTAGGTTTTGTAACAGCTCAGTAATTACTGATTATTAGATAACTTGTGAATACTAATATAAAGCACGTATGCAGTTAGTCTGGGATTATTTCTTAATATTAATGTCTAAGGCTCACAGATGCAGGCTGCTCTGGTTTGTTTATGCCTTGATGTGAAAGGCAGCTGGCACAACAGTGCTGAAGAAACAGTGGCTGGCTGTTTCTGCAGTTTTCTGGAACTGGTTATTGTCAAGTGCCTCTCGTGTGCAGAAGTCATTTGACTACATAAGATGCTCTCAGCTTGTACTGCTAGGTCACTGCCAGCAGCAACAGCTGAGGACAATGCTGCAGCCCTTTTACTGCACAAGTTAATCAGTTTTTGAGGCCTTGTCAGAAGAACTACAGCAGAGATTTTATTTTTTCTTCCATTGAAATTGTCACTTAAGTTTACAGAATTAAAGAAAAAAGTAGAAAATGAAAACAAAGAATGACTGGTTTTGACTGGTAGTATAATTTAGTACTGTGGTATGTAAGCTTGTGCTAAGTGACTTATGAATGAATAAGGAACACAAAAACAAGAGATTCAACAGTTAAAATTCACCTCTATTTACTCTCAATTTTTATCATAACTCATGCTTATGGGTCACATAATCTTTTATGGTGAATGTGTTTGGATAACACATTCAGGTATAGCTTTTACTACCTTATTCCTTTCCAACACAGATAATGGTGGTATCTGACAGTAATTTATTTCCTACTGTGTCCCAAGGTATGTTTTAAGTATATGCAGAACTGCTTTTCAGCAATCACATTTCACTTTTCTCCTACTGAAGAAAAGTCTCAGGTTTGCTTAACTGCTTATTTCTGTAGGACTTCACAGAGTAAAGCATTAAAGCAGTCACTGGAGTGAGGGTTTATACATATGCTTTTGCTATGTAAAGTAATAGGACAGGTGCATGAGAGGGAGACAGTAATGATGGTTGTGCAAAGTGTGCAAAAAGGGTGCTTTCTGGGGAAGAAAGATGGAAAATGGCAAGTTACCTGTACAGATTACTTAGATTCCACTCATTGTTTTATTGTTTATTTTCACAGCTTGGAATCAAAAAGAAAAAATACATGCCATATAATCACCAGCACAAATACTTCTTCATTAGTGAGTATCTTCATTCTCCTGCGACAGTTATTACTAATGGGGCTTATAGATCTTACTTTTGAGCTGCAGTCAAACTTCAAAGAGCTTCTCATATTATCTCTGTTTTACCTCCTGAGACCAGCAGGCTCAAGGATCACTAAATGTTAGTCTTCTTTGATGCATGTTAAGATCATCCAGAAGTTTCTGGATGATAGCAGCCCTAAAACTTTTCAGACTACTATCTATATCGAGTAGTTGTTCAGGGATCCTTTGCTTCCAGTTCGCGATTTGATATGTCATTCAGTAAACGATATTACCAGTGATAATGATTTCTCCATTACAGCTCTTCCTCCGCTCCTGTTTCCCACCTACTTCCACTGCCACACATTTTATATCGCATATACCAAGAGGTATTGGGTGGTAAGTATTGCTGTTTGTGCAACCATGGGGTTAGCTGTGGGCTTTCAATCCTTCTCCTGAACATGGAGCCTACTTCTCTCAAGAGCTCAGGCCCAAGCTGCATGACCCAGCTTGCTCATCAGTTAGGCCTAATAAGACAGTCAGGTTGGTGCAGCATTTTTCAGTGGCTATGTATCCTTTCTGCTAAACACATTATGTTCCCCAGCTCGCTGATAAAGGCCTGGAAACAAGCAGTGGGCTATTTGATCTGCACTGCTTTGTCTTGCTTGCAAAATCATGGAGTGCATGTCCACAGTGTTCAGAAACAGGAGAATGTGGCTTTGCAGGAGCTGCTGTCCTCTATTTGTCAGCAGTATGCATATAATTTGCACTGCTTCCTATGCCAGACAGACAGTGCTTATGCTTCATTTTTCCTTCTCTTGCATGTGTTACAAATACAGAAAGGTAGAGCAACCTCCAGGCAAAATGAAATAGCTGGTCTAGCACTTTGTTCACTGTGGAGTCATTGTAAATGATTTGATATGTCTTATACTTGGGTTTCTGAATGCCTAGCTATTTGCTAACATATTAATCCACTTACTAGGAATAAATGATAAAATTTAATTCAATTATAGAGTGAAAAGAAAGCATTGATACTTTATTGTAACTTGTTTTTCTCTAGTTCTTTCAATTAAGCAAACAACTACAGCAAAAACCTACAGAAGTTGAATGTATAACGTTTTCTTTTACATATAACATGATGCTTAGAAAAAAGATTTAGGAAATGCAGTTTCTAATGATTTTATTGTCTTCGGGTTTGGTAGGACTTGGCCTGGATGCTGACCTTCTATATCAGATTCTTTTTTACCTATGGATCATTATTAGAAATAAAGAGTCTCCTGGCATATTACTTTATATTCAGGTAACATCTTTTAAAAAGATACTTCAGCCTTCCTTTGTGTATTCTTTCCATCTGTCTGCCTCTGCCTTATTCTTATTCTTCTGTGTTCTCTTTTACCAACTCTTTTTTGCTGTTTATTTTTTTTTTAAAGTTAAACTCTGCTTAATCATTTTCTGTGAAAGCAGAGATGTAACCAAATGATTACCAAATAGAGAAATTCTCACCTTATGTAATGTTCAGTGCTTTTGATATTGGTTCTGCTACTAATTAAAGAATGTTTAACAGGAACAAGGGTTACCCTGGGCTTGCAAATGTTTTAATCAGCAGCATAGCCTTCAGTGGACATACTCTGCTTAGATCATTTTACTGTTTCTATCTAGTTCGGTCCTTAGTTAAAAATAAAACCAGGATGAATGCCAGGCTACTTCAGTTTCATACCAAGACATATTAAGTAATGATGAGTTTTATAAGGAAATATGAAACTTCCAGGTGCTGGATTAGTCAGGCTGGTGCTCTCCCATGCATTTGTAAGCCTGGCTATGCTGTCATTTCAATGGCTCATCATTGACTCATTTACTTGTTACTGAATTCTGGCCTCTTGTTTGGTTGTGCAGGATGCTGGAGAGCAGCTGGTTTGTCTGGGTTTCACAGATGAACCATATCCCAATGGATATTTACTACGACAAGAATTTGGACTGGGTGTCTACCCAGGTAAAATATTTTCCCCTTGGGAACTGTGGCCATACAGGTACAAATTCTAACCACAAGACGAGCAGCTACTGTATTGCACTAAGGGTGAATCCTGCTGGTAACTGGAAAGTGAAGGTTAATAGGATGACTGCAGGAAAAAAAAAAGAGTTGCTGGAACATGTTTAGAGAAGAGCAATGAAGCTGGTTAAGGGACTAAAAAGCAACATGTGAGGAGTGGCTGAGGGAACTGGGCTTTCTTAATCTGGAGAAAAGGAGTCTGAGTGGAGACCTCATCAGTCTCTACAACTACCTGACGGGAGGCTGGAGCAACATAGGTGTTGGTCTGTTTTTCTCAGATGACAAATAATAGGACACAAGGAAACAGCCTCAAGTTGGGATAGATTTAGATTAGATATAAAGAAGAATTTCTTTGTGGAAAGGGTGGTTAGGCCTTGGTATAAGCTGCCCAAGGAAGTAGTAGAGTCCCCATCCCTGGACATATTTAAGAGATGTGGATGTGGCACTTAGGGATGTGGTTTGGTGGTGAACCTTTTTTCCTGAAGAGATGGAAGTTCATGTTCTGCTCTGGCTGAGCTCCTTTGCACCAACAAGATGTCAACTACTATCCCCTCTTTGCACAGTGACTTACTGGAGGCTAGCAGTAAAACCATCACAGAAGCACCTGTCCATATCTGCTTTTTCTGGAGATGTAGGTTTGAGAAGACTCAGAACATGACTGTGTTATTCATATGCATTCACAGGAGCACAGAGCCAACCCCTAGTTTTACCACGGTCCATGCTAGCTTGTCTGTATAACTGCTGCTACACAAGGGAAGGAGGGTTATGATTCTTGCCTTGAGGTAGCTCAGCTTGGGCTGAAAGAGAACAACAGAACAGAGTAGCACAGTATAGTGTGCTCTTGAGACAAATGGAAAAGGCTGCAGTAACAAACCTGTACTAACTTTGCCTTTCTTTTCCCTTTCTCCAGCTCCAGGCAACATGTAATGTTGAGCAGTCCCTGTTCAATGACTGGTTTACCGGGCATCTGAACTTTCAGATTGAACATCAGTGAGTATACACCCTGAGAGTGGTTGTTTTTTTTCAGAGCACTATTCTCTGCTCTGAATCCTACAAATTGTTGTTGGCACCAGTGAGTTTGTCTAAATCTGAAAACCCTAAAGATCATGATAGTTAATTCAATACCTTCACTGTGGGCCCACAGGAAGATTGGAATTATGATTGAAAATGGAATATGGGCAGGATCTGTGGAAACATACAGGTAGCAACAAGTCTTATTCAAAGTGGTAGTTCATATGCATCTGTGAAAATGTGTGTGCCAAGGCAACCTGTTTATACCCTGATGGAGTAGTGAGATATGCAATTGAAGGATGTACCCATCTCCATTCCTGTGCTGACTAGTTATGGAGATGATTACAGCTGGAGAAAGGGGGCAGAAGTGGATTCTCCTAGTTTATGGTATCACTTAATTTGGAAAAAACAGAGATATGAAAGACAACAGTAGAAGAATAAGGGAGGGGTAAAGCAGGAAAATATTATGAGTTCCTTGGGCTACAAGCACAACATAAGGAAAGAAGAGACAGGAGCAGCAAAAAGTTCTGTTTAGTGTGGGCTGTAAGAGTCCTAGGAAGTAATAATGAACAGAACAGGAATGTTTGAAAGGTAATATTTCTTGTGGGGGCACTGAAAGAGAACTTGTCTCCTTTCACAGCCTATTCCCCACAATGCCAAGACACAACTACTGGAAGGTGGCTCCTCTTGTGAAATCCTTGTGTGCCAAGCATGGCATTGAGTACCAATGCAAACCGTTGCTCACCGCCTTTGCAGACATTGTGCAGTAAGTAACAGTTAACACATAGGGAACAAAATTGAAGAAGGATATAGGAGAGGCTGAATTTTTAAGAACAGGGGTTGTCTTGCTCTTTCTAACAAATCTGCATGTGGAGATGCTTGTTTCCCTTGTCCTCACCAACACTCCCTTAAGCACCTACATGTAATGTGCCCATTTTCTCTCTCTCTCTCTCTCTCTCAGCTCTTTGAAGAATTCAGGAGAGCTCTGGCTTGATGCCTACCTACACAAATAGGAAGACAAAGTTTGATGGTGCCACATATAGCCTACTATGTCTTTGCATCCCCAGTAAGCTGAGGAGCAGGGACAACGAGGGACTAAGGAAGAATAAAATGGATAAGAACTGAAGGATGCGATTCCAATCCATGTGAAGTTATCTGAATATTTCTTTTGTTCTTTCCTGATATTTTGGTTCAGATATGTTAAAAGTGAATAAGGCCAGCAGGAGCTGAATGGTTAGATCAGGGAGAAACTTTTTGTTAACAGTGTCTGAGTAAACAAGGCCAAGAAGCAGTTCTGAGCATGTGTTCAGGTCAGATCTACGGACTGGTGTAGCTGCACACACAAGTTCATGGCAGTCTCCTCATGTGCAATATTTAACACCTAATACAATGTTTCCTTACTTGAAGTCATTTGAAATTGCACAAGATTTTGAATTAGTGTGGTGTCCTAACAATGCACTTACATCATAATAAACTACAAACTACACTTGGAGTATAGCAGTTGTAATATGTAGTTGAATAACAACATAAGCGTTGCTCCTATTATTGCTCTCTAGAGTATTTGCAACAACACCAGGCATTCCCAGTTGCCACGCAAAAATACAGTTCAAGCTCAATTCACTTTTCAAAACTTCTTTACTGCCTTTTTTTTTAGCCTTCTACTTAGGTACTCTTTGGAGCATTCCTCATGTGTGTTTCTTTGATCTGTTATATTTTACAAATCTGATCCAAGCTCTTTGATAAGTAAAATAGCTAACTTTCTTTTGTATTTCTTTTTGAAGGATTTTTTGAGGAATTATAGCAAAGGAGGCATTAGTAAGTAGTAAGAGCAGTGAAAGCCAGCTGCTAATATAAAATACTCAGATTGGTTTAGTGTTTTCTATCCATAAACTATATTTATGGTTATTAGCCATAAAGATAAAAATAACAGTATTATTATCCAGTAGCGTGTATGAGTAATAAAGTAAGAAGTAATGCAACTGAATTCCTGGAACTGTGCACTTGCAAGCAAATGTGTATTAGTGCTAGTAATTTTCTAGTAAGAAATAATCCTAGTTTCTTTAAGGAAAAAAAATGCATTCTCTTCTGTTTAATGAAGACAGAACCGGAACAGATTCTCAAATATGCAGCCATACTATATTTCCCTCTTGAGGGAAATGCTGTGATTATTGGCATTCTTAGTCCCCAGTACACCTCCAATATATTTTCAAACTAGTACAAAATGATCTATGCATTTCAACATAATCATTTTGGAAGTGTGTGTGTGGGGTGGATACATTACATGTATCTACATGTATGCCTCTAGAAAAATACCTTCTTCAGTTCTGTTTGTGGGAAGTCAGCTGAGAATTTCTTGTAGTAGATAAGAATTGGACACATGCCCTGTAAGTCCTCAAACTGGCACTGGTTTGAGAAATCTAAATGAACCTTCATTTAGGGGTGTGGTAATGATGGTAAAAATATAATAAAGGTATGGGCTAATTGAAAACATGGAAAATAAAATTTTTCCTAGTTTTTGGAAAAAAAGCATGATTAGCTTAGACAAAAAAAAAAATCTATAAATCAACTCTGCCTTCTGAATGGATTGCCTTCCACTCAGCTTTCCGCATTGGACTGAAGAGAAGAGGTTTGTATTACAGACAAAGGACTTTGGAAAAAACATGAGGTACAGAGATCGTCTGTTCACCAATCTTACTGCAACTCTGAGGATGTACAGGGGCTAACAAGGGGGGGGGCACACTGAAGGCCATAGAGTATGTGAAAAGGTACATGGGTGGCTCTTAGGTGCATCAAAAGGCAAATCAACCTCTCTGGTTTAGACCACCAGGCAAAACAAAGACTCTGGGGAGCCAATAAAAGAGAGATTCTGGGATCCTAACCCAAGACTTACCAGAACCTTGGCTGAGGACCACCCCCTACCCTGATAGCATAGGGAAAAAAACACTTGGGGAAGAAACTTCCTTGCAGCCTTGCCCTTCTTTTGGCAGCTCCTTTGCAGCTACACATCAGTGGGTGCTCTAACCCCAACCCTTGGCTGAGCTTTGTCCAGTAGTAGAAAAGAGCTAGCTGGGATAAAAGATTTTGCAGTTTATCCTGTACTTTGGTAACTTGCAGATGGCTCCAGAGTCTCAAAGAGCTGTAAAGGACAGCACAAGGCAAAAATATGTCTGGGGTAAACTAAAAACTGCACAGAGGACTCTGGGTCTCTGCTGCTTTACCTGCATCCTCAGGGACAGGCTACCAGCACCTGCTGGCAGTACTGGTCAAGCAGGGCCAGAAGAGCTGCAAAAAAAGTGGTAGAAAATGCCTAAAGAGTTGAAGTGGCCAAAGGAAGAAGAGGCAGCAGTGACATTGCTGGGGGATGGAAAAAATACAGGTGGTGCTGGCTGAAGGGAAACAGCTACCTAGGCTCCCTGCAGAGATAAAGCTCTTTGTGCCCCAAGTAGCAGAGGCGTGAGGGCTCCTGGTAGGCAGCAGCAGGACCAGAGATGTCCTGCTTAGATTGTTCAGCCCAGAGCAGGCTGAGGGGAGGCCTCATGGCAGCCTGCAGCTCCCTCACGAGGGGAGCGGAGGGGCAGGCGCTGAGCTCTGCTCTCTGGGGACAGTGACAGGACCGAGGGAACGGCATGGAGCTGGGACAGGGGAGGGTCAGATTGGATATGAGGAAAATGTTCTTCACAGAAAGTGGTCAGGCACTGGAACAGGGTCCTCAGGGAAGCAGTCACAGCAGCAAGCCTGACAGAGATCAAAAAGCATTCAGACAACACTATCAAACATATGATTTGATTTTTGGGTTGTCCTGTGTGGAGCCAGAAGTTAGACTCAATAATCATTTTGTGAATCCCTTCCAGCTTTGGACATTCTGTGATTCTATACGTTTCTTGCACTTCAAACAAATATTGGATCTTCTGCACAGCAAATTACTCACAAGGCCATGGAGAACATCTGAAGGAACTTGTGAACAACTGCAAGTGGGTTAGTGTTAGGATTAGGGCTAGCGTTAGGATTAGAATGGTGGTTAAAGTTAGGATAATGGGTTAAGATTTAGGGTAGGGAATAGGATTAGGGATGGTGTTTGGTTTAGGATTAAGGTTAGGGTATGGGTTATGACTGAGCTTTGAATTTGGGTTAGAGTTTCAAATAAACATTAAAATGGGACTGGAGTGCACCAAAGGCATTCAGGGTGCCACAGTGCTGCACAGAAGGCCCTCGTAGAAGATTGGGTCTTGGTTATTTTCAGTCTGTGAGTCAGGGTAAGCACTGGGTATAGTGAAAAGGCTTCATGTTAGGATAGGGGTTTTACAGTTGGAGTCAGGCATTGGCACTCAGAGGGACCTGGCACCCACCAAAGACATGCAAAACCATGCTGATCTGGAGCAGATACTTGTAAACCATCGT
The DNA here is from genome assembly GCF_965140915.1 of Aythya marila. Taxonomy (NCBI): domain Eukaryota; kingdom Metazoa; phylum Chordata; class Aves; order Anseriformes; family Anatidae; genus Aythya; species Aythya marila. Next base: position 46,692,648 of record NC_139046.1, on the reverse strand, counting down.
GGAGGGCAGAAATGTGCACAGATGCCCCTCCTGCAGTTCAGTGCCCTCTCACAGTCATGTGAAGCATACAAGAAAAATACTCAGAGGGCCACAGATGGCACTTAATCCACTGGAAGTGGATCAGTGGCCTAGTTTGGGATTAGGTTAAGGGTTTAGAAGTAATTATATTTGAGATTTTACATAGTATTTGGATTAGTGTTAGGGATATAGTTAGGATAAATTATAGGACTGGATATAGGTACTCTGAGGCACCTGGGGTGTATCAAAGGCACTTCCAGATTCCTTACTTCCGATAAAAGATATACAGAGCCCTGTTGGCATACCTAAATGCATTTGGAGATTCCTGGCATGCCCAGAAAGTCACCTGAGATCCTGGTGCACATTAGAAAGCACCAGCAGACCTCTCTGGAGCACAGAAAAACCCTATAAGGCCACACGTGCATCAAAAGATTCTGGTTGATCACAGTCCCCTTGCTGCAATTCAGAGCTCTCTCAGATTCAGGTAAAGCACACCTAAAAGCAATCAGAGGCCATGGTGCTCATGATAGAGATGAGGCACCTGGATTTGGTTTAGGTTTAGGGTTTGCAGTTTAAGGTTAGCATTAGTTGGGTTAAATTTAGTTTAAGGATCAGAGTTTAGTGTTCCCATTGAAGTTTAGGCTAAATTTTAGTATCAATTTAGGCTTAAAATAATTGTCGGGATTAGGTTTTGAAGTCCAAGGCACCTGGGCAATACCAAAGGCATTTCTGGGCTCTTTAATTCTAATGAAAGACACACAGAGAGCTCTGTTCCCATACCTAATTTTAGATTCCTGGCATGCCCAGAACATTACTTTAGCTCCTTGTGAGCATCAACAAGTACTCATAGGCCTCTCTGGAGCACAGAATGTCCTTCCAAGTCTGCAGGTGCACATCACAAGGCACTTATCTGTAGCAGAGAATCAAAACAGATATAGATACCTCTGCTGCTCTTCACAGCCCTCTCAGATTCAGGTGAAGCACACCGAAAAGCACTTGGATGTCCACAGTGCTCATCAGAGGACACTTGAAAATTATTGTAAGTAGGTCAGTTTCTTGGACGCAGTTAGGTTTAGTAGACATTAAGGGTTTTATTTAGTAACTCATCTATTTTTAGGGTTAGGATAAATAGTAGGAGTAGGGATTAGTACTCTGAGGCACCTGGGGTTTACCAAAGGCACTTCCACATTCTTAAGTTCTAACAAAAGACAAGGAGAGGCCCCTGCTGGTATCCAGACTGCATTCAAAGTTCTGGTATGCCCTTAAAGTCACCTCTGCTGCACGTCAAAATCTCTCCAAGGCTCCTGGTGTCCACCAGAGGGCTCACCTTGACAAAAACAGAGAGACGTGAACACAGATTCTCCTGTTGCTCTTCAGTGCTCTCAGCTTCAGAAAGCACTCGGAGGGTCACTGTGCTCATCAGATGGCACTTGAAGACTCCCAAAAGTGGGTCCATGTCTGGATTAGGATTAGATTAGGGGTTTAGAAGTAGTTGGGTATTTGAGTCTCATTTAGGATTAGGGCTAGAGTTAGGGTTATGATTAATGACAGGACTAGGGTTTAGCACTCTAAGGCACCTGATTTTGGTTTAGGGGTAGAGTTTAGAGTTAGTGTTGAGTGTTAAGGCTAGTGCTTTGGGTTAGGGTAAATTTTAGGGTCAGGGAAAGTTTAGGGTAGTTGTCAAGAATGGGCTTTGGCATCTGGGAAATGCCAAATGCACTTTCAGGTCTTTTTCGTCCAAACAAAAGCACACCAAAAGGTGCTCAGAGGACCATCACACTCATCAGAAGGCACTCAAAGACATCTGGAGTTGGTATCTCTCAGGTTACGTTGCTGAATGCAAGAACATGTGTATGCTGCTGCAGGTGAGGTGTCCAAGCTCCTGTCTCCTTGCCCTTGCAGCAGTGCTGAGGAGGCTGGTGTGTGGAATCCCCATGCCCAGGCCCTGCATCTGCACTGAGCGCACTGCAGAGGACGATGTTTCCACAGACACGCCTCTCACACAAGGCTGGGTATGTTACTGTGTCCGTTCAGGTGCTTTTCTGTGCAGTTCAGAGACTTCCCAGGCTTTCCAGTGAGGCCTCCAAGGCTCCTTGTGCCTTTCTGTGCTTCCCAAGGGCCCCCGAGTGTGTTTTGGTGCATCCCTGAGGACTCCAAGTGCCTTACTTTGCAGCCTAGGGGTTGTCCAAGGAAATTTCTCTTCACCTTTTAGTCGTTGGTGTTACTTTCTTTGTGGTCCCAGACCGTTCATATACCTTCCAGTGCGACCCATGAGCCTCCTTGGCCTTTCCTGTGTGGCCCAGTGGTTGTTGTATGCATCTCAGTGAGGTCCTGTGGCCTCCAAGTGCCTCCTGGTGCCTGTCAAGAACCTCCAAATGCTATTTGCTTGTCAGCAGCCCCTGAGTGCCTTTGTGTGTGGCCTGGGGACCTTCATGTGCCTTCCTGGGTAGCCCCTGGGACCTCTGTGCTCCTGTGTGTCCCAGGGGCCTCCAAGTGTGTTTCTGAGTGGCCCAAAGGCCTCTAAGTTCATGTTTGTTTGACCCATGATCCTCACTCAGAGTTTCCTAGGACAAGACTTTTGAATGGGAAGCACTGAGCATTTGGGCTGCTTGTGAGGACAAGCTGGGCATGCAGCTTGAGACTGCTGCAGAGTTGGCTCTAGCAATTTGATTCACATGCCAGTCTTGCTCTTCTCTTTTCTGAAGCTTATTTTGTCTTTAAACTGTTGGATTTTTCTGTTACAGTCAACTGAGTTTAGTTAAAGTAAACTAAATATTTCTGGGAAAACTTAAGTACTTCCAATAAGTAGATGTGCTACTAACTACCACCTGTAGTCCATAAGCACACCTTAGTTTACAAGAGATTCTTGCACAATTTTGTGCCTTTGGTGCTGACTATGGGTTGCTCAGCAATCTGCTCTGTAACTTACGCTGTGTTACTTCTTATCCCCATACCTTAATAATACATAAATTTGAGGAGAGGATTGTAATGGTTTTGACCAGGCTAGAGTTAATGAGTTCACACACTTTTACCTTTCTGATTCTCTCACTCATCCCACCTGGGTAGAGTGAGCAAGTGGCTGTGTGATGCTTAGCTGCTTGCCAGTGTTAAAATACAACAGTGAATTTTGAGAACTATCTGGTGGCAGCATCTATGAGAGAAGGGTATTTCAAATACTAGACATGCACCAAAAATACACTGTCTTGGACTTTCCTGTTTTATTTGTCACTCCTGCTTAGGTGGTCTTGGAGATTGAGCCCTAGATCACATTATTTGTGGCTGTGGAACACAGTAGGCTGCAAAACCTAGAAGCAATTTTTAATATAAAAGCTACTACTGAGTATGAATTCTTGAATTCTGGCAGGCTTGGTGCCATGACCACTTCCCTGGGGAGCCTGTTCCAGTGCCTGACCAACCTGTTGGTGAAGAATCTTTTCCTGATATCCAGCCTGAACATCCCTTGTCACAGCTTCAAGCCGTTCCCTTGGGTCCATTTCAGCGGGTATCAAAACACTTCTGCCATGTCAATGGATAGTATTTGGTGGGATTCTGCTGAACAAGATGTGATTGAGCCACACTTGCCCACCCCCTCTGTCAGAAGTCTGGAGTGTAAACACCAGAATAGGTGATAGTGTCCTAGCACCAGTATTTACAGAGGGAGAGATAAATACATTGCTAAACCTTGAACCATATGTCTTGTCCAGTTCAGGAGTCCATTCTGGGCAAGGATACGAAGTGTTTTTGTGCCTGTGTCCTTTTTCAAAAGGACAGGCTATATGAGAAAGACTTCCTCTCTCTATTTGTTCCTGCCATTTGCTTTCAAGGTCAGACTCAAAGGTATCCACCAACTCTTGACTGCAGCAAGCAGGTTTGGTAGGGAGGAGCAGGAATGGGAGACATACCTAATTTTACTCAGTAAAATCAGGTCGTGCAGCCCTATACCAACTATTTACCCTACACTTATACTACCTTATGCGTACCACACCTGCACAGGCCACATGCATTAATTAACATCCCTCCTTCAGCTAAGGAGGGTGGACAACTGACAGCACCCTACATGCATAATTCCAGGCAAGAACAGCCTTGCTCTGTGCAACGAGATGCAATACTGGCATCTCATTACACTACAGGGTGATATTTCCACTTGGAGGCTGCAGGTACAATGTGGGAAGGCCAATCATGAATTCACAGGGCTGGTAGTGTCCTCAGTGTAACCACCCCATCAAAAGAGGATTGTGAAAGCATGCACCCAATAGAAGAAAAACAGAGATTGTGCAAGCTCATCTGTGTTTCATTATTGTTATAGCTGTTGAAAAGTAGTGATGGATGTGGCCAGGAGCCCCTCTACAAAGCCTAGCAATGAAAGGGGTGAGAGATGTTACCAAATCTCCAAATATTCCAATCACATCTGCATATATATTCATGTATTTTGGATACTTTCACAGGAGGTTCAGCAGAACCACACAATTTTCTCTTTGTAAGGCATGTCCAGCCCAAATCCTGGGGTGGGGCTGGGGAGAATGGGCAGTGGTAACTGCAGATATCTCTGGGGAACCTGCAATCTGTAGGAGTTTGTACAAAAATAAATGCAAACAAACAAAAACCTTAAACTTTCAAAGGGCCTAAGAGAAGTACCTTGCGAATAAGGACAAGAGAAGATCTCTGCATTTAGCTAGTTTCTCAAATACAATAATCAAAAACTGCTTAAATAAATTTCAGGCTGGTCTTTTTAAGAACATTGACCTTCCTAAAAGTAGTTCTGAGCAAATTAAGAAATAAAAAAAGATTAGTCAGAGAAAACATTGGATGAAAAAAATGAATCCACAATTTGCTTCCTCTCTACAAACAGAGGAGCTAAATACCACCTCAGATTTAGAAGAGCACAGAAATATGCAATATAAAATTGCTGGGCCATCCAGTCAAGAGCTAGGGTACGACAAATCACAGCTGCTTCAAAGGCAAGATCAGGAAGTTTCACAATGAGAAAAATGCGCAGTCTGTGCTTTGTGAATGCCTGCTTCTAGTAGTTATGTTGGATTCAGTCCTGGAAAATAAATTTTCCAAGGCCCTTTTTTTTATCAATAGCCACACGAGGGCAGTAAGCTCTATTTTCTATTGCAGAAAGATTCTTCCCAGCTCGGGTACTGAACATGTTGCACAAAACGCTTGTTCAATAAAATAAGTAGCTGATATCTGTTCACTAAGGACCTACTGTGAAACAGTGAAATAACTCACTAAGTTTTCACAGTGATAATTTCAGTGCCTTGAAATTTTCTGACATTAAATTCAGCATTCATGAAAATTAAAATATTTATGAAAGACCTAATATTATGGCCTTTTAAAAAACTGCACTGTTTTAGCTGTACATGTAATTTTCCCACATGTGTTCTTTCCAAAAAGTCATTTTCATGTATTTGTTTCTAAAACCAAAATCTTCCTGCATAAAACTCACGATTCAAATCGCATTAACTTCCTAGAAAAGCCGCCTAAGATCAGTCACTAGCAGAGTCATTAACACTTTGCTACAAATATTAGGATTGCATTAAGAAATCCTGAGAAACACTGCCATTTTCATGCAATTTGGTAGACAGTAGTCAGTTCTTGTATTCTGTGATGTATAGAAATATTACTTTTCCCCACTCTTTGTCATTTAAAATCATTCTAAAAATATACTTTTTGGAGGAGAGGTTTAATTTCAGTCCCGTCTCTGACCAATTCAATTACTCGTATATTGTCATATAGGAGAACACTAAGACTTTTTTGCACTCTGTGCTTTTAATAATTCTTCACTCTAATGGCTTTCTAATCTTAGTGATTTTTCCCTTGTTACTTCTGTTCCTTCATTAAGGTACAGGAACATATTTATGTGTGGTGGTATTCTACTTATCCAGCATGTCATCTGTGCACTTCCTAAATTCATTAGCTTCCCAGGCACAAATGCAAGCAAAACTAATTCTCACAGATGATGGGAGTGCAAAGGCTCCAGCATGCAGAACAAGGGGCTTTGCAATAGTAATTCCCTGGCTGACAGTATTTTGAAAAGCAGCCTGGCAGATACAGCTTAGGTAGGAAGCTGACCTGCCTACAGGTCAGTAAATAGCCTACAAAGTCATGTATATTATTTTTCCTTAGGTTCTGAAAAGCTTGTTTTCAAAACATGTTGATGATCTTTGCTTTCATTCACCTTTCTTTATTGTCCTCAGCTCTTCTAGTGATTTGGATGTGTATTTTAGATATGTATAGGTAGAATTTGTGCTTGGTGCATGATCACAAAACTCAGCAGTTCTACACTGAATTGAACTATTCAGTCACAAATACGGACAAAGTCCACTGGATGCTTACATCACTTCGAAAAATTAGCCAAACAGCACAGGAGTACTTCTACACTGCTTGGTTTACTTTCTGTTGCCCATCTTGATAGGAGCTGTAGTTAATGTTTTTAAATAGGTCAACCACTTTGCTTTCTGTAGCAGTTTTTATTACTTATTAGAATGGTTTGATGAACACAACAAGACTGTTAAACATAACTAAATACTTTGATTCCTTCGGAAACTGAAAAATATTAAGGTGCTTTTCTTAGCTATTTACCCACAAAGCCAATCTTTCACCAAAGATTACAGAGATTGGCCTCACAATCATGTCTGCCAGCTCCCTTAGCACCCATGGGTGCAACCCACCAAGGCCCATGCACTTATATATGTTCAGTTTGCTCAAGCATTCCCTGATCTGATTCTCTTTGGCACATTTTCCTTGCTCCAGCGTTTCACTCTGGTCTTGATTAACACCGCGAATCCACAAATCAGTAGTGATATTTGCTTACACAACAAGCACACGGGATGACCAGGGAAGCTAAGGCTGTGTCCCAACAGCTGTGGCACAGCCAACACACAGAGTATTATGGCACGTTGCTGCAGGTGAGGAGCTGTGTCTGTAACCTGGATGTGCAACATCTAGGTTAACTAAGCAGGGAGACTTTAAGCTGCTTTTCTTCCAACGCAAACATTGCCAATACTTATCTTAGCCAGAGTTTCTGTCTATTTCAAATAATTGAAGGCTTCTCCCTTCTGGGGCTGCTAGTGGAACTTCCTTTGAAAACTCAAAGCTTGGAGCTGTGCTGTTGCAATGCTGCTATCATTGGCTTCACCTGTTGCCTCTTCTATAAGCTGTCTGGCACTTGCTTTCTCCCATCTTCCTCCAACTACTGAAGGTTTCACCCCCCCACTTCTTACCACTCAGTACTCTGCTTCATTTAAGTTGGTGGTACTACAGAAGGTAAAGGAAGCATGTGGCAAGTACACTATGTTTTATTATGGCTGCAGGTATAGAAAGATAAGGAAATTCAATAGAAAAGGTACAAAGGTAGATTTTAATTGTATGTGTGCACTCAGCCTTGACTGAAGATGAGACTTGCATATGTTGCAAATCTACAGGGCTTGAAAATCTCTTGGTTATGTATTATACATCTGAAACAAGGGCTGTGGAATTGAGTTCATATTGAAGCCTGTTTATGGAAGCCTACTGGTGCAACAAGAGAGCAACTGAAGCACGGATAGTTTTTATGCTGGCATAAATACTATAATGAAATGGAGATGTCTTTGGGGACTATGCATAGTAAGAATATCCTTTTCTTTCCTGAAAGAGCGGTTGGTGAATAATCCTTGTAAAGGGCAGCACTGTGAATTTTAGTTGCTGACTGTGACTATGGTGTTCAGTACAGGATATTTTCTCTGGCTCAGTTTGCAAATATCACTGGCACTGGTAATAGATGCCAAAAGAGGCTTGATGGGAGGTGGGGTTGTCCTGGTCCACATTTCCTTTATTTTCTGGGAGGTGTTCTGAAATGTAGAGCAATACAGTCACAAAGCAATGGGCGGAATGATAAAATGTGTCCTCACAAAGCTCTACTGGTCATTAAAGAAGACATACCTGAGTAGGCATGATAATTCATAAGGAAAATGACATGAGGAATTGTGGACGTGCTTCAGTTGCCTATGGATGAACTGCAAGCATTTAAAGGGAAAAGACTTAGACTGATATAGCCATGCTACATAAGCAATAGTGGTCTAGTGAGTGTTGCAATGCATTTTTTTTATTTTTTTTTTCCAAAAGCTATGAACAAAGTGAAAGAATAATCTAATCCATTCATCTGGAGGCAAGTAGTCTGCATTTTTTTATCCTGTCTAAAATGGTATGATCATGGGAAATAAAGGAGTCTTTCTTCCCTGCTCCTCAGCTGCACAGATTATTATTGTTTTTTTTTTGTTTTTGTTTTTGCACGGTGTTCCCACGGGCTCTGCTTACCTTGAACCATGAATAACATTGAGGAACTGAGCTGATGTGCTTTGTCCCTAAAGTCCAAAGTGCAGCAAGGAATTGAACTCCCTTCCTTTGATTTTGGCCTGGACTCTAAACAGCAGATCAATCTCTTTCAGTCTCTGGACACAGTCTGGGAATTACTGTAAGGCATATAACTGGTATACTAGAAATGAAGCAAATATTCACAGATACTTGACAATGCCATTGTCCTCCCAGACCTATGTGGGTAGCAAACAAGTAGAAAATAGTACATACAGTATCTCTTACCCTATGAGCCCCAGAAATCTGCAGTACAAACCCCTCAAGGTATGCCTAGTATTTGAAACTGTTAAAGGAAATTATGCTATTAATTTGCTGGTGAATGTTAGTCTGAGAGACAGATTTTCTATTGACAGTGGATTACTTTAAATGTTTTACAAGTGGACCTGATGTCTTCCAAAATGTACCTGCCGGATTCTTCAATTTGAACAAATAAACTTCTAAATAAAATTCCAAATAACCTCTAAATAAACTTCAAATTTTGCTAGAAATAATGGTATGTATTTTCAGGCCAGATGATTTTCTTTCTCAGAATTTTGCAGAATTTAGGGAGTGTCCCAAACACAACCACTATTAGGTTGCAACATTCACTAAAGCTTTTTCTAATTAATATACATGGACCTTTGGTATTGTGTTTTTGACTTTTCCCTTACTTTAGAAAACGCCTGCCTACATGCTTCCCTTTCAAAACTTGGCCAGGCTCCATTTTGCTACTGTCAACATAACCTTAGGCACATGCTGTAAGTAATGCCCTTTATACCTGGGATGCCATCCATTTTCTCACATCAAAGATGGTATCAGGTGATCCATATTCCTCACCCAATGTGACTGTGGAGGACAAATACTCAAATTCAGGGAAAAGAACTGAAACATCAGAAGGAGAGTTATGGAAAAACAGATAGTTTAAAAATTTCTGTGTGTGGCAGATCTAACACGTGCTGTCAATTCCTTCCAAATAGGCTCTTTACATATTTTTCTGAGCAGAGGAACACCTATGAGCTTGTCCAAAAGGACAGTCTCATCTGTATGGCACTGCAGTGCTGTTCATTTTGCTCTTACTGTTCAATATGTATTAAAAATATATTAGAGAAGCAGTGCAGTGCTTGGAATGTGGTGTTTTAAGCATGCAGATGCCACAATTCCTTTTGGACTTTTTCTCAAATATGTTCAGGCACTTTAAAAAAAAAAATCTCAGTGGATTCTATCATCATTATTTGATCATAAATTTAACCCTTTCTGTAAAACTTCTCTAACTGACCTGCTAAGTTTAAGGACAATTCAGTCAGCAACATGTTAGGCTTATATTTATACACTTCTCAGTGGGTATTGATTAGTTTTTCTGTTCACTTGGTCCAGGTCATATCTTTGGAGGTCATGTTGCAAAAGGTAGGAATATCTCATATGTACAAAACAGTAAGTCCAGGCACTGGGAGCATAACCCTGGCCATGGAGAATTCTTGGGTCAAATCTGGGGAAATTAGGTGGGTTTTCACCACCTGAAGTTATCATTATGAAATTTCTAAAGCAACACTGTATTGCTCGCTAGTTGAGCGGCATCTGTGAGTGTTGACTTTCCAAAGATGCCCTAAAGCCTAGTTTGACAGCCTAAACCAGGGGTTTAGAGTAGTTACTGCAAAGGTACACTAAACAAAACCTGTCACGTGTTCTGACCAACCATTTCACAGTTTGAATGATTGTAAAATCAGAATGCTCATTCCACTCCAGAATAACTAATACAATAGAAGTTCAGTTCAAACAGTGGTAATGTTTAAGAGAAGAAGAACGTATTTATTTTCTTAGAACTTCTGCTGTTGAAGTCACAGATACACACAGTATGCCTTCTGCTAGGTCTGAATGTCACAGGATAGGCTGATATCCCTGTTGACAATGCAGTCAAGCCATGTCAGTAGTGACCTGTATCTGTTTTTGTTTTAAAAAAAAAGACAGGGTAAGACATGACAACTCTCTTTTCTGTTTAAATATCAATTGGACTGCTTCTATATCCTCATGAGAAAGTATTTAAGAATGAAGGAAAAAAACAAGCCAGATCAAAGTCTTCCTTTCCATTACTCTGCTGGTACATTTTGGCGTTAGTCAGTATTAACAATGGTGGCTAAGATGGTTGACTCATAGCAGTAAGGGCCTGGGAGTCAGGAGTGGTCTGAAACATGTAAGAAAAGAAGGATGTGGCAATGCATGGGTATTATTTCTGGTAGGCAAAATCATCCAGGGATTTTCACCAGTAAGTATATGTGCTGACTGGTGAATGCAGTTTTGCAATGGTTCTTTTTTGATTTTTGACATAAATTTGATTCTTGACATAAAATCCTGTACCTTTTGGCTATTGGGTTTTGTAAAGATCTCTGCTTTTCCTACAGATAAATGCATCTATTCTGTGAGTGTGCACATGTGTATGTGTGTATACTGTCAGGACCCTGAGCAGGCTCCTCAATGCCTCCGTGGCTTTTGGGTGCAAGGCCTCAGATACAGGGTGCAGCTTTCTAGCCTTGATAAGAGCTGTTAGGGGAGGATCTAAGGGCCTCAGCGGGGCTCCCTGCTTCACTTGGAAGGAGCTTTTCAGCTGAGGCTTTTGTCCTTGATGCCCTGGCCTTGCAGCCAGTCCCCCACCTGGCCACGCTCCCTGTTGATCTGGACCCTGACCCTGACTCAGTTTTCCAGCTTGACAACCTTGGACTTCCTCATTGCTGCAGACGTGTCAAATGATCCGGCTGACCCTGTTTACTGTCACTGGACCTATTCTGCTCCCCTTGCTCAGGTGCCAAGGGATGGTGCCCTTGTCAGGGAGGGCACTGCCTTGCCTGCCTTGCACTCACCCTTGACTCCTGGCATACAAACATGCGTGCACTTAGCTGTCTACAAAAGGTGTATTTTGGAGCTGTTCTTCAATTCACTTACTACAGATGTGTTTTGCCACTCAAATTATCAGTGATAAATTGCTGAGGGATGCTGGGTTACCAGTGGCTATGTGTCCTAATTATGAAACGGAAACCTTCATGTTCAGATATCACAGGAGATAATACAAAGGAAAATAAAATAAACTGTCTTGGTGATGTTTAAAATGAAACTGTCTGACTAGTAAGCAAACTGGGACAATAGCTGGTGAAGCAACTAAGACTACATCGAACAATTGTGTGCTGAAAATCCTGAACAATTCAATTCCAATAAGCAGAATAAATCAGTTTCAACACAATTCAAGATAGTTGGTTGTCTATATTAAAATTGCTTGACTTCAGCTATTTGAGAAACTGAATCAATGTAATAATAATAAAAACACCAAAAGAGAACAATGCAAAATCATGTTGAGGATAACGAGTTTCCATTGAGGATAACCAACTTCCAAACATGATCCAGGCTTAAGGTTTAGTGATGTGACATCATTAAAATCTGTCAAAAATAGACAAAAGCAAAAATAATGAGCAGTACTGGAGAAGAAAAGCTGCTGCAAAGAAGCCATGTTGCATGTACAGAAGAGAAGAAATCTTGAAGAACTGGGGTAAGCTGACCAGAAGGATTTAATTCAAGAGGTACATATCTATAATGCTACACTTAAACTATTTCAGTCTGCATAGTTGTCATTGATTATTTTGATTTCTTTGGATTGTAAGAATCAGAATTAATTACTAGGAGGTCTTATAGTACCAAGCACATATTCAGTATGTGAATTACGGTGGAAAAAATGACTTATCTTTGCTGGGCAGTGAAAGATTAGAATTCCAGGCCACATTGCAGGCTTGCAGCTGACTACAGTTCCAGTCATGAGAAGCAGAATCACCTTATGTCCCTAGATGAAGAGAAAGCATACTTAGCAGAGAGAATGGAGCAGTAGCCACAGTAAAAGATGGTCCATGTTCTGATTAGGACGATCTTACTCGAGGAAGTATTTGACTTGTTTCACCTGGGTTAATGGGTGAATAGAGCCTGACCTAGGTGATAGTGGCAGGACCACTGGCAACTAGTCACAGGACTATCTGTAATGTTATGTTTACATCTGCCAGCAAAACAGAGCCAAGTCAAGTTTGGCTAAGACACAATCACACAACCTCATGTAATGCAATGCTTTTCATGTCCTTATGGAGGTTAGTTGCAGGGGGCTTAGAATCACAAGTTTATCTGGGTGTTCCCTAATTCATGAGAAGAAAATAAACAACACCAACAACTGTTCCCAGCTGACTGATTCCTTCCTGATTACCGTGTAGATGAACATGTTGGCTGGGGACAAAGATATGAGGAAACTCCTGGTAGAATGAGAGAAAGCAGACTTGCGTTGGTGTAAATCTGTGGTTTTTGCTTGTTTAATATTTCAAAGGTAAAAAGCACCCGGAAGAAAAAACATTCAACAACAAACATCAAGACATTTTAGGTTGTCTTTGTGCATAATGAAAAATATGCAGATGATTTTTTATTTTTAATCTCCTTGTAGAACACATACACCAAAGAGACAAAACTTATTAATTACCACCTTCTAACTCTTCAAGTTACATTATACATTATTTAGCCATACCTGTTATGGCTAAATACATGTAAACATGGATGCTGCTGAACTTGGGCGCATAAATGGGTTTGTGGTGATTTATTTATTTTTATTTTTTTTCCCCCCTCTTACTAATACTAATAGACCTAAGCCTCCTCTCCTTGTTTTCTTCTGGGCTTTATGCTTCTTCCTGGAGTAGTAACATCTTAAAATCACATCATTAGGCATGGAACACTGGAGGTGAAAATTCTGACCAGTAGCGTTTCGTTTTATTGACGTTGCATGATCTTAAGGATGTGGGAGAGGCTCAGTCTGTAGTGTCCGTGCTTCTGGATTTCATCATATGTTTGTGTGCTTTGGAGCCTTCAGGCACATCCTGGAAATTCCAGCTGGCAGGACTGTGGGGTTGGGTGGATCTGCCCACAAGGGAAAGATTATGAATCCCAAATTGTCCTAGTTCAGAACTGTCGTGTCGACACCACTGTAGTCTGACGTCATTTCAGACAGGACAGAGACTTCCTGCACCTGTCATACTGAAGTCAGAAGGTGCATCAGAGATATTCAAACTCCAAGATCTTGACACCCAAAAGCGACTGGCCCATTGCAAGCATAAAATTTAATCATTTCAACTTTTGCATGCTCTGGGACTGACACTTTTATTTAGATTGCTTCCATGATTTTGCATTTTTGGAAGCCTGCAATTACTTTTGGGAAGCACCGAGCGCACCTCCTTCTTCAGCCCCCTCCCTGCATTCGTTGCACCCTCGCAGGTCCCCCATGTGTTACATTACCCCAATTTACACCCATATCCCAACAACTCTACACCCCCACTGCCTCTCCTCGCAATCCCTGGGGCTTTATCGCCCGGGAGCGGCCACCTCCATGCCTCAGGAGCCCTGTGCGCCCCTTGACACCGCTCCCCTTCACCCCCACAGCCCCATCCCACCTCAGCTCCATCCCAACTCCCCTCAGGCCGCCATAACTTCCCCCCTTCAAACCCCGCCCCCCTGGGCGCTGCCCACCAATCACCCCCCAGCACCCCCCACCGATGACCTATCAGCGCCCTCCTCCCTTCCCGCTCCTCCGCCCCGCCGGCGAATCCCCGCCCTCTTTCCCACAGGCAGCCAATGGCGGGGCGGGCGGCAAGCGCGGCTCCGGCGGGGCGTGTGAGGGGAGCGGCCGCCGCCCTCCTTCGCTCGCTCCCTCCCTCGCCGCCTCCCAGCTCCGGCGCCGGTCTCCTGCGCTCGGCCGGCTCCGGGCCGCCCCTGGTGGAGCCGCTGAGCGGCGGCGGCGGCCCTCAGCAGGTGGGTGGCGGCCGGCCGGGCCGGGGGAGCCTCCCGGAGCGGGGCTGAGCCGCCGGCGTGCCCCGTGAGGTGTCCCCGGTGCGGGAGGCGGCGGAGGGGACGGGGTTGTGGGGAGGGGGGCGCCTGTGGGGCTGCTGCCCCCTGGTTTGGGCGCCAGAAGCTTACCCCCAGGGTTTTTATCCCTGCTGCCGAGCTCTGCGTGACACCGGGGCTAAAAGCTGTGAAACTTGCACGAAAATAGCGCAGTCACCGTAAAAAAGTGGTTTTTGAGGTGTGCTTGGGCTCGTTGCGGCAGGGAGAGGTGAGGGCCGGCAGCAGCTGCTGGTCCCCGGTTGCTCGCCGCGTTTTTACGCACCGTGAAGGTTTTGTGCCGCGTCTTGGGTTTTCAATGGGAAAAAGCAGCGTTAGGCGTGACTTTGGTTGTTTATTTAGCTGTGGTGCTGGTGGCGGAGCTGCAGCGTCAGGTGCCTTTTTTTGGGGGAAAGGAAAAAGTGCAAAGCGAGATGGAGAGAAGCGGCCCATTGTGCCTCTCACCTGGCAATTTGTCAGCGCTTGAAGGACGATTGTGTTGAAACTCCGCAGCGTAGAGGAAATTACTGTACGGAGGACTACTCATTTCCTTATCACGTGTGTAGGAGTGCAGCAGTGGGGCTGGGGAAGATGTTTTGTGCGGGGTTTCTCAATTCTATTTTCCTGCCTGCCCTCCTCAGTTTCTGGATCCATGTGCTCGGCTAACGCGGTCGTGTGTCCTCTGCCCAACGTGAGTTGTACAGTAGGCACCGGTAAGGTGCTCTTGGTTCGTTGATACAACTAATAATTACCGAGCTGTGATGTTGTAGGTGAGTGAGGTGGCTCTCCTTTAATTAACGCAGAAGCGCAGCTTCACCTGCTCACACAGAAACAAGGCTCCGACAGAGCCGTGACCTGCTGGGAGCTCGGGGATGTTCTGGGGGTGCGACAGCCTCAATCCGAGCACCCTGCTGCAAGGAAAGGCTACTCCTAGCTTAAAGAAGGACCGTGACATCCCACAGCTGAGGCGTGTGAGCTGAGGGCGCTGCGCTGCCTTCGGGGCAGCCTTGGCTCGGGCTCGGCGCCGCGACCTTTCACCCACTTCCCGGCAGCGGTCACGTGGGCGGGGGGCGTGGCCTGGGGGCGGTGGGTGTGGTTACGGGGCTTGGCCCCGCCCATAGGTGGGCGTGGTCAGGGTGCGGGCTCCGGGCGCCCTGCGGCGGGGAGCGGAGCGGAGTGGGTCGGGACAAACCGGATCGAGGGGAACCGGATCGAGCCGGCAGCGCGTGGAGCGGCTGGAGGTCTGGTGCGTGCGTGGAGGAGGGGTGTTCGCGTTGGCTGCACGCAGGGGTGGCAGGAGCGCTGCATCCCCAGCGTGGTGCGTGGCCGGTTCTGGAAAGTCTTGTGTAAAAAATGACCTAAGTGGAAGCTTTTATTTAAGGGAAATACACTTTTCTCTCTCTCTTTTTTTTTTTTTTTTTTTGTATATATTCTGAAGATACTGACTTTGCCCTGCACTGTGCTGTATCATAGTCCCAAACTCCAGAAAGACAAGCTATATGGCTGAAAAGCATCCCTCTTTCCTGTGTCTGGATTAGCTTTAATTTGAATGGTTGGCTTAAATATTAGGAATATGCTTAGATGTGGCTCTTCGGTATTCCAGACTTTCATCCTTACACAGTAAATAATCATTGAACTACTGTGATAGTAATTCCTTCATTTTGTCCTTGGTCACCTGACATTGTGGTCATGTTTTTGGACTTCAGAGACGCTGGAAGATGGACATCTTGTAGGGCTGCTGAAAGGCCTGCAGTTCTAGAAACGTTTGTTACCACAGAGGGGATAAACATAATTCTTTACTGCATGAGCTTAAAAGCTAATTAGTGCAAAGGGATAAAGAAGGGAGACAACTACTGTAATTAAATGCCTAAGTGATGGCTTTTATAGCAGTATTTAAAGTAACCAGATCCTAGTGCTTAGGTTTTTGAGGGGGGAGTGAGGTTTCTGCGTAGTACAGTAGCTGTTCAGTGTTTTTTTTGTGTGTGTGTGCTTATCTCTTACTCAGCAAGATTATTGTGAATTTTGAGAAGGTCAGAAGAGGTGGCTTGCTGGAATGTGTACTGTGTAACATATTGCAGTGAAGACTAGAATTATCTAAAATACCTAGGAACAGTGCAGTATGTGCAAACCTGTAATGAAAATGTTGTAAATAATGACAGCTGTAAGAGTTTCGGTTTTGATTACAGTTGTGGAGTGTAGCAGTGGAGTTTTTGTTGTAGTTGTTTTTGATGGAGTGTACATTACAGAACCATGTTGTATAGCAACATGCTATTCAGGAGGAGGAGACAGGCTGTATGATCCATAAGCTGTAGGGATTAGCCTGGTAATTAGCGCATTGTTTGATATACTTTCCCGTCTTTGCCTGGCTGTTTGCTAGGTGAGAAGCCAGCTTACTATCTGTGGTCTTTCTCCTGTGGAGATGTCAGTGAAAGCAATCTGTTCTATGAACGTGTCTCCAAAACATCTTGATAGTATCTGGTTTGACTGTAATGGGAGATTAAAGCCTATAAGCAAACACTTGCATTTACTTGTCTTAAACTGCAAGATGAAACTAGCCTTGGAGTCAGGCACCCAAGATCACCTCTCTTACTGCAGCTAGCCAGCAACCACTAATTTCATCCCCCAGAAATAACCGGGAGGGTAGCAGAGTAGTGGATGAACTTTGTTCATCCCACGGTTCTTTGCCATCTTGGACCTGTTACATGCAGACAGATCAGGCCAGTGTATTCATCCAGTGTAGTAAAAACCACTGTATCAAAGCTGCTGTTTGTGACAATTTTCTCCTTTGGCATCAGTTCTGACTAAATGGTTCCAGTCTGATCCAGTCCTGAGCCATTGAAAGCTGCGTGTGACTCAAAGTTCAAACTGTTTTTCTTGACTTTCTGTTTCAGAGCTGCAGTTAACTATTTGCCATTGCTGTAGCTTAATGGATATTAGCAGCTGACAGCATTGGAATGAATCTGGCTCTGAGCGTGTCCTGACCTACCCAAGAGTCCAGCTGCGGTGAGCCTGTGGGGCGGAAGACTTCTGTGTGACAAGCAGGTTTCAAGTCCTTTTTTGAAGCAGACAGAGCTGTTCAGGTATGTTCACATTTCATTCATTGGTCTGTTTGTTTGTCTGTGGGTGTTTTGTTGTTATCTCATCCTTTCACATATGCCTGTCATTCCAGTCCCCTTCTTGGGAAGGGGATAAAGAAATTGGGCCAAGATTCCAAAGAAGTTGCCTGCAGAGAGTAGCTAATCTATACCCAGAAGTGATCTTGGAAAATGCTGGACAGGTCACAAACTGATAGCTTGGTCAGTGGGGCAGTACTGCTGAGGTGTTCTGATTTCAGTGTGCTATGGGTGAGGTTTGCAGTGTTGCTGTACCTGTAGAAGCACGTGTACTCAGGTCTTCTGCTAGGGTTAAACCACAACATTTGTTCATTTTTAGATGTAAGTAATTCTTTAAAACGTTGCAGCGTAAGGGGACCTCAGCCATAAGTGAGGATGAGAGCGATCAGAGCCAATGATTAGCAATAACAAAAAAAACAACAACAACAAAAAAAACCACCCACAACCACCAAAAACCACCCCGCAAAACTTTCATAATGGGTAGTGAGGGAAAAGCTCCTTTCTCTTTGATGCTTTGGTTAAGCCACTTCACACATTGGCCTACTAGTCATATTTTGGGAACTTTGAGAGAACTCATGCATAAATAAATATCACCTTCAGCTTCTAGGAGACTTAAAGTGATTTTAGCTTGTTTCAGTCACAACTAACAAGGTATGAGAGAGCCCGTCAGTTTAACTTATAGATTAACATCACATTCAGTCGATCATCATTTAATGCAAATTTTAAAGGGGAGTGATTGCTTGGTTTGTTTTATTTCTATGCTGTAGTCACCAGCTTCACCTGAGATGCCCTACTGAGTGACTTAAATCCTCGTGACTGTTTATTGCAAAGGCATGGCTTGGCTTTACTCCTCAGATTTCTCTTAATGATTTTGTGTCTGTAGACCTGTTAGAGTATGCTTAATCACTGTAAGGTGAGTTGTTGGTAAGACTTGGGCAGCAGCCTCAAGCATGATTTTTTATTACTGAAAATTGGTATGCAAGGAAGCTAGTTAGAAATAGAGATTCTTAAGTGAATAACACTGTTGGTTAATCTTTACAGCAAGTTCAGAAGTCAGCTACTTGCAAAATATCACATGGTTCATGAATAAGCCCTATACTCTTTCTGAGCTATCTTGTTACATTTTTGCAGAACTCTAATCTACACTGCAAGAAAGTGGCATTAGCTAGTAAAATATTCAACAAACAAATGTCTTTTTGGTCACGATTAAATGTTTCGGCTGTATATTTGATGCTGTTTACTGAAGATAATTATAGATCAAAAACAGTTTCCTTTGGGAGGCGTAGTGACCTTTTTGGAAACTTTAATGCATGTACATTCAGACAACTTTGATCTTTGTTTGGATTTCTGTTGAACTGGATGCTTTACGTGTTGGTTTGAGCTTTGTTCAGCTGTGCATCACAGGAGCACCAGATGCTTGTGAGTAAAAGTGTCTTTGGCATCCTCTGGTTAGCTGCCTGCCCTACCAAAATTCTGCCCTAATGCTAGAGGATAGGCTGTGTCAGGTACTGGTACAGAGGCACTCACATAAGAGCAGATTTGACTGAGTTACTGCATTGGTGCTGGATACTGCTGTGCAGCATATACTTCAGTGACTAAATCTGCTGTACTTGTAGCAAACTGTGAAAACACCTTACTGAAGTCACATCAGCTTTGTTATTGAACACAGGCTCTTCATTTGATAGGGCCAGTCACTGTTTTCCTTTCCTCTAGCTATATACATGCAACAGTAAGTTAGTATTGTGTCCCACCACTTGTATCAGAAATCTACCTGCTCTAGACTAGCTAGCTTTCATGCAACCACGTAGTAGCGTTCAAAATGACTACGTAAGTCCATAAACGTTGTATACTAACACACTAGTGCTTTCAGAGAGGACAAAGTTACTGGAATAATGTTTAAAAAAAATCAGGTGAAGAATCGTCTGAAAAGTTCATGTAAAATCTACAAATGTACAAATCCTACTGCAAAATCCAGCTGCTTTTATTCTCCAAACTAAGGGTATTTTTTTGTCGGTTGCAGAGAACTTGTTCCACTTAAACATCTGTTCCCAATTTGACTTCCAAGGTGTGCTGTTCTTTTAAAGCAATTGAATTGTTTATGCCTAAGATTTCTTGTTCAGGCCTTATTTTTTTGAAGTAGATCTACTTAAAAAAAAAAAAAAAAAAAAAACAAATTTCAGGAAGAATCTGTGGTAGCTATGCAGTTAAATACAAAACCTTTCTCAAAAACAGAGCTTTATGTTCAACATGAGCAGCACTAATGATAAACTGGGAATTTTGGTCTACGTGCGGGCTCTACTGTAAATGGGATGCTACAGATACTGACTGCTGGAGTTTGGATGCTTTGTGTTGCACTCAGGCCATCCCGAGGGACTTTTTGAAGGGGATAATGAACTTTGCACGGCTCAACTGAGAACTTTATTCTTCTTCTGTATTGATGTTTTGGTTTTTTTCTTCTGAACCCAGCATTGAAATTCTAAACTTTGTCATTCTTTCCATGCCTTTGAAGGCGTTCTTCCAGCTCTCCATGTATTCTTTCCTGAAATGTTATGCCTGGTACATAAATATGTAAAAGGAAGATTAAAGAAGAAAAGCATGCTGTTTGTAAGGCACTTTGTGCAATTGCTTCTTTTTTCTATTCTAGCACTTGTTTTCTTCTCCCTGATTGCAGGACTCAAGATCCTTGAATGCCAAGTGTCCCCTTGCTAAAATAATACAGGATTTTTGTTTTATTTAGCTCTTATACCAACAGTCCCAGAATGGTTGAGGCTGGAAGGGACCTCTGGAGGTCATCTTATCCAGCTGCCCCACCACTCAAGCAAGATCACCTAGAACTGGTTGTCCAAAATCATATCCAGATAGCTCTTGAATATCCAAGGGACAGAGACTCCACAGTCTTTCTGGATAGGTAATGCTGGGCCCCATCACATTATAAAATAAAAAATCCTCACGTTCAGATGGACCCTCCTGTGTTTCAGTGCGTGTCCAGTGCCTCTTGTTCTGGTACGGGGCACCGCTGAAAAGGGCCCTGCTCTGTCCTCTTTGCACCCTACCTTTCCGATATTTATACCCTTTGATAAGATCCCTCCTGAGCAAGCCTCTTCTCCAGGCTGAACAGCCGTAGCTCTTTCAGCCTGCCTTCACAGGAGAGGTGTTTCAAGTCATCTTAATCGCTCTTCACTTAATTACTACCCTCTCCAGTAGCTTCATCTCTGGTACTGGGGAGCCTAAAACAGAATTCCAGATGAGGCCTCAGCGGCCCTGAGGGCAGGATTACCTCCCTTGACCTGTTGGCAAGGCTCTTCCTGATGTGTCCCAGGGCTCTGTGAACCTCCTCTGCTGCAAGGGGCCCCTTGCTGGCTCCTTGTGCAACTCGCAGGGTTGATTTCCAGCGGGTCTCCAGCGTGTGGTAATGCACCGGGTTGTGATGCAGGACTTTGCACTTCTCTTTGTTGACCTTAAAGAGGTTTTAACCTGCCCATTTCTTCAGCCCATCTGAGTGGCAATACAACCCCCGGTCTGTCAGCCACTCCCACCTGTATGTCCATCTGCTGAATGGTGGTTCCTTTTTTTTTTTTTTTTTTTTTTTATTTCAAGCTTATTTAAAAAGTTGGAAAGATACTACTTTTTCTGCTAAACATCTGAGAGGGTGCCAGTTTGATAAGACCTGAGAACTTCTGCAGAATTCAAATAGGCAAAGACATCCTTGATGACTGTTGCCCAGCTATACTTAAAGTCTTGCAAAAAATGTCTTTCTGTTTGTGTAAGAAGAAATCCTGCTGCCTAATGTAAGTGTAACTGACAGAGGAACATCAATGGCAGAAATCTGAAGAGAAATAAGGAATATTCCAGGAAGAGAATTAGGCACCTCAGTGCTCATGATTATCTTACTTTTAGTATCTGGTATGAAGTGATCAGTTTCGGTCACGAGCAATTATGAGCAATTTTTGGTTTATATAAACAAAACGCACTCATAGTTTTGACTTTCCAAGGAAGTCGAAAATGCATATTTATATATTAGAGCTTAACTGGGAGAGACAAAATACTTTGTCTTTTGAAACGAACACAGTGCAAGTGTTTTAGTGTTTTAACCCAGGGCTCTGATTCATTAAGTCTGTCCTTAGACTTGGCATTCAGTGATCTATTCTAAACCACCAAAATAAAGTTAACCAATGAAGATGCAAATGGGATTTATTTATTATTTTTTTTTGGATGACAATTTCTTCTAAAAGCTGTGGCAAGCTCATCTCCTGAAGGAAGTTCAAATTATTTTTCTTCCTTAGAGATGTGTGTGTCTGTGTGAGGTTATAAAGGTTTCCAGGTTCTGCTGAATCCAGTAGCATACTTTAACTCTTAGCACAGGGCTATGTGATGCTGCAAGTCTGCCCACCACCAACGAACAACGGTTTGGGTGTCAGAGATGTCTGTCTGAGAACTGTGGTAGTATTAAACCTCGCGCAGGGTGGTATGTGATGGCATTCCCAGCAGTCACTGTTCTTCAAGAAAAGAGTCAACCATTGACTGCCAAAGTAGAATCATTGAAGAGATTTGCTGGATGAACTGAGTTTGATTCTTGACAGATATATGCACCATATATAAAAGCTAATATACAAGTAGATGTCAAAATAGTATGAAGGGAGCTTCAGACTAAATTAATATTGCTTAAAGTGGGAGTCACAGAATTCTTTCACCCAGATTTTAGCTGTTCAGGGCTGTATGAATAAGATTTCTCTGTTTTTACTCTGCACTTGTTAATTTCCTTCCTTTGCAGGAGAAGGATCTGTGGATGTGAAAACTGCATTTAAGTAACGTCTCTTCCTGGTGACTGGACTATATCCAAGGAGAGATGGCTGGATTTTCCCTATTGCAAGAGGAGTAGGAATTAGAGAAAATGTATGAGTTGAGCAGGGGGCTAGGATGAGCTCTGAGATTAGAGGCAATATGGATATGGAGAGGAGTTGCTTTTTGTGATGAGGAGGTGCTGGCTTTCCTTAGCTTTTTTTAAACACTCTCGTTTTATCCATATAAAGCCTATGAAATCTGCAGAAACATATTAAGGCTTATACTCAATAGCATTTCCAAAAGTATCTGATTCAGGAATTAATAACTTATTTCGCTCAATGCACACTAATACGTTTAACTCTTTTGTATGATGGCCTGGTGCTTTTTAAGATACACATGAAAATTCTTTCACTGTCTTTTTAGACATTGTGTTCTGTATTGTATCTCTCAGAGAGGTTACCAACCAGAAGTGTCTTCTTGCATGTCTGACTAAATGTTTCCTGGACATGGGATGTTTTTTAGCTTCAGATTTCCCAGAGCTGAGACCAACATCTCCTTGGAAATAGGAACATGTAGGCCCTAATATAAAGCTGGCTGTCTGGGGCTTTCACCCTGAAATCACTAGGACTGTGGGCATGAGAATCTAAAAAGTTAAACCTTGGTCTTTGTCGTGACAATGTCCTGAAATTGCAGAAACAGCACAATGAGGAGGTTTTATGTGTAGTAGACAAACCAACATAGATTTTACATTTTACCATTTTCAGACCATTAGATCTATCAGGGCTTGAGCCTCACGGCATGTTTTGTGTTTTCTTGACCAAAAATCTGACTTCCAACCTAGCAGTATTTTGTTTATAACAATGGAAAAATAATGTGGTAAGTTTTGATTGGCTCAAGATGCAGTATGAGAAGGGAGGAGGAGAAGCATTTGCAGCTGTTACAGCACGTTCAAATTGAACTAAAACCAGAAGAGAGCAGAGAACAGCTTTCTCCTTCAATAAAATAAAATTGAACCAAGTTAGGGGGCAAACGTGTCTGTCAGATATGTTAATTCTATAAAAGAACGCTCAAAAGTATGAAAATAACTGTTTAAGTTTACTTGTAGAAATTGTGTTCATCTTTCTCTTTTTTTCCTTTAAGACTTGGCCAAGCTGCTAAGGCCGTAAGCTCTTCGTTATGGCTCGCTGCTGGGAATAGGGCTAATTAACATATGCTGTACAGAAATATTTTGCTGACCAAAACGCCTTAAGTTAAAAGAAGTTATTGTTTCAGTCTTAGCAAGCTGATTGATGTGGGCTCTGCCTTACCAACAGTGGTAAGTGAAGTCTAAAATCTCGCGCATGCTCCTGCAGCCTGTGCTCTTTCACCTACTTTGTGAGCAAGCACGTGATGGCAGAGGAATGCAAAGGAGGGGAAGTGTACAGCAGCTTATGATTGAATTGGCCTTTAAGAGCTAAAAGAAGTGTTCAAAGAAAGGCACTCCAGGAAGTCTCTTTGGTACTTCGCCATCATAACTCAGAACAAACAAACTAGTCTTAAAGACTTATTTTCCTTCGGTAAAGGAAAAGGATATGAAAAGAAACAAGCCGTTTGGTTTTATATCTTTCAGGGTCAAGTAATACAGTCCTATAACCAAACCTGTCTTTGTTTTCAGGGCTTGTTTAATTGATTCAGGATTAGTTTTCACTTGTGCTTCATTTGGTAATAAGGAATATTTTCCCTATTGAAGCATATTTAATGATCATGCTAAATTTAGTGTTGTTAATATATCAGGTTGACGGTTTCTGATGAATGCTATTTATAACTTTTTCTACATTGGACAATAGAAACACATGCACTTCAGAGGGAGGGTTTACTGAAATCCTTTCTCTTCGCAAACCAGGAGGAGGATTTCCAGGCTGAGAAGCCATAGGGGACTTGAAGGGTAACAGAAACTAGTTCATCTGTTACTTTTATGTTCTGGGATGCCAGTGTCTTATTCTATGTGTGATCTGGAGAGCCAGGTGGCTCTTTCGAAATGAGTCTGTGGGCCTGATTCTCCACATAGGGATATGGTGTGTGTGTGTGTCTCTTTGTTTTTTTGTTTGTTTTTTTTTTGTTTGTTTGTTTTTAACCCTGGTCTTAATAATAGCACTAAACTTACGATGAATTCTTTGATTGCTCTCTCCTTTTTTGAGCCCTGTTGTGTCCAGGGTGTGCCATGTATTACTATTGCCTATTTCATCACTCACACAATTTTGGCCTCAATGTAGAGCTGATGCACAGTTTACATGAATGAATACCCAGCTGACTGACTTCCTGATGCTTGCCAACAGCACGGCCCCTGCAAATGAACGGTTGTTAGTGACTGAGTCATGAAGTGCTACAGATTGCAGTTGTTGCTACAGCATGCAGGACTTAAAGGTCCTGAGACTCATGTTAAAAGCTGATTTTGTTTCTTCATTGTCTTAATGAAATGCTGTACAAGCGTAGATCCAACTGCATTCTATCTGTACGGCATTGTGAGCTTTAGCTACTCTTCTGGAAGCCAAAAGTCTGATTCACCAGGATTTTGAGCCTCTAACACTTGAGCAGTGACTGACGGATTTGGGAGATCTCTGAATTACCATCAGCTGCTGTAGGAGCAGTTGTATTGCAGAGGCGGATCATTAGAGGCTGGCTGAGGGACAGGTACTTTACATATATTGCAGTCACTACTTGTTGGTCAACTGCCTTACTAGATATTGGGCAACAGCACTTATCTTGTTCTTCTGCCTAGTGCTCCTTCTCTTCCTATATTTATTTCCTAGGCCTGTTATTAATGTAGCATTCCCTTATAATCCTTACCATACACAGACCTTTTTACACCTTCTGTCCTCCAGATGGTTTTCACATTATAGGATATTTCCAGCAAAGAGGAGGAGCATTATAGCATAATAGACTGCTTTTGAATTGCCCAGCTAAACTGCACTGGTTAGCTCTGACTTACTGTTTTACAAGGGATGAAGGTCAAGCAGAACTTAAGTTTTGCTAAGCAGTTTAAGCTTCAGATTTGTGGAAGAAATGTAAATTTAAGCATTTAGGATTCAAAAGGTATGAAGCAGTTGTACTTTTCTGTTTAAAGACAAATGCCAGTGCTACTTTAGAGCGCTTAGTGTTGATTACATTGTATTTTGTACCAGTAAAATGTGAAGTTAAAACCTGCCCTTGAATCCTGACCTACAAATGGGAATACGGATTCCTTTACCTCTTTGCTGTACTTCTAAGGGGATGATGGTTTTAAGTTTATGCACAGAATTTCTGGTAAGCTAATAAATGCATGTGTACAACAGACTTTGTTATCACAGTGGTCTCCTCAGGAATATATGGACTAAACAACTTCAATGCTATTCATAGAGCCTGCCTAGAAAAATCTGTGTTTTGTAGACCATCTATGATTGTAGGTGCTCAAACAACATTACTGTGATGATGAGTAGGGGTAACTTCCAGGGTATCTGTGTGGAAATGCTGGTTATGGAAAGAAAGAAGCTATGAAGATAAGTTGATAAAGAACAACTTAAAAGTTCAATTCAAATTGACAGTATCCTCAGGGAGAGTTAAGACATGTATGTGAACTGGATCTCAGTTGGGTTTCTATTCTAACTGCTGGTGGATTTTATTTTAGCCTGGTATGCCTGCCCGTTATGATGGTCTTTCTACTGTACTTGTGTTATTGTTGATTTGTTATGTTGGCATAATTAGTTCAATTAAATTTCCTCTTTACTTAATTTCAGATTTGTTTATATGAAGGTTACTTTTCTGATAGTTGTGTTTTTTTTCCCTGCTTGGCTTTAATTTTTGCATTTATTTGCTGGTGAGAACTGGGGCTGTGCTGTCGTATTGTTTTGACCTCTCAGCTTAAAAGTAAGGGAAGGAGACTATTTCAGAAGAAGGCATGGCCCAAAGCTGCTTTGTTTTGCTAGCTGAGTTGAAGACTTTAAATACCTTTTGTTTCTAAAATTATGGAAGAAAAAAAATCCCTTTATCATAGCAGAATGAGGTGCTACTTACCTGCAATACACTTCTTCTGAATATTATATCTTTAACTTCCTGCTCTGTGCTGGGGATTTATATATTATGTGTACGCACGATATTCAGCTTACTGAAGGCCTGCCAAAACGCTGAAATTATATATGAGTGTTTTGTCTCCATTTTCAGCAGCTGTGGTTAGAAGTAGTACCTTAATTAACATACCGGAGGCTCAGACTGAAGTGCAAGCATAGCCTGTGAAGAAGAGGGAAGTTCTATGTGTAAATTTGTCATACTTTGAAATGTTTTCCAAAATGACTGTGGAGAAGACTTCTTGACAGAAATGGGCTAGTTCCCAGTACCTTCGAACAAAGTCTAATTTTTTTAATCTTTTTTTTTTTTTTTTTTTTTCACAGAACTCTTCAAAAATGGCGGAAGCCCATCAAGCGGTAGCATTTCAATTTACAGTAACTCCAGATGGGATCGACCTGCGGATGAGCCATGAGGCACTCAAACAAATTTATCTGTCTGGTGTCCATTCATGGAAGAAAAAGTTCATCAGATTCAAGGTACTTAAAATTAGTCAAGCCTACTAAATGTGAAGGTTATTCAGTGTTTCATAGATTTATCGAAGTTTTGTTTAAGCACAACTTAATTTTTATGCCTCTGTGGCAAATAAAGTTCCTTATTGTGAATGACTTGTATGGATTTTAGTTAACAAGAGATAGTAAGGAAGGTAGCACTGGCTGATGCTGTGCTAAAATGACAGTGTCAAGACTGCAAGGATACATCTTTTTGATCTGTTCTGTGGAAAGCAAGACAAAGCAGGTGTAGAAATTAATAGTAGTTTTAGTTTACTTATCTTCATAAGAGATGATGTAATTATGTAATCTTTTAGCACAGGTCAAAAATATAATTGTGACTTTAAAAGTCATGTCGCTTAAAAAAAAAAAAAAAAAAAAAAAAAAACAACACACAAACAACTGTACTCTTGATTTACATCTTTACCAAAATTAAATTTTTCAAATTACAGAAAATGTGGGGTATATTCAAGGCAGATCTTCAGGTAATTTTTGAAAGAGTTATACTATGTAATAATGTTTCTGATCTGTATTATGGATATAAATGAAACTGATATTTGATACAGATTTCTATGAATTTATTTGTTCATGGGATCCTAAATGTATCTATCTTATTAGTAAAAAGCTAGGTAAACTACCGGTTAATTTCAGCATCTTCTTAACACTCAAATTTATATATTTTAAAGTAGTCTTAATAAAGATTTCTTAAAGCTTTGAGGACTGCTTCCATGACAGAAATTTTCCAGTTTTCAGTGTATTGTTTAGTAGAATATTTTCTGCCATTTATTCATTTAGAGAGGCCTGATCCAGAGCTAAGTGAGAATTATTGAAGTGCCATTTGCTCCAAGGAAGTTTGCTGACTTCAGTATTTTTAGTAAGACTTGAAGCACTGTCCGTATCATCTGCAAAGAAACTTTTGAAGTTCCTTTAATTATTGGTATTGTTGTGACAATATTCAGTAGCAGTTAAACTTCACTAAAATCCATTCCTTACTCATGAGTTAAGCACGTGTAAGAAAATGCTGGATAATCTTAACTTCTTGTTTAAAACTAAATGACTTAAATGTGTTGATTTTTGTTTCTTTCCATGGTAATATGAAGTCAACCACTTTGGTATGAAAAAATTATGTGAAGGCTTTTCTTTCCAGAATGGAATTATCACTGGTGTTTACCCTGCTAGCCCATCTAGCTGGCTTATTGTAGTTGTGGGTGTGATGTCAACAATGTATGCCAAAATTGATCCTTCTTTAGGAATAATAGCTAAAATCAACCGAACCCTTGATACAACGTAAGTAGCCTGAAAACTTACTGTTCTCTAAACCAAATCAGTTTGACAGGATTTAGATTAAGAGTATTTATATATAACTGTGTAAGTTTTTGAACAGTATGTTTGTGATAGAGTAAGCATAAATCTTAAAGCAAAAGGGTATGAAACATGTAGGTTGTTGTACCAGTATTACTGCATTGTTTTATGAGTGTTTGGGAAGCACGGTTGGTAACTTCTGTTGCCTTTGTTCTTCTTGTATGAGAGGATGTTTGTAAAGGAGCTTAATGAAAAGGGGCAAACAGGCTTCTGTAATGTCTGCCTGTAGTACCACGGGACTTAGGTTTGCAATATTAAGTTCTCTCTAAAACTTAAACTGCTGTTAACTGACAGATATTGCCTTTTTTTCTTAAAATAGTGGCTATATGTCAAATCAAACACAGAACATCGTCAGTGGAATACTTTTTGGCACAGGGCTTTGGGTTGCCCTTATTGTCACAATGCGGTACTCTCTCAAAATGCTGCTTTCCTACCATGGTTGGATGTTTGCTGAACACGGCAAACTTTCTGCAGGCACCAAGCTTTGGATGGTAAGGATATATTGTCTTTCTGTTTTATCTTAGTGTGCATCTGATTTGTTTTCAAGGCCCTAAAAAGTATAACTTTGTAGGTTTTTTTCATTCTCACTTGCATTTCTGTATCCTAAGATGGGAGGCTGTTAAATATTTCTAATTACTATCATCTTTTTGATGCTATAATTAAACTGTTCAGTATGGCCTTGTAGAAGGAAGAGTAAACACTTTAAAAATAACTTCTAAATTTGCCAATGTCTTGGGATTCTGTGACTCAAATACCTACTTCTCTTGGCACGTGGCACCAAAAAATCTTGTTTTCCCCACAAAGTGCTACCCTAATACTTTGTTGAAGGTGAATGTTGGTGTTTCTAGTCATCCATTCCAAACTTAATCCCACGTTTGAAGAAAATAACATTAAATGTCCCTTCAATCAATTTTAGTGGTATGACTCCAAAAAGAGTTGGAGCAAAAACATGAGGTAGGTAGCTTGTCACACAGTTTACACAAGATTTGAGTGATTTGGCTCCTCTCGATAATTGAGGTGCTTTGGAAAAAGATCTAAGAGGCTGTCATCTCCCTGAAAGGCAGTGATGAGTGTCAAGTGAGGGAATATACATATAGGTGCTCCAAAAATGAAGCAACTTTTGTTACTCAGACTTGGTCATTTTAACTCTCTTTCCAATATTAATGTAGAAATAATTAAAGTGCTCTACTAAGATAAAATAAGTGTCTCTAGCCTCAAAAATTAACGGTTATGTTTAACAATATGTAATGATTTATTATGGAAGGTAATCAACAACATCCAGAATATAGATTAAAATAAAATTTCATTTGTAACAGATGAATATTAAATTTCTAATCACTAGTTTCTCCTGGAAGCACTGTCAAGAGCCTCATGACTTGAATTTGTACAGTACAGGCTCTGAATGGTAAGGCTTTCTGTCAGTTGCTTGAAGCTCCCGCTGTCAGGGTTTTCAGCATGTCTTACCAAATAGATGTGTTAAAGCTCTTAATCTTAGCTTATAACGCCAGCCTTCAATAGTGTGAACTGTAATGCTACTTACCATGCCCTGTTGTGTATTATATTTGTATACTTCCCTATATTATAGGTTGCATATATTTTTTTCTATTTTCTTGTGCGTTACATATGCTTTAGAAACAAGTCTCTATATAAATATATGCCCAACAGTGTCCCATCTCTCCTTAATATGAATCTTTATTTTAATTCCTTACCTTTTCTTCAGCTAGTTCCAACAAAAGAGAAGACTGGTTTCCCTAATGAAAGTACCAAGTACCTTAGCTTTCTAGATTTTTATCATCCAGGAGAGGTTTCTATGTGTATGTTTGGGGTTTTTGATTTTTTTTTCATCTGCTTTTCATGCTCATTAACAGCATGAAAATATTAGCATGGGTATATTGTTCTCTGTTCAAATAGTCATGCAGATAGAAAACTTGAGCTGTGATTCAGTCACTGTATAAATTGATTTGCAGGCTGGATGAAAATTCCAGCCTCTAAATAAGTCAAATTTTCTGATCAGCATGAGGGGAAATTCCAAGTATTAGTTGCAGTTTAAAAATAACAAAAGACAAACATTCTTGGAACAGATGCAACATGTGCAAGAATGAGATCATTTGCTGTGTCTGGATATGAAAGTGGAGAAGTAATTATGGATGTGTGTCTGTCAGTTCAATTTAATGGTCTCAAACTGTTAAATTCTCATTGAGTTTAAGAGAAATACTGTGAAATGTTTTCTGTCTGTCAGTTGAGCAGGTACTTTTTTTCTGTCTGAAGAAAGTGTCAGCCTTGCCTGAGTTCTGGAATAAAATTGTTTTCATGCAAGGAAAGTAGATTTTCCTGTGAAACGCTGAGTGTTTTTCTCATTCAGCTTTAAATTTGTCTCATCATGAAGCACATTCAGATTTCATTGGGCTGATCACTGTGGCACATCTAACAGATCTGTTTGTTGCAGGGAGGTCTTTGTTGCTAACACAAACTCTTAATGTCTGTGCTGCCTGAAACAACCTCCTGTAGCTGTGCTGACCAAGGAAATTGAGAGGAGTGAATATTTTAATAAGTAGCCTTGTCAGTTGTTTGTAATTTGGGTAGAGAGGGCAAGTTCTTGCAATTAAACAGTGAAAGGAAATCCTCAGTTTTCATCTGTCTTCAGACTATTAGACCATTTAGTGAACTGTGTGCAATGTGCTGTGTAGTCTGTTGGGCCCAGATTGGATTTCACAATAAAGGTTCCACTGGATCAGTGGTTTAATGCTTGTTTTTACTTTCATGCTGAAATGGGGTGATGGTTCCAATATCTTTCTGTGTATAATCTAGAAGCTGCATGGTCTAGACTTTCAGCCTAGTGCATGTCACAGCTCAGAGGCAGCCACAGATAGAAATGCTGCTTCTGTCTTCAGTCTCATGGAAAAGTAGGGACTGCTCTGAAATCTGAAGCTGAAATGGTAACTGTTGGCTTTTGGCTGTTTTGGTTGTGGTTTTTTTTTTTTTTTTTTTGATAACAGAAGGACTGAGTATAACAACCGGCATGCTCACACAACTTGATGTGTTCAAATTGTGCAGTAGATTACCTGGGACAGTCTCATGCTTAAAGAAACTCCCTGTAAATCTATAATACTGATACTGAGCTCTAACTGTGGAAAATATCAAATCATGATTCCAAACCATTATTATTGTTTTTAATGATGCCTGTAGTTATCTAAGATCCTTAGCTGAATGAGAGGCTTGATAATGAATCCTGTTTTAAAGTACAATGTAGGGTGTTTCTTTTTACTGCCTATTATAAAAGTGAAATATCAACAGGTAGACTTGCTTCTTTAGCCTTCGCAGAGGAAATGTATGAAGAAACAAAGCACTAAGTAACCATCTCTGTTTTTCTTTGAGATCAAAGCGTGCCACACAAGAACAACAGTATTGCTTAACAACTAAAAGATTGTGTGGGAAGACAGGAAGACTCCATGACACAATTTCTGCAACTGACACAATGTTTTAACCTTTAGGAAGTTAGTTTCTGTCAGTGCCTTTTTAACTTTGTGAAACAATGATAAAGGTGGTAGTTTGCTAAATGTATCGCTTACTGATGAAAGGAACTCAGAGCTATGTTATTCCTTATTACTCTTGTCACTTTCCTTTGTGGAATCTAATAATTTGGGGTGTGTATTTTGGTTTTGTTTTTTCTTCAGTCACTTGTAAAGCTCTTCTCGGGACGTAAGCCCATGTTGTACAGTTTCCAGACATCTTTACCACGGCTGCCAGTTCCAGCTGTCAAAGACACAGTCAATAGGGTATGTTGAACTTAATTCACTTTCCTTAGTAAGGTTTAATCAGTATTTAGATACCATTGTGATTTTGTTTGACTGTTTGGTTTTGTTTTGTTTTCCCATGTCTTTTAAAATCATTGCATGGTAGTATTAATGTTGTCTAATGGATTAAAATGTCTCCATAGAAATTAAAACAAGGCCTATGACAAATCACTAAAACCAACGACAGTTTGAAGCTGGCTTGCTTCATGTTGAACAATATGATACCAACTTACATAACGCTGTCCAATGAAATGTGACTTCCAGGGCTTCTGATACATCTTGGTTTTGTTGCATTCCCTAACGCATACAGAAAAGTGTTTTATGAAACAAAAGTCTTGCAGCAAAGTAGGGCAGTATGTCATAGAAGCTGAAGATTTGATTTTCTTGTTTTTGAGACAAAAAAAAAAATTCTCTGCATCATGCTAAAGAAGCAGAATCATTTAATTTCTAAGGAAGAAAAACAATTCCAAAAGTTTCCAACTTATTTTGAAAAAGGAAAAAAGAAACAAGTTAACGCTTATATACTGAGTTCTTCAATACAATAAGTACTTTAAGATATGTTCTGCTCTTGAGGGGAGAATGTATGTTAGAAAAGTGACCTTTTTCACTTGCAATTTGCTGACAAATATGTAGAAAAGATCTAATTTTTGTACTTCACAGGCAAATATTTAGAATAGAGTATAGTCTTAACTGTAACAACATAACATTTGAAACCTTATGTATTCAGTCTGAATACTCTGTCTACTGTTCAAATATTTTGTGTAGAAATGATAAGAAGCTACATGTCGGTGACTACACTGATGCTGATTCTTTTCCTGTGTTCTAGTATCTGGAATCAGTCCGGCCACTTATGAATGATGAAGAGTTCAAAAGAATGGAAGGTCTTGCCAAAGACTTCGCATTTAATTTGGGACCAAGGCTTCAGTGGTATTTGAAGCTAAAATCCTGGTGGGCCACAAACTATGTAAGTAGATAAACAGGAGACTTAACTATTCAACTGACCTTATTTTATTTGTTCTTTGTTGCATTTTTGGCTTAACATTTAAAAAGGAATGAATGTTGCAGAAAGCAACTGAAATTGACTAATATTTGTGTAAAGCGGAGACCACTTGATTTGCACAGAAATGATTTGATCTGGGATTTAGTAAACAGTGTCGCAAATGGAACTTGAAAGAGTGGATCTTCATTTCTATGTTTATTCTTCTGGAGCTGGTAATTTAGCTGTAATGATTGCTTTTAAGCTGTTCGTTACCTTGTTAGGATTTATAATTCAACACTGGGTGTGGCTGACCAGGTAGAAGAGGGATTTAGGACAATTTTTTTATATAGAGCAGGTAAAGCATATGAAAGTGAAGTAAAGAATCATAACAAATGCGTAGTTTTTTATCAAAAAGAAAATGCAGACTCCAATACTGTAGTGAGAACTGTGTAGTATAATTCCTTCCTGAGGTATTATCTAAAATTTATCTGTACAAGTTAGCCTGAGGTAAACTAAGATGATCTATAGTTACCCTGGCATACTTCACATTCAGGAGATCTGATGCATTTTAAACATTATATGAAGATGATGCCTTCAGAAGCTTATGATCAGAGAGCTAGAGCTGAATTTATTTTTTTCAACCTTTGTTGTTGTTTTCCCCTAAATATTAACAGAATTTAGTGGAGGATTTTGGTCTGTTTGCGTGTTTCCTAAGTGAAAGGGCAAGCTAACAGTTTTCATGCTGCTTCTGTGTGGAGTGTTGTCGAGTCATTAACATAAACACAAACTATGGAAGTGATGAGGTCTTACTCATTTTCTTGTTCTTCATGCTGCAGGTTAGTGATTGGTGGGAAGAATATATCTATCTTAGAGGACGTGGACCAATTATGGTTAATAGTAACTATTTTGCAATGGTAGGTAAATGCTGTGAACATCTTGTCTGCCATAGAACCACTGTAAAATTTCTGCCAGTGATTTTTTTCATTTTTTCTGTTTTGGAACTCCAGTATGTGGTGATTTTCTTTCTTGAGTATAACCTGAAACTAATATCTTAAGTACAGTGCTATTTTCATAATAAACTTAGCACATCTGTCATTTAAGCAGACTCATGCAGTAATGAGTTGTTATCCAGTTCTGTACTTATTGCCACAAGCAATCTTTAAAATCTCAATGTAAAACTTTCATTAGTAACACAGCTGTATGTTCTTATTTACAAGTTTACTTTCTGTACAGACATTTGCAAAAGACCCTTATGTTAAAAACAAAATTAGGAAATACTGTAGTCTTGAATTTAACTTTTTAGTAATAGTATTTGGAATGACTAATAGCTGTCATGTAGGTTTTCAGACTGATGCTGTTTAAGGAGACTTTGACTACTGAAGAAATTTTAAATTCGAAGTCGTCAAGTCACTGCACTAGCATACTTCATTATATTTTAAAGCCTCTTCTTTACTGACCAGAATAAACTGTAAGAAAAAAATGAATGAGAAGTACTGAGTTTTTTTTTTTTCCCAATGTAGTATGGTGATAATTAACTTAAAATTCTTATTTGTTCTACAGGACTTCCTTTATTTAACACCCACAACCCTACAGGCAGCTAGAGCTGGTAATGTTATCCATGCCATCTTGCTCTACCGGAAAAAACTGGACAGACAAGAAATCAAGCCAGTATGTATATAAGTTTAAATGGCTTTTGATCTCTTCCAGCACAGCCAGTAAGAAGTTGATCTGTTTTTCTGGAGCAGGAAAGGAGAGGAATATCTTATGCCAGAACAATAAGTAAGGTGCAGCTAGATCTGTGATCTTAAAACATTTTGGTTGTCACCTGAATTGCATGTAGGCAGAAAGTACCAGCTATCAGAAACACAGACTTCAGTCATGCTAACTGACTTCAGTATTTGAAACTGACGTACCTATTTGCCCAAAAGAAAATAGGATCTTCCACTTGTGTGTGTTAATCGTACCACCTCACAAATTATTGGTATGTACCAAGCACGTAATGGTACTTCCAAGCCACTGAAGTCTGAAAATCTCATAGGAAAACATTTCCATATTTCTTGCTAATACTGGCTTTAAGGATGGATTTTAAGTGGAGTAGCATATGAAAGTTGTATGCTACACTGAATGCCATAATGCTTGCTATATTTTCATGTTGTTCTTTTGGATTTATGCTCATAATTATCTAGCTTAGTAGGTCCACCAAATATGATGAATGTATTTACTTAATTTATCAAGACGGGAGATAAAAATCTGCAGTGTATAGCTGAATTTATTCGTTTCTTAACCTGATGCAACAATGATGCTAGAGAAACTAAAAAAAAAAAAAAAAAAAAAAGTCTTTGAACAGAAGTGTAGAAACACTTGATTTCCACTAGATATGTACCTCATACCATTCTGACTCTGCACTCGCTGCCTGAGGCAAGGAGTAGACCCTGAGGTTAAGAGTGGGCCAGTGGTAGCCTAAGGGTAGATGACATGAAAATCCTATGGAGAGTTGTGCTGAATTGTAGGCAGCAGAGATAGGCAAGATGAATCCCATTCTGAATTTCTATCCCGCTCTGTGACTGTGTGTTGTAGTGAACAAATATTGTTAAAGCAATTAAGGAGTTCTGTTGAAGATCATGGCAGGGGTGTAATTAGTTGTATGCAACTGCATGTCTGAGAAATTGGAACTTTTTAAACCTCCTTCTGGCTGTTTAGGAACAAAAAAAGAAGTGAAGAGGTAATGCTTGCTGCATGTGTATCTTTTGCATCCAGACTGACCATAGAGAGATCCTTGGATTTCTGATGCTAACTAGTTTTAGTTATGCCTCCTGAAGGGAGAGCTTTGGTAAGGTGAGGGGGGATGTGGAAATGCAGCTACTGGAATGTCAATGAAACTTTCCGCATGTAGTTGAAGTCAAGATGAGGACCACAAAAAAACAGATGCATTATAAATCCCATTGTTCTACAGCCTGTTTTTTAACCAGACTGTTTTTCTTTCCTTGTTAATATTCTAACTGTATACAAATTACAATTTAATGTGTATTTGTGGTGCAGATTCTTCTGATGGGATCAACTGTTCCGCTCTGCTCAGCTCAGTGGGAGCGGATGTTTAACACATCCCGTATTCCAGGGGTGGAATCAGGTAAGCAGGACCATCCAAGGAGAAAAAAACATCATGGAATTTACAGTTTAGGGAGAATTTTCTGCTAAAATCGTATTTTCCCATGTAAGGATCTGAAAGACAGGACACCAATAGTGTTGTTTCTGAAGAAGTAATGAATTGCCATAAAGTGTATAGATGACTTCTCTTTCAGAGTAATTTTGAAAGTTTAGTGGTTTTTTGTCTCTTTCTTTATAAGATAACTTCAAGAAATTGTTTGCCCCATATTTTTAATGTGTATATAACCTTTACTTTTTTTCCATTCTGCTCTTTCAGGTTCCTTTTTGATATCTGTTTTTTTGTGAAAGTCGTGTTCCTTTATCAAAGTTATTTTAAAATATGTCATCTCTTGTTTTTTTTTTCCTTTCTGTTTATTATTCACAATAACATCATAATGTATTTTTCTCAATATGAGCAACAGTATTGTTTACGTGGTTTACAGGCAGTCTTAGTCTTGTCAGTTTCTTTCATTGCCAGTATTGCCTTGACACTTGGTATGCACTGTAAGATACCAGATAAGTGAAATCACCTGTAATAAGGAGATTGTCCAAAACTTTCTCTGTAATGCATTAAGAAAATGTATACAGTGTTGGTGGTGGTGAGCTTCTGTCCTACCCTAACTCTAGTAATGGTCTGATTATCCTAAGTGATGAGTAACTAAATTTTCACATCTTAGTGTTGAATAAAGGGAGGCAGCTGTTGAATTACAGTAGGGTCATTTTCATCTCAGTCTGCTTCTGCAACTTCTACGTACTGCGGAACATTACAAATACGTTTATATGATCACCACAAGCAATCATATTAGCTCAGCCCCAAAAACATTTGTATCTGCAAGTTAGTTCAAGTTAGTTACAAGATAGTTCATGTGTACATTCTCATTGTAGGTGTAAACATGCTCTCATTACAGACAACAGAAGTTGAATACATCTTGAGGGAACGCAGATGTGTGCATTCGTTAATAATGCCTATAGATAGAAAAGCAGGGTTTGTCACATTCTACTTTCGGTCCTCTCTCATTTAGGTCCTCTCATTTTCACTTTAGGTCCTATGCCTGTTGAAGTTAGTCATGTAACTCTGGGGTAACTCCAGCTCCTCAATTTTTATTTTTATTTTAAAATGCCTTCCATGATGTGATGAATCTGCATGTTCGATTGCGCTTTCCAAGTGATAGTGGTGCTCTTTAATAGTATAATAGGCTCACAGAAGCATGAAAATGCTTCTGATCAATGGATGGAGCATACCTGTCTAAACTTCATTAAGTGCTCTATACTTTATTAAGAGTTCTATACTTTGAGTGCTCTGAGCACTCTTTCCTGGTGCAACAGTTCTCAAATTTCTCAGAATCATGACTTAGGCTTTTTTTCTTTACCATCTCGTTAACTGGTCTCCTCAGATGCATAAGAATGAAAACAGTTCTTTGGAGTAGTGAAAGAACTGAACAGTTTTCATCAAATGAGGACTTTTCCTGGCTGCTTACAAACCTTCACTTGAGGTTTGACACAATGCCTTCATGACATAAGTTTAGGCTTATCCCAATTGGATTTATATTTGTAAATAAAGTGAGGACAAACTTGCGGCCTAGGTTTCTTCTTCACTGACTACTGTAATGTGACACTTCATGCCTATAGAGGTAGTATTCTGTCTGCATGTGCCAGGGTAAGCATGAAAAAAAGCTTATGAACATGGATGTACCTTCTGCCAGACTTACCCAGCATGTTCTCTTGCTGACTGCTTCATCAGGCTACACTGGTACTGCTTACTTTTTGGATACAGAAATGCAGATGTAGTTGCTTTAGTTGTCTCCACCGTGGAACTGTTACGTGATTACCAAATCTGGGTATTTGACTGTTTCGTGCAGCAATCTTTGTGTACTAAAATTCTGAATTAACGTGTGGGAGTGGTACCTCTTATTCTACATTTTATTTCTTTGTTAAAAGAAGCAAGCTGTGGCTAACTGGTAATACATACAGCAGGCATTTGATGTTATATAGTGTATTATTGGTATTTTGAAACTTCAGCTTTCTTCTCACGTAAGTGATTACAATTCTAGATACTCTCCAGCATGTGAAAGACAGCAAGCACATTGTTGTGTACCATAAGGGGCGTTACTTCAAAGTGTGGCTGTACCATGATGGTAGACTGTTGAAACCTCGAGAAATTGAACAGCAGATGCAAAGAATTCTTGATGATGATTCAGAGCCTCAGGCTGGTGAAGCAAAACTTGCAGCTCTTACTGCAGGAGATAGGTATGGTTATTATCATTTTTTTTTAATTAATATATTAAGAAGTATATTGCTGACATGTAACGGCTGTACGGCCCTTTGTAATAACAGGGAGTTAAAAGTAATTTTGCAGTGTCAGTGCTGTATACAGGCTCCTTATACTTAGCTGAAAAGCTGGGAAACTCTGCTTTAATTGTTTGCTGTAAGAATAGTAATTTGAAGCTTTTCAGTGTTAAGCATATTGAACTAAAGCTTAAATCTGCTCTGAGGCTTCCTGGCATCTTAAAGAATATCCTAAAATTTAAGATAGAGAATGTTAATTCAGTAACTGCTGTTCTATATTTATGACTTGCACCTACAAAATAAAGCAGCATATACTCAGTTCTAGGTGCAAGATCAGTTATTTGTTCAGTTACTAAATGTAGATCTATGCTATACGTTTGGGGTGCAGCAGACATGTTGAACTTCTGAAGAGTAAGGTGTGCATGTGTGATGATATCATTGGATGGTTTGGCTTGGAAAGGACTTCACAAGTTCATCAAGTTCCAACCTCGGTGCCATGGGTAGGGACACCTTCCTCTACACCAGGTTGCTCAAAGCCACATCCAGAGACAGAACATAAACTTCTCTGGGAAACCTGTTCCAGTGTCTCAGTGCCCCCTGAATAAAGAATTTCGTGCTGACGTCTAATCAAAATCTACTCTCTTTTAGTTTCTTTTAGTTTGAAACCATTACAATTGTCCTATCGCTATGCTCCCTGATCAGGAGTCCCTCTCTAGCTTTCTGTAGGCCCCCTTTAAGTACTGGAAGGGTGCTATAAGATCACTTTGGAATTGATAATGAATTGCTTCCTAGCTTTGCATTATATCTGTGTTCTTAGAATTTCCCCTTCTGATGTAGTTTAAACATAGTGAAAGTAGTAGCTTTGAATTTGATAAAAGTAGGAGAAATGTTGCATAGTGATTTTAAGGGTAATAAAATATTGACTGATTTTTGTAACTTGGCTGTAAACCAAATTCTTTCTGCAGAATACCATGGGCTAAGGCTCGACAGACTTATTTTAGCCGTGGAAAGAACAAACAGTCTCTAGATGCTGTTGAAAAAGCAGCATTTTTTGTGACGTTGGATGACATCGAGCAAGGGTGCAAGAAGGAAGATCCAGGGAAGTCACTGGATGCATATGCAAAGTCCCTAATACATGGCAAATGTTATGACAGGTACAGTATCGATTCTGTGGAAAACATCTTATTTTTAGAATTTTGCTAATACATGAGTTAGTGACTTCTAAGCCAATAAGTTTGTCTGTTTATTTAAAAAAAATAAAAATCAAACCCAAACAAAAAAGCATTGTGCGTTTGAATGTCTTTTTGATAGAGATGAAGATACAGTGTAAAAATGTTCTTAAAGTATAAAAATCCATAACATAATCTCAATTTCTTTTGTAGGTGGTTTGATAAAACATTTACTCTTGTAGTATTCAAAAATGGCAGAATGGGTCTGAATGCAGAGCATTCTTGGGCAGATGCGCCTATTGTTGGACACCTGTGGGAGGTAAGTGTTTTATTTAAAAAAAAAAAAAAAAAAAAAAAAGGAACGTAAAAGATAACATTATTTGGTCCTCTGAAGATCATTGGATTTGTCTTCAGTCCCCTGCATTTATTGAGCTGATGAGGATTTACGGACCTCTTTCAGTTTTGTCTATTTTCGGTTTTACACAGCAACTACAGAATTTTTTTAAAAATGCTTAGGAAGTTGCTATGCCTTAAATTTAAAGTCTTAATTGTATTTTAATGACAACAGATGCATTCACAGAAAAGTGATACAGCATTCCATCCCGCTTGTTTATAGTATTCAGTATAAATACACTGTTGCCTGTTTAACACAGCATTTTATGGTGCATATATGCATGCTTCTGAAGCATTTAAGCTTCCTTGTGCTATCCAAACCCCGTGCTTATTTTTAAAATTTAGATACAGGCTGGAGTATAACTTTTCCTCTAAGCCATTTTTTATGAGGTGTAGACTGATATGTTGTTTTAATTAGCTCGTTTCACTGCAGTGAATGGGATGAAGGCACTTTTTAACAGATTTCTCCATCATGAGCATAGTTTATTGCCTGAAATCCTATTTGAATGTTTTTTTTTTTTTTTCTCTCAAAGCTTAAGCCTATAAACAGTTATGTCTCAATCACTCATAAATATTAGCTAATTCTAATTTCATTATGTATTTGTGCAAATGGGACTCAGGCCTGAATGATGCCCCCAAGTCATGTCCTGATTTTATTATCTGAGAGCATCTATTTGTAAGAACAAGAAGTCCTAATTGCATTCGCTAACCAGGGGAGAATGTCAAAACTTGTTTGAGGTTGACTGGACTGTCTAGTTCAGACCAGCTGTTCTGGGTAATGGAAAAGTTACTTTTCAGTGAATATACTAAGATATACTTAGTTCATTTGTTTGTTCTTACTCTTAGATTTTCCCTTTTCTGTGAAGAATTACAAAGCTCAAAACAAACTGAGAAGAATTCAGTTTCCTAGGAAATTATCTATTGTTAGGTGTTTATACATGGTGTGTTTTGTAGATATAATGATTTTTTTCATAGTTGGCATGTTCTGTCATCTAAGTGAGAAAGTTAAATTAAGAGACTGGAAATAT
Organism: Aythya marila; assembly: GCF_965140915.1. Lineage (NCBI taxonomy): Eukaryota > Metazoa > Chordata > Aves > Anseriformes > Anatidae > Aythya > Aythya marila. The sequence goes on along the minus strand of NC_139046.1, from coordinate 46,651,792 downwards.
GTATGTATGTGTAACAGACTTTTGTCAAGTTTTTTTCTTTCCATGTTGAGCAGATTGAAATCTGCTTTGTGTTTTTACATTGAGGATGTCATTTGAAATCATGTGAGGTAGAAATTTTTTATCCTGTCGTTCAGGTTGTATTGTCCATCCTGAAAACATTCCACTTCCTCACACAAGAAGTCTAATGCACATATATAAACACTGAATAGGATGCAAATCTTAAAGAGAATTAAATATTTCTGATAAAATTTTTGCAAGGATATGCACTTAATCTGAAATAAACTTTTTACAAACAAATTTAGACAGATGATAACCTTGCAGAAACTCTTCAGAATCAAAATTGAACAAAGTTTGTGAAATATAAGACTCTAAGACTTTTTGTTACTACTGCTAAGTTGGAGGTGGGATTTTAATTAAAACACTGATTATTTCGGTACCATGTAACAAAATGTACTGCAGCAGTCAGGTATTTTGTACGTATCTCACGTTTTCCTGTGAAGAAGACAGACAAAAATCCCTTAAAGTAGTAGGAAAGCATCTATCCTCACTCTTTGAAAACAGACCGTGTACTATACTTCACTATCTATTGAAATTGTATTATGCTGACTTCAAAATTCTAATTTCATAGCAATATGTTATATTTACAATTTTGAAAATGTATCTTTGCAGAATGTAATGGCAACTGAGTACCTTGAACTGGGCTATTCAGAGGATGGACACTGCAAAGGAGATACCAATCAAAATATTCCTATGCCTACCAAACTACAGTGGGAAATTCCAGAAGAAGTAAGTACAGAGCAGATAATGCTCTGGGGAAGGAGGTCCTTAGGAGGTCCTTTTTTTTTTTTTTTTTTTTTTTTTTTTTTTTTTTTTTTTTCCCCTGAGCAGTCAAATCAGTTTAGTAATTACTGATAACTTCATAAATAGCTTGAATTTCCTTGACCCCTGTAAGATATTATTTCACCTTACCCAGTTCACTTAAAATGATGTCAGGGTTTTTAACACCCGCTTTTTAAAATTCTGGTTAGGAAATTTCAACTTCTTACTAGAAACGTTCTTGCTTGGCAACATATCAAAAACAAGTGGCCATCCATTGTAAATAGAAACTGTACGGCTATAGAGTTTTTTGCTATGGTTTCATTATTGTGCTTGTGTAACATCTCCTTTTGATTAGCTGTCTTTAAGTATTAAAAGTTCTGTACAGAAGGCTTTTTCTTTATTTTTTTCATGAGTTCAAGACAAACTGCCATAACCCTATTTCACTTTAATTTAAAATGTAATGGCTGGTGATACATTTAATTAAGTATGTTGTGTGTTTTTTTAAGCCCAATTTTGGGCTCTAAATGAGTATTGGCTTAAAACTCTTTTAAAGCTCTTTGAATCTCAACTTTCAGGCAAAGATAGTTTCTCCAAAGGAAGAGTAATTAGACAATGATGTTCATGGCACACAGAAAGGCAACATTTTTTATGTGTCAGTTAAAAATGCGTGCTCTTCTTCAACATTACTCTTAGATGCCTTCTAATGCATGCATATGTATATATTTGCATATAAGTAAGCAATTTCTTTTTTTATTATAGTGCCAAGAAGTGATTGAGAGGTCTCTGAGCACTGCCACGGCTCTGGCAGATGATGTGGACTTCTGTTCATTTTATTTTGACGTTTTTGGGAAGGGACTAATAAAGAAAGCAAAAACTAGCCCTGATGCCTTCGTTCAACTTGCCCTGCAGCTTGCTCACTATCGGGTAAGAACAGACTGCTTCTGGCTTATAGAATCATAGAATCATTCAACTTAGAAAAGACCTCCAAGATCATCTAGTCCAACTGTCAAGAATGGTCATCTAGATTATAGAATCTCATTAAATTGGGAATAGTATGTTTGCGTACTATTAGTACGCAACTGTTTGTTGTGGTTAAAACACATGGCTGTGTAAAGTACGCTGTACTTTAACTTCGCACTGCTTGTGCAAGGTCATTCCATGGAAGTTAATGGAAATGCGGAACAGATTACTTGCTGGAAATTCAGTGTCCAAAGGTTGGCTTATTGATGCTAATGCGGCTTTTTCTTTTCCCGTTAGTTGTTCTATCTCTGGATACTTCGTAGATATGAAAATTCTAGCATGTGTGTTTTCCAGTAGTGTTATTATCTAAATGGTATTAAACTTATCTTTTAGTTGGAAGTTCCCCTTAATTGGGTAGTCAGGGACATTCCCAAAGAAGATTAATAGAAGTGCCTGCCTGTTTTTTTTTCTTGTAGCTCACTTTTTCTGCAGTCTGTTTTCAGAAAGCACCAATATAACGAAATTTTAATTTCTTTTCCCTCCTTCCCCCCTTTTTCTTTCTTCTAACCACCTATCCTCTTTATTTTAAGCTGAACAGACTTGTGATCTGTTCTGATGTATATTTTGATCAGGAAGAGTTGCTAATGTGTTAGATAAGCTTTTACAACTTTTTTTTTTCCACTTTCAGTTTTCACATCCTTGAATCACGTTCTTTCACATGCTTTCCATCCCCATGCTTCCATGCATCTTCATCCTATTAAACTTGGGGTTGAAAATATTCTTAAGGATGTCACAGTCTTCTAGGATGTCATAATCTTCTATGGATTATGTGCCATAGTTGTATTAATTAGGAAGCCACTGAACATTCTTACAGGTTTTTGGTAGTTTTTTAATTGGTTTCTGTTTATAACAGACTGAAAAAGACTGGATATAAAATGCATGGTGTAGTCCTTGTTAGTCCTTTCTGGTTTGGTTGTTCAACTAGTATTTATCAAATCCCATTATTAATCTTGTTTTTTTTTTAATCATCTGTAGATAAGACTGTTAACGGTGGGCTACTAAAAACTTAACATTTAATTTGTGGAGTGATTCGTATCCTGTGTGCTTACCTTGAACCTTACTGTTGATTAAGAAAGGGGCTATGTTCGAATAAACCTTTAAGTCCTTATTTTTCAAATTTAAAGGACATGGGAAAATTTTCTTTGACATATGAAGCCTCTATGACGCGCTTGTTCAGAGAAGGCAGGACTGAAACTGTCCGTTCATGTACTGTTGAATCATGCAATTTTGTTCGAACCATGGAAGATCCAACTGAAAGCGTAAGTTTACTGTGTTGTTTCCTAATACAATTCGTAAGTCATATGGCTATCGCTACTTATTCATACAAACTCCTGAATTGTTTTAAAAGATTTAAGGAAAGATCTATGCCTTTGTTTTGAGGAATGAAGTGTAGCATCAGATGATTGTCTGCATCCTTCACTAGTATGACAGGAATTGAAGGCTATACCAAAGGTGAATGGCAGTAACCACCAGAATACCAACTTCTACAGACCCTGAATTCCAGAAAACCGAGATGATTTGTGACTTTTTATTATGTGTACAAGTAATGCCATGTCAGTTAGGCTTTCCTCCCTGATAGGGAAGCTTACATTATTCATAAGAAATAAGTAGTTGCTGTCATATCTTGATTTCAGTGGGCTTTTTAGTCTTTCTTGTGATCTGATGAGCAAACAAATGAAGTATGGCCTAGGGGAAAGCTGCTTGGTTTTGAAAACTTGGGCAATGCTGTTAAAGATGTTTGCTGTCAAAATGGAAGGATGCAGGACAGTCAGCGTGGAGGATGGTCATCTTGATGGCAGTCTGTTCTTCATTCTACTGATAGTCATGGTTTTCACTGGTAGAGTAGGCTAAATAAATCATTGCGTTTGCAGGTTTTTCTAAGCTAAAGGGAGTTTCCATCTGCATGGGTAGAGGTTCTAATGAAAAAGATGTAGGACTATAATAATCAGTAACTCAGCACTGATGTAGCATGCTCAGTGTTACACCATTGTGAAAGTGTCAGCACTCAGTTTAGTTTGTCTTGCCCTATTATTTTTATTAGTCCTTTTTCCCCTGTATTTTTTCCTTCCCCTACTATGGCCTTAGCTGGCAGGGTATGCCCAGCTTTGGACACCACACTTGAGGTATGGATGGACTGGAGAGAGTCATAACGAAAGTAACAAAGATCCAAACAGGATCTGTGAGGAGAACTTGAACTTCTTTATTCTTGCCTAGTCTAAAGAAGTGAACTTAGTGTAGTGAGAAGAGGTAGGAAGCCAGGCTGTCCTCAAGTGGGGGGAAAAAAAAGCTGATGGAAAGATGATGGGAACAATCTGTTCTCTTTCCCAAGAGGTAATAGACTTAAGTTTTGGCACGAAACACATTAGGGAAACATTTTCTGCTACTAAGGATAGATAATGAGTAGAAAAGTAAATAGTCAGAAGCCTCAAACAGATATTTTTTTTTCTCTTAAAGTAAGTTACATAATGGTTCTTCAGGAAGGACCTTTAGTTGATCTGATCTTAGGGAAGAGAAGAAGTCTAAGTAGATGAACAGTTCTGGTTCTTTCCAGCTCGGTGATTCTATGAATAAACGTTCATGCAGGAAAATACTATATTGTAGTTCAACTTTTATTTTTTCTGATTAGCTGATGTGTATATATTTAGAAGTGAGTATTTCGAAATGACTGTTATACGTTGTCAACATTGGTAATAGCCAAAAATTACATGGTCATATACCACTTCATTAGAAAATTAATTTAAGAAATGCCAATTATTGCTACTGTGGACCTGGAATAAAAATAGTGATCCTGGATGATCTTCAATATGTAACTGTTCCTTTAAAATGAAATGAAAACACTATTTATTTATTTTGAATTTTAAGTTACTATGTATAATGTCCAGCTTATTGCTAGCAACCTACAGGTTTATGCTAATTGTTTTCAGGTAATTGTGGTATCACTTGGAACCTAAACTCTTGATTCCCATTAAGGAACTTTACTGGGAAGGGGGGGGGGGGGGGAGCGGGGTGAGGGTTGAATGGCTTGTGGCATAAAATACAGTGATGCTAGACATAAGAAGTGACAGGTTGCCATATTTTCAGCATTGCATTCCATATTATAAAAATCTTAAAATAGCTATCTAAAAATGAGCTTGGAACTAATAATTTCTGTCAGCCTCTGCATTACGTTCATATGTTGTTGTCAGTTAGCCTTCTAAAATAGCTGTTGAAGTTCCTGCTTTTCTTAAGTCATGTTGAGACTTGCTTTTCTGTAGCTAAGAAGCTAAATATACAAAGTAATAAACTACAGTTGTAATCATGTTTGTTTCTGTGGTTATATCACATTTAAAATATTGTTTTGTTTTCATTTTGCACTATTTACAGCAGGTAATAGCTAATACTGAAAGAAAATATGTGAGGTTGCAAAGTGAGTGAATTCTAGTATTTGGTCTTAGTTGCCTGCCTTGTCTTGTACTTTGTCCTTAAATGCTCTAGGCTCAGGAGCCATTGCTGTAACTTAGTTATTGTACCTCCCACCCTCAATCCAGTTCATTACCTGATTTTCTTCTTTATTTCATTTTTTAGAATGAAAATAAGCTTAAGTTCTTCCGGCTTGCAGCTACCAAACATCAGCACTTATATCGTCTTGCCATGACTGGTGCTGGCATTGACCGCCATCTGTTCTGCCTCTATGTTGTTTCCAAGTACCTTTCTGTAGATTCTCCTTTCCTTAAGGAAGTAAGTGATCTTTATTGGTGTCTATTGATTACAGGAAATAATCTGTGTTTACTTAGTGTCTTCTGGTATCTGCTTACATACTTACGTAATTACAATTTTCCTCAGAAAAAAAGGTAAGTGTTTAGGTAGCACTGCTTAACATTTACTGGTAGATTACAACTTGGTTTTGTTTTGCTTTATATCTACACTTACTAATGGGCATTTTAGTAATGTTATGTACAGGTTATAGAGGTTTACAAGAGAGATGTAATATGTATTAAAAAAAATACTGGCTACTTGTGGCTCTTAGCATATTTTTAAGGTATTACAGCCTTTCTCTTAAGAATGCTCTACTGGAATTGTGGCAAAAAAAAAACAACTTTGTTATAAGTTAATGTGAGCTAAATCACTAATTATGATTTTTTTCCACGGCTTGTTACAGTGACAAATGCTTTATTAAACCAGGTTTTAAGGCTAGGATTTATTTTTAAAAAATTGTACATCTTTTGAAAATAAGAGTGTATTCCTGCTTTAAGTTAAGAATAAAACAGCCTTGTACAACTTCTGTAACCTTGCAAGAAACTTCTGTATATTGTTAGAGATTTTTCAAACTTAATGACTTACCACAGTATTTCACTGGGATTTGAATGCTGCCTTTCTTGGTCTTATTAACAAGACCTGGTATGCAGGGTTTACCAGGTTATAGACCAGATTTATCTGTTTTGAAATAACATTTCTTGCAGCAGAAATGCTATTTTTTGAGAAATTAACATCAAGACCTCATATATGGCCTGCATATCGGGATAGGTTCAGCTGTTTCTTTTAACCTGATTGATTGATTGTTCCATTAACATGAACTGGAGTTATCTTTAATAATTGCTTATTGAATGTTTAATAACTTACCTTGATTATGTTCTTAAGCAGTATGTTGTACTTGATTGCATCCCTTTCTTGTCTAACAAAGGTGTTGTCGGAGCCTTGGAGGCTGTCAACGAGTCAGACACCACAGCAACACATTGATCTGAAGAAGAACCCTGAAATGCTCTCCAGTGGTGGAGGATTTGGACCAGTATGTTTGCTAAGTACAAGTGTCTATTTTGAAAACAGTTTCAGACTAAAAATTTCAGAGGTGTAATACCTTAGTGTTGCACATTAAAAGCACGTGCTGCACTTTTAAATGTATGTGTTTAATGTTTTCCAAGATATGGATGTGCTTAGAGGAAACATCATGTTTTTTGCCTTGTCCCAAAGGATTATGGAATGGATTATTCCTAAGGAAATGCACAGTTGCCAAATGTGCTACAGGGTTCCATGTTCTGATAAGCTGGGGGCTTTTATCACATCAGTTATGCCCAGAGATTGATTATGCCAGGCTATTATTACAGACAAATGCTTTATTACTTAATCTAGATTTTAAGGTTGGCATTTGTAGAAGTAATTTCACTTTTTTTTATTATTTCCTGATTAATTAAAAACATGTTCATGCTTTCTTTTTTTCCAAATTAAGCTAATTAAACTGGTATGCTAGCCCTCCTAAATGTGAGTAGTGGCTAGATTTAGGAAAAAAAAAAAAATCAAACTTTGTACAACCTTCATAGCCTTTAAAGAAACTAGTATGTTTTTAGAAATTTAAAGAGCTGCTGACTTTGCTGTAGTATTTTTTACCAGGATTTGAATGTGATAGTTGATAATATGTGTCAGCACTGTCTGTTAAGTAGATTTTACCAAGTGATAGACTAGATTTATCTGTTTCCAAAAGCATTTGTATTAAACGAACAGTCAGAGGGACTACAGGACTGCTCCTAGAAATTAGGATAGTTAGTCTATTTTGGTTGGTTTGTCAAGATGGAAGCTTACAGAAAGCTTATTTTTTGCTTCAGGAAAAACTGCAAGGGATGTTAAAAACTGCACAGTGAGAGTTGTGTAATTATGTACAAGATCGTGTAGAAAATGAAGGAAAAAAATAGCACTTGTTTTTGTCTTTCTTTAGGTGGCTGATGATGGTTATGGTGTTTCTTACATTATCTTGGATGAAAACTCTATCCATTTCCATGTCTCCAGCAAAATCTCCTGTTCTGAGACAGTAAGGGACAATTCTTTCCTTTATTTTAATAAATTTGATGAATATCTGCTTGTAAAACTGTTCTACTAAATTTTTTAGACAATGAGTAGGACTTACAATGTTGTTACACTGTGGGTTTTGACGCCTGTTACACCTGGTGTTGTGGATGACGTATGCTGTATGTTAATTTTTTTCTCAACTTCTATAAACTTAATAGCTTTATGAATCATGGAAACCATATGCTACTTCACTTATGCTTTCAGGCATAAGGAAGGCCATCTTTATGCAGGTATAGTTCCTTGAATTTATGTGAAATGACTCATACCTGTCCCATAAACAGTAAGATAGGAATCTCCTGGTTTTTGTTTTATATTTTCAGTTTGATTTGCCTCTGACTGTAGTTGTAAAGATAATGAAATGTGTGCTCTTTATTCTTTGAATTTGCTTGGTCTAAGTAGTTCTGAAAGGAAGTTGACCCATAAATTGTAACCTGTGCTTGGGAAACATAATTATCATAATTTATCAGAGTAACACCCAACTATTAGAATGTCGCATCTGTTCACTATCCTGCTGATTCAGAAGCGTTTATTGAGTGAGCTTTGATTCATCCTTCCTCTTTGTCTTATGACACGCTCAGTTTTGGCAGGATCACATAGCTGAACTAGTTTTCCTCTTTTGACCTTAACTTGTCCGAGAGATCTCGATGCCTTCAGTTAATCATTAAATATTAGAAAATACGACTTTGTTCTTACATAGGCACTTGAAAAACAATTTCAACTTTTAGTTTATACATTAGATTTCCCTGTAATTTTACTTATCAGTCAAGGCAAAAGTCCATACAGGGAAGGCAGCACTTCATGTGCTTGGCCTTGATACTAAGCTGTCTCTGCAGTAGGTTTTATAATGTAGCTAATGATTTATATTTGTAATTTTAGTTTCTTCCTTGTACCATTCATCTGACAGCATGAAGACTTTGTTTGCACTTAAGTAAATGTAATTTTCATTTTCAATACTTCATGTAATTCTTCAATAGTAATAGTTTCAGGATTCTGGTAGAAACTCAACTGAAAAATGTTTTTATGCTTTTTCACAACTACTAAGTTGTCATACACTTTCTGAACATTCTTCTGTCTTCTAAAAAATCAGCTTTTACAAAATCTTCATGTATAAAATAGTCGTCTTTTTTTTGAAGTCGTAATACATAGTTATAAGCACATGTTTTGAAAAGGAGATTCTCCCTTCTCTTTATGGAAACAAATACATAATGAAGAACTCATCAGTTAGTAACAGCATATACCTGGATTAATTTATATAGCATTAGAATTTCTGTGGTTTATATCCCAAAGTTTGAAAATTTAATGTTAAAATTCCTTCTTTTGCTTAAAAGACAACCGTTGCCTGACTGTGCTCATAGTTCTTGTTTGTTTGTTTTTAAGGATTCTCATCGCTTTGGAAAGAACATCCAAAAAGCAATGGTTGACATCATGGGTTTATTTAACCACAGTAAAAACTGTACAAAGTGATTTGCCGTATTGGTGCAAAGCAACCTCCTGTTGTTGGAATGGGGACTCTTCTGAACAGTGAATGAAAGCAAGGCTTGTCAAACAATAGCTGGTGAAGAAGCTGAGTCACAATCTTATTGATCATCTATGAAAACCTTAGCAGTGGCTTGAATGTTTCATGATTTTTTTTTCCAATATTTTGGAAGAATTTATTTCCACAAAGGGTGTCTTTTGAAATCTTGTATGTTTCTAGGGATGAAGTATAGCATTATTGCATGAAGGTATGTGTATTCTAACTCCTGCAGTTTTCCCTTAATCTGTATACCCCTGTTCTTTTTTTTTTTTTTTTCCCTTTCTTATAATTGAGTCTACTTCCCTCCCTGAATGGAAGGGATAAAACATATCAAGTCTTAAACTCAAGTCCTACGAAAGATTTGATTTGGTATATATTGATAGTAGAATGTTCTTCAAAGTATCTGCTGCTTTATGTCAATGAATGACAAAACTTGTGGCTATTTACCTTCATTGACTTCCTTAAAACTAATTTCTTAAAAATGTTAAAAAAAATAAATATATTTATATATATACGCACACACAGTGAATCACACCTCACTAGTGTAATATAAACCAGTGCATCACACTCAACTAGTGTAGTGGATTTTTTTCTTTTTTTTTTTTTTTGGAAAGTATGTGCTACATTGAGTAGTAAAATACTATGTAAATTAGAAGGTATCACATTTTTCTTACTACTTACAAGCACGTTTGCCACATTGTTGATTTTTGTTTCCATATAAATGGACCTGTGTGCTTGTTCATGCCAGTGCCTTTAAAAAAAAAAAAAAAATCTAAACCCGGGAAAAAAATCTTATGCTGGGAGTCAGTTTTACATTATTTTAGTGATGGGTGAGGGGAAGTAGTAATGCATATCTAGTTCTGAAATTATAACTAGGTGGGTATGACATAAGTAGACTTGAATATCTTTGTGTATGGTGCAGCTAGGTTCAAAGCTCTAATGAAATAATTTCATATTAAATAGCAAAGATCATTCTCTATGAAATGTAGGAGTAATTGTTTCAGAGCTACAGATACTCATCAGCTTATTTTGCTGAATAGTGTCGGTGCTCAGCTGAGGTAAGTTTGAATCCCAGGGAATTGTAAAAATTATTTAAATGCAAGCCTGTTGGATTGTCTGGGAATCAGGGCTGCCTGTAGAGGTTGAGCAATTGCAGTCTTCCTTCTTTCAGCCTGGAAGGACCAATACTATGTATGGCCAGCTATCTACGTGAGAAAAGCTGTGAAGGCAGTAGAAATCAACTCTAGAATGGGGAAATCCTAGCCTTATGAAATCCTTCCTGGGAGATGCCCTTGATCAAGCAGTTTCTGGAGGATACAACAAGAAATTAGGGTAGGGGAGTAGGGTGGACAATTTCACTGAAAAGGGGGCATAATATTTCCAAGTGCAGAAGTAAAATGGTTACTACAAAACCGAAGTAACTTGGTATGTGATGCTTCACTTCCGCGGGCTTTATTGGTGTCATTACTTTTTAGATCATGCAATGCAGTGTACCTGGTAGGGCAACAAATTTATTTTTCTGGGAATGTAAAGTACACGATGTTTAGTAATACAGTAAGTGCTGCTCCAGAGCTGTGCTAATTTTGAAAGCACTCTGGGGAATGATACAAAACTTCTCATTAGATTTTTGGATGTTTTCTGGCCAGTATTTCTAACTTTATATGCCTTTTCCTGTTTTTCGTTGGTTTTTTTTTTTTTTTTTTTGCAATGTTCTAGATATTAAAACACTTCTGTGTGTATGTTTGAGGTAGGAAACCTTAACAAAGATCCAGTATGCATACTTAAGCAAATATATGCTTACATAAAGGAAATTGGCCAATTTGCCAATTGGCCCATAGAAATTGGCCAAAGACTCATTATTCGATTGGGTACAGTGTGTGGGAAAGGAGACTTTGAAATAAGCCTTACTGCAGCTGACAGGCCTGGCATTTATCAGACTACTGCAACAACATTATTAGCGATATATTCCTTTGGAGCTGCAGAAATAATGCACTGTTTTTGTATTGACCACTGACCAATCCATACTTAAATTAACATAGGGCATATTAGCTTGTAGGTTTTCCAAAAAAAAAAAAAAAGTTTAGATTTGACTCTCAGGTGTTAAATGTTTTAAGTCTAATTATAGTTAGTGCAGTTATCAATGCAATTTTACATTCTTAGAGTAAGCATAATTGGCACAAAGTTGTTTTTGTAATTGTAAATGTTTAAAAGTGGTGTTAAATGTATCTTTTTTTTTTTTAATTTGGGATAGATCATAATTCCTAAACAGATAGGATTTTATTTCATTCCTTAAAAACATCAACAGCGTGTAAATAAAATATGCTTTTTGGATGTAAATCTTAGCAATCCACAGTGAATGTAGGCTATTAATAAATAATTAATTTAAATCTTGATGTTTGATATGTGTACATACAGTAAAACTTACTTGCTTCTTTGCTCAAAAGCCATAGGAATGTAATTGAAATTACTTAGAGTTGAATGAACTTTATAGTACAATGTACTTTATTGTTGAAGTAAAATGTTTTGGAAAAATGATTCATCCATAACTAAACCTTGAATCCCTTGAATCACTTCTTGATGAGTGATAAGAGTTCAGGTTAGGATTGACTAGGTAGTAAAAGTCAGGTTGAATGATGATAAATTAACCTGTTTATTAAATAGCAGTGTGGAATTGATTGAATACCTCGAATATGCATTTTCAGAATTTCTTGATTCAGCTATTTAATGCAACAGAGTAGGAGAGCTTTGGTGCATTTAGAGGCTACCATTGTCCAGAATTAACACCACTCAAACTGAATATTCTTTTAAGGGTTGATCTTCTGAAGGACAAAAGAGGTGTGTGCCTGACCTTGAAAATCATGATTCTAATTCACCCTTTGTACCAATTGCTTTCTTGTATAAAATGTATTAAGCTGTTTTTTTATCTTGTTCACTTACTCTATTGTGGTTGGTTATTTACATTCAACACTGTGTCAATGTTCTACCCTCTTCTGTGACTTCAAAAAATAAAGTTTCACAATTACCACTACTTAGTAAAATGTTTTTGTGTCTTTTTTATCTTTTTTTGCTGGCTCCCTTGCTCCCATTTCTGGGCTTGTGAAATAATTGCTGTTAAATCCAGTTAGGAATGGTAGTAGGAGACTACTCAGCGTATTTTAGTAGTTACAGGGATGTTTTAGAAGTTCTGTAGATATTTTGCTGGGTAATGAACAATTTTTCAGGGTCAGTAGAAAGAAACAACATAAGTTTTTAGTCCAGATTTTTTTTAATGAGGTACAAATAGCTGCTGGAAAGTTTCTGTGAAACTGCCTGCAAGCCAATAAACAGCACTGGTTTTTGCTTTACAGTTAATAGTAATCCAGTATAGTAGTGAGTTGTAGAAAGGGCTTTAGGAGCAGAAGTTGGAAGCCAGCTATTTCACAGAATCACACAATCACAGGATAGTTGAGGTGGGATAGGGCCTCTAGGCCCATCTGGTCCCAACCCTACTCAAGCAGGATCACCCAGAGCAGGTTGCTGAGGACCATGTCCAGGTAGGTTTTGAAGATCTCCAAAGTGGAGACCCCACACAGCCTCTGAGCAGCCTGTGCCAGGACTCTATGCACAGTACAGAAGGACTTCCTGATGTTTAGAGAGAACCCCTCGTGTTCCAGTTCGGGCCCATTGCTTCTTGTCCTTGCATTGGGCACCACTGAAAAAGAGCCTGGTTCTGACCTCTGCACCATCCCTCAGGTATTTATAGACGCTGGTAAAATCCTCCAAGCTATCTCCATACTGAACAGGCCCAGCTCTCAGTCTCCCCTCTAGGAGGGACGCTCCACTCCCTCCATCACTTGTGGCTGTTCTTCAGGCACTCTCCAGTAGCTCAATTGTAGCTCTTGTATGGGGCAGCCCAGAACTAGACCCAGTATTCCAAGTGTGGTCTCACCACTGATCAGTAGCAGTCTTCTGCATAACAAATTATACCTTTTGGCTATAACAAACAATAGCTTATCTAGTACCAGGGCTTTGGGACTCTGACTTATTGTAATGTGAGATAATTTCCAAGAGGGGAGGTAGAGCAACTCCCATCTGAGAGCCTCCGGCTCCACATTGAAGGATGAACTCTGAAACAAGAGTTGAAATTTAAATAGAACTGCCACCAATTAAAGTGACAGCCTTTGCTGTTCCCCCATATTTAACAACTTATTTCTTTTTAAAAGGTAAAGAAGAGCAATCTCTAATGTTTATGCAGTGTATAGTGGAAGGAAATGCAGTTGCTGGGTCATAATTTGTACAGCGGGAGAGTAACTACTGCTTTTCTCAGGACACAGTGGGAAATTGTAATGTGCCTGCTGTGTTTTGGTACCAGCTGCCCTAACAGTAGTGAACTAAGATTTACTCTTTCGGCATCTGCCTGGAAATACTCAATAGTTTTGGTTTGTTTTTCATTTCAAGCTGCCTTGGGCGCCCTGTGAGGGGAGGGAGGTTTCCCTGTGTGGAGAGCCAGCGGCCGTTGCCCCCGGGCGGGGCGTTATGGCGCGTGCGCGGCCTCCGGTAACGGCCGGGGGAGGCCGTGTGTGCCCTGCTCTCTGAGGGGGCGGCGGCGGCCCCCGGGGAGGTGAAGTCCCTGGGGAAGGGGCAGGGGGCTCCCACGGCCCTGCAGGTGGAGTGAGGGGCGAGTCCTGCCCCGGGGGTGTCCCCGAGGGGGTCGTGATGGGTGCGTGTGGGGCTGAGAGACCGCAGCCGTCCCTGTCTGGCGTGTCCTAACGCTTGAGCCTCCCCGCGTTGGTGTGGTCTGAATCCAGAAATAGGAGCGATGGCAGCTTAACGTTGGCACTGTGGTACTTAAAGGGCAGGGAGGAGCCTGGTCTGCCTCTGGCAGTAGTGGCACGGAGAGCATTTGGTCTCACTGGGCTGCTTAGGGCTGTGAACCTGAAGCAGGATAATTATTGCTCTGCAAGCAACACCTCTGTCCAGGCTCTGTGCTAGGACAGATTCGATTGCTATTAAAAAAAAAAAAAAAAAGATTCTGATTTAAGCCTGAATGCTGTTAACATATTTAAAAGTTACAAGGGCACGTTCTTATGGTAACAAGCAGCTGTTTGCGTTGGAGTGGTGGCCTGTGTTTTCTAAAAAGCAGATTCAGGACCCTAACGACCACTTGCAGTGTTATATTTTTCAGTTTCATGTTAATTGAATCAATCTTTAGTATTGTGTGTACTTAGTCTATTTCATTCACTTCTAGATATAAAAGCTGTTCAGAAGAATACTGAAATAGAAAATGTAATTATCTTCAAATAAATGAGAAGGAGCTGATGGTCTGTCTATGACTATGGAGAATCAGATATTGCTCGATATAAGATCAGTTATAGATGGTGGACTTGTAACTGAAATATTTAGTCAAAATAATCCTTTTATTTCTGAAAATTTTAATCTGGAAACTGCAGTAATAAATAATCAATTTGAAGAAGGATTGTCATCTAGTCAAGGCAATCATTTATGCACTGTAAATGCGGGAGAGACTCTGTTGGATCACTTTAAGTATTCTCCTACCGCTGAAAATCAGAATGCAATAGCAAAAGTTGAAATATATCCACATGGAAACAACAGCTGTGGCAATGAAGATCTTGGAAATTACAAGGAATTAAATCTTCCAGAAGAAGATGAACATACATGTTCACCTTATCTGCCTTCAGATGGTGTCCATTTTCTTTCTTCTGTCATGACACAGCATAAAAATTGCAGTGTTCCAAATTCAAGCGTTTTCTCAGCAGAAGAAACAGTCGATCAAAATGTCAGAACTGTACCAGTAAGATTAAGTGAAATAGGAATTTTGTATGTGCTTATTTGTGCTTGAAATGTGGGGAACTACCACATTAAAACTTACATGAGATCCACATTATGTCTAAAGTTACATCATAAATTTTATACTATAACAAAATTCGTAGTAAATACAGCAATAAATTTATGTTTTGTATTACCATAAATAACATGAAGTGAACATGTAGTTCTGACTGTTGTTTTATATACTACCATTGGTATTAGCAAGTATTAGGTAGTTGTACAAATTACAAATATTGTATTAATTTCTAATTCTACAGGTGAGTCAGTAGACATCTTAAAAAGTATGGTCCAAATGAGCTAACAATTAATTAATTTGCAACAGTAAATTGTGGCCTATATTGTTAAATCTCTGTAGAGAAAGTAGTTTTGTATGTGGTGTACTTTCTACATTTGGCAAAGTTTTTCTGTGTATTTTGAAGGTAATACCTCTGTTGCTTCAGTTACTATCTATAAAGTATTATCTATCATTAAACTTTCTGTGATACTCACAGGACCAAATCCATGTGCTTTATGCAGACTAATCATATTTAGAATACTTTTGTGTGCTTCTATATTTCTTTATGGTTGTACAGTATCTTCTGCAGAAATCCCCTCAATTTGTTTTTGCTCTGTGGGCTGCTATTAGAGGAGCACCAAAGCTTAGTCTGAGAAACTATTTTGAAATCCCAGCAAGGTGCTAGGCTGAAGTCATGTGGCAGCTGTGAGGCTACCTGTGCAGGAAACCTCTCATCACAGAACCTATTGCTTACATTACCCAGCCCTTTGCATTTCACAGTGGCATTTCATCTTGAGATGCTAAAAGTCTACCATGATATTTACCTTATTTACCTTACATGTTTTAGGTTTCTTTCTGATTTCGCGTTATGGTTTAAAAGGATCTCTGGCTTGGGAGTTTCTCTACGCTCATGCTCAATATTATCAGTAGTTCTTTAATAATCAAAATAATCATCTTAAGTCTTTTGACCTTTTGATAAGATTCAAATTTCTCCAGAAAATAGAGGTATCAGTAAGGCACAATGGTTCCTTTATTCAAAATCAAGCTGCAGGTAACAAACATTTGTTAGCCTTGGGTCTTCTATACAAAGGGTCTAAAAATAAGATTTAGAAAAAATCTTTCGGACCAGCTGCCTTCCTATTACCCTCAGAGTTTACCACACTAAATCTGTGTTTCCTTAATCAGTCCTGTTTCTTGAAGGTATTAGAACAAAATTATAATTGGGTTACGCATACTTTTAGTAAAATAAAAAAGCTGATTGGCTGTGTCTGTGCTGCTTACTTACCGTTCCAAACTGCTGTCTATATTATGTGGAGGAAGTAGGGAACATAAAGACTGAGAGCAAATTGTCCAATTCAAACAATCTCAATCCTAATTTGAGACTAAGAAATAGTTGTTTTTTATCTTTTCCATTTTCTCTTAATTTGCTTTATTATTGAAAATACAAAAGTAGATGTTAGGTATGATGCTATTATAGTTACAGGTATATTAGATCTGAACCATTACTACATGTTGAACAGAAAATGGAGAAATAATGTTCACATTTCAGTGGTATCTGGTAATGCTGTTTGCAGCATTTATGTGCTTAATTATATCTTGAAAATGTAAATAATTTATAATTTTGAAGGCCACTATAAATCATTTTTGTTTATTTGTTTGGCTTTTTAAAAATGAGACATTTAATATATAAAAGTTATAAATTAAACATATTAAACATTCTGTTCTTCAGGTGTTTAGACCATTAATACCTCCAGTTGCAGGTGAGAATAACTGTATTTGTTATGACCAATATAAGGGAATCCAAACCAGCCCTATGCAGTCAAAAAACTTGCCAGATTGCTTAAATGGTAAGTGCCTCAAGTGGCTGAGTGGAATTTTTTTTTTTTTCAATAACCTTAGAAAAGCATTTAAATAGCTAAATAACATACTTTCTAGATTTGGAAAATTGCATTATGAGCCATTGAGCCATTTCTGAAAACATTAGTAGAGCTAAGAAGGCTTGGAAGGAAACAAGGTTTGAAATGGATCACCATTTCTTTGTGTATGTTCATGTTGCTTCAACCATGTAGTTGTCTTACTTTTGATTTTTTTTTCCTTGCTCCTATACCCCTTCTCCATTCATTCAGGAGAGTGTGAAGAAAATATTCCTTCTTGCAAAAAAATTTCCCTTTGGATTTTGTCAAACAATGTTTTTATTTCACTTTGAAGTCTGACAAGAGGTGTTAAAACTGTGGTTTGCACTGATACTGCTGATGATAGTAAGCTCTTGAGTTGGTGTATTCTGCCTGTTCACAACCATGCTCAGGGTTAAACCGACTGCTAGATTTGGTCTGAAAGGATAGTTTTTCCTCAAGTCTGAGTGGACCAAGAGCACTGAAGAAAGTTGCCTTCTTTTTTGATGTGGAATGTAGTCTGCTCTCTCTAATGGTATTGAGGAGACTTATTTAACAAATATTCTGTATTTGCAGGGTGATACTTTGTGGCCCGTGTTGTTTTTTGTATCCCTCAAAAGAATGATTGAGTTTCCTTTTTGTGTACCAAGCCTTGTATGTCAGTCAGTGTTAAACAGACAGCCTACTATCATGTAGATGCTATCTAGCAAAGCAAGTGTTCTCAAGTTGTTCTTTCTGGCATATAATGTCCCTTATAATGCATTTAGTCCCGCAGCCATCCTTTGTATGTTAGCAATATACAGTCTTTACAATGGAAGCTGACATATTCATCTGCCTTGCTAACGTAATGTCATTGCTAAATGAATTTTACCAGATGGGCACAATAAACCTTTTAGAGACATCAAACAAACCCATACTGAAGTCTGTTTTTCCCAAGTCTGTCACAAGAGAATATTAAATATTCTTTCATAAGACTGTAATGCCATAGTGACATGAAAATCTGCCTTTATTAACACTATAAATGATCTCTTGGTATAAAAACACTGATCTCTTAGTAAACAAAATATTCTTTATTTTATATACTAGAATCTTCCAGCGGTATTTGTGGCTTACCTCAGACTAATGCTTCTGCCTATGATGAAATAGTAAGTATGCATTTATTTTTTTTAATTTATTGTATTTGTTTGGAATTCAAAGTAGATTTTAAAGCATGGCTACTAAGATGTAATACTTGATGTTTCAGGCTGAGGTAAGAGAGGCAATTAGAAATGTTATTGAGAATTACCGAACAATTACAGAACAATTTTTCAGAGTTCAAATGTTGGCGAATCTGGCTGCAAGTTATTAGCATTGCATGGTGTAGTGGAGGAACCCAGATGTTTACACAGAAATGATACCAACCCTGTGGTGATTATATTCTGTAACTGATAGCAGAATTGTATGCTAAAGAAAATTCTTAACTTATTTATACCACACATGCATCAAAAAATCCTACATAATAAGCCCTTTGTCAAGACTAATAAGACTTCCTCAGACTCACAGTCTAAATTTTATCAAGTACAGTGCTATTTTGTATATAACATATTATTTTCTACTTATCTATACTTGCTAGAAGCAAATATGATAATATGAAAACTACCTCACAAAGGAATCACTTCTAAATAAGTGAAATGAAACCTTGAAACAGAATGTGGTGTTTTATGGTTAGGGAACTGAATCTTAGACCAGCATAGTAGAAAACTAGAGTAAAACAAAACAAAACAAAACAAAACAAAACAAAAAAAAACACACACACGCACAACAACAACAAAAATGCATAACATGCAAAACACTCCCCATGCAACAATTTAGAGAACCAGGAGTCCATCTCAACTAGATTGAGGAGATACAGTACGGTACCTCAAGAACTGCTTCCAGAACCAAACAAAGTGAAAGGGTCAAAAAGCAAACAACTTAATGCATAATAATGAGTTTGTCTGAAAGACTCCAGTCTGTGATTATGCAGCGTTATGAAACGCATTGCCCTTATGAAAACCTTTATATCTTCATGTTAAGAATTAAAGTTTCTTAGACGAAAGCTAATCATTAGTTATTTATTCCAGGTAATCTGTCAGTTGGAAGGAGGTACTCAAATACTCTGCATAAACAACTCTGCCACACAGGAACTAAAACCAGTTTATCTATTGCCCCAGTATCAAGACCAACATAATTATCTTCAATCTGGTAAAATGAAAGTTAAAATTATCTCTAACATGTCAGATAGCAAGCACATCATGGTTAATGTGCAACTGCATGTGTTTATATTCTTACGCAGCGACAGTGGGAGATGAGCCACAGTTAGCATAGCTATCACAAGTTATTACATTATTTTATAACTGAAAAATGCTAGGCACTTCAATGTAATAAGAAAGATGAAATGAATATGTAGAATACAATGCAAGCATAAATATTTGCATACATTTGCATTTACCATAGCTTGCCACCAAGTGTCACTGTTTCTGTATAAAACAAGAGCAGCTTCGAGGGCTCGCAGGTATACTTTAGCCTTGGGATTTAAAATGTCCCACTGATTTTTGCATCATTTGGTGAACTTGAATTACCATCCATTTTTAAGGAAGGTGCTTTCTGAGGCCCTAAAATTAATGGTTTAGCTATTCTGATGTTTGGTGGAGTAATACATTTTCATCTTAGAAGCAATACAACACTTGAGAGAATATTTCTTTACTGAAATATAGCTTCCTCAGAAAGATAAACATGGCATATTTCATTATTTATCACTGTCATTTTATTTATTTAAATTGTTAATAATTATGTATTATTTTATTAACTTCATTACAGTGCTGTATGTTAATGTCAGTGTGAAAAGAAAGCCTTTTAATATTAAGCACCATACATAAACACGTTTCAGACATTTTTATCTTATCAAAATATTATAACTCTATGCCATTATGCCATTTGTTTTTTAATGTTCTTGGTGTCATAGAGTAAAAACAACCTGTGCTCAAATTCCTAGCTTACAAATTGGCGATTTTTTCTTCTTTAAGTTTTTGGTGGTGGTGGTTTTGCTTTTGTTTTGTGTGTGTGTGTGATCAGCTTTTTATTCTTTTTCTTTGCAATGAAAAAAAAAACATTCCTGGAGAGAGAACTTCTAGGCCACAATTCATTCATTCATTCATTGACACAATTGTAGAGTAAGTTTGGTTTCTAAAGTAGATTGTAACAGGAGGTGAAGAAAGAAGACAGACAGTGTCAGGGAAGTAATTTCTTTGTCAGTATAAGAAGTTCAAGCTACCTATTTGCAGGTATGCTTAATTTAAAAAAAAAAATGCAAAAAATAAACTGTATACACGTAGTAGTTCTGCAGTCTTCAGGTAAATATCTTCTTTTCAGATGTGGGCAACCCTGTAACAGCTGTACTGGGGCAGTATTTGCCTGTTTCAGGTAAACTGGATCTTAATGAGCAAGAGGTAAAGAAGCTTTATTCTTTGCATTTATCAAGTAGCAGCATACATTCTTTTTACTTTCCTTAATAAGGGTTATTATGTCTATGTCAGGAATAACAACCATGAATTTTCTAAAGACAGTTTAGTTAGTCTGGACAGATTAGTTTTGCATCCAATACAATTTCTGTTGTGGTTTAACCTGGCCGGCAGCTAAACACCACACAGCGGTTTTCTCACCCTCCCCTCTCCCTCTCTGGGATGGGGGAGAGAAACAGGAAAGTGAAGCCTGTCAGTTGAGATAAAGACAGTTTAATAAGAGAGAAAAATAATAATAACAACAATAATAATAACAATAATGATGATAATAGTACTACTACTAATAATGTATATGAAACAAGTGATGCACAATGCAATTGTTCACCACCCGCTGACCAATGCCCAGCCTAACCCCAAGCAGTCCACTCCCCCCCCCATGGCTAGCCACCCCTATATATTGTTCAGCATGACGTCAGATGGTATGGAATACCCCTTTGGCCAGTTGTGGTCAGCTGCTCTGGGTCTGTCCCCTCCCAGCTCCTGCTGCACCCCCAGCCTGCCTGTTGGCAGGACAGAGTGAGAAGCTGAAATGTCCTTGGCCTGGTGTAAGCACTGCTCTGCAACAATTAAAACATCAGCATATTATCAGCACTCTTCTCACCCTAAGCCAAAACATAGCACCCTACCAGCTACTAGGAAGAAAATTAACTCTGTCCTAACTGAAACCAGGACAATAAAGGTATCACAGAATCATGGAATAGCAGAATGGTTGAGGTTGGAAACTTCTGGAGATCATCCACTCCAGCCCTCATGCCAAGCAGGGTGACCCACAGCACGTTGTGCAGGATGGCATCCAGGCAGGTTTTGAATATCTCCAGAGAAGGAGACCCGACAGCCTCTCTGGGCAATCTGTTCCAGTGTTCTGTTGTCTTCACAGTAAAGAAGTGTTTTCTCGTGTTCAGATGGAACT
The DNA here is from genome assembly GCF_965140915.1 of Aythya marila. Taxonomy (NCBI): domain Eukaryota; kingdom Metazoa; phylum Chordata; class Aves; order Anseriformes; family Anatidae; genus Aythya; species Aythya marila. The sequence continues at coordinate 46,630,458 of NC_139046.1, read as the reverse complement.
TCCCTGTGTTTCAGTTTGTGCCCGTTGCCTCTTATCCCAGTTTCAGAATTTTCTGGAAATAATACCAAAATTAAAAATAGTTTTCCCTGAGAAAAATAAATGTTTTCCAGTTTTCAGAACTTGAATTTTGAATTTAAATAGATTATATTATTTCTCAGAACTGTTATGCAACTCTTTTGGGGGGAGGGAGTAGGAAGGCATATTGGCTTTTACAGAAGAAGGGGACTGTTTTCTTCCAGTAAAATTCTTTACATTCTCCTCATGATTAGGATTTAGTAGTCATTATGTCTGATTAATTCATAATTCTTTCATGTTTCTTTTTTGCTGATGGAGTAAGTGGTAGAAAAGTATTTCAATTTATTTTTAAAAATGAAAACTGAACAGAAGACCAGAAATCTTTGCAGAAGTTTGATTTCTAGTGTGTTACTTCCAACAGAGCTGTTAGCAAAAATCACTGCAAATTTTTACCTGTTAACTTCTGATTTATGTGAAATGAATATGTGATGTCAGTACGAGCACAGCAGATGGGTTGTGAATAGCAATCATTGTCATAAAGGAGGGAACTGAAAACCCAAGGGCTAGAGGAAACAATCAACTATAGAGTTTTTCAGCACTAGAAGTAGTATATCAGCAAATTTGTGCCTAAACATTCTGGCATAGTGATATAGGCTGGACAGCTATTCTTTTCTCTTTAATTTTATCTTCAGTCTGTTGTTCCCTAAATTTCTTCTCTTGCTTTAAATATATTAATTTTCCTCTTCCTTATGGTCAGCTAGATTAATCACCAATTAAAATAACCATGATTTACAGTTACTCACATGCTCAGCCCCTCATTTTACGTGTATTAACAGCATAATCCTATTTGTTCTTCCCTTCTCTCTCCATAACCAGGCTGTTATTAATCGCATATCTGAAGAGACAACAGATCTGCAGTCTGTTTTGTTGGCCTGTGATCTAATTCTTTTTTAAAAATTTGCTTAGTCTTCAACCAATTAGATGTCATATGGTAGATGAACATAATGTAAATTATCAAGTCACTAGCCAGTTTCAGTTGACTACTGGAAATAAAAGCAACTGAACATAGAATTATCAGTATGTTGAAAACAGTACGCTAATACTGCAGCACTGAAAGCTGTTCTTGGTACTTCACGCCAGGGGAAATGGGGATCCTGACATACCGAGCAGTTTCACAGAGGACATGCATGCAATTTTAATGGTTTTAAACTTCTATGAGTTTTATCACTATTCATGGCAAACAAAGCATCCTTGGAGCATTTTCTCAGTGTTACTTTATCTCTTCTAACTCATGAAAGTCTTTTTAAAAACTTAACATAAACTAGTTATATGAATTTTATCTTAAACAGTTTGAACATGGATCCTTACAATCGGCAGCTAGCACTGCCACATTCCAGCCAGAATCAAACGTGCAAGTGAAAGTGCCTTCAGCTGGGTAAGATGAGTGAAACATTTAGTCCATGATGACTTCTGCATTTTATACTGGAAATGACTCCTAGACATCTTTGTGTTACATGGCTGCTTCTCTCTTGTAATACAAATGCAGTTCTGTACAAATGCTTTCTGTGTGTATCTCAGTGGTCATGAAGCCTGTTGGTGGTGGTCAAGGCTGTCTAGCATGCTTCCAGGGTTTCTTAGGATCAATGCAATTGTGGTGTCCATGTGTCTGAAAAACATTTAATTTTCTGAATTAGTGAATATGTTTCCAAATGTAAGTAATGTGCTTTGCCCATATTTCTAACACTAGTGGAATTCTTTTAATAATATTTAATTGGAGATCGTTGTTAAATACAAGGCAGATGCAACCCCAAGGTGAGAGGTGAGAATGCTTTGCAGTTGCTCAACTATCACTGGATTCTGTGACTGGGGGCTGATTTGCCCCAGGTAGAGACAGCTGGTGGGTAGCAGGAGATTACAGGTTATTTAGTCTTCTCTTTTTGTCACCTGCTCTGTGACTCTACATTTGTTAGGTAGCTCCAATAGTGCTGAGGGAAAAAAGAAAAAACAAAACAAAACAAAACAGGTTTTTATTGTTTTAAATGTATAGACTAAATTTCATAGTAGCTGTATTTGTATTTTTTTTTTCTAATTTTTTTTCCTTTTTCAACCTGTGTAGCCTACCTTGTCGTTCAGGGTTTACAAAGTCTAAGAAACCATGTAACTGCACAAAATCTCAGTGTCTTAAATTGTAAGTAATAGTTTATCAACATTTCATAAATGCTAGTAGCAGTGTATATATGAAAGGACAAACATACAATAAATGTATTCCACTGAACAGTCCATAGGTGTCAAAAGTTACTCCTCTGATCCTGAGTTAAAAAGATCAACAGTTTATGTAAACTAATGTTCACACAAGCTCAGAATGTAGTGCAGAGTTTTGGATGACTGAATATAATAAAAAATACGGAAAATACAATAAGAAGCTAGAAGGTAATGATCAATGTGTATCCAGAAAATAATTTATGGAATGTAATTGCTGTGTAGTGAAGCATCTATCTGGCTGCCGTGCATAATAATATATGCATAAATATTATGCGCACAGTATTATTATGTTTACATGCATAAACATTATTTACATAAATAAGATGCATGGAGCCGTGTACATAATGATTACAATTTGATTCATTTGTGGAGTGGGCTTGTTTTACAAAACATAAAATTGAATGAAAGAGAGAAGGATTTTGTATGGTTTTGGGTATGATTATATGACTGAGGAAGGGGACATTTTTCATGAGTAGAAACTATAAATTCTGTCTTGAAATAGAATAACATTTAAAAGCAGTTAATCTTTTCATTTCTTATTTTGCCTTATATGTTAATCACAGATATTGTGATTGCTTTGCCAATGGTGATTTTTGCTGCAATTGCAACTGCAATAATTGTTACAACAATCCGCTTCATGAAACTGAACGATTTAAAGCCATTAAGGTAAAAAAAAAAATACAGACCAGTATCATCTTTGTGAAAAATACGTATGAAAAATACAGAAGTATTGTTTTTTCTCCAGTAAAATTCCTTGAAATGTTATTTTTATATTAAATAGCACTGTGGTGTCTCTATATTTTTCTTACATAAATAAATACCTATATATACATATTTAATTTCCTTTTATAGAACTTCTGATACTTTGGATTAAAACTGGTGGTATGATAACTGAATGATAATTTTCATTCTTGGAAGGAAGTATGGAACCCCAAGTTTAATTTCAGAAATGTTTTCACTTAAAGGAAAATTTATTGTGTCCCCAAATTAGAGGAATTTAAAGGAATTAGAGGAATTTAAAGGAATTTATCATTATCCAAATTATTATTCTCATTGACAGATCTTCTGCAATTGTCTGTACCAGTCTTTCTGGTTGATTTATTCATGAAAGATAGAGTACTATGGGGGCTGATTTTTGTTTGTGTTTCAAACTTCAAAATCTGGGCAATAATTTAATCTTAGACGTATATATGTCTGTTATGTTTTGTAAAGTTTAGAGTGAAAATGAAAGGTCTTATTCTACTGCTGATACTTTAAAATTAGGATATATTAATGGCTTTGTTATTCTTGCATGCAACTCTCCAGAGCTCTTTTGTATCATTCAGATAATCTCTGGATTGTAGAAGAATTTGATCTAATTAGATTTATTACTTTGCTGAATTCGACCAGTGGAAGCTACATCAGTTTTTGGGATCAATGTGCAACAACTGGTTTTCAAATCAAATGCTCTTCAGTAGTTGTACTGATGGGGTTGTTGACGTCTGTTGATGACTGTCTTTCACTGTTGCAGATGGCATCCTGGTAGAGAATAAGAGATCTTGTCTGTGCCTGAGGAAAGCATACTAGCTTCTGTGTCATCCATAAATATTGGACATAAAGTGTATAGAATCCCTTTAATCAGCCTTTTAGTAGTCCATGGCATTTGTGAGGTCTTAGGATGTGAAAAAAACTACATTTCCAATGGAATATCCAATGCTGATTTCATTGAATGTTCTTGTATTGGAACATTAATAAATATCATTAATACTCATGAGATGTACGTGACCATATGTGCACTATTTTTCACTGGCAACTTTTTATTTCTGGTGAAAGTAGGGTCAGCAGTGAGACAAAACCAGCCCCAAGTGAATAGCAGATGGGTCATTTAGGATATTATTTGACCAATTTGAGTTGCTTTCTGTGATATAGCCCAGTCAGCTTAATATTCTGGAATCTTTGAATTTCTGCTTTCACATGCTGTAGAAGACTCTTTTATATATGTTCTTCATGTCACCAAGGATGAGTAGAAAGTAAGAAATTCGTAGTTAAATATTGCACGGCACTCTTCAAGTGTTTCAAAGTATGTCTTTGAATGTCTCATAATTTAACATTTTTTGTTTCAGGTCTGTCTCGATAGAAACCCAGAAGCTTTCCTACCAAAGATTGGGCAAACAAAACTGGGAGAAGTTAAACCTCACCATAACAAAGGATGCAATTGCAGGCGTTCAGGATGTCTCAAGAATTATTGTGAGTGCTTTGAGGTGAGTCAGGTGAATTTTCCTATTGTTGATTATTACTTTAACATTGATTTTATTTTGTAACTAGTTCTTTCTTTGAATTGTTGATCATAAAATTTTTTGAACATAGGAGTCACAGTCTCATTCTTGCCATGTCTTTAACTTCAGAGAACTGAATCTAGCTGAAGTTGATGAGTTAAAAGGCCAGCCAGCTTGCTGACCAGAACACTCTTGCCCCGCTTGGTCAGGTGCACCCCATCCTGTGTCAGCATTGCCCTGTCTCTTAAAAGTATGTTTGAGATCGTAGAACCCAAAACCTTGAGCACGGCACCAGCCATGCAGCCAATTGTTCACTTGGTCTGTTCATCTCCTTCTTCTTTGGTCCCAGCCTCCAAATGGGAAGATGGAGGAGAACATTGCTTGTACTCCTGATCCCTTTAACATCTTTCTGAGGGACATAAAGTCCCTTTTGATATTTTGGAGTCTCTGTGTTGCAGCCTCATTAGATCCTGCATGAAAGAGTAGGAATGGGTGGTAGTCTTCAGGCCCCAACAGGCTTGGAAGACTCTTCATAATATCATGAATGCAGGCAATGTTTTCTGCCAATCCAGGTAGCTTTAATGCTCAATCCACAAATTGAAGGGGAGCAGTCTGTGATTTGTCTGTGTACAGGGCAAGGGAGTATCACTATTCTCCACAGAGAATCCTTGGAGGGAACTGACTTGCTTCCTCAAATTGATACCGACAGTCTCACTCTGAGAATATAGACCAGTATATCTAGAATAAGTCCCTGGTGATATAGGTCTAGTCGTTCTTCAGTTGTATGTTTAATTTAAGTTTTATATAATTTTTATACAAATATTCTGTATTTGCCAGGCTAAAATTATGTGTTCCTCTATTTGTAAATGCATTGGTTGCAAAAATTATGAAGAAAGTCCAGATAAAAATCCACAGCTGACTGCGCTAAACTACATGGACATAGGAAGTAATGAAGGAAATAACCCAGTTTTAACATCAGCATTGGAAATATTACCAAAATTGGAGAAAGACAGGTGAATAGTTGGAAATAGTAATGCATAACCCATTGGTCTATCTTCAGTAATGTGTCATGTAACCAGTATCATATTTACCTAAGAAATAATGACTAAAATGACAGGTGGTTTGTATAAAAGGAATTACCTTCACACAGCTTTTTCCCTCTTAATTAAATAAATACATAAAGGGGAGACTATTCCTATCCCTTAGGAACGTATTATGGAGACTTCAAGGACTTACGTATTAGTTCTGCTTTAAAAACAGAAGTTAGTTTTGTGTTGATCACATAATTAATTATCTTCATAATCCCTTCCAGTTCATTCATTTCTAACAAAACCTTTCCCAAAGAAGTAGTAAGAAAATTGTTTTTATTATGTTTGTGGTGTTCAGACAATAATAATTTTGAAAATATTTGAATAATTTCTGCTGTGGATAATGTATAGATGGGGTAGATGATGTCAAATTATGCCTTTATTTGAATTGCATAAAAGAAAGAATAATGTTAATAATGTAGCCGAATACGATGTTAACAACTGGTAGTTTAAAGAGTTTATTCAAAGGAAGGGGTGGTAAAATGCCATTTCGGGAATCCTTGAGGAACTTGGTGCTGTTTTCTTTGCCAGCAGTAGGCTGAATTTACTGTTAGTACCTTAGTTAAGAAGTTTGAAGTTTGTCTTTTAAATTATTTTCTGTATTTAAAATGGATATATTTTATACTAAATTATTTTTTCTCTGTCAGACTGAGATATCTATCTTGGGAAGAAGTGAAAGCAACATGTACTTGTCTCCTGGTGCAAGCTGAAGAGGCAGAAAAACGAGGATACTCTGACTGTCTAGGTGAACGTATGATCATGGAGGAATTTGGGAGGTGTTTATCCCAGATTTTACATGCATAATTAAAACCTGCAAGACTGAAGGTTTTCAATAATTTTCCATGTATTACAAAGCCAATGAGTATTAATATGGATATATTGTCAGTCTCCACAGTGCCGCTGCTTAATGATCTTACCTTGATCTTTCATAGGACTAATTTCATTGACTTCTCATGAATTCTTTCTGGGTTATGCTGGTGTAAGTGAAATCCATGTAATATCCAACATTTTTTCAAGTAACTTAATACAAAAGAAAGTTTACTACATTTCCTACTAAAAAAGATTTTCTCTGTACTTACGATTTTCTGAAGAATTGGCCCAGTCTTTACCTAGACTCTAATTAAAAGTCAGTTTAACTTAAAATGACTTTGGATGTTTTTGAGTAGACATCCAGTAGAAACTAAGTAAAAATTTCCTGTCTTGTTTTGGTTATTATGTGAATGGTGAAGCAATTTAATTTCCAGTGGTAGTAGGTAAATCTGCTGTGTTTAGCTTTGGATCTTCTCTGGTTTGGCAACTCATTTCTCCTGTCTGCTGATGTACTATTTTTGGAAAAGAGAGCAACATTGTCAATTGGTTTGGTGTTCATTGTTGGAAAAAAACATCTAAAACAATACTGGCATCCTTTTCTTAGTGCCACTCTCCCTCCTCCTCCCTCACTTCCTACTCCCTCCCCCTAACTTTTTTCTAACAGTGGCTTTAGTAGACATAGAGCCTGTCTAATAAAAAGTAGGAATTTGACGTCCTTTTTTCTCCTATCTTAAAGTACAAGAGTATGTGACAGAAAAATCTTTTATGAATCTTTTAAGATTATGAAATCTTATGAAAAGATTTTATGAATCTTTTATACAGAATTAAAATTTGCTGAAACCTAGATTTGCAATCCAGTTTCCCTTAAAGTTTTGAATAACTTTTGTTTGTTTATTTATTTTTGGTATGTTTAAAATCTAAAATGCTACACACTCAGTATGTATAAAAACTAAAATGTGTAAAATTTTCATATCTTCTCTGTGATATGTTTTCTGCTTCTCATTCTCATTGTTGTTCAATTTTATTTTCTCCAGCAGGAGTAAGCTATTTGCTGCCATATTGTTATCTAAATGATTTGACAGATTATATCAAAAATAATGCTGTTTGGTTTTAGATGTATTTATGCTAGGTTAATAATATTTGCTTGAATATTTCTGACTTTTGTGCTGAAAAGAATAAAGATATTCTCCATGTCATGTTGATTCATTAAAAATAACCTTGCCAGAATAGTAGGTAAGAATTCATGCTATTTAAAAATAAATAAATAATAATAGCCTTTATTTTTGTGGGGAATATTGGAAAATTTTAGTAGACACAGGAAAACATTTGTGTCATTTTATAAAATGCTGTCAAATTTTCATTTGGAGTACCAAGTACAGTTCTGGTCATCTGTGCTTAAGAAAGATAAAAGTTAATTTGGAACAGGTGCAGTTCTGAGAACTGGGATCAATGTGTGTGTGTGGAATATCTATCTTTAGAAACAAACAAAGGAGATTTTCTGCTTTATCTAGGCAAATGAAGGCAGAGAGGAGATACGATGACTCTTTATAAATAAATCCAGTGTATAAATATCAAAGAGGAATAGAAGCCATTTTAGATAAAAGATGTGAGTACAAATCACATACATTTAGAATGGAAAATAAACTCTCGTAACCATTCAAGGAGAAAGGGGCAGAATACTCTTCTGGATATAGTGTGGGCCAGGAATCTGAACAATTTAAAAATAGAACCTCATAAATATATGGAAAGAATTGCATAAATAAAATATTTTTCCTGGAGACAGTATGTTATGTCTGTCCTACAAGAGTTTAGGTTCTTGTACATTGGCATATTCAAGAGATTTTTAAAAGCAGAGCCAGTAGATTATGTTATATTTGCCTTGCATGAATCTCATACTTAGCTTCTACTACTCAGCTTTGGGACCCAGAGAAACAATACTTCTTGCTATGTTATTCTTAGAACCCCTAAGTACTGAACATGAACAGATGCTGAGGCAAGAAGACTGACAGACTGTATTCACTTTCTCAGAGGTATTAGAATGCTAAATGTGCAGGCCTGAATTAATCACTTTGGGATCATGAAAGAATTTTCAGCCACATGAGACAGGAAATTCAGGGGAATTTGTTTTGTTGTTTTCTTATGTAACGTAGGTCTACCTAGGATTTTTATTTTTTTTAGTTTATTTTTAGTTTTAGTTCTTAATGTTCTGCCAGTTCAAAGTCATTTGATGTTGCTGGTGCCCTCAGTCTCTGACTCTTTCTGTGGCACAGTAAGTACTGTTTTGAATCTCTTATGTGTGAAATGTACAAGAAATTGCTGGCACATTTGGGAAATGTAACATGGATGTTCCATGGGCCCTTCTAAACCGAACACAGACAAGACTCAGCAGCAGCAAGGGACTATGTTTGAAGATCCAGCCCCTTGTGCCTACAAACCACACCAACAATATGCATGGTACCTCATCAAAAAGAGCAAACTAGCTCTTGTGACTGTAACAAAATTAACCTATGGTCCTATTTGTTGCCCAACAAGTCCATAGTGATGAAGTAAATGAAATGTCATACCAGGAATTTAAATCAGTGAGTCAGCATCACCATGGTATATAGCTGGGGCCGGTTGTATCAGTGAAGTAATTCAGAAAGGAGCAAAGGCCTGAGCTTAAATTGAGCTCCTGAGTGATAATGGAGCCCCCATCAAGGATTCCCATAGCACTGGGGTCTTAAGAATACAGTCAGAACAATAGTTTTATTGTGCTGTTCCAGGTTGTTTTGATTAGGCACAGATCTCTTCAGCAGGGACCCATTTTACTCCCTCTCAAATAAACAGCCCACCACCATTTTATTCTTTTACCATTATTCCCAGTTTTACTGATTTTTTTTTCCATCCTCGTTTGATAGTTTCATCCTTGCCATTGACCCCACTAAGTCAGAACATGTCCTTTCACTGTCTTTTCAGTTTTCACCCAAAGGGAGTTCCTGACTCTGCACTTTCAGCATTTTACATCTAGAAATTTGTTCTGTTATTATCCTATTAGTTTAGCCCCAGGTTGAGGTTGGTCTGCTGACTTTTAGCCCTTCCCTTGTCTACAGAATCTGGCAATTTCTAACATTGGTGCCCTGTTGGGTTAACCCTGGACAGGTCTGGGCATCTGTATGCATACTTAACAAGTAATGAATATTACTGAAAGTGATGAACTTTGTACACACTTAAAATTGTTAGATTAATTGCATTGTATTTTACTGCACTGATAGCAATAGCTTACTGTGTGATAGAACTCTAGGATAGTGTCATCATTTGATCTCTGTCTTTAGGTGATTTTTCTTTATTTTTATTTTTTGGTTGCAGGAATTAAAAGGAAAAAAGGAAAAAAGAATTACAATAGCCATTGCAGTGAGAATTGTATAAGTGTTTGGTATTTGGCGCATGTCTGTATTTCTGTTTCTGAAGTAAAGCAATTAAGTCACTTCATTCTGCAGAGCTGCTTGTAATCAATGAATAGGGTACCTGTACACAGATGGTCTCCATCCCAAATATTGCAGCATGGCAACCTGCTGTAGCATACTTTGCTGTTTACTCATTAGAGTTCTTTTTTACCGTCCTAGTCAGTAACTAACGAAGCTATGTCAGACAGGCCTTCTGAGAAGTGCTAGTAGTTAACAAATGTTATTAATTCATTGCACAGCACAGAGCTCTGTGTTACAGAAAGGGCATGGTTTGTGGCTAAGGAGCAAAATGGAGACTTCGGGGACCTGAGTTCTCTTCTTAGCTCTGCTCTAGACTTCCTGTCTGGTCTTGAGAGAGATTCACTGAATTTCTGTGGCTGTGATTTAGGGAAAAGGGCCTTCTTGAATTATAGTTCTTGTCTGTTCTGTAAAGCAGAATAGCAGACCCCCTTACTGTTTTTCTTTAGTCTGCCAGTTATTTAGGTCTCAGTCCATAAACAATCCAAAGTCTCTCCCTTTACTTCAGTAGGATCTTAGGCCTTTAGAAAGAGTCAGGAATATCTGATCCGGAGCACGGACCTAACACAGTGGGGCCCAGATCCCAGTTGAGGTGTCTACTGTAGTAAAAATTACAGCAATACTGCTAACATGTGAAGGAGAGGAAGAGGTATATGGTGAATTTGCAAAAAACAGTAGCATATCCTATAAGCATACCCCCCAAAATAATGCTTCCATAAATCTTCATTGGAGCGTGGATATTTGCCATTCAGTATTATCCACTTCAGAGACCAAATGTGACTCATTATTAAATTACTACAATCTGTGCTGATGTAGAAGCACCTCTGACACATCTCATTGTGAGTCATTTTTTCAGAGTAATTGCATTAGTAATAGCCGATTACACAGCAATCTTATGTTCCTACAAAATTAAGGTAATTACTGCAGCTAGAAACACATCCCTCTGTATTCTGTCCTAGCAAGGAGGCTGGTAAAAGGCAATGTAATGCTTCAATTCTTTGTAACAAGAGAAACATTAAGGTATAATTACATTATTTGGATGGGGGAGGGGAAGTTTTCACATTTGGACAGAACATGGAAACAAAGTCATAGTTTTTAGCCACAAATTCCTGCTACCTAAAGGCAAATAAATAAATAAATAATAATAATAATAGTTAAATAATAATAATAATAATAATAAAAAGATCTTTTGTGTTTATGTTAACCAGTATGGAGGAAATGTATTTGAAACAAGTGAATGAGGTTCTGTTCTGTACTTTGAAAATCACAGTTTTCTGTCTTTGAAGTAGATTTATTATGCAAAATGTGCATTTTTCTTTAAACTGGATGGTCCAGAGAAGCTGGTATGGATTTATTTTTACACTGAGGTAAAATAGGTAAAAATTTGTTCACATGGCAGACCTGAATACCAGCTTCTAATTAGTCTGTGTGCTAGAGAATTTGTGTTTGAGTTTTTAAATTTCTTTGTGTTTTGGGGGGAAATGTGACATTTCACATTTTCTCACATTATTAGATGTTTAATATAACAGGTGAGGAACAATGGACAGGCCATTCCCTGTAAATTTAGCTAAGCAATTCAATCCTAAATAGTCTAGAAGGGATACTGAAAAGCTGGTATTATGCAGCGTCAACATTCATAGACAAAGGATGCCACTTGGTTGTTTGAGACCTGCAGCTTGGGTTGGTGATGCTTGATGCAAGTTCTGCCTGCAAATTTTACTTTCTCTTGCCTTAATATGTCATGTTTGAATTGCTGGGTGCAATCTGATAGCCGTGGAGTAAGAAAGAGGTGAAAAAGAAAAAAGAAAAAAAAGTGGTGGAATATACAAAGTAAAAAAATAAAAAGAACAATCTGGTGCTCCAAATTGCTTTGATTACAAAGCCCAGCACCTGAGTACAGATTGCTCAGTTAACACAACAGGTGGGAAAAGAGTCAATTTAAGCTAAATTCCTTTGATGCAAGCATCTTAGCAAATGTTGTATGTAGTTGTCATTTATTAGCCATATTTATGGTGAAAAGAATGGCTCCTTTGAAATGACTAGAAATCAAATAGGATCAAAGTAACTACATCAAAAATAATTTTATTTATTTATTTATTTATTTATAATGATGAGAAGTGATAGAAGAAAATACGATACTGCTCTGGTATAGGGCTTCTCCCAGCAGGACTGGGGACAATAGAAAGCTATTTCAGTGTGGAGTTGTCCCTGTTTACATGTTTTTCACTTTGATATCATTAATCCAGACTCACTTCATTGCTTATCTTTTCTTTTATGCCTTGTTTAGAAGCCTATTAAGATTTAGATACTGTAAAAAGCAGAAACAGGTAATTCATGAGAGATTCTGACTGCAGTGAGTAAAATAATAATAATAATAATAATAATAATAATAATAATAATCAGAGGTTGCTGCAGGTCTGCCATGATTTGAAAGCTGTCAGTGCTAGTGATGATATAATTATGGAAGGGCATAGGTTATGTATTGTCCAAGTCTGGTAATGATATCTGAATTGTTAATAGAGCTCTGTTAGTCACCATTATTTGTAAAAATTAGAGTAGCAACAAAAACATTGGTATTTGAATTTATCTGTTTTATTTATTTATTTATATTAAGGGGAGTGCCATAGTACTTCTCTGTCTCTAGGAGTAAGTTTATGTTGTTGATCATTTCTTTTGTTTGTTCCAATCACATGTACACACACATGTTTTTTTTCTAGCTTTAGTAGAAATGCATAGGCATACATCTTTTTTTGTCTCTTCTATGTTTTAACATTTTTCCTTCACTTAATAATTTATTTTTAAAAAATCCTGGCCTTAATCATTCTATTTTCCCCTAAATTTAAGCTGGTGTACCAAACCAGGGAATAGATCTTCTGCAGAGTATGTAATTCCATGGAGTTAGAACTACCGACACCAGAAAACAATATTTCTATTTTTCAAGGATTTTGCTTTTAATATGATGAAAAACATCAACAAAGAAGTAGCTATAACTAATATACACTTGTAAGTTATGAATGTTATTCTTTAAAAATTACTTTTTAAAAATACATAAAAATTGTCTAGATTAAGTTTGTAATACTGTTCATCATTGTCAGTGGCATATCTCCTGCCATCTAGTGATAAACAAGAGAAACAAGTCAGAAAAACTGTTCCAACACAGCATCCAGTTCAAAGCAACAGGCATAAATTGTATGAAAGAGACTGGGTCCAGACAGAGGAATAATCATGCAGCTAGTACAGAACATCAATGCTGACTTCAAAAGACAAGGCTCTGCTCCTGTCTCAGATAACCTGAAGGTTATTGCAGTAACCATGAGTTGAGATTTGCATTGCTCAGGCAATTGATTAGATTAAATCGCCCAAATTCTTCTTGTAGTGTTTTAAATAAAGAAATGACATGGTACGTGGGGTCTGGTCATCAGTATGGGACAGAAGATAACTGGGTAAGTGACTTCTATTTAGCTAAACTTTGGCAAGATGAATTCTGCCCCTACCTCAACTCAGTAATATCATTACTCATCAATATCATAATCAAAATGCATGTCAGTAATGCAATTAAATAACAATCTTAGCAGGCTTTGTGATGCTTTATAATGGAATTACTTATTTCCACCACGTGTATGTGGAGTGTTTGGAGAGTGAAAAGTACATAGTACAGGTAAAAGGATGATATTTCACATGAAAACTCACGTCTCCTTTTCTCTGTAAAATCTGCACATTCTGTATGGTGGCTATAAGAAGTGTGGATATGAAGAAGAAAGAATGTGAGAACTCAAATCACTTCTTGCAGAAAAATCTATTCTGGGAACTTGAAGTCAGCTCTGTAGTTTAGTGTGATTAGAACTAGAAGATGTCTGGTTTATGTTTCAGAGATTCTTTCCCTTCAGGTGCCACTCTCACTTGTGTATGTACAATAGAAATGAGTAACCCAGAATGTATCTTCCAAGATCATAAAATGAGCAACAGTTACAACATCCACCACAGTTATTTATTGACAGCTCCTTTTCATCTTCAATTCACAATCACTACTTTGTCTGATGTGGTTTGGAGAAGAGTCTTGGTTTGCAGGCTGTACTTAGATTGCAGATGAGGTCAAGGTAACTATTTGTCTGAAGGTATTTTCAGAGTCAAGGTAACTATTTGTCTGAGGGAATTTTCAGAGCGATGTATGGTGGGAAAAGAATGGTACTTAGCTCTGAGGGGCCAGGGTCTTTAGCTGTTATTCCTCTGAACTGATTCAATTTTGGGAATCTGTGATATAGTTTCTTGTGAAGAAGTAGGAGGAACCATCGGCTGTTTACAGCTAGAAAGATGATGTGAAATTCTTTGGCTAGGAAGCATTTATGAGAGCAAAGTCTGTAGATGATAAGATTTTATGCAAGCTAAAAAAAACTAAAACTTTAGCTGCAAGTTTTTAGAAGGGAACGTGCATATGTTTTTTGTTTTTGTTTTGTCATGTGGCTCTTGTGACACTAGATAAATAATTCTGAACTAAGCATTTTGTTGCAGGATTTTAAATGCCAGTTCTCATTATTTTTAAGGCTAGCTAGTGCTAGCCTTGCTTTAGTGATACTTAGAGGAATCTTCATAGTAAGCAATCATCTTATTATATTAATAATCAGGCAAAGACAAGTGCTTGTAAGTCATAACTGAAAAGAATTTGAAGTTTTCTTCTGTTTGCCAACAGTATGTCACTGAGTAGGCAGCCCCTCTAAAAATACCTTTGAAAACAAGACATTTGAATTAATAATATGCTCGAAGAAGAGAGGCTTAATCATCTACTCAGTATCTTTGGATTCGCTCCAGAAATTGAGGACTACATCTGACCTACTCTTTTGACTTTAAGGATTTATGTGCAGTATTTCAAGAACATTTCAGAGTGATTGATGGCCCAAGAGTTACTGCTATAATGCTACCTGCCCTTTGAGTTCCAATGTCTGAAGTTGGACTTGCTTAAGGAGTTTTATACTAGGCTAAGACATTATTAGAATGATCTTCAGGTGGTTCAGCTTGAAATAAAAACATTTCTGAGGTGCACACACAATATGTCTGAGGTAAATTTAACTGGTCATAGGATTATTCTTCAAAGTAGGATAATCTTGGGCTAGCATCAAGATGTCATAATGCCATATGCCAGTTGCCTCTCTCTCACTGGGACAATGAAAGGAAAGATGAGCTGCAACTGCATCTTCCACAGGCTTCCTCATCTACTATCCAGGTCCAGAAAACACAGGCAAATGCATTCCTATGCAGCAAAAACCTTGTTCAAATGTAATTTCCTGTGGTGAGGCAGGAGAGTGTTATTTTCAAATCTGGTATCAGTTCAAGGCCTAAATGTATCACTACACATGCTCTTTAGTTCTCAAACTGGTAATATCCTGACAAATTGAATCTGATGTTATTTTTCTCTAGCAGTGATTACAGTGCTTTTTAGGCTTTGTTTTAACCTAATGTTTGTCTTTATTATGTGTGTTCAATTACGATTTCAGAGAGTTACCAGGTATGTGATAAATAAGTTACTGAAACTGTTCCAAGAAAAATGGGCAGTTGTACAACTATTTACCACTCTGAAACAGTGACTTCATCTGAAAAGACCTGATTGTTTTAATAACTTCATATCTTGCTTTAAAACATTAAAGATATGCTGGTGTTTTGCTCTGCAATTCCAAACATTAAGCATATGCAAAATCCTGAACTTAAATATGAGCTGTTTTTAATTTTTATGTAAAAGCTTTGCTGCCCTAAGAGCACAAGATTCATTCTGAGTCATCACACATAGCATTCTGTTGTTTATAATGGCTAGTTGCAGATATTTATAGAAAACCGTGAGGAAAAAGGCAGTTAAGGAATTAGACTTCTCTATCCTCTGAGTCTCAAGAGGTCACCAGTGTTAAAGAATGCATCTAGATAAGCAGGTTTGGTAATCAGACAGCCTCCATCAGGGATTAGATTTTAATCTGTCCATATATTTGATGCAGTCTTTTGTTGTAATGAGCTCTTCAATGTGCTATGACAAAGTATTTCCATTAGCCTAACTTGACCTCACTAACTTTTGCGTTATGAGAAATGTACAAATATTGTTCCATATTGACTTTTTCTCCCTATTTGTGATTTTGTAGAACTGTCAAATTTTAATAATCTGTTTGTATTCCTTCTAAACAGAAGCTATCTGTTGTATTTAATTTCTCCTTCTAATGGAATCTACTCCATACTTGGCTTTCTCAGTACCTGTTCTACATCCAGAACTGTATTACCAGTTCTACAAAGGGAATTGTTTCGTGATTTTTGTAATTTGGGGACCATTTTGGGGACTGCAGAAAACTTCAGGTCTGATTTTTAACATTTAATACCCTTTGTTTCGTCCATAGCTTGTAATGAGAAATAAGTAAGCATTTTGCAAATCAAGGCTTTTATTTTTTCCATGAACCAGTCTGCTCAGGCTATGAGATCTTTTCTGTTTCTAGTCTGGACTTAATTAACTTATGTTTTCTTCAGTTAAAACAGACTTTGAGAAGCACTCCTCTAATGATTTGTCTGTCTCACTCCACTGATCTGTGTGACGTGTTGTTAGGCAAAAAAAAAAAAAAAAACAATAACAACAACAAAAAAAAACCCTACCACAGAGGTTTTAATGTTTATTAGTTCTTTGCACAATTTCATTTCAGGAAAGCCTTCCAATTTACTGAGGATCACATCACACACACAGTGTTAAATGTGCTATCTAAAAGTTTATTCTTTGAGGGGAAAAGTGAAAAGGTTCATTTGTATGTCCTTCAAGGTCACGGCTGAGATAACTCAGTGCAAGAAATATCAGGGTCCCACGTGTGAGCACACTGCTTTGTTGACTATTAAATATCATACTTCCTATAGAGGATAGAGGGGTAGGGTAACTTCTCCCTGAGGAGGTTAGCTTAAGCTATCCATTTGTTTTATAGACAGAAACCTGCACTGCACTAATGTGAATTGTATTGACAATTGACAATGAAGTGAAATTAACTGTTCTCCCACGTTTCAGAAAAAGATGAACTCTAATGCACAAAATATCACTGTGTGCAGCGATGTACATCTTGCAAACAGTGAAAATAGGATTGCTTTCTATGTCTGGACTGTTGCGTGTTAAATTCAGCATACCTTACAGTTTAATTTTTCTGCTAGCAGATCTGCTAACACAGAAACAGTAATAAAGATGGTGGGAATACAGAAATAACTTTTCCTCCCCCAAAATGGTCTAGCTGAAGTTATAAAAATGAAAGAAAATAACAATTTTCCGCAGCTGATCTGCTCATACTTAGTGGCAATATGAATTCAGGAAATTTAAAAGAGAAAAATCATATCCCCAAGGGGAAACTTTGGTTCATTTTAACTAACTAGAAGGATCTACGTTTCCAGGAACTGGATTATGGACAAGAAACATAAACAGACCGACCCAACTCTGTTGTGTAGATAATTGTGTGTGTCTGCTGATCAGTTCTTTCTTATTTATTTATTTATTTATTTATTTATATATATATATATTTATTTTTTTTTTTAATTGAGCAAACCCAGGATGATATTTCATGAACTAATCTTCAAAGTGATGAAGTCTGGCCTCTGACTTTCCTATATTAAAAAGAGTTGTTAAAAAGAGTTTTTATCAAAATAACTTTTATTAGGGTTAGCAATAAATTGGTTTATTCAATATCTAAGCTGCCAAATCCTGGAAAGTGGAACAGTGATGATTCTCTCTGTGTTAACTGTCTCTTCCTTTCAATTTAGCAGCAGGCTATAATTTTCCTTGTCCTTCTCTGTAAGCACAGTACTTTCTCTTTTTGGCTCTTGCGTTCTTTCCTATTGTGAACTCTTTCTCACTGCAGACCTTTTCCTTCCTGAACACCCCCATCTTTTTTTGTTGTTGTTTTGTTTTGTGTTTCCCAAATTTCAGGCACTTAAACTACTGAAGTAGCAAAAATGTCTTGGTTGGTTGTTTTTCTGTATAAATACGTTTCCCCTCTCTTGGGATAATTTGCTCCTGAGAGTTTAATAGTGTTTGTTACTTGCTTGCCCCTTATGCCTTATACTGTATCCACAAGTAACTCCACTTACCAGATCCCAGGGGAACACAATGCTATTATTCTGCTTGGTCTTCTGCTTCCTTTCGTTAGAAGAGTGATTGCTTTTACCCTTACTACCTTCTAGCTGTATCAACCTACTCCACCTGCTAATATTTTTTCCCTTTTTGAAATTGAAGTCAATCTCCTCGCTCTCTAGCTGTCTTACAGATTGTCAGGTGTTTTCCCATGATTATCAGGTATAGGCCTCAATCCTTCAAATGTTTCAGTGAGGCACTGCAGAAAGTCCACTGTCCTTGGCCAAGTTTTTAATGTGCTACTATATCACAGCTCTCTTTCTCTTCCTGTGCTTGCTTTAAACAAATTTTCCACCCACCTCCTGCTGACTTTCAGAAGGGGACAGATGAACTGTTGTTACAGACAGTCCCAAATCTCCTTTTTTTTCTTTCCTATCTTTTCCTAAGCAAACTGAAGCAATCTCTAACAATTTGCTCAAACAAGCTCTGATAATGTAATATCAGTTGTAGCTTTGATCTTTTATTAATAATTTAATCCCATTCACATCCACCTCACACACTAATGCTAGCCTAATTGTTAAAGAGAATTGGCAGGCTTTTCCCCTGTACCCGCTCATTAATCCTTTTCTGCCTACTTCAGCTCAGTCCTCTTTTGATACTCTTAATGCTGGATTGACTGGATTTTGATTATCTCTCCATGGTAAATACAAAAGGAGTATCAGATAAATTATGACAAATTAAGATGTAACTTTCTAAATTGGTTTCTGTGAACTAGCTATTTCAGAAGATCTGTATTGTGATGACCATTCGGGACAATAAGCACTCTAATAACACTAATAATGCAACAGAATATGAAATGTATTCACTGCACAGAAGAAAGATGTGGCATTTGCCTATGCTGCTTATGTAAGGAAAGAGCTGAGGGGGCACCCACAGTTCTTTTAATCTCTGTCAGAATGATCCCTGAAGAGCTGTTAATCTTTTCCAGGTAGCCTATCTTGAGTATGTATAGCCATAGTGAGGAATAGAAAGCAGGCAGCTCTACACGTTTGGATTCTGCATTCATCTGTGTACAGCACTGATTTCTGGAGACAGAGCTAATTCTGCTTATTCCTGTTTAGCATACTGCAGGACCATGCTGAAATCCTTGGTCTGAGAAGCAGGTCCATTTGGCTTGTGAGGTGTGGATGTCTCTGTAGAGCATCCCATTGTACATTGCAGACAAATTTTTAGTATAGCAGGAGTTCAGGATCCCCTCAGAATGCCAGGGCCCAGAAACTACCTCCCCAACAGCTCCTGGGGATTTGGCTGCTTAGATGTGGCACAGGTACTCACATGAATAACATGTTTTTGAGTTCGATCCCTATGGTAAAGAATGTGCAAGGAGCACTTATTAACCACAAATTCGATAGCTAGAAGACGAGTGAAAAAATTAGTCACATGATACAATCATTTAATTATCACAGATAATTGATGTAGTCATTCTACTTCATTTGGTCAAGTTTAAAAGGCCTTACTTATGAGTGTTTTTCTCTTTATTATTTCTCACTGAAACATAAGTAAAGCATCCAGACGGCCACTGCACAAGATTCTTGTGTTTTTTCTTACCTGCCTTTATTCCACTGATGTCTTTAATTTTTGTCACTCTAATACAGAGACAAAATTTTGACAATTTGCAGTAGATATGACATTTAGCCACTGCATTTCTCTCTAATAGTAAACATGCAATGCTTTATTGTCTGTTTTCACTTCCTAGTTTGTAAAGACTCTACTGGTGTTTGTAATTACAATTCTAAGTAAATCAAACGTTTGTATTGTTTAAAATCTAATGCATGGGTTTTCTCAAGTAGAACAACATTACCACCTTGTGGCTATTTGTTATCACACCCAGATGAACAGGATGTCCTACTGATTGCGATGTCTTCTAAACTGGCAGCTGTATCTTCTTTACAGATGTCTTTTGTTTTCACCAGAACACACAAACGTTAGGGTGTTAAAGCTTTAAGAAAAAAACTACCCTAATAAATTTTATAAATTGCTTCTTCAAAGGAGGAAAAAAAAAAAAAAAAAAAAGCTATAACCCTTGACCCTGCGAATACTTGAACCTTTTCTTCTGGAAACCTTTACCATGATTCCCTCAAATTTCAGCAAGTTGTGGTTATTTAGCTTTAAGAACATAATCCAGAAGAGTTGTGAGAGAGGACATAGTAACTTGAAGCATTAAGCCTCTAATAGCTGAGGGAAAAATTATTCTTGTGTCCATCTGTGGTGTTTTTACTCAGCTGGGCAGCTGAGCTCCACCACAACTGCTCTCTCACTCCCCGTTCTCAAAGGGAAAGGAGGAGAAATATGATGGAAAAGGCTCGAGAGTTGAGGTAAGAACAGGGAGATCACTCAACAATTACCATCACGGGTAAAATAGACTCAGCATAGGGAGATTAAAAAAATGTATTACCTATTACTAACAAGATAGAGCAGTGAGAAACTAAAAAAAAATAATTTCTCCCTATCTACCCTCTTCTCTGTTCTCCCCCTGAGTGGGGCAGGGGAATGGGGGCTGCGGTCAGTCCCTAATGCTTCATCTCCACCGCTCCTTCACTGTGCCTCTCTGCCCCTGCTCCATGTGGGGTCCCTCCCACGGGATGCCGTCCTTCCCAAACTGATCCTGTGTGAGGTTCCCACAGGCAGCAGCTCTCCAAGACCTGCTCCCACATGGCTCCATCCCACGGGGTCCATCCATCCCCCAGGAGCAAACTGCTCCAGCACAGGTCCCCCATGGCTGGGCAGCAGCTCCCCCCAGACCCCCTGCTCCTGCGTGGGCTCCTCTCCACGGGCTGCAGCTCCGGCCCGGGGCCTGCTCCTGCGGGGGCTCTCCATGGGCCGCAGCCTCCTCCAGGCCACATCCACCTGCTCCACCGGGGGCTCCTCCACCCATGGGGGGGCTGCAGCGTGGAGATCTGCTCCATGTGGGACCCATGGGCTGCAGGGGGACAGCCTGCTCCACCAGGGGCCTCTCCACAGGCCGCAGGGGAACTGCTCTGAGGCCCAGAGCACCTCTTACCCTCCTGCTGCACTGACCTTGGGAGCTACAGTTTCACTCCTCTCTCCCAGCTACAGGTTAGTTTGTTTGTTTGTTTTTGCTGTCTTAAATCTGCTCTTACAAAGGTACAACCAGCACAACCAACATGGCTTATTGGGTCAGCTCTGGGCAGTGGCGGGCCCCTTTGGAGCTGGCTGGAGCTGGCCCTTACCTAACATGGGGCAGGTGCTGGATTCTCCTCACAGAGGCCACCCCTGCAGCCCCCTGCCACCAAAACCTTGCCCTGTAAACTCAATGCACCATGGTCAATCAAAAAAATAAAAGTGCTACGTAGAAAAGGCAGAAAGAGAATTCTAATTCTATATCAGAAAATGCTTTCTAATAGTGAAGGACAGTGAAGCGCTCGCTGACTACTTTCTTGTAGGGATTGTTGAACTTTTGATTCTGGAAATCTTAAAAGCAAGAACTCTTCAGATATGGTTTACGAGCAGCTGTCCTGTCCAACAATATTATGAGTTGAGGAATTACTGGACTTGCAAGCAGAAAAAAATAAGTCATTCTCTGAGGAATTCCTGATGTTTCCTGTAGGTTATTTGACTTTTGTCAAATAACAGGGTTGTTTGTTTGTTTTGTTTATTTATATTTAGGTCAGGAAAGGATATGAAGATAGAAATAATCTCTTGCCATGTAAGAACTGACTTATAGAAGAAGTTTTGTCTAAAATTTTTCCATAGAATTCTTTTTCCTTGAATAAATAAGTAAGGCTACAGTTACCAAAGCAAGGAGAGAGAATTACCAGAGACCACGTCCTTCATTAAAGCTATAGAAAGCTTCTCTTGACACAACTGCAGTAGAGGCACAATATCTCTTCTCTTTCTAACACCAGCATGTCTCTTCAGGATTTCTCTTTGGCTCACTTAAAATAAATAAATAAATAAATAAAAAATACAAACAGTCAGCCCAAAGGTCAGAAATAAAAAATAATAAAAATCACTGCAGTCTAAAGCTTGTATGTGGCTTTGCTGTTGAAGGAACTATCCAGAAAGAACTATCCAGAAACCACAGGTATGGCCACCTGCTGTCGTGCTGTTGTTGATTCCCAAAATCCTGGCAGGAGAGTGTGTCTTAAAATTTCAGCTATGGTGGCATGCCTCTGTTCAGAAAACAAAACAAAGCAAACAAAAAAAATGATTTAGGTAACAACATGAAGCATCCTGTTTAACAGTTGTTTTAACTCACCTCTGCGCTTATATTACCTTTTTGGGCTGGCTTTTCTGGTATAAATCCCTGTTCTTTCCCAGAAATCAGTAAATTGTTTCAGTTTGTACCAGTCCAGCCTTTGGCCTTTTAGCTCAGCAGCACTGAGCTACCAAGCTCTTTTTCAAATAATGTTTCCAAACTGATGATGCAGTCATCAAAGCTTTTAAAGCCCTGTAAGGTGCAAATGCTATTGGGATATGTGAGGAACTCATGGCTGACTTAGAACCCTATTTATTAATACTGACTCAGAGCTAGCGTATTGAACAGAAAATGTTCCCAGGAAAATATGGTGTGCTGCCTCTGTGATTTTACAGGGAGGTGGCATGAGGGAGTTTAGAAGGAAAGTGCCATGATACCAGCTAAAGATGAAGGATTTACATATACAGTGTATCAACCCCAGGCAGCACTGCACAGGCTGCCCAGAGGCTGTGAGGTCTCCTCCTTGGAAATTTCCAAAAGCCACCTGGATATGGTCCTGTGCAACCTGCTCTGGGTAGCCCTGCTTCAGCAGGGAAATTGGACCAGGTGACTCCAGAGGTCTCTTCCTACCTTCTGTTGAAACCTTAAGCATTCTGTGATTCTTTGATTCTATGGTTTTGATTTTTCTGAAAAAAGAAAAAAAAAAAAAAAAAAAGTAAGTATTTCAGGTCTGTCTGCAGATGTGATGCCATTCTGAGTTTACAAAAGGTAAGATGTCAAAAAGGATATATATATATATATATTTTTTTTTTTTTCCCCAGAGAAAAACAGCCTTTCTATGTATCTGAGGAAAATAATAATGCCTATACATAATAGTTACTACTGATCATAAAAGGAAAAAATGTGTTAAATCAGGTTCCCTTAGCCAAGAATATTTGGCTTGTCAACGCTGTCACAAATATGACTCACTGGTAATTGGTGTGTATTATGCCAATAGATAGGTAGAGTGGTGAGAAGGATACTAAAATAATTGTTAATACAACAATTTTTTTTATGTTTCCAAACTTAGTTTTGTAAATAAATGTTTGAGAGCAATGATGAGAGAGAAAGTACTCTCTAATGTGCACTGAAAAAGGAATTTAAATGAAAATGGTACAAAAAAGGCAAAGAAAATATACGTATTTTGGAAAAAAAAAAAAAAAGTTAAATAGTTTGAACTATATAAAATTATTTAGAATTTTATTGATATGAGGACATTTCTAAATAATACACAGCTATGGTATCACTTTAATGGTTTGAATCAGATGGTTCTGAAGACACAAAATGACAAAGATTTAATGAACAATCTACATTGCAGCAGTCAGGATGTAGGAGAACTGTTTATTGAGTAAGGATTGCTATAGATTTTACTTCTGGAATTATATTTAGTATAAGATATAAAATTTACAAAATGAGATTTTATTTATAAAATTGCTCCACTAGATGGGTCAGATCTTAAATGGTACAAATAAACCTGCTGCAAAGTTAGTATTTAAAAAACTTAGTGTTGCTATACTAAGTTTCAGTAGGTCAGATTTGGCACTAATAAGTTGACTTTGTAGAAATGCATTTTTAAACATTAACTAAGTAGGTAACCAGCATAAAAGCCAAGCAGGCACAATTTGCAAAAGTGTGCTTAGAATAGTAATACAGAAATGTAATGCTTAGCTTTGAAAAAAATGATTATTTTTTCTGTCTGCTTCTGCTGATTTTCTAAGTGTTTGGACCTGGGTCCATCCTGCTTAGTTTGAAGAAGCTAGCAAAAATACATAATTTAAAAAGTATTCTGAATTCAGAGCCTGGACTTACCCTTTTAGCTACCTGAGAGCAGAAGGTGATTCAGATCGTCACTTAGCAGAGCTGCCCTCTTCACTTAAAGTGCTTGAAGTTTCTCTGAAGAATCCTAAAAGAAAGAAGTTGCCCAATATGAGTGTCCCCAAGTACTAATTTGCATAAGCAGAAGAGGTGCGTACAGTTCTCATGCAAAGTTTTGGAGTCTACATTGCGTAGGGTTTTAGTAGTTGCAGAAATCAGCTGGTGTGAAATCCACTAAAAAGAAACGATGATTCCTAAATATAGTATTTTTTAGAACAGGAATTCAAGGGGAGTAAGACGTCCTTCTGAAACTGCAGGAAAGCAGGATGTAATTCTGAAATCAGAATAAACAGCAAGGAAAGAATACTTGTGCTACAGAAAAGGCATAGGAACTTATCTTGACTTAAAGGACCAAAGTTTCACTTTTAAATCTGAAATACTACCTATAAGATTGATAAATGTAAATAATGTCAATAATGTTGATAAATCTGATCAATTATTATCTGATAGATCATTTTTTAATTAAATGAACTACTTCAAGGGAACATTACCATGTTCATAAACATTCGGAAAGGGAAACTGTTGAAGCAATCCATTCCGAACTAGTTATTTCAGTGTTTATGAGTGATAAATAGTCAATGCATATGTGGGAAATTATAGCAAAGGCAGGAAGGAAAAAAAAAATAATAATAACTTTTATTCTGATTTGTGATAGAATGTATTTTAGAATTTCCTCTCAGACAGACATTCCATATGAGACTCATGTCTCCTACCACTCAGAAAGGTTGTATGATTTATATGTACTTAATCAGTGGAAAATCTGTTGAGATCAATTCAACTAGGAATACCACAGGTGGTGAAAAATACCTGAGTTGAATCTCAACTGCTCTGAAAATTAAGTAGTTTGGAATAATGCGGTGCTTTACAAGCAAGGAGATAAAATAATTCTCATCTGTAACTCAATCCTGGCTTTTTAAAGCTCAGTCTGTAAGGCCTGCAAGCTGAGTCCTGCACACAATGACAAATGACCTATGCTCTGAGGTATTAAATATTGAGCCCTAAGTATCGCACCTTAGCATCTGACATTTGTATCCTGAGTCTGAGTAGTCGATGGACCTGTGAGTTGCAGCTCTCTCTGTTTGGTCCAATTCTGCATTGTCCATACCCAGCCCATACTCAGTCCTTGCAAAATTAAGTATCTGCATTATTATTTCCTTTTATGTAAAAATAAATGATAGGACACAAAATAGTGACAGTAAAAGAGTTGTAATTTTTTAATGAACTTCATTAATGGGTGAAAGTTTATTTTTTCTGCTCATATAACTTAGTTCTAAGCTTTCTTTTAAACATTGTATCTGCCTTAGGAATCCCCTGAGGTAATTTATATCCTGGATAGATTACAAACTGTTTCCCCATGTCTATTTCTGACTTCTTTTTTTGTCTCATGTACTCTGAAATCATATAAAAATAGTTTTGTAACTTTTCCTGTGAGTTATTAATGTGTTACTTCATGCACTGTCTCATATCGTTATCTCCTTGTCTTGCTTGAAAGGCAAATGAAGAGCAAAGAAATTGTCAGAATCCTTTGTGAACTAACTCACACTGAGGTTCTCCATTACCTTGGGAAGTTAGTGCGCTGGTCATGTGAAAAAGGGCTGTAGTTAATATTTTCAACTATTACAACACTAAACTTGAAAGCAGAGTTACGTCAATCCCAGTGTCAAGCTTCCTCCAACTTCGTCAGTATTCTGAGTCCCCGTCTAATTTTTGTATGCTAATTTTGCAGTCTGACCTTTGCATTAGTAGACAGGTGGGAAATGCATGGATCCTGTCAGCTGCTTAATGGCTTCCTAATCTGAATAGGCTGTTCCGTGTCAGCTGTGCCATCCCGAAATACCCTCTTCTACACAAAAGTGCTTTGCATTTAAACAAATGTCACTGAGACCATCTGACAGGTGTGGTACTATATTAAAACTACACCTTTTGGGTTAACTGTAGTAATCATTTCTGTATAATTGTTTAAAAAAAAAAAAAAAGAAAGAAAGAAAAAGTGGAATTTCTAGGTTTCTTTTGTAAACTAGCATCAGGTGCTGTGCAGATGAAGAATCTCTGCTTAATTAACCCCCAAATCATGGGTCGGGCTCTAAGGGTTGTATAACACATGCACACACATGTCAATAAAGTGTTCTATATTGACAATAAAAAAACAATTCAATTAGACTTTTTGAGCTAGAGGTTTCATTTGGGCCAATAGCTTTTGAAGGACTTTTCTTCTGAATATGGCTGTTTCCTTCACGAATCTATGGCCTCCACAATGTCCTCTGCCAGCCAGTACCACGATTTCACTATGAGGTGAATGGGAAAGGACTTCTTCTTCTGGGGTGGGGTTTGTAAATGTTGCTTGTTTATTTAATTAGGTAATCTTTAATTCCTGGATTACAAGACAGAATGAATTCACTAGGTACCTTTACTGTGACTCTACCATCTTTCACCCTACTAGTCTCTTTAGCTGAAGTGTTTCAGCCTATTTAGTCTCTCTTTTTATGAAAATTGCTCACTGCTGCTGAGCATAGTCATGGTATTTCTCTATAGCTTTTATGTTTCTACAGTAGCCTTTGTTTTTTGCAAAGTGACCAGAAATGCAACTGGTGTCAAAGCTGGGAACAGTGGTAAAATGATGTTTTCTGGGTTGTTTTGTCTACTTTTATAATGATTCCTAACATTCCATTTGCCTTTTGGACTGCTGCTGAAGTTTAAAATGACATTTTACAGGACCATGTACAATGAGTCTAAGCTATTTTGCTGGAGATAATTTAGACCGTTATTATGCGTACGTAAAATTAGAGTTCTTTCTCTGTGTATATTCCTTTGCTTGCATCAACATTTAATTTCATCTTCCATTTTATTGTCCAATAATTCAGCATGATGCAAGCCTTCTCTTCATTTTCAGTATTAAATTTGTATGCCAAATAATTTCATAGCATTAGCAAACATTACAGCAAAGTTTTACTCATTTTCTAGACTTTGGCTTTTGACTTTGTGCAGACGTGGTTTCTGTGTACACAGAAGCGAGATATGATATATGGAAATGAGCAAATAAATGAAATCTAGAGAAAATGGTTAGGATTTTTGTTTTCTTCTGAAGCCTGTGGAATCTTTTTGCTTTTGCTCTGATGAAACTAATGGTTTTCAAATGTTTAAGGGTGATTTTGTTTATCAGGTGTTTGTTTGAGCAGCAGATTTATGGAGATGCCGTTCCAACTATTTGCACAATTTAGTTCTGAGATGAGGAGATGTAAGACATGCTTTAAATAAAAAAAGAACATTAATAAAATAAGACTTACTGAAACTGACCACGAAGAATACCTTTTTTTTTTTTTTTTTTTGGCCCTTTGTTTTTGCAAAGATTATGGTGTTATGGAGAGTGAAGAAACACTAATAATTTCACCTCTCTCTGTATTTTGGAATATTATTACCAATAGGTGTTTCAAAGTGGTAAAATTTAAGTGAAAATATGTTGTTTGCTTTAGGCAATTAAATGATTACTTCTTTATTTAATAATAAATGTATATAAAAATTCAGTGCGATGAGTAAGAACTTGTGGGCCTCCCTGCCTAGCCAGTTTTGGAAATCTTCCAAGATACTTGATCCAATGAGGTTTTTTCAATATTTCAAATAATCTTAAATTTCAGAATTTCAAGTGAACATTCATTCCAACAAGACCGTTCCAATTTTAATGAGCCTGGCAGTATGCTAATTTAAGTAATATCTTCTAATTTTAAACTCGTTTCTTTTGCTATTTCAAAAGAAAAGAATTTTTACTGCATAAATTATGTTATTTTTAATTGACGATGGGTTCAGCTGCTTTTCCACAGAAAGATGGATTATTGCTTTTGCTGCAAATAACTACTGGTTGTGGTATTTCAGAGTCAAAGGCCATGGAAGTCAATGGAAAGAATTCTTGATTTTAGTGAGTTACGGTTCAGATTTCTGACTGGAAATGTGGACATTACTATGGAAAATGAGTTTGAAATTACTGGATGATGTTAATGTACAGACGTTACATTTCACTAAGGGTTTTTTATGTTTTGGAAACCCATAAATTTTAGAAATAATGTCAAACTAGAAGCAATATCAATGTACACTTTTTGTTACTCTTTCAAAAAAAAAAAAAAAAAAAAAAAAAGGCAGTAAAGCAGTATCTGAAAGACTTGCCCAGAAGCCTGTTGAATCTGATGAGAAAAAAAATTGTATGCTTTGGAAACTGTACATCAGACATTAGATCAGAGGCTGAGTGACTACCATAAGAACAGTACAGATGGATTGAGAAGGTGAGAGAGCCTTGTGGTTTCAAATTAGCCACTAATGGCTTGGCATCTAGAATGTGCTCTGCTATGATAAAAGTGAAAAACAGATTATGTAATAATTCTGCGAAGTCTGTGCACTCTAGAAAACGGTGTTTTGAAAGGACAGGATTTCCTTGTGTTAAGCAGAGTGTCAAAGTCATCCAAATATGAAGAAACCTTATAAGATTCTCTATACTCTAAAACGTTTCTTCATTTCTGCCATGACATTCATCCTTTATGGGCCTAGCATCCTGGTCTTGCTACATCAAAACTCCTCAGAAAGAGTCAAGCATGTCTTGAAGCTCTTTGCTGAACTCAAACTAAAGCACCTCATAAAATATTTTTTAATCTTGGAAAAGACAGTAGAGTCTCTTCATAAAAGAATACAGATCCAGTATTCTTGATGGCATAGGAATAGGAAGCCTACACATATAGTTTGTGTAAACCTGTGCAGAACAGTTAAGTTTGTAAAAGTAAGCTTCAGTCCATGGGCTGATGTACTACAGGTGAATAATATGAAATACCAGATGAACGAACATTCATGTCTATGAACATATGAAGAGTAAGAATGTTTACCATGAAGTGTAGAAGGATAAATAGGTCTGTGAGACCTTATAATGGCTACAGTCTGAAGTTGAAATTCTTCTCCTGTGTTTCAGTTAGCTAAAAAAACTCAATACATAGTATTTGTTGTCTTTTTTTTTTTTTTTTTTTTTACCATATTTTTTTATGATTATAGGTGTAGCATAATCTTACAATTTAACCTGGGGCTTATAGCTGATACATGGTGTGCTGTTTTGTATTTATTTTTTAAATGTTCTTTAAAGGGAAATGAAACAATGTAGTTGCTGTTTATTTTTATTTTATCATTTACCTACAGAAAAAGTTCACCAAGGCAAAATTGTACACCATAACATTACAGTAGAGAAAAGAAAATCCAAGAGGCAAAATGTCATTTACCATTTTTCAGATTAATGCAAACAATACTTCTCATCTTCTGGTCTTTTGGATCTTTTGTTTAGAATTCAATCTGAATTTACACTACAACAAAATATAAATGTATTCTTCTTCAAGACTGGTTTGTTTCCTCTGGTGAAGGTAGATTGTCAAGTGCTCCCATCTCTTCAAAAAAGAAAAAAAAAAAAAAGTATGTGTATTAATCTTGGAAAATAAATCATAAAATCCAATTTCAGCAGTACACATTTTTATGTTTTTCTTCTTTCAACTATAAGATGCAAATCTTTGAACTTTTGATGATTTAAATTATAAACATTTTTTCTTCTAAATGTTAAGAACCTTTTCCTGTTATAATTTTACTTATTTTTATATATATATATATATAAAGAAACTGCATATATATATTTTATATATATATAAAAGAAACTGCAGGGATAGAGTGACAGAGTCAAAATTTTGTGGCTCCACATAGTTTTACTAGCAGCATTTTGGGCTGCTTGCTAGCATGCATTTTTATGATGCAACTTTATTGTAGAATACATGCATAAAGGAAGATGTTTTTCTTTTTTTGGTAACAAGAATTTCTGAATTTCAACCAACTGCTCTTGGTTGTAAACCAAGGCTTTATTTAATTTGTTATCAAACAGTTTTTTATAACTCCCATGTAATCAGACTGTATTTAGTTTGTTTTCAAATATTCTATATGCCATGTCCATAAAATTTTGGTATCAACAGTTACTTTTGTCACACTGCCTGGAGTAATCAAATAGTATTAGAACCCTGCTGTGCTGGCTATTCATTGACCTGCAGTTTGACAGGACAGCCTTTGCTGTTAAAGTCAGGCATATTCCTAAATGCGTTAAAGTGAAATTGACGGTTCATCTCCTTCCACCATTACTCCCAGAAACGCTGTCCAAAGGCAAATCTGTAGCAGGCTTGTACATTCATGACTGGTCCTATCTCAGTAAATTTCAAACCAAAAAGGACAACAGAAGCAGGATCTTCAGTGATTCTGATAGGTATAGTCAGATTTAAAAAGTGTTCACTAACCTTTAAGATGCAAGTAAGTCAAAAATTCAATTACTGTGCGCACAATGTTTTCATCAGCCAGTGGTCTTCCAAGATTTCCTAGAAAACATGTTGATTGTTACTTAATGTTAACATGGTGTAAAGATCTATTCATTTTATGTTGTGTCTGAGTTTATAAGTACCCTGAAAAAGTTATCTGGAAAAAATGAAATTAAAAAAAAAAATACAAAAACACCTTGAATTGAAAGCCTCATTTCATGGAAAAGCAAAGCAACTTTGAGGTAAAAAGCTACAATTCTCAGAATCAAAAATTGCCCAATTTTTTATGCCACTGCTGCATAGGAGCTACTTTGACACCTTAATGGTCATGATCCTTAAGACCATACCAGTCCAATTGCAGAAGAAAGATATCCTCTGTTCTCAGCTCACTTTTTTGTGTCTGCTAGCCTGAGAAGGAAGGGAAAGGTAAATTTAGCAAATTCATCAGCTTTACCAAACAGATAAAAGTTCTCTATGTAGTCTGACTTTGTTCCCATTAGTCTGCTCATGTGTTACAGAAGTGATGTGTAGTCACACGAACTAGGCCTGGGACTTGACTAAAGGCTCAGAAATATGTGCTTTTGCATATATATCAAGTGCAATATAGTCCCCTTTAATCTTCTGCCTTTTGATACTTCTTAAATGGCCTAAATTATCAAGCTCTCTGGAAGCTCATTATTATACTCGGGGAAAATGAGTAATAGTTTTGCTCTGTCTGTAAATAAATGGAGACAGCTTGCTTTTTATCAACAAGGTGGAAGCTTGTTCGATATTGGAGAACAAACAGCAGGTAATTTTGCTGAGGATTTTAGTTCTGTGAATGTAAAAGAGATGGCTACCAGAATCTGATTCACAGTCCATTATTACGCTGGTGAAAATACCGTCTCTTGATGTTATCACAGAGGACATGTTTCATCTCAGAATATAGTCTGAAAGACTGGCTTTGCAGCACGTGACTGTTGTGGGAGTTCTTCTGTGACAGAAGAGATGATTCAGGTCTGTAGCGATGCACAAATCAGACTGAGCTGTGTAGCCCAAATGAAAAATATTTAAGATGAATCGTAATGGATATAAAGGTTTCTGGTGTACAGAGAGTCAGCATTCATGAATTTGTGTGGAAGTTTGTGTCTAGATGTCTTCTCTTCTAGTCTTTGAATGGTCACAAACACGCTAATTCGTATATTAATAATATTAGTGTTTTCATTTGAAGTTTCTTCATTTAATTTTTATTCTGATCTCATTTGTTATGGACTTTTTTATGATTAATATCATTATACTTTTAGTTAATTGACCCATATTTTATTCATAATATGATAATTATTGCATAAATATTTTTTAGGTATTTGAGAATATTATGCATACATATTCCTATAAGTATATGGGTCCTTAAGTCTGTATAGCCAATTACTTTTGGGCTCCAGTAGCGAAAGAGTTAGGCTCTTGAAATTTAAAAATTTTCCTAATTTTGCTCATAGATTTTTATTTTTTTTTTATTTTGATCTTGTGTTAAGCAACTACCATAGCTTACAAGTTCTAGGATATCGTGAGAGCTAGTGAATTTTGTAGTGTTCCTTTGAGGAAACAGAGTGGTTCTTTGCAATGAATTCTTCTACAGGAACACTGTAAGAAGTAGATCGCTGTTTTAAGGTACTTTTGTAAAGGTCATTTCAACTTCATTTAAAATAGGAGCTCTAGTTCCTTAACCAATTTTACATTCATATCTCCTTTGGATAGGAATTCCATCAGAAAGTTCAGCTTCAAAGGAAACTTTTGATGAGAGTAGAGCATCTAAAATGAGGTCCATAATAGAAGCAGTTGTTTAATATACATGTCCTATTCAGACTAGTTTGGTTGGTTTTACTTTTAAACGTGGAGATGCAGCAGTACCTGCAGAAGAGTTCCATAATTCCTAACCATCATACTCCTGTAAAGGAGCTGGCACTTTATCTGCAAATGGCAATCTGTTGCCGTCTGAGTTGTACTGTTAGATTACAAATGCTGTCTTCCTCTCACTTTGTTTATGACTAGCCAAACACTACTTTAATACCAGTGTTTGAGGAAATAGTGTTAGTTTTGTTGTTATATAAGTACATACCAGAACTAAAACAGCACTTACTCTGAAAATGCAAAAACTAATGTATATATTAATGCTGCTCTTCTATTTACAGAGTAATTATTTCCGTGAAATTATAATGAAGCACATTTCCATTATGTATGAACTTATTTACTGTTAGATAAACTAGTATTGTATTGGGAGGATTTAAAATAAACTGCGTGATCTCTGGGGCTGGGACTTTATCTTCCTCCATTTGTGGGGTGATGAATGTGACAGCACACAAGTGCCATTTTCTGTGACTGGAGTGAGAAATGTGGCTTTTTGACAGTCTAAATATGAGATTCATTCTATCTCATTTTAGATGCCTGCAGCAGATTTAGTTTCTCATCAGGTGAAAGAGACAGGTTTTTCTAGAAATTTCTACATCTTATCCTTGAAATAGGTGTCAATTTCTCTTCATTGGTCAGAAAGAGCACGTGTTTTAGAGGCCCAGTTTTGGATGATGAGCCTAGACAGCCTAACAGAAATCTGGGCTGCATCCTTTTGATTCCCATTTACTAAATTTTCATACATGAAACCTCAAAAAAATACATTGACTGGACTTAGCTTTTGGACCCAATCTTTCGAAGAAAATAATTAAGGTTGTTCAAATACAGGAAATACTGTGAGACATGGAGAATTTTTCGTTTGTTTGAACTGGTGAAGAATTTTCTAACATAAATAGCCATACAGTGTTGATGTCTGGTTATAACTCTGTAATATCAGAATAAAAAATATATATATTTATACATATTTATATATTTTTTATATAACCTACATACATACATACATACATACATATATATATATATATATATATATATATATATATATATAGGTTTCCCTACTGAAAATAATTCTTTATGCTTTCACTTCTTTGCCGAAGAAAGGGAACTCCTGAGTGTCTGAAATACTGATTTGAATATACAGAAATTAAAATAGGTTTAAAATATAATAAATGATATTACTTTTAAGTAAATATGATTATGGTACTTTTCCTGAGGCATCAATTTGTTTAAGTATGAAAGGCCAAAATTTAAATTTTATTCCTTACATGTGTTTAGTGGGATTTTTGGTAGAGTGCAAGAGTAACCTTGTATCTAGGTAGTAAGTTAACTCAATGACAGTAAGTAATTACTACATAAAAAACTAAAGTCAAATCAACAATACTGGTATTCAGAATTTTGTTACCTGCTTTTATATCCTCATCAGGCTGTATTTCACGTTTACCAGTGAAACCATGTTTGTCGCTAAAAGATCTGTGGTTATCTACTGCATCTGACAAATAAATTAAAAATCAGAGGAGTTAATTGACTTGAAAACAACCTTTGTCACGTTGCTTGCCTTTTATGGATTTAAAAAAAAGACACAACAAACACTTTTGATGGATACATGTACAAAACAACAACAAAACAATTAACGTGTCACTAAATAAAATAACCTTTCTTCTGAATTAGTGCTTATGACTTGATCATTTAACCAATCCTATGATCATTTAACCAGTCCTGTACTACCAGACCAAGTCCTGTACTACATACTTGTCAAAGTTATTATTGAATTAAGTGGAAGTTGTAAATAAATTGCAAGATTGTACATTCATATGTAATTTGGAAGGTTGTTTTTGCTACCATTTCTCCAGTTGTTAGAAAGTGCTGCCAATGAGCTTGCTTAAGAATAAACTGCAGGTAGTTTTTGAAGATTATTCATGTAAACTATCTTACATGCCCCTGGTGCATCTTCTCTCCCCCTTGCCATGGGCATTTCCTTTATCAGTAAAAGCTGATCAATACGACCTGCAACAAAGGATGATTCCTATTACCCAGTCTTAGATAAATGACACTTGAAAAGCACATTTCCATTCTAGCCGATTTGGTTAGATCTGCTTTGGGGCATAAACTTACAAAACTAGTTAATACATTTAAGATATATGAATCTGCTTTTATGTATCCTTAAGGCTAGTGGTCTATAAATGGAGAGTCACAGTAAATATCTGTAGTATCTGTCATATATCTGAGACTGACAGTATACAAACATCAGTAATGAGACATACTACATAAAGAAAAAATGATAAAGGACAGATATTTGAGACAGCTTAGCACTTTATTTCAATTTCCCTTAAAATCTATGTGTATTGAGTCATATATATACACGCATGTATGATCTACCATTTTTCTTTAATCTAATGATTCTTCATCTTTGTAAACCAATATGTGTTCCTGTATTTTAAACACCACAAACATTAAATATTTTTCACATGGTGAACTGCTTGTCAATACTTCGCAGTTTTATGTCATTTTAATTTACAGTTTTTTCCTTCCTATTTTTAAACAGTAGTATAATAAAGCCCTGTAGTAAAGGCATTTTCAAATAGATTTTAAGTGAAATCTGAAATAAGTTGAGTAGTGCCAGAATTTCACATTTTGTCGGTC
Organism: Aythya marila; assembly: GCF_965140915.1. Lineage (NCBI taxonomy): Eukaryota > Metazoa > Chordata > Aves > Anseriformes > Anatidae > Aythya > Aythya marila. The sequence continues at coordinate 46,595,534 of NC_139046.1, read as the reverse complement.
TTCTTTTGACATCATAACATGTCCATACGTCCATGCATTTAAAAAAAAAAAAAAAAAAAAAAGCAAACAAACAAAAACCACAAACACACTAAAAAAGAGAAGGAAAAAGACAAACACAGACACAGACCCTAAAAAAAGTTGGCGGAGCTATTTGCAATATGAAAATTTCAGGTCAGTAGCACAAAGAGTGACCAAATGTGTACCTGAATATAAAGTCTCACAGCATGATTCTTCTTTAGAGAACATCTTTTGTCTAAGGCAACACAGTTCTATAATAGGCACGTAATAAATAACTAAACAAGGACCCAGTTTTTGCAGGTTTAATGTAGTCATCAGAAAAGTGAGTAGCATACAACAGTAAAATGTTTTACAACAAAAAAAGATGAGTTTTGAAATAATGCAAGAAAGAGTGCTTGACTTACGTGGCCCAAGTAGGTACCCAGCACTGTTCAAAGTCCAGCCCCTTTTTTCTTTTGCCTTGAAGAAAAAAGGCAAGTAGGTTAGTGCATGAACTACACAGTACTTTCTGAAGACAAGAAGCAAGCAGCACCCAAATGGATGTTCTTTTAACAGAAGTAGTCTTATGAAGGTTTGAAATAAGAAAAAAAAAAAAAAAAAAAAGATAAAAAAAAAGGAATAGCATATAATAATGTCAAAGAAAATACTATTGTTGCACTCCTGCCCCCTTCCCATCTAGTCAGTAGATTCGCTGTTAGCATCCACCTACAGCAAAAAGCTTCACACCATATGAATGAAACTGCAAATCACACTTTGGAAGGAGCAATTTTGACTTTATACTCCAAGTTTGTATTATTAAATTAGCTAATCACCTTAGCAGACGGTAATATTTCCATTTAATTGTTTGGATTTACATGAGAGCTTTACGAGGTCCTTATGCACACTACCTTTTCTGAGTCAGATGGGGATATCCACTGAATTTTGTCCTGTCAACTAGACCTTTTTTCTTTTAGTCCCAATGTCAGTTACATGGGAGCTATAATTCAAAAGTCTAGTATTCCAAAGTAAAAGCCCACTTACTGCCCAAAATATTTGAGTCCTGCATCCCGTATACCTAAATACAGGGTAAATAACTGCTGGGATTTCTGTCATTTGTCAGCTGAGGCACAGATGCTGCCCAATGGAAAGGACCCGGAGTGGGACATGAGTACTTACAGATAAAACCAGTCCAAATGTTTCTGACAGGGCGGCACAGAGGATGAAAGACAGGAAGAGGAAACTAGCGCACCTCTGCATCTGTAAGGAAACCGTACCAGGGTGAGTGCTCTGAGTTACCCATCGCCTCTGCCCCCCAGCTGCTGGTGGGAGCAGAGCTGAGCATCCTTTGGGAAGGACGGGATGGTTGCAAAGAGTCTGGCACCCCAAATCCCCCTGGGGGGGAAAGGGCAAGGGGTAGGAAGGGCAGTACCTTGAGCCGGGGCGTGATGACCTCTTGCTCACAGCGCTTCACTGGGTGCTGGCGGGCAACGACGGGGTGGACGTGGTGGTCCGGGGGGGTCCTCAGTGCATGGCCCCAGGGAGCTGGCACGGCTCTGAGGGCACGGCACGGCACGGCAAGGCTCTGCACACCCGTCCCCACGTCCCCTCCGCTCTTTATGGGCTGCGGAGCTGCCGCAGCGGAGGGCCACTCTCCTGGGAGGGGAGGCAAGAGCCGCCCACCGCCCCCCTCCGCCTCCCCTGGGTCATTTTCCCTCACCAAGCCACTGCATTAGGAAGGGTAAAAAATGATAGCAATTCAATTAGAGGCATTTGGAAGCACGACGCGGGCTGCAGGGAGATAACGGTCCCGGCAATTACCTCTGATTACGACAGCCTTGGGTAGGCTGGGGAGCTGGGAGAGGAGCTCTGCTCTGGGCAGCCTGGCCTCCCTCCGCTGCAGCTTCGCAAGGCCTCGGGTGCTGCTGGGCACTAAGGAAATATAACAAAATACAGCTCCCTTGTCAGAAAGGCTCAGAGCTAAAAACAAAAGTCTACATGGGATGCCCGCTAGCAAGATTCACGGTGCCTGGGTATTGCATTTGGGAATGCAGTGCTCACCTCTTCCACTTGCTCTCCCTTGAGCTCCCTGCAGTCCCTTAAAATCCCTTTGACTCTTATGCCCTTTGCTCTAGCATCACAGCAAAACGAGCTGAAGACAAACTCCGTTATTGTGCTGCCCTGCTGCTTCAAAGTGCTCGGAGACGCAGGAGTCCTTTAGAAACCTGTCTTGTTTGTTTGCTCGTTGCCTAGGCTGTAAGCCAGCAATGTTTTGACTCTGAAATATCTTTCCTTTTTTTTGTTTTCCTTAAGGTCTTGTGTGAAAGGGTAGAATTGAAGCTCGCACCAATGATTAGACTAACCCTAGTGTGTTAATTACAAACAGAAAATTTTCACCAGTTTGCTTAGTTTAGCTGTGGTTACAGCCAGCATGGGGACGTGCAAAATCGAATTACAAGGCACGGGATCCAATATTGGTTCCCTTTAATCCCAGTCAAACTCTATTTTTTTTTTTTGCAATACATGAATTTACTTAGTATAAGTCCCCCTAATCCCTCTTTTAGTATGAAAAGCATAACAGATGTTGCACAGAGTAAATTATACTTCCAGCTCCTTTTTCTGAAGCTGCTTGAGATGCTTTGCAAACTTTTATACAGTGTGTGTGTGAACCTGGATGTGGAGTAAAGGCTACTGGACAGTGCAATATGCCTCCCTTTCACTGCTTTTGAAGCAAATAGTAGTTTTATTTCAAGTAACAACTTCGTAATCCAGGCTAGAAGTGTAAACTGTGTCTTGTAGTTCTGTTTTCCACCTTCTTTTGTCAGGAGTCTTATGGCTGTAATAATCTAGCTACGTCACTGAATTTAAATCTGCCTGAATAAAGTTTAATTTATATGATCCTTAAATGCTAATGTACTTAAATGGGAAGCAAGCAACTTGCTTTGATATTTCGCATCATTCTTGACAATGTTCTGTCAGGCACTGCATTACCCTTGCCGTTCTGACTAGATAGAACTGGAAAACAGCAAGGTAATTTTTGCAAAGTGTGGTTCTTCTTTACCTTATCAAAGATGCATTTGTGGATGAAATTTCCTAGCTTTCAGCTGTTAAATCCCCTGCAGTCTTCTTTGAAACCTGAAGCTACACTGTGACAGATTTCTTTTTTTTTTTAATTTATTTTTTTTTCTGTGTATGTATGTTATTTGAGTATAATCACAGAAATTGTATCAAGTGAAGTAAAAAATTGCATTCAGGTGGTATTATAAGAATGTAATCAATTCTGTTTTCATTGACTACAATTTATTCTTCAAGCTCCTGTAAAAAGTATTTAAAACAATGTATTTTAACCTGTATATTTTATTCCAATTTTGCACCACAATTCTTGCATTTTCTTGTCAAATTAAAGGGGAAAATGACCTCTTCATCTTCATTAGAGTCAGATAAAAAAAGGAAGCCTCTTTGTATGCTCAAACAGTTAATCCATCATTTGTCCATCATACTTTTTGTGTAAATCTATTTTTAGGTTAGTGTCAATTAAATAATTTTATCAGTCATTTCTACAATTGATGATCTCATTCCCTCAATTTTCCTTATCAAGAATGCTATTATTTTTTTATCTTCCTTAGGAATTTTAACATCACTGCTCAGAGAGAATTAGAATTTAGTTTGAAGTCTGCCTTTTCCAGCTTAGCTTGAAAAATGGCTACATGGCTTATTTTCCTGTTGAGATGGCTCTTCAAGATACTAATTCTTCCGTGGATTTATTTATTTTATTTATTATTATTATTTTTGTTTAATTGGAAAACAACTTAAAGTTGTTTTTACAACTTTACTTAAGGTAGTTTGCAGTAGCTGTTAGATTATGCCCAGTCCTTACCAGAAGGCCACCATCAAGCTCACATTGAAATTCACCTAAAAGTTACTGAAGTCAATTGAACAATAAGCATTGATTATAAAACTCTCTCTAATATGTCTAAATCAATACTTGAGAGACACTTGAGAGACTGGAACACCGTTGGCTGTCTCACACAAGAACATGTGTTCTGTTCTATAATTGTAAATGCATTTAATAATAATTAAATGAAAACACTGGGGAAAAAACAGTTTTCAGCCAGAGTAAAATCCTTTAAATATTTGAGGAAATGATTATATAGATTTAAAAAAATAAAAAAAAAAAAAAAGTGTAGAAATGTTGGGCTTGGGGAATATATATATACACACACATACATATATATATATATAACATATATACGTATTTACTGCACTGAAGATTTCATTTTGAGAACAAGTGGTAAATCCTGAAATAAATCCTAAGGACTGTACTATGAGCTTAATGGTGAGAATTTCTGAGCAATGGAAATGAATTCTAGACTTGTGAGGTGACTGTGAGGTAACTTACAAGATAAAATTGTCTCTATGCTGGAATAATTTCAGTGAATCACTAACATTACAGAAAGAAAATGCTTTGTTAGAGGGAGGTCATCATCCAGGTAACCGGAATTGATTCATTGTAGAGCTTTGGAGATACCTAGCTTTGCATCTGGTTCAATATTTACCAGGGGACTGCTACCATGCATTGCCACCAACAACTTGTGTTGCTGAGTTTTCTGCACTGGAAACAATTGTAGATTTTTAAGATCATCATTTTAACTCCAAACACAGAATTTTTCTTTAACTGAGCATGGAGGTCACAAGCTCAAGGCTTTCTGTGGCTAATCTAATTCTGAGTGGGAATGGCAGAAATTTCTTTCCAGTAGACTATGGACACTGGCAGCTCTGAGTATCCAAGCACAATGAAAATTTCTGGCTGCCAAGAACGCTGTGAACTCTTCCACTGATCTAAAGATTTAGTGATAGCTCAGTGGCTAACAAAGACAATGACACAGAGCTGCAAAGTTCTCTAGAGTGTTTCTAACACTATTACCCCACGCTTTGATATTTGCATTCTAGTTGCTCATTGTTAACCTAAGAGGCAAGTTGAACATGACACTGCATTTATCTGAAAATCACGTAGAACTTCAATACACAACTGTATCATTACTAAAGTAGTTTGCTCTTTAAGTCTTCAAGAAACCTCTTGATTATTTTCCTTTTTCACGTGTATAGAACTTTCTTCTTTAATGGATGTAGAGCTGAGAACATGGTGGCTTTTTATTATTTTTTTAAAGGAAAAGAAAAAAAAGTAATAATAATTGAAGGGTCATTTTCTTCATCCTTCCAAAGCTTTTACTATTGTTTTCCTCCCATTTTCCCATTTTGTAATTCCTGCAAAATGTAGACAATTTTCACTGAGTGAATCTTTTGCCCATTTTACCACCTGCAGCTCAGTGTCAAATAGAACTAAATATTATAGATACTTTCTGAATGAAGGGCTATTTTCTGTTCTGAATTACCCTGATATCAACTAATAATTTCCTATTATTATATCAATCAGTGTGCTGCTAGTGCTATTATTCACACTACATATATCATTACAACAAAATTGTGATCATAGTATATCTTTTAAAATGTTTTTTTTTGGTTCAAGAAGCACAATGATCTTAGGCTAATTGTGTATAGAAAAAAAAAAAAAAAAAGAAAAAGGAAAAAAAAAGAAACAATAGAAGTTTTGGAGGAATATTCTAAAACTGAATTGCTACATACACCAATAATATTGTGAAAAATGATAACAAAGAGTCTTAATTATTCTTTCATAAAACTTACAGGGAAATAAAATATGTCAGATTTGATAAAAATAAGCCAACAGGTTCAAACCTATGAAGGACAGGTTGCCAGCCCATACTGCTGCATAAGCTTCATATCCTAAAGAATTCAGACTAAAATAGAAGCTCTCCTGATGAGAGTTTTTCTGCTAATCTGAGAAAAGTCTTGAGAATTTGAAATATTCTAAGAAATACCATTTACCAGGGTTTCCTGTTCTTATTGTAGTGGATCAATATAGGTTGCACATTCTACTGCATTTTCTAGTCTCGTGCATCCACAGACCGTTTCTTTTTGGGCAAAGTACCTATATGCAGAAGCCTCACTGAAGTTCAGGAAGAGCCACAACTCCACCAACTTTCTTTACAGGACCAGCCATGCTGGGGGATGGCTTCAGAGAAACTCCCTCCCTCAGAAGCAAACATGATCTCTCTGATCTGTTTGTTTTATAGCACGTGAAATAATTCATTTATATATTACATACATATTAATGTTAAACAATCTGAAGATTCACTTCTTATAAAAAATGTTGCCTATGTTACAAATAATATTAGTTCCTTATCTGAAAACAGACTCATCATAACTCAATTGGAATTTTTGCAGGATAATATTGCATAGCCTTCATTATCCTGCTGTAAATGCACAGAATTATTCTTTTACTGCTTTGATAAGAGATAACTTCTTACAGAATCTGTGTGTAGTTCAAAAATAGGTTAGGGAAAATTTGGTGTTTCTTATTGTGGAAAGTCTTGAGCACACTTGATCTCTTACAGGGAAGACAAAGTGACAGCTGAACAGGCAGTTCTCCCACTTCTCAATGAAAAAAGAAATAGGAAAACAACTTTATTTTTTTCTCACCTGGAAGTTTTTTCACCTCATGCCCTGGTGGTAAGAACACACCAGGAGTAAATATGAGGTAAAAGTTGTTCTCCCCAAGCCTCCAGAAAATTTTCAAAAAAGCAAATCAAACCAAACCACTCCAAAACCAAACTAATTTGATATCAGGCTTAAAACAGTTCTCAGTAGTCCAGCTTTCAAACGTAGAACTTCATCTCCGACAAAAATCAAGATTTTTATGACCTGTTAAGATAAATGGTTCAAATGAGGTCATGAAAAGCTGAAAATTGCTTTAAAATTATCATTGTTCACACCTGTAATGCATGTGGAGGCAGAACTCCTGTTACATTTGATAGGATTTATGCTGAGATTCTGATGTACACTGACCACTCACAACATTTCTGATTCTCAGTGGGATCACAAGTGCTGAACAGCTTCCAAGACGCTAGCATCTACCAATACATGTATAAGGTGGACATACTGGCTTTTTTTTTTTTCATTTCTTTTTTTTTTTTTTTTTTTTTTTCTAAATTTGAAAACCTTTTAATAAAACATTTTAAAATTTTCAGTGGAATAAGGGGGAGAAATGCCTGTGTTGCACATGACCTTTGCTGTGGCTTTGCAGAATAAAAATGTCAATGATATCATGCACAAAATAGGTTAAATAAGTTGCCTGTGCAGTGGCATGTATTTCCATTGTAAAATGAATGTTTATTAATTAAATACAAAGAAAAGGCTTTTTACTTTCTGTGTAGATAAGCTGTGGTTTTTTGTTTGTTTGTTTTGCCCTTTATAGGCACAAATAATGCTTATTCTTTCCAGTGGCTACAGAGGGAGCCCATGCTCTTGATTTAGACCAATATTGAGACAATACAAGCTCTCAGGTTATTTGCATTTGGAGACAATAAGAGAAGGCTGAAAGTCTGGGGCAAGCTTAATCCATTATCAAAGGTTATTAAGGTGTAGAAAATCTGGTAAAATGCCCTGGCAAGACTGAAGTAAATTAGGGTATGGGGAGGACACAATTTTCTGCGGCTGTTGTGCACATGCACACAGGGGGGATAATTCCCTTCAAACTCACTTCATTTATTTAGCAGTGCCCCCTAACCCCTGATTTATTTTATTACAGAAAAGGATGTATTTAAGGGGTGGAGATAATCACTTCCCCCACAGAAAAAACTTGAGAATGAAGAAGTAAGGGGACAGATAGGATTGGATTCAGCTGCTTAGCTGTAGGAGCTTATGTAAGACTCAGGTATCAAGCTCCTATGGTAGTTAGTGGAGAGGGAATCAGAATGGTCAAGAGTGACTCCACTTAAACTGATACAGCCATCTGCATGTTGTTCCAGTTACTCTTGTGGCTAACTATTCATTGGCTGTTATGGAAGATTAGACATAATCACCTGTAGGAACCTATACTAATATCAAATAATTGCAGCCATGATGACACTCTTTTAAGCAAACAAACAAAAAAAAAGTGTTCAGTTATTATCCCCGCCTAATGGTTAGAAGAAGGTAGGACTGGATTAACCTGTATGAAAAAAGTTGTGGTTAGTTATTAGGAAAGACATGGAAACTATATGATTAGAAAACGATTGTGATGAGAAATCTAATAGTAGAGGATATTTGTGGAGGCTTCTGTAGAGAACATGTTCGGTGAATGTGTCAGGAATAATGGAGGTACACTTAATACTCCAGAAGAGTAGCATGTCAAATAGATGATCTCTCCATTCTACCTATATGTCTCTATCTGTGTCAACAAAACCCGTGCACAGTGCATTTCTTAGAATTGCAGGCCTGCTTATGCTATGACATAATCTAGATTTTTTACTGTTGTGATTGATTTCACATTTAATCCTTCTGTACTCTCCCAGTGCATTCATCATTTTTACCACTCAGCTTCCTTCACTTCTTATATTTTTGTATGTCCCTTAATACTTCCTTTGTCATTCTTCTGCTTTGCTGTAGGATCATCACTCGTTTTCATATTCTCTCTGTCCTTGTCTCATGTTATTTCCACTCTTTTTATTCTGTTTTCCTGAAGAAAGAAAGCTTATAGTGTTATTCTTCTGTCTACTCTTCCCTCCCTCCCCTCCCCATGATTTTGGAAAATGCTAAAAATGAAGCATGTCACCAACCATAAGGTATAATTTCTATCAAACCAGGTTAAATTAACTTAATGCTTACCAAATAACTGATTTTCTTTTTTATTTTCATGCACTGATACAGTAATTAAATTGGAAAAAAACTCTCAAAGTCATCTAGTTCAGCCTCCTGGTGGCAGCATGCCTAACTAGATCTAGTTCTTCAGAGACTTAACCAGCCAAGTTCTGAGTATCTCCAAAGGTAGAAATTTCTGTGGAACCCTGCTCCAGTGTCTGACTGTCCTCAAGATGATGATTAGGTTTTTTTCCTTTTTATCTAATTGGAATTTTCCATGTTGCAACTTGTGTCTGTTCCCTTTCATCCTATCATTGTACAGCACAGAGAAAAGTTAAATTGCTTCTAGTATTTTTCATGACAGTTTTCATGAAACACAATATACACTATACACTAATATACACTAGTAGTTTTCATGAAACACAATATACAGCCTCCATTAAACTCCTCTACTCCTCTTTTCAGATAAATCTAAAAAAAAAAAAAAAAAGTTTTGCATAATCCAGACATTGCAAAGACAGTCAGAAGTAGTCTGTTTTTTTAATTTTTATTTTTTGTCTTAGTTGGAACCTGAATCTGGACCATAAGAGGAGAAATCCTTTGATTTAACTCCGGAGCTCTTTGGCCTATGCCATTTGAACATTAGCAATTATCCTTATCCCTTCACTTTCTAACAACCAGGATTATATATGACTATAAATTAGGAGCCCTTTAGTGAAAACAGCAACTATATTTTGAATTAGTGATACTGGATCAAAATTTATTCCAAACTATTATTCAGAATTTCACAGAACTGTCTGTCATCATGTTCAGCATTATGCCTTATACCTAATGATTACAAGGTGAAAAATAGACACTCTTATCTGCAGAATAAGATCTATATACTTAATTGAACAGAATTTTGAAGAGTTTATTCCCAGTGTAATAAAAAGTAAAAAGAAAAAAGGCCAAGGCACTATGCACTATTATGGAAGCTGGCTATATTTTAGCAGATGTCTCACTGCTTTGTGTGCAGCTCAGTAATGTGCATTAGCCTCTTAGAATCTACAGTTTATTTATTTATTTTAGGTTACAATCATACTTATATGTATACATCATTACTTATAAAATTGCAGCAGGTATAGCTTAGGTCTCTAATAATGATATAATAAACAGGAAGACAATTATGTTCGCAGCTCTTCCCTAATTGCTTTTCTAAACTCTTTCTCACTGCAGTACATACCTCCTTCTCTTTAATATAGTGCATGTCTTTAATATAGTACATATCTCCTTTTCTGTCAAATATACAGTGAATATTCAGTAAACCTTTCATCATTATCAACCAATGATTATATGACCTAGTGGCACACAAGAAATAGAAATTCTTATTACATTAATTCCTTAGAACTTGTAATAGGTGCATGTTGCAAGTGTGCATACATGTTTCCAAGGCCTACATTTTTAAAATCCAGAATTATAACACTTAAATATGCATATTTCCCCATCTATGTTTGAAAACTATTCCTATCACGCACAGTGCAATTACTAATGTTTTTTTTTTTCCTAATCTACTTGCAAAATCTTCAGTATTAATAACTTTCAAAATTATATACTGACAGTCCTATAACACTTGCATTCAGTTCAGTAAGACTTGCAGTAAGATCGATGCTGAATTCCTTTTATATGTTCTTATGTGAGTAAATATGTCTTCTTACTTTCTTTCGAATTCCACTTGAACTTTTTAGCTAGTACCTAGTCATTGTTCAGAGGGCTACACAGTGGCAGGGGTCTATTTTTTTTCTATTAGCAGTGAAGGCATTCAGACCATGATGGTCCATTTTCTCTTACACAGTCCAGGAAAAATCATACGCTCTGTTCTTCAGCTTACAGATTCTCACAGATTTATACAGCTTGCTTTCTTTTTATCATCCCAAGAAACAGAAGTGAAAAGGCCTTCTAGGCCTTCTAGGCCTCTACTTTGAGTATTAGATGTCAACTCTTTAGTATCAAATAAGAAAGAGTTTAATGGAGTCTACTCATTTCTGCTGTGTAGTATCAAAGAGATAAGAGATTTCAGTCTAGTCTTAGATCTTCTGTAGCTCTTCTTTCATCAAAGGGAAAATTGAGAGAAGCAATCCAGACTGATAATCAGGAAACCTTGAGAGTTTATTGCACCTGGGGGATTAAAGGCCTCCCATGGGGACGAAAGCCTCATAATCCATGTATACATTATACAGAAAGTACTTGTGCACTGCTTTGGGTCAGGTACATTTGCAAAGTTTGGTTAAACTTTGGGTTTTAGGGAAACCCCATGAGTTTTTATAAACTTAATGTCAGTAATGGATTTATGTCAGTACATTTCATATATTTTCTGATTGAATTTGCAAGAAAATAAAGGAAAGCTTCCTTGTGACCTGTAGGTCATAGAAAAGTGCTGATATTATACATATTATGAAAAATGTTGTAGGGTTCTTTTATCTTCTGAATGTAAGGGCTCATTATGTTTAAGATCACATACTTGGTAGGTTGATGCATTGTGCTCCTTTTTTAATAAGCCTCACATTTCTCTAAACTCTTAGTTTCCACTCCACTTTGCTAACTTTTTTTTTATGATTACTTTGATCAGATAGATTATAGAAGTGACAGTTCTGTAAATACCCAAGGTTCTCGAATAATAAGAAGAGATAAATGGCTTCTCAAATTAAGATATTCCTTTTATATTGCTCAGAAAACTATCCCCATCAGTTTCTTTTTTGTCTTCTTTTAAATTCTCCAAGAGAAGTTTAGAAAAGCACTGAATGTGATCTAAGAGCTGACTTCTTTTTTATAGAGAGGAAATCAATAAAATCAAACTTTTAATTAACTGTAATGACCTCAAAACTTTATAAAAGTAATTAAATGGTTTAAGTCCCATAAAATCTCTGCATATAAGACTGCTGGATTTTCTTTTACTAGGCAATGGACATTAAAAAAGTGGAAGATATGAAGGACAATTACTCTTGACATTCTTATATATTATTTATTAAATTGCATGACTTCCTTGACCTTTAAGCCTCAGCAGATGTCAGGCTTTAACAGGTGGTACAGTTCAATATCATTTTTTAAAGGTCGGTCTCTTTGCAGAACCCTCTATGACCTATTCTTTAGAGGTGGCTTGTTGAAATTTTTCAAGTAGTTAGAACAGAAGAAATACCACTTTGGAGGGGAAGGTAAACCATTTCTGGAATTTATCACACAAACTTGTGAGTTTGGACATCAGAAGAAAGTCTGTTAGTCCAGATTTTTGAATACTTTATTTTGTATATATGAGGGTGTTGTTATTTCACACCTGTAGGCAGCCAAACGCCACACTGCCATTCTTTCTGTCCCCCTCCTCAAAAGAGCAGAGGGAGAAGAGGCAATGAAAAAAGGCCTGTGGGTTGAGATAGGGACAGGGACATCACTCAGCAATTACTGGCACAGGCAAAGCGGACTCAGCATAAGGGAGATTAATGAAGTATATTGCTTATTGATAACAGACAAGAGCAGAGAGAATTAAAAGCAAGCTAAAAACACCTTCCCCCCACCAACCCTCTTCTAGCTTTTCTCCCCACGTGGCACAGGGGAAGGGTAAATCAGGGTTGCAATCAGTCCACATGCTTCATTTCTGCCACAGCTTCACCCTCACTCTCTTCCCCTGCTCAAGCATGGGGGTCCCTCCCAGAGGATGACATCCTTCCTGAACTGATTCTGCACGGGTGCTTCCCACATACTGCAGGTCTTCAGGAACTGCTCCAATACAGGCCCATGCCATGGAGTGCAGTCCTTCAGGAACAGACTTTGCAGCAGATTTTCAGAGATACACAGAATTTCAAAAACTAGAGCTGTCTTTGTGAAAGTACTTATATAGTTTAAATGTAACTACAACAATATGAAGTGGAAAATGCATTATTTTACTATAAAGGTATTTTAAAGGTATTAACGTATTCTCATAGATTTGTATTAAATGAAGTCAAGAACTAATTGCAAGTAAATGTTACATTTTGTAATGATTTTGATTCAATATGTTGTGTTTGCAGTGGGTGGGTGGAAGGAAGCCTTTTTACTTAGGCCACCTTTTCTCAACTCCTCTCTCTTTACTGAGTGAGAATTATTCACAATTAATTCTACAGTTAAGAAATAAGTAAATGGCCTATAAAGGAAATTCTGCTAAGCATAGTTCGGAAAACAAGGGAGTCACTTGTCATGTTTAAGATTCTGTAAGACAAACTGATTCTAGTTTAAAAAAAAAAAATCTACCTGCTTGGCTATCAGCAATCCTAAAGCAAAATTATAGGATCAGATTTGGGAAATGTCTTAGGTATTTGATGCTGGATGTAGAAAGACTTCAGCATTTTAAGAATCTTAGCATGAAGCCAACATTAAAAGATTTATTTTTATAAAGCAGCGATCACTGAATTTTCATGTTTTGTTTCCCATCTTTCTGGGCCTGAAGTCTTCCGCTCACAGAAGACCTTATGTCTAATGTCAATGGAAACTGGATAGAATGTGAATCAGTAGTCCCTGCTTGTCATAGCCTGTTGTAATAATCATGGGAAATTTACACCAAGTGTTTTATGAAGAATTAGCCACACAGCTTACACACCTGTACACAATGAAGGTGAGCAGCTAGAGAAGACTGCAATTTAACAGAGAACGGCATTGGTATTCCACAGAAAGGAGGCACTGCACTTACTAATGCTATGCACATTAACTTCTGCCCACTAATGTAATCTGTAATTGGTGCAGTGCCCTGGAACACAGAGAGAACAGAGTCCAGTGTTCAAAATGCAGTGATGATCACAGAATCGTAGAATGGTTTGGGTTGAAAGCAAACTTTAAATATCATTTAGACCAACCCTACTGCCATGGTCAGGAACATCTTTAACTAGATTAGGCTACCAAAGCCCCATCCAACCTGGTCTTAAACACTTAGGAATGGGGCATCCACAGCTACTCTGGGCTAATATCTATTCTAAATCTACCCTCTTTTAGTTTAAAGCTATTACACCTTGTTCTGTAGCTACACTCCCTGACAAAGAGTCCCTTTCCTGCTTTCCTGTAGGCCTCTTTATGTACTGGGAGGCCTAAAGATCTCCCTGGAACCATCTCTTCTCCAGTCCTGTCCTAAATCCTGTCCTAGGAGTCAGATAAATAAAGATAGATAATGTTAGTGCTTCTACATAAGTAAATAAATAAACAAACACACTTGCCTAATAATTACCTAGAAGCTTAAAAATATATTTAAATGTTTCACAAAAGGATATGTTTGTTCTTCAGAATGTCAGTCTCAAATGCCTGGTTTCATAAACCAGTTTCCATAGCAAGATTATACTTTTTTTCCTTTTATATAAAATATAAAAATATATTTATTATTCACCTGAATTGTAACACTTCAAGTCTACAAATGTTGAAGTAAAACAAAAGGGTACTTTTTTTCAGATTAGTTCAATGGTTAGGTGCTTCCGTCTGTGTTATCCTTTTTCCTTCCTTCCTTCCTTCCTTCCTTCCTTCCTTCCTTCCTTCCTTCCTTCCTTCCTTCCTTCCTTCCTTCCTTCCTTCCTTCCTTCCTTCCTTCCTTCCTTCCTTCCTTCCTTCCTTCCTTCCTCCCCAGCGGTTCATTATTACTGAAAATTTACAGGATACTTTTTACCTAAATAATCAAATAAAGCAAATTAAATAAACCAGAAAAATGCAGAAATATGTCTGGCAGACAGCTAGCCTACTAGTTTTCTTGTGTAATTGAATAATATTTATCAAATAAGCTTTGCATATACTGGAAAAAAACAAGTAAAATTATAGACTATTAAAATACTTACACCTGTTTTTCATTAGATATCTACTGTCTTGAAAAGGTAAATGGTGTGCATTAGCACTTCAAGAAGAAAACAAGCAATTTTATAAATGTTTCTGTAATGTTTCTCTTCTCAAGGTGTATTTTCCTAGCATGATAAAAATGGGAATAATTATTCTGTTTCCAGTTTATTTTTCTTTATATGTCCAGAATATAATTAATACAACTTTGTGAAGAGAATTGATATAACTACAGAATATGGCATCACCCACACGATTCAACAAATAAATATTATAGGTGGTCAGAAGGACTACCTCCACTATTAGGTAAAGATACCCATAGATCCATAAAAACAGACTATTAGCTATTTATTGCATAAATTGCTTTTTTTTTTTAATTCCTCCTTACTATGTAAAACAGTGTCTTATTAGCATTTTTTCTTCTTTTTACATCACTCTTTTTCATAGACCTTTTTGTGTTTGTACTACCAAGTGGTCAAAAATGTATCTTGTAACATGCCAAATCCAGTCACTTTTATGGAAAATGAGTATAAAATTCTTGTTTATATGGAGAGGACTTTTGAGCTTCATCAGCTTTCAGTTGTCTGCCCTGACTTGTTTTAAAAGATGGGTTCTTTCTGGGACTTATACAGAGGTTATTTCAGAGGCATTTTTAAAATGTCTGTTGATCACAGGCAACTCTTTAACATTATATCAATCTAGGTAAAATCCAAAGGCTCAATAAGTTTCAAGATTCTTAATATCTGACTGGTATGGCAGATAGTCTGCATCAATTTTATGGAGAACTTTGTCAAATAAGTTCATTTAGTGTATATAAATGTAGTTTCCTTTCAAAAATTCTCCTGGTAATTGATATTCTGCTCCAGTGTAATATCCTATTGCTCCTAGGGGTCCCCTTAAATAGGACTAGTAGAGCTATCAACTGCTGTAGGAAGTACAATCTAATGTTTTATAAGTAGGCAGTTATTTACACTCAGAAATTCAATAAAATGTGAAGTTGAACTATAGCTAAAGGTGCAAAAAGACAATGGGTTATGAAATGTGACGTCTGAAAAGGATATTTTCAAAATTAGCTTATAATCTTTCAAGTTTTGTGCATTATAATCAAAACAGTATATAAAGCCTCACTGGCAAACAGCTTCCAGTAAGAACTTACTGAAATTATCGGTATTTTAAGAGCATAAGCAGTTGGAAAACTTGGTTGTAAGGGAACATTCACCAGCCAATATAGGGGAAACAATGCAAATCCTTCTGCTGCATTATTTAGCAGCAGACACCTTCTGACTATCACAGAAACTTCTTTGACCATGCTGCAATGTAAAATAAGATATGTGCTTTCCATTTTTCATTACTTCAGATAAACTGAGATGCCTTATTTTTGAATGAGGTCACTCAAGGTTTGTTCCATATTCTATTTTCCCATGTTTCACTCAGAAAAATAGACACCTCAATAAAATGAACAGAACAGAATAGAAGAAAGATAAATGCCCCATATGTTAAAGGACATTTACGTATTTCATTTGATTCTATGAATGACCACTTTTTCCTTCTTTTATTCATTTACCCTGCAAGAAAAGTAAGACTGTAACAATAAATATATTTTCAAAATAATTCTGAAGAATGTCAGTGTTGACTAAATCTTCTGTTATAGACTTCAACCTGAAGAAAACAAGCTTGTTAAAAATATTAATAAAAAAAAAAATACAACCATGAAGGTGAAAAAACTCAGTTTGTGCTGTCCTAAGACTGCATTGAATTGCATCTCTGAAACAAATATCACAGACGTGGTTTCAAATTTTAGACCATGACTGTTAAAAATGTGATGTTTTCCATGGCCACATTTTCATTTGTAACTCAAGTATGAAAATGTCAGTTAATGAAAAAAATGCTGGAAGATTCATTGTTGGTCTGCATAAACAGCAGGGACTTGCCACATATTAGCTAATTCCTTTAATTGCAAAGGTCCTATAGATCCTGTGTGCATAATGCTAGTAATTACAGCAGTTTTAGAACAGTAAGAAAATAATCTTATCCTTTGAAGTGGCAGTTCTGCTTTTTTTCTGACCTGAAGATCAGATGTTAGAAATAGCTAGATCATTTTCTTTTCCATGCTTTCTCTCATAACAGAAATCTTGATCTTGGTTTCAGAAATTGTTACCGCATCTTTAAAGAGCATCACATTTATCTGTCAGTTATCACAGTGCGGTCTACTGTTAGAAAATGGCATTCATAGTTTATATAAATGAAATTTACTCATTTTATGTATATTTATGGTTAGCTTGCTTATTTTATTTGCTTTATATTCCTGCATTAACTCCTATTTAAAGAATGTATGTGATATTTAGGGAAATTTTAATGATTTCAAAACCATTTCAATATTTAGAGGCATCTAAAATGTTTTTTATTAGAATTCTGCAAATGAAGACCTTTAAAATGCAATTGGTGTCAACCATGAAGCCTTCTGAGTCATTCTGGGTTATTAAGAAGCATCTTAATCTTTTCTCAAGACAGCATTTTTAAAACAAAGTACTAATTCATAGACTATTTGGAAAACATTAAATAGTAAATTAGTCCTCTTATCTGCAGACAAATTCCACTGTAAGCAAAGTGAATTACATTTGTCTGTATGCACATCTATGTATTCTTATCATTCTGTTTGCTAGATTCTGTTTTATTGCTCGGTCTGGTTCCTCAGGTAGTCTTCATATTAAATTTTGCTGAAATAGTTATAAAGTTATATAATAAAAAATATTTATGATAGTAAATATTAAACACGTTCGTGAAATAGTTTATAAAATCAGTGTTCTTCCATCACCTGGTTTAAGGATGCAATTAGAGCACCTTGGGCTCAGATAATTCTTCAGAAAAATGTGGGTGGTATTAGTACTTAAAAAGAGGGAAAAAAAAAAAAAAAAAAGGTAAAGGGAGATTGTCAGAATCTGTTAGATTGCCATCCCTGACTTCAAGATGATACAGTTTTCTCCATTCCTCTCTTCCCTCTTTTCTTTCTTCTTTCCTTTCTGCCTTCCTTCCCTCCTTCCTTTCTGCCTTCCTTTTCCTCAGCTGATTTCAGCACTTTACAGACCATAGGTCAAATGCTGACCTACTCTACTTTTTGGTTTACCTATCATCTGCTATTGTACCTGTTCTTGCTAGCATATTTTCTTTTCAGCCATAGATGTAACTGAAATTTTCCTTTTATTCTGTAGCTATGTCTTAAAGAATTATGGTCATTATAATAAATGATATGAAGGTTTCTAGAAACTTTTAGATTGTTTTTTTTTTTTAAATTTGTGATTACACTTTCACTTAACACGAAGTTACACAGTATGTATGCTCTAGAAAAAAAAAACATGACAAAAAAAATAAGGCCAATAATTCAAGCTGTTGTGGATGTTGAATTTTTTGATATGCTCTTGATATTAAAGAATTAGGTGTAATGTAGGTAAAAAAGAAATAGGCCTGATGTAGGTAAATATGAGTTATAACAAAATATTGGGGTCCTCTTGGTAACAGTGTTTGGCAGTTTATCATATAATAAAGAAATATTTAAAGTAAACATCAATATATAATACTCCTGTGGAGATTGCATCACAGATCAAAAATTAAGAAGCAATTTTAACAGGAAAGAATAAAGAATTAAAACCTGCTTGTAGGGACATGCATTAGGGAAAAGTAAGGAAATTATTGTTGTGTAAAGATCAGCCTTGTGTAAGTGTTTTTGTAATACAGAACTTATCAATAGAAAAAGAAAACAGTTCTTGATGTGTGATTTGCTCTCAAGCAGGACTCTGTTATAAAGATGTAGGATGTGTAACCTATTCCAAACTCTAACCAGTATTTACAGTCTCAAAGAGGACATACAGAAAGGGTGAACTTTCTTAAGGGTCAGAATCAGTGTTTTTCAATTAGCTTTAATGTCAATATTTCCAGATTTTGGCACAGTTAACTTACTATCATAATGGTACTACTTAGACTAAGTAGCTATTAAACTCAAGTGTAAGGAAAGTGTATGAACTATTGGCAAGCTCCAATATTCCGACTAAAATATTTCTTCATCTGCAGTTGGCAAAAGCAACTAACTGGCATAAAAGGACTGTATCTCAGTGATGAATTAGATGACTCTGAAGTCAGTCAGTCTCCACTTTCAAAACAATTTTTAATCCCTGTAGACATACTATATGAAAATACAGTCATAATCACACACACTGCTTTGGGACTCGCTCTCCTTAGCTGGAGGCACTGCTGGAGTGCAACTAATATCTCATCTAACAAATCTGAAGCCAGCTGATAGAAAATTTCCATTTGTACTTTAAAATGTCTGATTATGCCAGTATTTCTGTGATTAATACATAAGTCTGTTTACATGAATGAGAAATGTTTTACATTTTAATACCTCCTTTTAATACAGATTTTGTTCAAAGCTTGCTTTTTCAAGCAGGCATCTACTACCGATCTGACAGAGAGACAGTAATAGATGGCTGGGGGAAGGAAGAAGAAAAAGACAAGTGCAGTGCCATTGCTCCTGATATCCCCCCTTTTACAACGGTCTGTGGCATGTGGACTTCCTGAGCTGAGGGGTGTTCCAATACACTGAACAGTCCTGATGTTTTTATTCTCTGCCATTAATTTCTCCAACCACTTTTGAACCTGTCCGAGCTTTTCCCTCCACAGTAATTTGTAGCAGTGTTCCAAATTTAGTTATGTAGTTCCTTTTTTTTAAATCTGTGGCTTGATAATTTAGTTCAATGAACTTCTTGTGGTGTAGAAAACTGATCATTTCCTCTTCATGATTTTAAATCTCTTCATCATGTTCTCAGTCACTTTTTTTCAGCACAGAAAGCAAATTCTATTTATCTTATATATGCAAATGTTTCTTACCTTTGATCATCTCTGCTGTTGTTCTCAGTACCTTTTATTGTTATTCTATATTCTTCAGAACAGTATTCTTCAGAATATTATGTAGAATGTTATTTATTCTTTAGAATATTGCCTGTTTTTATTCAATATTGTCATTTTGCAACATGGTGCAGATTACTTCCATTTTTGCTCTCCTATTTCAGTTCAGAGTACAAATTTTGTTGCCTTTCTATGTGCAGCCTTTTCCACATCAATAATTGATAACCATGTTTTAAAAGTCAATGGAGAAGTAGGATCCCCTTCATCAGGGTGAAGGTACCTTGAGACGCCCAGAAACACAGTGTAGGTTACAGGCTTGTATCCAAATGTTCTACCAATGATAAACTCCTTGTCTCCTAAGATGGGACTATAATCAACTTCTGTAATTAAATCAGGACAGTTAAGAAACAGAGAGAGAAGACAGAGGATGGGAATTTAGACAGTCTTATGGAACATTAACGTATCTACACGCTACAGTTTGATAGGAAATCTTTTATTGAGTACTATCTGGTGGTCAGGTTGGCCCTGTACGATACAGGCTGAGACAGTAGCTGCTGGCCCATGGGAATAGCAATAGGGTGGTGCATATTAAGGAGCCAAAGAAAGTTGAACATGTATGTGAACAGGGCTTGGACTCTGTTGTTGAGCCAGCATGTTTACAAATAGCTTGACACTGACATGAAATGAGAATGGGATCACTGGATGACTGAACAGCTAGCGCAGAATTACTCAGTTGCTCTGAACAATATCTATATGCTTTGCACTTAAGCTTACTTTTTAAATATTTTTACTGGGAGTTACATATTCTTGTTTACTCTGTGCTTCTAGTTTGCAAGCATTCCTCATTTTGCAGCTCCCCATGAAAGCTGCCTTAAGATATTTCAGACTGTTCTAAAACATACAGGCTTATTTACATTTTTTACTTTAAGAAACTAGCCAAAGAAAATTGTATTAATAATATAAAGGGTTGCAGAAGACTCTGGAAAGATCATCACAAAGGAAACATAAGAAGCATCAGTATTATGGAAATATAATTATGCTGAATGCTCCTTATTTGCTTCATGAGCATTGTGACTAGGTGTGATAGAGTAAAAAGCATTTGTGAGTCTCTAATGTGAGTGAGGTGGGTAGTTCACCACCGGGAAATGCATTCATTATAGAAATTATTTGCATAAGGTAAGTATAGAATAACGTGCTGCTGACTACTATAGTCAGCCAAAATAGAACCTCAGGTCACGAAACAAGAACAAAAACCAATTCTGTCTTTTTACATTACTTCTTTCTATCAGTCTAAGCCTGGAGATCACACAGTGACTTCTGTCTTTGGAAGAGCCCCATAGTCTGTGCAAATGCAACCTGATAAAAATTAGTTAATTTATTTCTCAAGGCATGCCAAAGAATAATAGGATAGGATCAGGACTAGCAGAGTTTGAGCCTGTTCTCCACACTTAGCAGACAGGGATATCTAAATTTCAAACTAGATAAATGCAGCGAGAGGATCCTGCCAACAATTTGAATACAGTAGCTGGCAGGATAATGGAAAGAACCACCAGCAGTGACAGAGAATAATGCTTGCTTGGGATAGCTGTAATAGCTAGTCTTGGCCAGATCAGAGCAGAATACCAGTTGCATAGTAAATATGCTTTTAATTGTACCTCATCACAAAATATCAAAAACATTGGCAAGGTCTTCTTCCTCCCTATTGAATTGTGTATTTATGAACAACTTAAACTACAGCGGTATGATTGCCCCTTCCTTTCTTGCCTCCCCCACATCTTATCAAAATGTGAATTAGATTATTAGAGGGATGCAAATTAGTGGTCAGGAGGTCGCTGGATTCCTCACACACAGCATTGCATCTTGTGTGCAAATGTGTGCAAAGCTGTGTTTCACGTCTGGGATGCTCACAGTGAGTGAAGAACAATGTTGAAATGAATATGCTGCTCCACATTTCTCTAGGGATTCTCTTTTCTCCAGCCAACGGCTCAATGCCCTTTCCTACCCAGCAGCCTGAAGTGCTAATTCTTCCTCCTTTGGGCTTTGTTCCTGGAATAACACTGGCCAAGTCCTTCTTTCTTTGAAATAATTTCTGTGGCCCAGAATTGCTCACTGGCAATGCAATGGTATCTCCATGGCTAAGAAATCAAAACAACAATGGAAAATTTACTGCCCACTGATGTTTGCTAATAGGACTGTCATTGCAAATATGCCTTGTAGTATTCATACCCTTCAGGCTGCAAACACTGCAGGTGGTGGTGTTGTCGATGTTGATTTTTTGTTTTGTTTTGTTTAAGTTTATGCAAAGAACTCACGAGGAATAAAAATATATTTCTGCAGCCAGGAAAATACAGCAGCCTTCACATTCACTCTTCAACCTCATCCTTGTCTCATGACTATTTTGATAGTGTCATCATAGAGTACCAGATGCTGTGATCGCAGTCATTGACAAAAGCACTGTAAATTTTCAGGTAATATTGCACACTGTGTGCACCCAGAGCAAAGAAACTTTTAAGTGGTGACCTTGTTTTAAAAACAACAAACAAACAAACAAAACAAGAGCAAAACAACCAACAACAAATCAGCAAGTCCCAGACAAGCCAGACAGAATTTGTCAAATGCTTTCATTTTTTGAAATCTTACAGTTTCACTTGGGTTGCTGCTGTGTATATACCTCTGCCTTTTAACACTTCGGTATGTATTGCTAGAAATCTTCACAGTATAGTCTTCAGCACAGAAATGAGAAACAAGAGATCATTCTGAACAGAAATATACTCATCCCGAGAACAACCTGTGGCAGTCTACCACAAAAAATCACTGCTCCAGAAAGGGGGAAAAAAGTTCTTCCATGTGCAAAGGAACTGAAGCATGTGCAGATGACTAAAAAAATGGAGTGAATCTTCATATGATAAAAGAGTAGAAAATAAGTTCTGGGTTTCTTTTTCAGCTTTTTTTTTTTTTTTTTTTTTTTTTCTTTCCTCTAGATATGTTCAGCCTTATTTTTTGCTGTACATCTTCACAAGATTTTTTTTGCATTGCTACCACCTAATGGTCATAATGTCTTGCCTTAACTCTAATGGTAGCAATTTTATCCCACTCGTACAGCTTTCAGACAGAAATCATACAATAGCTTTTGTCTTTTTATCAAAAAATAAAATAGTAGTAAAATACTAAAATTACTGTCAGACTTTCATCACCCAATTTTTTCTCTTTCCATGGTAAAGTCTTTCTTCCCTCAGTTTTCCTGAATTTCTAATGATGAAGAAGGTTATGATTAATTTGTAGATAGAGTAACCCTTTTCTAAATGCACACTACTCAATAAATGAACAAGCTGCTTACAGTAATTAAAGTAATGTCATCCTGTGCTCAAATTGCTTGTGCTAATAAGTCTAATTGGCAACAGCAAGCATTAACTGTGATTAGTCATATGCGTCTAATGTCATCACCAGTGCCTATAATTTTCTACATAGAGGGAATTTCACATCTGTTTTAAATCACTTGCCTGTTGTCTGCATTGGTGTTCTTTCCTATATTATTTTATCAAAGATTATTTTATCACAATAAATGATAGAAAAGTTTATTTTCTTTTTCAAAAATAAAGAACTGCACAGTAGAGAATATGACATCAGGTATTTCCAAGTCACTCATTCTGAAATAAGTATTTGATTTTAGATAAATTTAAAAAAAAATGGGTTTTCCTTCATTTGCATATAGTCTGATAACCCCATCTACAGGATGTAGATTATTTGCAACAGAACATTCATCTAATCAATTTAGACTACAAGCTGTATTTCACAGTAAAACAGATGACTCAAAGATCCATGTTGTATTTGTTTTGGAAATTTGCAAGGAATTGTTATCAGGAAGACAAACTTTCCAGGCTTTTGCATCATTTTATTGTAGGCAAACTTTAACTGTAAGTAGAACAATAATTATTTTTTTGTGTCAATATAAGTGGACGGACAGTGTGTTATCAAGAATCTAGTGGATGAAAATGCAGCTTTGGAGACCAAGGTTTTCTATTTTCTTGCAATAGTCTTTTTCCTATCAGAACATTTACTTCTCACCTCAATTATCTACCAGCTAACCAAAAATTTGTAGTAGTGTTTTTCATAAGTTATACTTACTAGATCTCTATAATGCACATAGCTTTCTATGTTCTCTGTCCAAATGGGTACATTTTTTTAAAAAACACAAAGCTGCCCTCAAGTTCTACAGCTGACCTTTTCACAAGTACAGGAAATACTCTGGTAAATTTCCCAGTAATATGTTTGCTTTTATCTGACTCCTCCAGCTACTGATTTATGTTCAGCTGATGTATGACCTTATGCCTCACAGCTTCACTGACTATGTAAAAATGTAGAGCTTACATATTGTATCAGGATCAGTAAAGGACAACTCACCCCAACTTGCACACAGAAACGCATAGATAAACTAAAGGGAATATCTGGTCTTTGAACAGCTCTGGTGGTCCTTCTTGTTTTACAGCACTTCAACAAGCTTTTTCTCCTTTCAGATTTCAGATATATTCCTATTATTCAAAAAGTTACCTATTTATTTATTTATTTTTTAATCCCACTTCAAATTATTATTAGGTCATGGCTATTGTTCATCATTCTAAATTTTCTAAAGCTAAGTTTCAGATCTACTCATGAAAATCATAATTTTGGAGTTTGCCATGATATTACTCATTAATAATTATCAAAGTAATAAATTTTGACAATTTATTAAATCTATTAAATTAGTAAATTTCAATAATAATAACTTATATTACAATAATCACAAAAGAGCTTGTAAAAGATATAAAAAGTATTGTTCTTACTCATACTAAGGCATCAAATTCTGAATCAGATTCAATGTCTTAGATTATTTTTGTCCGTATGAACCAATAGTGTTTGTTTTTTAACCAGTAAAAAATCAAAGATCCGGTAGAAATTCGAAATCACATCTAGAACTGCAGGTGTTAACTTTCATTTTATCAGCT
Organism: Aythya marila; assembly: GCF_965140915.1. Classification (NCBI taxonomy): domain Eukaryota; kingdom Metazoa; phylum Chordata; class Aves; order Anseriformes; family Anatidae; genus Aythya; species Aythya marila. Next base: position 46,571,151 of record NC_139046.1, on the reverse strand, counting down.
GACATCAGCTGATTTGACATCAACTTCATGACATGCTCAAACGATCTGAGCGGCCTGATTGTGAGCTCAGAGGAGCATTACATTAGCTCACTTTCACCTATGACTCAGTATGTCAGAAAATGTATTATTTTACTTTCAGATGGATATTTCTAAGAAGCCAGAATGGTCCAAATACCCTCTGCAGGTATATTTTTTTTGTCAGCTTGGATAACTTGATAAATACCTAACACCTTTGCAATGGCAGCATTAATGTGTTTATAAGGGATGAGCTTCCTGTTTTCTTGATCGCATAAAATCAGCACTCCACCTCTAGGAACTCCAAATAAGCCCCAAGCTTTTGCCTGTGTATTTGTGAGATAAATATGTGGAGTTTTTGCTTGGTTGGTAAGTTGGTGTTGGTTTTGTTTTTTATATCCCAGCAGCACCACTAAAAAGTAGTTCATCTTCTCTAGTGTTTATGTTGAATTCAGATACTTGCAAACCCCTCCCGGATAGCACACACTTAAGTCTTCATTTAGGACTCCTACTCTTATGGATGTATGGGCTCGGATTTAGAGGAACGTTTACAGCTGAAGTACAAGATGATAAACACCAGTTTGTACTAGGGGAGTGGAAAACTACAAAGCTAAGGCCTGCTCTGGAGATTTTTTTAGAGACAAAGACAACAACAAGCAAGCATAGATTGTAGTAAGGAATAACATCAGAAAATGTAGATAAATTTTATTTTTTGGCAAACACGGGAAATTTAAGTTAAATATACCTCACAAGTCCATGAGACAGCATTAAAAATGTGGTTTCACCCTGGAAAGTTAGTCCTAATAACTGAAATGGAGCATACTGTTAGAGGCGTGTTTCTGAAACTGGAACTGACATTCGTCTGAAGCACTTTGTTTATACGGTTCAACTTAGGATATTTACTAAGTCACAGGATAATTACTAAGTTCCTTAGCATTTTTCTTGTCTCTGCTTCTTTATGTTACCTTTCTCGGTTTGTATTTTTCGTCTGTCGCTTAACAGAGCTGCCTGTTGAGCTGCCTAAGAAAGAAATGGAACATACTGCTATCTATGTAACTGCTGTCCAAACTCAGAGATCACTTAAAATTTATTTATTTATTTATTTATTTATTTATTTTCTGACTAGTAAACAAGAAACTTAGACTTATGGATGTTGTCAGAATATGCAGGGATGAGATAAAGAAGGCCAACTTGGTATTAAATCTGGCATGTGATGTCAAGGACAGCATTAGGGCTTCTTCAAATACCTCAGCAGCAAAAGGGAGACCAGGGAAAACGCGGGCTCGATGCTGAATGGGGTGGGTACCCCAGTAATGAAGGGTACAGAGAAGGCAGACTTACTGAAAGCTGTATTTGATCTGTCTTCACTGCTAAGATCAGGCCCCAGGAGTCTCGGACACTAGAGGAAGTCTGGGAAAGGAGGACTTTCCCTTGGTCGAGGAGGATCAGGTCAGACGTCATTTAGGTAAAATCAACATCCACAAATCCATGGGCCTTGATGGGATGTACCCATGAGTGCTGAGGGAGCTGGCAGATGTTACTGTTAGGCCACTCTCCATAATCTTTGTGAGGTCACAGAGAACAGGAGAGGTGTATGAGGATGGGAATAAAGTTGGTGTCACTCCGGTCTTCAAAAAGGGCAAGAAGGAGGACCCAGGAAACTATAGGCCAGGCAGCCTCACCTCCATCTGGCGTGTTTTTCATTTGTTTTGAGTTTCTCGCTGCTCTAGCTTATTAGTGAGAGGTAATAAACAATATTTATCTCCTTATGTTGAGTCTATTGCCCATGACAATAACTGCTGAGTGATCTCCCTGTCCTTATCTCAACCCTTGAGCCCTTATCATTGTATTTTCTCTCCCTTTCCCTTTAAGAAGGGGGAGGGAGAGAAGGTTGTGGTGGAGCTCACCTGCCCAGCTGAGTAAAACCACCGGCGGAGGGACTGATAGTTGGCTGGATGGCAGAGCTCAGAGGGTTGTGCTCAGCGGTGCAGTCTAGTTGAAGGCCTGCAGCGAGCGGTGTCCCTCAGGGATCAGTGCTGGGTCCAGCCTTGTTCAATTTACTCGTCAGTGACCTGGATGATGGCACAGAGCGCACCCTTGCTGATGACACAAAGCTGGGAGGAGTGGCTGATGCCACAGAGGGCTGTGTTGCCATTCAGAAGGAGGCTGACAGGCTGGAGGGCTGGGCCGAGAGGAACCTCAGGAAGTTCAACAAAGGCAAGTGCAGGGTCCTGCACCTGGGGAGGAAAAACCCCAAGCACCAGGACAGGCTGGAGGGTGACCTGCTGGAGGGCAGCTCTGTGGAGAATGATGTGGGAGTACTGGTGGGCAGCAGGTTCAATATGAACCAGCACTGTGCCCTTGTGGCCAAGAAGGCCAGCGATATCTCGGGGTGTATTAGGAATAGTGCTGCCAGCAGGCTGAGGGAGATGATCCTCCCCTCTACTCAGCCCTGCCGAGGCTACACCTGGAGCATTGTGTCCAGTTCTGGGTTCCCCAGCACAAAAGGGATATGGAGCTACTGGAGTGAATCCAGTGAAGGCGCTATTAAAACGATTAAGGGACTGGAGCAGCTCTCCTGTGAAGAAAGGCTGAGAGAGCTGGTGGGCCTGTTCAGCTTGGAGAAGACCGAGAGATTTTACCAATGTGTTTAACTATCTGAAGGGAGGGTGTCAAGAGGATGAGGCCAGACGCTTTTCATTGGAGCCCAGCAACAGGACAAGAGGCAATGGGTTCAAACTGAACCATGGACAGTTCCAGCTAGATACGAGAAAACACTCTGTTACTGTGAGGGTGACAGAGCACTGGAACAGGTTGCCCACAGAAGCTGTGGAGCTTCCTTCTCTGGACGTATTCAAAACCATCTTGGATGTGATCCTGTGCAATGTGCTCTGGGTCACCCTGCTTGTCAGGGGAGGGAGGGTCTTTAGATATGTATAAAAATGGCTTTTATTATTTCAGTTACATCTAACTCCCTAATAGATAAAAGATATGCCACATCAGAATTTTAGATCTATTATCAATTACAAACTAGATTACTCCAATTTTGTTTTGTTTTGTTTTGTTTTGTTTTGTAGTTGCTAGTAGTAAAGCATGTTTTCTAGAACTATTTAAAGCAAACAATTAATATAGTTAATGTTCTTTATATACAATCAGAGGCAAATTACTGGGCTCATAAAGCAGTAGGAATGAAGTGAAATTCCACATCCTTTGGTGTACAGATTCACAGAAGAGGTCTCTTCAAGCTTTAGACATGCATGCTTTTACTTATCAGCTTTCACCTCTATTTAGCTTCTAACTTGTATGATAAAGGAACATTTACTTCATAAAAGCCTGCAGCATCCTGAACATGTCATTTTTGTAATTCTTACAACACATCACTGTATCTTTGTGCAGTGTCCTGAATCTTAGTTTTGTGCTATCTTCTATGAGACATCCAGCAAAAGAGCATGCCAAATACAACATTGCCAGGATTCTTAATGCACTGAAAGCCAGAGCTACTTTTACTATAAAAATAATTAAAAGCTGGAATCATATATCTGTCACTCTGGCTGTAATTTTCTCCTTTTGAGTATAGAAAAATCGTATCTCTAGCACTGTTCTCTTTTCTTAAGTTCTGCAAGCAATTATCCTGACAAAGCCCTTAGACAAAAGGGACACAAGTCTCTTTTACACTGAGCCGTATTTAGGCAGTATTGACACAGACAGTGCTGCCTGCCTCCTTTATGTCTTGCAGGAAGAAGTTTGTTTCAGGTACTCTACCAACTATTTACTGCAGTGTTTTATCAGTTTCATCTGCAGCCACTAATGACGCTGCTTTCAGCAAGAAGGTAATGAGCAGCCCTTGCTCATATGTTCAGTAAGCTTAAGACCTAGTAAGGCTGTCAGCTGAGTAGTAATCATTAATTACTCCCTTTATATCTCTTGAACAGAAAATTTGTAGCCAATAGAAAAGCCTATGTTTATTTTTGAGCTTCTAAACATTCTCCGGTTAGAAGAACACATTAGTGCACTACACTGGTTAACAAAAATCATTCTTGCCCCATTACACTTAACAGTCAACCCCACCAACAGAAGAGGATGAGGGTTTTATTATTATTACTATTGTTGTTGTTGTTGTTTTTGTTCTTGATCCATGCAAAACAGAATGCTGTAGGAGGAACGTCGCACTTCCATGGGAAAGTACCTTAGACTACACCAAGACTGAAGTGAAATTCCTCAGAGACTACTTTGATCAAAAAAGTTCCTGTCTAAAAAGAGTGAAAGGTCACAGTACTCAAGCAGAGAAATACTAGTTCCAATGAAAACTGGAGTAAATGGTACAGAGACCATATGAAGTCCTACAGCTAAGACCTTTGATATACCTTGCCAATATATAGTTGCATGTTATGACAGTCTCCAAAACAATCCTAAAAATTAACTATTTTTGGTCTCAAACATGCCACACCATCAGAGCCTGCATCCTTCAAGTTTAAACAAAGACTAAATGTGCAGTCTTTGTAAAAAGTCTAGAGAGAAACATTAGTTTCTTAAGATAGTATATGCAAATAGAAAACTAAGAATTATTTTTTTGTTTTGTTTTGTCTAGCAACAAAAATATTTGAGTTTCTGAATTTTTACATTCCAGAGGGTCAAATCTCGGTACAAAGTACACATCCCACAGCATACAGTTCTGTATTCATGTTAGCAACTTAGAGGATTCAATTACTGTATGCTTTCTTCTTCTAATGCAACTCTAGTCATGCCCTAATTTCATCTTTTTCCCCCATAAATAACAAGACACAGCTATTAAGGCCATTGCCTATTTAAAAAAAAAATATTCTCTCAGGAGTGCAGGGCCATCCTCAGGTTCTTGTTTGCAGCACTCCATTATCTTGCAGCCAGTTAGCCATGCAGAAAGATTTAATATTTTCTCTCTAGTTCAATTAAATGTTGCAATGACCAAAAAGAGGAGATTGCCTGATCCTAAGAATTACAAGCCCACTTCCCCTCCCTCAAAACTTGTTAACTTTGTACACTTCTCTGCTTACTTCCTTCAAGCCAGTATTTGGGAATTGCAATGGAGAGGGACCTTCCTTTTTCCTGTTGTCTTCCTCTAACCTTTTGGTTACACTGCACATTTGTGAATATAAATAATTTCTAGCTCCTAGTAAATGTTCCGGTGTCACTGGGAGATCTAAATTCCATATGACCTTGTCACACTACCCCAACACTACTTTCCTCATTATTCTCCACAGGCTTGGCACAAGAGTGTATTTTGGAAGTAGCTGCTTCTCCTTTTGATGAAAGAACTGGTAACCTAGTCACTTAGAAAAGGCAGTTTATAGTCCATACTTTCTCATGCCACAGAAAAAAAGATGTAGCGCATAGCTCAAATGAGAGCACCAAGCACCCTCATATGCAAATGTGACCATTAACTTTCACCTAAATTTTACAGTCAAAGCTTCTGTATTGTACTTGGAGATTCCCACTAGGTGGGCCTTACCATATGAAGGTTTCCTTCAATGCTGAGTTATCTGCGAAGACTTTTCTGAGTAACCTGCTCAGCTCTGATACGAGGAGGGGTAGAAGCGGAAAATGCACGTATGTTTATGCATGAATAGTTTGCAACCACTGTTCTCTGGACTTAATATAAATTTAAGGGCAATTTGTTCCTCCAGCACAGAGCAAGGAAGCTCCTAATTAACAGTAGGTAACAACTCATGTGAGCTTACTTTCTTTGGGCTGCATTAAACCCGCACCAGAACACTCCTTTGATGAGCTGGAAATTTACTCCACCACATCAGAGACCCGACCTTTCTCATGCAGAGTGTTAAGGCAGTTTACAACCATGGCTTGAAAAGCTAAAGGGAACGAAGTGTGCAGCTTTTTTTTTTTTTTTTTTTAAAAAAAAAACTTGCTGGCACTGGGTAAAATACTGAGACAATCACACAAGCCTGAATAAATGAGTAAGTTGAATCTCATGAAACAAGACAAAATCTACTCAATGGCTAAGCAAGATTTGTTTCTTATTGTGGATGACTGTATGTCACATACAAAGTAAACAATCATGATCTAAATTAAAGTCTTCAGAATTCATGTTTTGAGATGCAAAGAATACATCACAGGAAAGCACTCACAACCACTCAGATCCAGAATGAGAAGGGAGAACATAGGTGATCTAGAAGCAATCTGAACATAAGGAACAACTTAAACTGACTCAATTCCATCATATATAAGGTATAAATAAAGAGGCAATATTTCCGATTCCACTTAGGATAGTGTTTTTTCCTCCTTTTACAGAGAACTAATCAGTTTGAAACAATATGCAAGGACAAATGCCACTGAAACTGGCTGAGAAAATGCAAGACAGAAAGCAGTAAGGGCAATGCCATTATACTTTTTTTAATTATTTATTATTTCTGTATGCAATGTAATGTTTAGGCACGTTGCTTGGGACGCTTTCTAAAATAAATCATTGGCCATTGTTTAGAGTATCCTTTTGGCTTTAAATACTGGTCAGGAAAACAAATGATGTAAAAATAAATGAATATAACTATTAAGGAAATAAAAATGGATTTGCATCTAAAAGTGCAGGTGAAATACTTTAACCCTTTCACCAGACAATGTGGCAATATACAGTATATTGCTTCTGTTTGTTTGAGAAGGCTGTTGGAATTGTACAATGACATAGAAAATTATAAATTACACAGAATTAGTTTCCATAATCACTATATATATATACACAAACCAGCTGTGAAAAAAACTGGTTTAGAACATACAAATGAAAGCCTCACACAGATCAGTACAGTGAAAGTAACAATTAACATGCTCTGCTGCCAAAATTTGTATTAAAAGAACACTATATACTTTTAAAATGCATGTACTGTAATTACATTAGCAGCACGGGCATTTCATTTACTTGACTTGTCTAAGAGGATTATAGCGTTTTAAATACGCAGATTGTTCTGAAATGTTCCATTGTATAATGCTTGGTATTAAAGTAAATCTTGGTGAATGGGTTAAAAGGCAGGTGAACCACTTAAACACAACAAGCCATGTGCACTTCAAATATTCTAGTGTTTCACCTGTAAGGTATTGTTTCAAGCAAACAAGACTTAACAGAACATATGGCTTTACAGTAACATCAATTTGTCAACTAAGTTGTAGCAATAAATACTTAAAATCTCTACCAATAGACTTACATTTTTGATCTGTTTTAAACAATACAGAAAACAATTACCAATTAAAAAACCTGTTGTAAAATGTTGAACACCAAAAATTCTCATTTAAATCACTTTCGTAAGCTAAAACAACCAAAATAACATTTATAGGGCATTTCAGTTCTACAATTCTTCGCCAACCTGGAAGAAACATGAATTGTTTTATTTTTTTTTTGGTTTTGTTTTTTTTCCTTTTTCTTTTTACAAGGTGAAAAATGTATGAAAAACTGCTAAATACTTTGGTCACACTAATTGTCAAATAGTTATGTCTCAAATACATTAGATTTGTGTATTCACTTTTTTTATAAAACTATTCTTACAGCCATTTTTAACTATAGTAACACTACTGTCATCATTACATGGGTAGCAGGATCTTATTTCACAGGCCACCCATTATTTAGAACAATACAATATAAACATACGCAAAAATTATTGGTATTTCTCAATGTGCAATATTTTTACACTTATGAATTTCTGTACAATGTCTTAAAATCTAGAATATAAATGTTGCTGGTCCTGATCCCTTGCGAAATTAGTGCAGCAGTGACTGGCTTCAACAGGCTCTAGATGAAATCCTCAAGAAATGCTCAAACACCTGGGTATCAGTTCATTTCTTCAGCCAAGGCAGTAGACATCACGTATCATACAGGGCCATTAACAGACGTCTCTCCTAAAAGGGTGCGTTGATCAGTCCTAAGAGGTCAAAAGAGAATGTCAGCATCCAAGAAACAGGAAGCATCCCAAGTATGTTCTCCCCTCCCACATACCCAGATTGCAGACAATGCTAAATTAACTAAACTAGGAGGAGCTGTTGACTCTCTCAATAGTAGAGGCCTTGTGGAGAGATCTTGACAGACTAGAGGGCTGGGAAATTACCAACCACATGAAGTTTACCAAGAGCAAGCACTGGATTCTGCATCTGGGACAGACAGGGCAATCTTGGATGTATGTACAGACTGCACAGGGGGACAAGAGGCTGAAGAGCAGTGCAACAGAAAGGCATGTGGAAGTTCTGGGCAACAGCAAGTTGAGTATGAGTCAACAGTGTGCCCTGTCAAACAAAAGGGCCAGCTCTATCTGGTGTACATTAAGCACAGCATTGCTAACCAGTTGAGGGAAGTGATTGTCCCACTGTGCTCCCTGCCTCACCTCTAGTAATGTGTGCAGTTTTGGGTGCTATAACGTAAGGATATAAAACTATTAGTGTGTCCAAAGGAAGGCAAAGATGGTGAAAATCTAGAGAGAAGTCATATGAGGAGCAACTGAGGTCACTGGGTTTGTTCAGCCTAGGGAAGAGGACACTGAGGGGTGCCCTGCAGCTTCCTCATGAGGGAGAGCAAAGGGACTGGCACTGAGCTCTGCTCTCTGGGGACTGTGACAGGACCGAGCGAATGGCATGGAGCTGGGGCAGGGGAGGGTCACGCTGGATATGAGGAAAATGTTCTTCACAGAGTGTGGTCAGGCACTTCAACAGGCTCCTCAGAGAAGCGGTCACTGCACCATGGCCTGCTGGAGTTCAAGAGACATTTGGACAACACTCGTATGGTTTAATTTTTACGTGGTCCTGTGCAGAGCTAGGAGTTGGACTAGACAATCTGTGTGGGTCCCTTCCAATGTGAGACATCGTTCTCTTCAGACACAGCTGGTCACTAGTGAAAGCTGCACTATTTCTTCCAAAATACCTACTGATTTCTACAGTTCAGATTACAAGGTTCTAACATTCATCTCACAGTGATGCCAAGAAAATAATGTTTTCTTGTAAGTATAATAAAACTCTTCGGAGTGGAATTCCAGAGAGTTCAAAAGAGGGAACGGAACACAAGCTAGTTACGTGCTCATCCCAATCATTTTCTGAAATCCAACACATCTGGAATCCTTATTGTCTAATTAGGCACAGTACTTAGTTAACTCAGCACACCAGTGAAATGTGATTGATCTTTATTGACCTAAAAACCAAATCTCTACAGATGCTGTTCTCTCTTTGAGAGAATCAATCACTGATAAAAAGCACTCAGACTTCTCCACATCTTACTCTGTGAGACAACAGATGACATCAGGAGTACTTAAGCTTGCATTTGAAAACAAGAAAAGACATAACAGGTAAAAACAAGAGTTTTTTTTAATAACTGGTTTAGTGACTAATGTAATCTATAAACTGATGTTTCACAAATATTCTGAGTTTCAGTCCATTAGCACGAGAGGTTCAGAAAGTATGGGGAAGATAAAGAACAAACCTGAAAAAGTAAAAATTGTAATAGTATATACAGTTCTAGGTAAGAAGTTAGTGTAAACATGTGGGTTCAATTACTCTGGATTAACACAAAGGAAGAGATCAAATCAGTGCACAAGAACATCAAGAGTTGCAAACAACAAAAGCAAAAAACTCTCAACTTCCATTAAGTGCAAGTCTGTTGAATACATTTGAAGATTCCTTTAGAGAATATAAATACCATTTGGAACTACACAAGAAAAGTTACCTGTAACTCCTGTTCTCTGATGGTGTACATCACAGAGAAGCCACTCTTGGGTCCGTGCTCTACATGCACATGACCAGCAGGAGTCCCCCTAGCTAAGTCTTTGGCTGTTAAGCACTAAAAACACTTTTTAAAAAAAAATATGTACACATTAGATAAAGAGAGAGACAGCACTAGACAAAGTTAAACACTTTAGATAAACCTGGAAGGTAACAAACAAGTGCTGCATGGACAGGAGTTCTGACAGTTCAAAGAGCAGTAAATTATTTACTGATTGGAAAAAATCCATGACATAACAGGGCTCCTAGCAGACATTGATGTTGCTGGCCACCAGCCAAAGACCTACCTAGGTGACTCCTCCCACTAGTCATACATGCATGGAGCCCCAAAAGCACAATTAAATTTATCTAGACGCTTGTTCTGCACTTATATGAGGATCTGCTGTGACAGCCACCTTTAGAGAAAGTACTGAGCTTCACTGCATCCAGCCAGATTGTAGGAAAGGAGTTCCTTAAGATTTCCCGTAATCAAAAGCAATCCAAGGAACTGCTAGCTCTGAGAGCCCTCTGTTGGTTTAGAGAAGCATCTTTACTCAGAAGGCAGTCACCTAGTATTCACATGCTGGCTACGAAAGACTTGAGTTTCCAGGATTCCCATTTTGACTAAGTATACAGGTTTTTCCAATTAGAATTCATTTATTGATTAAAGTTCATTGAATATATGCAGAGTAGAAAGTTCTGGCTTACAGAAAAAGGTAGCAGTGTTCTAGCATAACATCTAGTACCAGAGGTAAAACATATTAGCTCATAAACATGTCCCAAAAAGACAGTATCTAAACTTGATTAAATAGGCTTGCACCCTTCTTAGTTTGCAAAAAGTATAGTCAAAATATGTAGTAGAGCTTTGTTGTATTATATGTAGAGCTATATTTTAAATCTTTGCTTACAAAACCTTTCAATTTTTTCCTGACTAGAAAACTAAGAGTATAATATAGCACCTGCAGTCTTAAAAATAATTACTGTCCACAAGATTTGTGAGAAATAATGTTTCTCTAATAACAATTCAAAACCTATACAAGAAAAAACTGCTTTTGAACTATTATAACTATCAAAATACATGTTCATGTATTTATAGATTCAGAATCATTTCTCTGTTTATAATGCAAGGAAAAGTAGCCCCTGGAATTGCTTTTAATTAAGCAAAATGCTCCCTCCTCTCAGAATAATGCTCTGGGCACCCCTAAACTAATAAGTGTCAGCATACCAACCCTTGTCCTCAATACCAATATTCTAGCTTGTGGCATTCTGACACCCTGAAGTGCAACAAGCCATTAGCTCTCATAGGGAGCCAGTGAACTCTTGCCTAGAGATTAGTTGCAAAGTACTACTTGAGTCTATGTGAAACTAAGAAATAGGAAACGAGGCTCTCCCCACCTTGTGCTGAGCTGTGTAGATGGTGTGGACTGGCTGAATGACAACACTTCTGCCTTCAGCAGGTCAAATCTAGCCATTTGTGCTGGTGAGAATTTTGCGAGGAACGAGGCTAGAACAGTGCAAAACCATCCTTGCCTCCAAACAGCAGGAGATGGAAGGTACCTCTTACCAGATACTGCTCTGATGTTAAATTCCAGAGCAGGGTTTTCACTGAATGCGTTTAGAAGTGGAATTCTTCTCACCTGCTTTATGCTCCTCAACTCATTTAGCTTTTAAGACCAAGTGGAATCCCGTCCCAACTTAAGCCAGATATGAAACATTTGCATTAGGTATTTCTAGTATTTGGTAATTGATCTCACTATGTAAATTTAATTTTGATAAAACCATACTAATATTTGAGTTATGTTTCATACCACTGTAACTTGTAAGGCGAAAAACCACACCAGAACAAGTATTTCAACAGGAAAAGGAACAGGAGAAACATCTTCAGATGCCTTTTTTTGGAGAAAGCAGTCCTACCTGATGATCTAATACAAAAGTTTATGCAAGAGCTTTCTCTGTTTGACAGTTGTCACCTCAGAATTGTCTCTTGAATGACTATTCTGTGAGACTGCATGCACTATTAGTCAAGAAAAATGTCATCACTTCTTTCCTCCAGTACATATGCTGAGCAATCCAGGCTGCTCTGTATTTCCAGAGAACTTTATTTGAAACAAATTATTTACATACTTTGAAAAGTTATCTCCAAATCTACAAGTATTCAGTTCAATGCCTGATAAAGACACGGGTGCAAACAGAAATTGATTCAAAAATAGAAGCAATTATTTGACTAGATCACAACCAAACAAGCATGACTTAAGGCAGCATTTCCTTTCCACGTAGCTGCACTGATAGACTGCCCCCAGCTGTCCTGCAGTATAAAATACAGAATCAAAAATGGAACAGTTTTCGAATTTTGAAGCATACTTTTGTACCTTTTCAGGACAAACTTATTCCCCCCCCTTTTTTCCAGTTTTTGTATCAAATTAGTACAATGAATCGATACATATCGCAAAACAGAAGGAATATTTACAATACCCTGAAAGGCAAATAGGTTTCAACTCAAGAGTCAGAGTAAGGACAGACAGTATAGCTTGTAAGAATCTTACAAACAGATGCAAGCACATGTTTAGATTGAAGTAAACTCAGAGCTGATAACTAACAGGAATTCGGTGGTCTCTTTAGATCAGTCCTATTATAAAAATATACAAGCTGCTACTTATGTGATTGAAAATATCTCTGAGTGCAGTTACCTCTGTTCTGGACTGCTGTTAGTGGGCTGCAAAGCTGAAGTAGCTTCTTCCACAACCTCTGCATTCTCCTCTACCACATATTTACATGAAGCATCCTGCGAGGTAGACAATTTTCCTTCCTCACTAAGTAAAAGGAAACAAGATATTTAATTTTTAAGTTTACTTACAAAAAATTTCAGGCAACAGTAGAAAATTGGGAAAAGGGTTCGTATTTCACATGCAAATGGATTTTAAATTATGACTGAAACATGAAGATCAAACATGATTCTGGACTTCACAAACACCTAATAATGCACTGGTGTTTAAAACCATTGGAAATCGACTGGATAAGAAGGCAGGAAATACAATGATTACAAATATGATCAGAAAGGAAATAAGGAATGTGTGTGAAGCCTGAAGTGGTAGCAATCACAGTTACAATCCTTTACTATACATACCGATAGGATTTCAACACTCTGAAGCCAGAAGTATGCAAAAATAGAAAGAAGAAAGTATAAAAAAAATTCAAGATTCCCTTAGAAACTGGCATTGATAGTTTGCCCATGAAACAAGTCAGCAGAATCACTAACTCATCAATGTCTGTATTAATGAACTACCTAATGACTATACAGTGACGTACGATGTTACGTGTTATGCCACATAGGACCACTGCTCTATTTCATCAGCTTCTTCTCAGACATGAAAATGAACATAATTCAGTGAAAAAAAAAAAACAGTACTCTAGCACTAGGAAACAAATACTCGTGTTTTGCCACTAAACCAGAGTTTTTATGCAACACTATCCCACCTTTTTCTGTCTCATTCACACTATTAGCACATTAACATGAAAAGTTGACCATACAACTGCAAGAGATGGATATAAGGTAGCTCTACAGTAGACACAAACATCCATCTTCATCTGTAGCAGTGAATCTATTTAAGAAGTTGGGAACATTTTTAAAGACACTATCTTCTACTGATTCCTATTCAGTTTTCCTTTCAATGGATCCTCTCTCTTTCAATGAATTCTTGTTCCTTCCCCCCATGTCTCCTTATACCTGCAGACTGTAAAAATACAGCTCTCCAAGCAACAGGTTTCCCATCTGCTTTATCTTTATCTGCTTTATTATCTTTTACCTTTAAAGTCTGTATTTGTTCAAAAATACTTGTCACCACCACCAGAACCTTTTTTTTTTTTTAAGGGGTTGTCTCTGCTCTCATTGTCTCCTACTAGTTCAACAGGAAGAGTGAGAAAATTCAAAAAACATTTGCCCTTTGCAGCTTTCAACAAGTCAGCTACTGTCCTTACAATGGTTCCCTTCTCCTCAACACTGACCTCACAACTATGTATTTTCTACTAGAAGAGATTTGTACTCTCAGACTTAAGTTCTGTATCCACCTTGCCAGGTATGCAGGACAGTGTGGCCTCCACTCACTGTTGAAATCCTTTCTTAATTTAGATTTATGTAGTGTTTTAGATCCCCTTCCCCCCCCCCCCCCCCCAAGAAATACTAAGTTATTTGCTGTCTAGGCCTATTTAAAAGTTAATTTAAGGAAAGCCGTATGATATCTGGATCAGTATGAGGTGACACCTCTGCATCAGAACTAAACAGTCTCCACATTAAAGACCTCACTCCTTCAACCTCCTTTTACACTTAACTTCCCCTTCCCGTCCCAAATCAAGATCATAGATTCATTTTCCCTCCTTTACCACCTCTGTGTCCTTTTAACTACAAAGATACAAGTCCTTATTCCATACCAAAAGCAGGTAATTCTATGATGAGAGGCAGCAACTGCCATGATATGCTTCCACCTTATATTAACTTTGGTTTTTTTGCACTAGTACCAGAAATTACAGAATTAAAGCAGCTTATGTGTAAAAGCACCATGAATAACTGATCCACTACACTGGAACAACAGAAGTGTAGACCATAAAAAGCATTCCCAAAAAAAAAAACAAAAACACAAAGAATAAACTGGAGAATACATACATCGTTTACTAAGTCAGAAAGTCACTAAGGTTTCATGCTATGTAACTCCAGAGTCACATTCCTCTTCTAACTGCTTTGGTTCAATTTCTCTAACTGCCATTTGATTTCATAAGTGTTGTGCAGTCAAAAATGCTCCTTCCTCCATACTAAAAATAAACCTGAAGTTTCTAATTCCCAATGAGTTACTCTCAAGGGCAGTGCCTGGCTGGCCTTCAATCTCTCTCCTCCAACCACCTGCATAAGACACTGAATTCCAATCCAGAAGTTCCATGCGAAGTTTAAAAGGCTGTAGCTTAGAAGTACATTAAAATGTGCATTAAAATTGTGCAGTAATGTTCATCAGGATCAAAAATAGAGCCAATCTTCCACTAATAATCTTCCAGTGAAAATTAAAGCTTGATCCTACGTTCTAATAACTGATTGAAAGTAAAGTTTCAAAACAATTACATTTGAAAAAAGGTTTAGAGTTAAGGCCTTAGGAATTATCACTTTAACTCTTTTTGATGAGTGTTCTATCAACAGCACTTGTAAAATGGGTGGAAAGACAAAAAGTAGTACATCCTCACCTTTTGAAAACAGCCGTTTCAGTTTTAGCATCTACAGTAAGGCTCAGTGTCTCCTTCATGCTGCCGTTCATTACTGTTTCAGTTACCTTGTCTGTGTTTTCTACATCGTCCTCTCCATCTGAGCTGGCCTCCATAGCAACACTTCCTGGGGCTAGAATAAAACTAAGTACTTTAGTATATGACATGTTACATTTCTATTTCATGAGCACACACACAAGCCAAAACAAACAGAATGTTTTTCCCCAGTTTTGAGCATTTCTTGAATCCTTAAGAATCATCTTTCTACAATCCCCATTATACGCATATGTAGAGCATAAACTTTTTTTTTTTTTTTTTTTTTTTTTTTTTTACAGATTAAGGAAGAAGTCATATTCCATAATTACAGCTTTCGTTTTGCAAGCCAGTTAGTGATTTACATCAACAAGGATTACTGCAAGATGTTTGCTTGAACAAGCCTGTGGTAGGATTTTTATACTTTTTTTCGTACAGTCAGATTCATTGCACCAGTCCATACTGTACAAATTTGCCAACAAATTCTGAAGTACAGACAAGCCTTTGGGAAGCCCAATCTTCCTGGACTTCCCATCTGCACTTCTTGTTCTGTTTGCTAATAAGATACATGGAAAACTAATTAACATGGGTTTAACCTTTAATTAATTCACATAAATAGAAGTGTGTGCATATATACAGAGAAGACAGCTTGGAAAGCAAAGAGCAAGAAGGAGAAATCTGAACACCAAGGCTACTGGCCTATTGCCACATAGGAAGAGACTAGAAGCTACCACTTTTCTTGGGCATCAGCTCAGTTAAGTGTTGCCACATATAAAACTTCTCTAACAGAAAACATTTAGCTTCATTGTTCATGATATGCACACCTTTTTTTTTTTTTTTTTTTTTTTGAGACAAAAGTAACACTGGTTCCTGTTTTAAATAGGAAAAAAAAGAAGTTCAGAACTTTTGTCAAGTTATTTTAATTGCCTGGCAGAGCAGCAGAGCCAGATGAGAGGTCTCTAGATACCTAAGTTCAGGGAGATCTTTCTTAGTTAAAAATATCAAAATCAATCTGCTTGCATTTCTGAATGTACAGTACTTACTCTCTAGCTGTGTTGCAAGACCAGTTGCATTTGCACTCAAGGGATCCATTGGCTCTGCATTTGTTTCCATTTCCACAGGAGAATTGCTTCTTAAGGAATCTTTTGAGCTTCAAATACAAATTAAAAAGCTTTATAAACATAACTGAACAGCTGAATGAAACTAAGCAAGGCTAAGGCACACTAAACAAGTTAATTAATGCAAAATCCACCCGAATTGAGCTGACTGAGGTTATGTTTGGCAGTACTGTTATTTTTATTTGAAATGGAGATGCCACAGACAAATAAGACTGCTGGATCCTTGTAGTATTTCCAACATTTTAAACTACTTTTTAAACACACTCTTTGCAACCTGGATGATATAAAAGAGTTCTCTGCTGATACTGCCAACACAGTCCTTAAATGTCAACAACAGAAGTATTTTACTCTAATTTGTTTGCTTAATGGCACATACAGCATAGCTATGAGTTTTTCCATTCTGGATTAACTCAAAGGACAAGTTGTGACCACTTGAAATACTTCCCACCACTTACAGAATAGTGTCTTTTCTATCCACTACTTGTGGCAACTTCAGGACTTCGTTTTCTAAACCCTATAATCCTGTTATCAATTTACCTGCCTCAAACATGAAACAATTCACTGCTTTATGATGAAAAAATTGTAAGTTTTATGTCAGAGCTGTTTAAGGCCCAGACAGAAGCGAGGAGCAAGACAGACAGAAAAGGTTTTCTGATTGGAGAAGAAATCAGTTCTTGACTGGTAGTATTTTGGCAGCTCAAAATTTACCTCTATAGGGATTATTAGATTCCTACACAGAGGACCTCAGTTATTCTTAATGCAGTGTTTAATCCAAAAGAGTAAAGTGTATGTCAGGTAATGCCAAAATAGTGTAGAACTGCACCAGTGATGAACCAATTATCTATATTATACCATTGACAAAACAGAACCATCACAGATGTTTTACAGCCTTCACATTCAACAGTTACATCCCTTCCATGGCTTCAGCCTATACTAAAAAAAGTCACAGCGCAATTCTGGTCAGTGACCAATATTCAAGGGAAACTTTAGGGATCCACTCATCCTATAAAAGCCTATATCTTTGTATAGTCAAGTAACACCATACTACCCTAAACACACAGTAATCTTTGAACACTATGCACCCTGTATTCCACCAAAAGCCAACCAACATAGCCCTGGTTAGAGACATACATTTTAATGATGCCAAACAGCAGCTGCTGGTACATTTAGTAACGAAGAGCTTGCCCACTTGCCCTGTATCACTAATATTCTTACCTCAAAGAGGACGTGAACTCTGAAAAAGAAGCCCAGCCAGTTTCTTTTGCTGGCATGGGTTCTTCCGTACTCCACACATCAGACCCAACAGAATCCAGATTGGTGCCATGTGCAGTCTCCATGGGTACATCGAAGTTAGCTGACCAATTTGGCGCTAGAAAAGCCATCAGCAAGGTCATTAGGAATAGATTTAAAGAACACGAATGTACACATGTCTAACACATTGATTCTCTATAGGCACATTCCCAAAAGAGCAGCAAAACTCTTAACTAGACTTCAAAGCACATGCAAAAGAATTCTCTATATAAGTAAAAACTGAATGAATTCCCTAAAAGGGAAATTCTGCTATTAAGGCAGAATTTTACAAACAGTAACTCACAGTATTCAGCTAAAAATCAATGGCACTTATCTGAAGAACACAAATTATATTTAATCACAAGTGTTGTTCCACTTTATTCCTTAACCTAATGAGAACATTCATTATTTTCAACACTAATTTCTATACTTAAAAAAATCTTAAGAGTTTTCATCCCTTTTTCAGTTTCCTATGCACATTTTCCTCAACATAGAAAATGAGCAAGACAACTTCATGGACAATCTCTAATTTCTCATGCACTAGCAGCACTGCTAAGTTTCAGAAAAGCTTAAAACCTTTTACAACTTTAAAATATTAATTGGGATATTACGTTTTGGAGCAACTGGGACTTAGAAGCATCTAACTTAGGATAGGTCAATTCAAAATACTTCACCTACCCAAGGGAAACATTTTCTTCATTAACACTTACATACAAAAAAACAGGCTGAAAAGGAAGCTCTGACTAGCAATTAGAAATTCCAACCCAGGCAGATATGGGAGGAGACCCACATGGATCAAAACTTGTTTGACACACAGATGCCAACGACACCAATCTGACAAAAGAAAAGAAAACCCTTAACTTTTCCTTCTATTTTAATTTTTAATTCCTTACAGTCTAGATAAACACAGGGCTTTTACCTACAGATGTTGCCATTTTAAGTAAAGCCAATTTAGTCTACCGTGCCTTGAATGTGAAAACTCTTAAGCCAATTACAACAGTTTTCCACATAAGAGTTTACTGACGCAAGATTAAACAAGATTATTCACATATGAAACCAGACCAAACTAAGTTAACTTGACTTCTGTAGGATGCCTTTTAGACCGTTGTTAGATGAAATGTCGGTCTGAAAGACTTGTAATAGAAAGAATCATATTTTATGTTTGGAGATTAATAACCTATCAGTTTTGCAGGCTTTCAAGATGTGTAAATTCAGTTTCATTCTTCCCTTTTTGATTCCTCATTTTTTCCTCTTGAAGAATATACACATGAATTTTAGAGAGACTAGAGTAATTTGACTCAAGACTTGTAAGGAATTCAAATTTCAAATACTTGCATGCTCTATTAAAGCAGTCTTTACAGTGAGAAAGATGACTAAGATCATTAGAATAAAAAATAAAAGAGGAAAACTCTTACAAAGTAACAGTTCTAGATGTAACACTTTCCTGTAACTCAAATAGTTGGGAGAAAAGCTACATACGTTCATTTAAGTCTACTTCCATTTTGTCCTCTGTATTGGTATGCGATTCAAACAAATCTTGTTTTGTTCCATCCTCTTCTTCGGAGTCAGTACTTTCTTCACTGTCTGTACTGCCCGAACTTAAAATACAAAGAGAGAGTTTACATTCCATGTTTAGGATTAGACGCTTGGCACAATGAAATACTGGAGAGTTTGAAGCTAGAGAGAATTACAACAGCTATCACTGCTGATAGATTAATGGAGGTATAATTTATTAGCTGTTGGCATGCCCCTCATTTCTCCCACAAAAAACAAGGTTTAAGGTTTTTCCACTTGATCGTGTAAAGAGGGCTTTTTTCCTCCATTTGCAAGTAAAAACTCCTGCCACTCAAAAGGAAAGGAAGGCAGGAAAAGGAAGATAAGGAATCAGACCATTCATCTCTGCACACTAAGTGGAATCACTGAAATATAAAACTCTTTAAAAGACCAATACAACATAACTTGGTTTATTTGGAAATCTAACAACCAATCCAAGTATTTTCCAGTCTGTTGCCTTACATAATGGTTTTGAACTGTATGGGTATGTCTCCCTTCCTTGGCGAGCACAACCAACATTAACAGGAAAGCAGTAATAGAACGTAACCAACATACAATATAACTTATCATGTACAGAAGGTATTAGCCACACACATTCTCAAGGCCACTATGGAAGGTCAAAGAAGCCAAGACTATCCTGGGACAAAATCCAGAAGACATTAAGGAAGACGATGCATCCCCAAGAGTTTTGGGGACCAGCTCCTTCCCTTCAATGTAGCTACCTACAGCTTTGTCCACAGCCGCAGTACAATTAAGGGCAACCATAACAATGGAGCTAGATAGTCTGACCCCAATACTACCGTAGGGAGGACAGCAATGTCGATGTAGTTGTGGAGCTGGACTGCCTTGCCCACAGCAAGAATGGCTAACAGGCTGACAGAGAATAGGAGAAGAACAAGCAAAATGAAACAAGCTACAAAAGGTGAGGTGCAGGAAGAGCTGAGTAAACAGGACACCTACTACCATCTTCTGCAAGTTAAGGCTGAAAGAGACACTACTGCTATCCCTCTACTAATTTCTCCCCCCAAATGGAAATGGCTAGTTATGCTGGACAGCCTGTGTCAATAGTCAACCTGAACCAGAAGACATGCTCAGTAACGAGGGCTCGCTATAGTGCTACTTGGATGAAAAACACATTTCCTACCTGGAACGCCTCTGGGACTCTGGCGTAAATGCAATATGTTTTTCTTCCCAGATGTCTTCTTCATCAGAGCCACCATCATCAAACTGCTGTATCCTCTCCTTACAGCATGCCTCAAACAATGCTATATTGCCCTACATATAGGGAAAAGATAAAATCTGTATTTATGATTAATCATTCTACTTCTGTTAGTCAACATTTTGGAAATATGTGATTTTGAAAAAAAAAAACTAAAACCAGAATATCTCAACATAAAGCTTGTCAAGAAAGTATAAAGTGGAGCTTGTTTTACTCAACTACTAGCATACTGAGAGTACACTATCATCCAGGAATTGCTGGGAGGATCCATCACATTTCAGAATGGCATGTAGGGATGACGTCAAAGACCTTTCTGGATAGCTGGACGACCAAATACTCCAGTTTCATTTTCCATAGTGATGTTCATTTCATCTCAACTAACAAATATCTATAATAACAGTCTCTAAACACAACCTCATTGGAAGTCTGAAATAGCTTCTATCCATAAAACAAGTGCACAAATTAGACCCAAGCTTGTTCTTGAACCCAGACATACACATTAGAAGCACTTCTGCTTAGTATCAACCACAAGGAGAAGCAAAAAAGTTCTTCAGCTCGAAAATCCACACAATGCAGGAATAAGGTAGGGTAGTTACTTTCCAACAATTATACATCATAAAGGATGACATATAACCACCATCAAAACTTTGCAGTCACACAAGTTTGAAACAGTAATTGTTCTGTGAATACAGGAACGTACACTTACACTTTCGTTTGTATTGAGGGTAAAGTTGATGTCTGAGACCCGATCAAAAGAAACACTGCAAAAAAAATACAACACATGTATGAAATAAACCAAGAAAAGACATAACAACATGAAGGCATTGTTTTCAGAAGTCTTCATTTATATTACTAGGAAAATGAGAAACCTGAGATTAAAGACACACTAATTACCAACATGAAACGGAACAGTCAAATTCTGCATTAAGGAAGCCTGGTATTCACATGATTTTTCTAGTTGTGAAATATTTTTAAAAAAATAAGAGATGCCTACTCCCTAATGAGCTGTGTGGACGCAACTAGCCTAAGCTGGCGTAACTGAAGTGGTATACACAAATCTCAAACACTGGACTTCTATGCACTAGAAAAAAAAGCAGGCCTCATGAATGCCTAATCTATGGTCTACCATGATGTGTCTTTAGATCCTGCAAAGATCTGTGTTAGTAGTTGTTACATCTGATAATCAATTTAGCTGTTCTACATACAGACGGACCTTCTCAAAAGGAAGAACCAAGTGAAAAATTGCAATATCAACCTTTTTCCTACAGAAAAAAAATGAATTTCTTTTTTTAAACCAATCGCTAAATCAAAGTCTTTTTTTTTTTTTTCCCCAAAACTTAACATTAAGTAGTAAGGCTTTGCACTTCTTCATGCACTGGGCCATTCAGCAGTTTCACCAAACAAATTACAGAGGTTTCTTAGACCAAAAATAGCATTAGGCAAACCAAATCCCTGGGGGGAGCAAGAACAAACAGAGAAAGAGTAGAAAGATACTACCAGACTTTCAGAAGAGTTAATATATTCTTTCTCTGGTCACATATAGCACTGAACTTGGCAGCGCATGCATTACTGTCTTCCTCTAATCCTCACCAAGCAGGGAGTGAGATAAAAGTGATCTAAATGAACAAATTTTAATTGCAACTGCATTACCACGGGACTTACCCCCACCCACCACAGGGGTTACCAGAAAACAGGTATTTTAAACTGCAATTGATTCTTACACAAGAGGCATGAATTTAAAAGTAAAAAGCAGTTCACCTACAGTTGAATTCAACTCACTACCTACTGCATATCTCAAGAGATCTGCTTACTTAAGTCATCTTCTTTCCACCAAGATCATACACTACAAAGGAAATCCAACTCCCATTCTTGCCAAAATTCACTTGCTTCTAGCCAAGTTAAACAATATCCTGAGCTGTTTTCTCACCTATCATAACTTCATCTATACTGCCAGATTACGTGGTGTAAAAAAGCAGCTATGCATCTTGGAAGGTGTGTGCAAGTTTTGGTTAACCATCAGATAGTAAACATGTCTTACAGAAGATCTTAATTTTATTTTTTTTAAACCCTTCTAGAAACAGTCTTCAAGTAATGTTTTTACTCTCTTTTATCTGAATGTTTTTGCATCCCAACCCATTAATTTTAATTAAATCAGGATCAAGTCTTCTTTCATTAAGAACTCCCATTCTTACCCTTTCCTATTATGGCATCAATTTACTTTGAACTGAAGAAACAGAGCAGTTTGTCTTTTTTTGTTTGTTTGTTCTTGTGTTTTTTTTTTCTTGCTTTTGTTATTTTTAAAACCTGACCAAGACATGCTCTCATGTCTTAACTGCTTCACCCTTAAAAACAAAGGTATATTCATGACGTGCTTTTTTACTGTTCCCTACAGAAAAGAACATAGTCAAAAGAATAGCTACTCATCTGCTCTGCTACGCCAACTCAGAGATGTGAATGACTGACTTTGTACCTCCAAGTGCAAGTGTCCCAAACAATGCCAAGTCCTTGGATAGATATGGCTTTTAAAAGCAGAGCTATCATTTATTCCCAAGCACTGTGTTTTCATGCTGGCACAGTCAGAACATTAGAAGTAAAAAATTAGCTGTTACCTTCTGATGTAAACCATTCAGGGAGGTTTTCTAAGAGCACTCTATCAACACACACAATTGGTACAAGACAGGACTGACTGGCAACTGCATCACATCAATCAAGGCTGGCATTTGTCATCACCAGAGCCACAGCCAAATACACTAAAAAAGGGAGGCTCCAGAGACTATAATCAAAGCCAATATAACAATATACTCACTTGCCGATGTCATCTTGATCAGCAAACTTCTCATCGTTGAAGCCAAACTGGTCAATAAAATTGGACGTCATTTGTTGCATCTGATAATCAGAAAAGGCCTGGCAACCCCAGGACCAACGACAGTGATATAATGATTCTAATAATACTCTAAATCCTATTTGCCCATTTTGCTCCAAAGAAATAAAAGTCTCTCTAATCTAAACATAAGGGACAGGAAAAGGATGTCTCAACCTTTAAGTTTTAAATAGTAACACTGACTACAAATCTTACATTTACTGAATTGAAAGCCAGTCTAATAGCAGCTCTCGATAAGAAAATTAAATCTCTCATTTAACCATGTGCTAACTAGTGCCTTTCCAGATGAACCCCTAAGATACAGGGGAACAGCACCATGTACCAAGTCAAAGAAAAAACTGACTTTGTTAATATTAACATTAAGTTATAAGCAGCAAAAAAAAAAAAGTACAGAAAAGTACATTAAATATAGATACTTAACTACATGATAAACATGACCTGTGCTTATCAGGGGAAGTATCACTCAAGCATACCCACTAGCAGTCTCTTCAACATCCAGAAGAAATTGGAGAGTACAGAAAATAAGTTATTGAACATTCCAGTGCAGTGTCACAACTGTGGGTTCTGTTTTTGTTGTTGTTTTGTTTTTAAAAGGATGCCAGCATCAACTGCCAGCAGACAGGTATAAATGGGCATTTCCTTCTATCCAAAACCATAATTGTTGTTCTTTATTTCTCAGGACTATGAACTAAATTAGCACTCATTCTCTAGGAACTTTCAATAGTGTTATTTCTATGTGCAATTCAGCCAAGGCTAAGATATTCTAGGAAATATGGCTGTCACATCAGCTCCCCTATTTCCTTGCCCAGGTAGCTAAGGAGACACAACATATAGGTAAAACTTATGAAGAAGGTGGTAAAGCAAAATAAAATGAATATGGAAAGAAAACAAGAGAATATTTAAAAAAGCACAACAGGTTTTGATTAAAACATTATGAAAACTGGAGGAAAAAAGAGAGAACATAGAAGGATGAGATAAAAAGCAAGACTCCAGCAGGGCTGTCAGTGAGTGTGAGAAACCCTCAGGCAGGCACTAGTAGGGTTACTGTGCTAAGCTAGGCCAAAGCAGGAACTCCTTTATATTTTGATCTTAAATTGTAATATCTGAGATGGCTTTTCAGAACTTCAGGATTTCATACCAACACAATCAGTATATCAGAATTGATATAGGAAAACCACCAATTACTGTTTTACTATGTCCCAGTAAAACCATTACTCTTTTTTTTTTTTTTTTTAATATATATATATTTGTTACTGAGCTCTTCTTCCTGTAAAGTATTTTCACTATTCTGGATGTTAAAAGTGAATGCAAGTGAAAGGCAGTGAATTTCCCCTGTGTGAAGAAAAGCTAAACTGACCTGTTCTTCCTTACACAAGGTGCAGCCACTAATACCAGTCACCAGGATAAACAGAAAATTAAGACACAAGGTTCATGGCATCAGAATTATGAAACCTGTGTAAAATCACTACACAGAAATTGTCTATGACAGTATATAAAATGTAATTACAAAATGGTAGTCTGAGAAAAGACAGTTCTGTCCTGGAGTCTAATATATATTCAGAGAGACAAAGTGGTACTAACTGGTGCAGGGCAGAACAACGTTTTCTTAAGGAAAAGTTTCTAGTGCCACAGAAGGACAGCACATGAAATATTAGTGGCACAAGAAACCTTCCCTTCCAGGACTGGGTGACAGAATGATTTTTTAAAGACAAAAATTAATTTGACCAGACAAAACTTGTATTTGACAAAAAAAAGTAAATTGGTTTCTTAGTATTTTCATCCTTTACCTATTTCCTAATGGGTACCTCCTGTCTCCTCCTTGAAATACTGGCCCATTTAGAGCAGTCTAGCTGTAGAGCCAGTTACCTTTATTAATGAATTTGTGCAGCTGGAGAATGCTTTAAGTAATTTCAATGCATTTCCCATCAGTGATTTGTCTTGTCTAGTACCTTGCTTTCTTCGCAAGACAACTCTAAAAAAGTATATTTCACTTAGCTTTGAAAAATAGATTAAGAAAATGGTGAAAAACTTGAAAGACAACAGCACAGGACCATTTTAATTTTTGCAGAGTAACTACCCGGATCATTAAGGGGGTGCATAAAAAGCACAGGGTTATTTGAAGATCTTACTTTCTCACTAGAGCTGCTACAGACAGCATCCAACCTATCGTGTTGGTATTCAGGTGCACCTTACATACACAAGATCAGTGGACTTGATAAAAATGTATTAGATTCTGAAAACTTGAGCCACCACTCCCAAAACAAACTTGGATAAGCAAGTACTTATAGGAAAACTATAAAGATGCATGAAATACCAAAGCCAGACTTAGACTAGGTACTACTTAGCTGTTAGTATGAGCTGAAAGATAAATAAGATTTTGGTTAATAACCCAGTCAGGTAATATACTTTGTATAGGGGAATCTATAATAATATTCATTATGTTCTCTCTAATCACTCATCCCAAAAATACTCCAAACATCACCATATTAAACACTGTATCAATTAGTACACTATGAAAGCATTAAAACTTCAAGGTGGACATAGCTTTACCTTAAGCTTTCAGACTGGTGGATCTGAAACTTCCTTACACATTTTCAGATTTCTTTTGTTAAACCAAATGATAAATAATTATCTTTGAAACACTCACAAATGAGCTGTCAAAATCACATACTGAACTGCAAATAAGTGATCGAGTTGATTAGAAATTTAGTTCAGGAACATTTAGCTATGTACAGTTGCCACATAGCAATGGGTATATAAAGTTATTTATGTTGTGACTAGACGGTGTGATATTTTGCCATAAACTAAAAACATGTAACAATGAATAGCCAGTCTTCCTCCTTTCCCCAAAGTAAGGGTCAACATTTTTAAAGCTTTGATTATCAAGACCAAACATAAACCCACATTTGGTTTCAAAGCAATTTGTATTTTCGAGAAAACAGAAGCCATCACATATCAAACTGCTGCATCTAGTAAGAAAAGTCGCAAACCATGCCCAGCTCAGCCAGACAGCTAACATATGAAGTGTCTTCGGTATAATGAGCAGAATTCTGCATTCAGAGCATGATCAAATAAAAAAAAATGAAAAGCACACTGAGATGCTGTGCCTTATGTTAAAAGCCACACCTCCAATTTTGGTAAAATAGTTGTGTGCGTGCACATGTATCTAAGTTAGTTTAAACTTTCTAGATTTGTATTTGGTTGTGATAAAAATATGAGTTCCACTAAAGATATATATATACACACATTTTTTTTTTTTTTTTTTAAGAGAAGAACACTACACTGTTAAAAGATTTCAACTCACCTGCTGCAAAGATGAATCCTGTGAGAAGCCAGTTTCTTTAAAGTCAATTTCATCATCACTGGAAGAATGAATGTGGCAGGTAGTAACCTACACAAAATAATTCAGTCATTTACTTATTACATGAGAAACTCAAATACATTTGTTCTGCATTCCTGAATCTTCAGTTTCATATCTAAACAAGAAACTGAGTTATTTGCAGTTTTCTCAACTGCTATACCACATAGAAGAGTACCTAAAATATTTCAGTAGCATTAACCTGTATGTGTTAGACACCAAAAAAAGACAAAGCTTTTCTGTACTTCAGAATGATTAAACATATAAAAATCCAGTACTACAACGGACGGTTATTTAAAATATTTGCATTTTCTCTTTTTACCACAAGTCACATTGAACAAGTATATTGGTAGTCACCAAAATAATGGATTATACACAGATCTTCCTTTCCAAAATAGAGAACATAGAAAATTTAAAGGAAAACGTAGATATCTGCAGTATTTGAAAAAAAAAAAGTTTATCAAAAAGGCACCTTCAAAATTTCATAATAAGTATTTATTTGCAGAAGCGAACCTGGAATTGTTGCCATAACAGCTGTTTTAAATATTACTATTAAAAATAGATAATTTTGGTGATCTGACATAGAACCAGTGGGAATAGTTTGTTCCTTAGGTAGCAGTGTGGCTGAGCATGTTCTTGGAATAAGTTATTTTCTATCAGAACAGCACACCAGAAGTAATTTTAATTGGAACAGCAACTAGGTAAAGTAACAGTAGTTACAGCTGACCCCTTAGACATATTCTATGGAAGACCACTGGTATAAAGCAAATCCATAGATGACAATTTACTCTGGACAATGCTATACTGCATTATTCTTACACCTCTAGAACTTCGTGATTCAAATTATCAAGCGAACTTTTTCTTTTTTAAAAATTTTGTTTTTGAACAAGAGACCAGGCTACACAAAAGGACGAGTTAAACAGAGAAAATGCAAGGCTTCACATAAGACAGACACCTTTCTATGCTCCCACAAATATCCTAGTACAATGCCACAGTAAGGACACACATGCAATAGACAAATGAAGAACACTTTCCTGAGGTATACTGTACTTTTATGCCTTTTCCTCTGTTAGTATAACACTTATTTAAAAGCCACACAATTTGGCACATTTTATTTTATACAGCCCTGCAATACAATTTGCAGTCTAGAAGTGCCCTGACTTATTAGTGAATTTTATCAGTGAATTAGTGAATTTCCAAAGGAAACTTGCCAGAGTAAATTTAACATTAGGGTTGTCAGTAAGTGGGAAGAATAGTAATGCACCAAATGACCTCTGGGCTTATTCTGCCTGGAGAAGAACCATTGTACCAAATGACAGACCAAGTCTGCTGAAGATTATCGCTCAGTGTATTTACAAAAATATTCTCGTAAAGTCTGCACATTTGAGTGTAATTACATGGTATTCTATACAGCTTGAGCTGCCCTGGATACCCCCCGCAGGCATGCTGTCTGAGAACATTATATAATTACTCCTTCTACAATTGCACCTTGGGGTAGGGAACCAAATAAAATGTTTTTATATAGTTTTAGCTGCTTCTTATTAACTATCTAATCTGCGGTAGAAGTCCTGCCATTGCTGTTGTAACAGTAACAAGCTCGGGACTCCAGCTTCTTCCTCAAACTCTCTTTGGGAACCAACAGGACATAAGGTCCAAAACACGAGTTATTTTTCTTGTTTTCTGACAGATGCTGTAGTTTAAGCATAAACCTTAAAGAAAAAACTAGCATTACACCGCCCTAATGAATAAACTGCATAATTATGCCAGGGAAGGGGTGTAGAAATGACTTCTGCAAA
Organism: Aythya marila; assembly: GCF_965140915.1. Taxonomy (NCBI): domain Eukaryota; kingdom Metazoa; phylum Chordata; class Aves; order Anseriformes; family Anatidae; genus Aythya; species Aythya marila. The sequence goes on along the minus strand of NC_139046.1, from coordinate 46,542,932 downwards.
TTTCAGCAACTTTAGGTGAGAAAACAAGCTCCTCACTGTTCTGACTAGTAATTTTCTAACACGTTGTACTACCAAAGCAGCACAGGCACTTTATGCAAATAATTAAATTTAGCATATAGTATTTTTGGTTTAATTTCCTGTGAATATCCCTAAGGGGGATTTTCCTTAAGAGAAAGGAACAACACAGTGGTTCTTAAGGCAACCATGGATAATTTGTCTTGTACAATGTTTTTAGGCTTAAAGGATACATATTCTCCTACCTAGTCCTTAAGTACTACCCAACTTTTCACCTTCCTCCCAACCCTCAGGATCCTGAATTCCACCATCTCACAATCACTGCAGCTAAAAATAAGCTTTTAAAAGTTCAAACTAAGATATGGTGGTTACTCTTAAACTGTACATTCAAGATGACTACATAAAACCTCTTCGCACTTTAAATTTAGCTCTTAACAAACATGTAATCACTGTTGTTGCATGCAAAAGAAACATTAAGACAGATGCAAAACAAAAGTATGCAGTGTAACACACAGTGGAATGCAGGTAGCACTTTACCATTAAATCAATTCGTTATGTTTTTGTCCGTACTCTTAGAGGAGACAGCAGCTTTCAAGCTAACTTGAAGCTCTAAGAATACCTTCCTTTGTAGTGATTGCCTGGGATGAACTGTACAAACTGAGCTACAGCAAAATTCTCATACAAAACATTAATGATGTGGCTTTAGTTGAAAAGGAAACTAAAGAATGGGAGTCCCATAGTGTCAAATACATCTAGTTGCTGAGCTATCTCAATACCTGTCCTCTTGGATTTGTACTTGGAAAGTACTTGGCAAGACTGCCTGTGCTGCTGACAAAAAATTGAGGCCCAAGCCAACAGCAGCAATTTTCAAACTTTATCCAGCACAACTTACCAGGTCCACTGTATTCCTTTTATTAGTTTCTCCTAAAGAGCTTGTGCAGAATGTCTCCCATCGCTCTCTGACCTCCTCTGGAAGCTCTACAGTAGGAAACAAAAAAGCTATGTAATACAATCAACAGCAAAAGCATCACTTAATTTTTAAATGTTCTTCTCTTGTGCTCTTTAAAAAAAAACAAAAACAAAGCAATCAGAAATAATGTGAAGAACACACACTCCTAAAGACATAAGTATTAGTTCATCTTGTAAAGTCTAAACTAAGCAGTTCAGCATCTCTTTACATTTAGTTCAAAGCTCTGAAACAATTCAGGAAAGTTTGAAAAATACAAACATGTTTAAGGATGACTGATTTTAAACAGAGTATGTCAAAATATTCTTTTTCTATCCAGAAACTGCCTTTCGTTTTTAAAGTTTGATTATTTCCTAAAAATTTGATCATGGAAGACACAACAAGAAGCTTAAGAGTATTAACATTACCTTTAATAAGCTGTTGGACTAGCGTACTGTTAGGGCCCTTATCTGTACTGTGCACAATACAGTTTGCTATCCTTGTCAGATGACCCATATAACCATGCCGTCTTCCTCCTTCAGCCCTGCAAGAAAGAAAAAGAACTTAAATACCTGTACTCTGAGCAACTGTGCTACTATATTTTGTTATAAAACATTCTACCAGGGTCAGGAAGTTAAACAAGAAAGACCTATAACCTACCAGTTCCTAAATGTAAGAGCAGTATTCTAGAACTACAGTTTCACAAAAATACTTGAGAACTTAAGGTACAGATGTCTAGATTACACTGAGCCAATCTAGAAGACCGACAGGCATATAACTACCAAGGAAGTACAGAGCATCTGAACAAATTATTTCTGCTTTCACATTTGTGCATGTGGAAAAAATATAAAGCATTATCAAGATGAAGACAAAATTAGCTTCTAGACCTTCAGACAGATGCTTTACCCTTTCAGGTGAAGGCTAAGATTTTTTTTGCCTGATATGAAGTTCCAGACAGGGTTAGCTGCTTGGAACTTCCATCTTTTTACAATCACACGTTTTCAGGAGGAATTCCACTGCTGAGGTCCTGCCTTTTACATAAGTGCGTTGCTCTCAAGTATGTGATTTGCTTTGATGTGTTTATTAAAAATTTTCAATTGCTTACTAGAGAAAGATATCTTCTTTCCCCCATTCTCTTAACCCATCTTCAAGTACAGAAACATACCATAAAGTTTTAACTCTACAGACAGTTGTAAAACCTTATACACTGCAAGAATTACAGACTTGATTGTATTCTGAAATGGTGATACGGAAAAGTATTAAAGTGATACCAGAAAGATGACCTGAACTTCAGGCATTACTAAAAGAGAAACTGAAGAACTCTGGAAGACTCAGTATGTGTGAAAGATTTAATCCCAATATTAACATGTGTTTAGAATGTAATTATTCAATTTATTACCAAGTAAAGTGTACTTCCAAATACCACTAACAGTATTGTGATAAGTGTTTCATATACTGGATATTTCAGAGAAGAGGTTCTTAAGATGAAACAAGACAAACGCAAGAATATTCGTTGGTCAGTATTTCTTGGTCAGCTCAGTTCTGAATTGATTATACATATCGCAACTCAAATTCTATTTAGACAATTGCAGGAAATGAGAGCGCTAGTTACTCACTGTTTCTTCTCATTCGTCTCCCATGCTTCAAGTATTCGTTCTATTAACTGGCACTTATGGAAGAGCTATGAAAAAACACAAAGTATACTTAACAGCTGTAATGTTAAGTGGAACACTACTACGCATTGCAGGGTTGATTTTAACAAATCCTGATGTCTTATAAGACAATTGATTTCAGGTTTAGGATAGATACTTTCATTAAACGGTTCAAAGTTCAGAAGCAGTTGACAGATCCCAAACAGAAACCTGAAGGTTGAACCTATATCAATTTTTTTGAATCATCAACTACAACAACTTCCTTTTGAATGCAGCTGCTGTATTTTATGAGTGTACAACTACTGAAATAGCAATTTTAATTCTTAACAAGAAGAGGAAGTACTTGCAACCTTGCATACTTGCTCACTTTGACAGCAGCAAGAATCCATTCCACAGCACTTCTGGGTTTAACAGCCTGTACTGACACGTAAAGAAAACCCAAAAGAGTCTTATTCTTCATTCTACATAAAATATAGCCCAAGCTTACTTTATGAAAGAATAACTGCTACCATACCTTGGTGAGAGGAACGTTCAGCGAACTCCTCCCGAAAACAAAACTTACATGTTTCAGTAAAAGATTGTCCCCAGTGGAATCCTGATCTGTAATTGTGCCATTTTCTGTGCTTTCAAGAGGACTTGCAAGAATCAACGCAATACAGATTTCTACTTGAGTATGCAAAAAGTTATTCCACGTATACTTAAAGAACATGTCCTGAAAAACAAATTCAACAGGGTTCACTCAAAGCAGGGTCCTTTCAAACAGAACTAAATCTTACCCCAGCAAGTAATTTGAATGGCAACACAAGCAAATTCTTCAAGTTTTACAGTAAGTAGCATCATACATGATAAAGTGTGACCTACACAAATTTTAATACTCATGCTTGCTATTATCAGAACATAAGGACTATCATACAGGATGAGAATAACCCAAATAGATTTATCCTGGGAGCAACCAATAAAGCACTTCCAGATAAAGACAAGGCTGCAATGATATTCCCCTCTTAATTCTTTCTGCTGGCTGCAGCCCTGAGAGTTCCCAAGTCAGAAATGCTATTTATGACCTTCTTAGTCCTTAAGTTTCTTTTTTGAATTCACCAAGGACTTTCAGTATCTACAATAGCCTTTGGGAATGTGCTCCTCACCTTAGTGAGATGCCTTACATCATCTACCAATTTTATTCTTCTATTACAGAAAGCTACCTCAGATAATCTAGATGCAGTTAAGTATGAGAATACTTAACATCTTACACAAGACAAAACTGAGGCTGAGAGACAAAATTTTGACCGGAAAAAGCTATTTTAGTTTTGCAACTCTGCTTAAAAGCAGAGGTTCACATACTGTATTTGAAAACTACAGTATAAATTCCAGCGTGTCTTGCTAGGTATTTGTCAAATTATGCCAACATTTGAAGATTTTGGTCAACCTTAGAATGTCTGCTACAGTTGAAGCCTGAGTTAGGAAGTACTCAAAGTGTAAATGTCAGGCTAGGAGTTTGCTGTGCAACAGTTTGCTTTCAAACAGTTTTTAAGCATACAAGCTACCAGGATAAACTGTCCCTTTATAGGGCAATGCTAAGATCCCATTTAGTGTTCTACATATTAAGAGACAGAAAGAGGTTTTGAGGGAACATCTTAGGAAAAGGATAAAAAGGTAGGGAAGCATTGAACACAGCTGAAAACTTGAGCATACAGATGAAAAATAAGCTTAAGAAAACCACTCCAAGAAAATCGTGTATAAGGTGCAGAAAATTCAATCAATGAGAGGAAAACACTGGCTTCAGACATATGAATTTAACAGTAAAATTAGGTATCTGGAATTCTCAAACAATGCACTAGAAGTCAGAACACAAACAGTCTGAAAAGTTATGTTGGAAATATATTACAAGTTATCTGCATTGACAGAGATAAGATCTTATTAGCATTTCACAAAGATAAGGCAGCAGAAAGTTCTTACCAGTATAACTCCTATGCTGTTAAGCTCTATAAGTTCCTGATTCACACTGCTCATATTTGTCTGTAAAAGGCTAGATATTAATCTAATCACATTTAAACGTGTGTTCCCCACAGGTGGATCCAATACACCCCAGGTTGTCTTCATGACACTTTTCTAAAAAAAAAAAAAAAAAAAGATTATTTTTTTTTGTCAAAAAAACTTGTTGCTATGCACAATGAGAGAATAGTTCTTTAAAAGTGTACACAACCAGTCTTTGAACAAGATCTTGCAAGAACTGAAAAAGCAACTTAGTTCTGAACACCATGGTTTATTTTAATTCTACAGACAGGGGGCAACGAAAGACAGCCACACGGAACCAATGGCACTAAAAACTGATCGGTAGCTGTAAGAGTTCAAAGTGGATGAATTCCATCCAACCTTAAAAAGGATTAAGAAATACTTACACTTCTCAGTGGTTAATCCAGGTACACAGCTACAGTTTACATTACCACAGTACTTGCAGAACAACTAGGTAGACAGTCTCTAAATGCATTATATGCCTCAACAGCTCTGACTTCATATTGCTTCATATACTTGAAAGCAATTTCAAACAAACTTCTTTAGTTGTGTGTAACATTAGAAGAACACACCGAAGCTCCACCTTTAGTCTCTGAAGGAGTTACTTCCAACAGCAAGAATCTCTTTCCATGCACTAATAGGTCCTTGTATTAAAATAAGCACTGTGGTTTTTACATCAAAATTTTAGCTGGCTGCCAGATGAGACCTGTTATCACCTAAGTATCAGCCAGTCAGAAAATCTGGTGTTGACTACTTTAAGAGCTAAAAATCTACCAACAAATATGCAAGGAGCAAGGGAAAGTCATTATGTAAATGTCTTTCTTCCTATATTAAAGCATAAGCACTTTTGGACCAAGAGACCACCTAGAAATCTACTATCTTCCACAATACTGGATGTCATTTTGGCATCCAGTACCTAACCAGTGCCACCCTTGTGTCAAAAGTGGCAGACAACCTGCCAGTTCAATTACCTAAGGCAAAATTTAAGAACATGGATAAGATGCTCATTTAACTAGTGCTTAAAAAAGTAGTCAATAACTTCACTAAATGATTTATTCAAATGCTCAGTACTCCAATCACCAGAGAACGCTAAGTATCTTATGACCTTACTTTTAATGTACATCTTGTTACAAGAAAGATTATTTGCATTTTTCGTCTCTTCTGCACTTGAAAGCTTAAGGTCTCATCTTTTCTAGGCCAAAACAGCCTTTACCACTACCTTGTTTCCACCACCACCAAACCTGTCTCTTATCTGAACTTTAAGCTTCTGATCATTTTCACTCTGACGCTCAGGTCCTTTACTCCTACACATTAGGGCACCCTGAACTGAACTATGTTTCAGCTGAAATTCTGCTGGTAACAACTGCGTGGAAAAAAATAAATGCATTATAGGTGAAATCCCTATTCATTCAACATGTCATATTTATCTTTTGCAACAACATGACATGAATAAGTTGATTACCATAAAAAAAGTCAGTTAAAAAAACGTGAAGAATTCAGCATGCCTGGAGTGCATGGTACATGCAGTAGAGCTGATCTACTCTGGGTTATGGGCAAGTCCAGAGGAAATGTGCACACACTGACGGTCTTGCTTCATTTCATTTGGCAACAAAAGATTTCACTTACTTTTGGAGGCTCAAGTAGGAGTTCATGGAAGGATGAAAGTCGTGCTTTTATGGCTTCTAAAACACTTTTATTGACAGAATATGTTGAATTGCTCATGCCTGGAGGACAGATCTCTATATGGCCTTCAAATCTAAAACACAGAAGCAAAGTCTAGTATTAATATCCAAACTAGTTCTAGAACAACTCTAAAGCTATGATTCTTAGTGTCACAGTTCTAAAGGCATGAAAATAGAATTAAGAGGAGGGCAAACCCAGGAGATTACAAATATAAATCAAGTGTGAACTAACAGCAGAACAAGATTCTTCCAAACACTAGGCCTAATATATTTAGGTTTATCATGCTTAAAATCTCCAGTTTGGTTTTCAGCTATTGAGATTAAACTTTACGGCTGTTCTATTCCTTCTTTTGTGACAGAGAAAGAGCTTCACTCATCTATCAAGCCTCTGTTCACTAGTTTCTCAAACTTATAAGAAGATCCCAAATTAAAAAAAAAAAAAGTGAATATCCAGTCACTACACTGTACACAGGCACTCTATTCCTTGTGTCCAGGAAAAAAATGATGAAATGAAATCAGTCTTATCTGACATGTGGCAATTAAACTAGGTTTTGGAAAACACCGTGGAAAGACCAGTCATCCAGAGGAAGTGCAATAACACTGCTCGTAACAACAATCACACAGCTTGCTCTTTTACTACTACACCTGTAAAAGGCCACTAAAATGGTTCCGTCATAACTACATGGAAGGCACTTCACTTACTATTGTTGAGCAACAGCTTAGTTAAATTAAGCAGCCATAAGTACAAGCAATAAACACACTTACGTCTGTCGTCTTGTCTCAAGTAAGGTCAGTAATATTTGGATTGCACTGACTATTGCAGATTCATTTTTTTCTTTATGAAAAATATTTGACAGCAGCTGCTCTATGATTTCTCGCCTGAAAAGAAAATATTGGCATCAGACATAACACTTCTTTAGGATACAGCTGTTAAGAGAATTAGCTACTGTTTGCCCATGTGAAATTAGAGAACAGGATAATGAAATAAAGTCTGTTATTTCAAGCCACCAGGTGCTGTTAGGACAATAATTCCCCTATGACATCACTACCCCAATCGTATTTCCCTACTCCCTCTCTTGATCTATTTTTTGTTTTGTTTAAAAAAAAAAAACTATCCCTCTTGGTACTGTTGGTTGTCAGTTTTCTCAGATCAAAAGACTCAGCACATCATACAGCCATGTAAACCTAAACCTAGAACCTGCAAAACAAAGAAGGTGACACAGAAAAATCTCTGGTAGAAGCAAACTTCACTTAAACGAGAGATCAAAGCCTACGTCCCTTATGTGTATTCTACACGGTATCAAGCTAACCTTCACATGTTTACATGTGTGATAACTAACTTTGACAGCGCAAGAAATATTTTAGCATTTCTCAGACAGAACCAAGACACTAGAATGAGGAAATCTTAAGTGAAGCCAACAAAGAAGTCATCCAGGTGGGCTCCACTTACTTGCTGAGCTATTTTAAATTGCACAGATAACAGTTAGCCAAGAGAAGTCAAGAGCAAAAGGAAGCTTGCAACTCTAAAGAGTTTCAAAGGTCAGAAGTTAAATAATAGTGCTCTGATGAACTGAGAAAAGGTCAGAAATTCAAACTAACTTACTTCTCTAGACTTGCAAGCAGTGGATCTGGTTCTGAACTGTTTTGTATTTGTAACATCTGGTCTCTGCTTAGACGAATAATTTCACAGAGTGACTGTGATGCATTTGAATGTCTCTGGAACAGAAAAATAAAGCATAGATTAACAACATGCTGGACTAGAATTCTTCATTAAAAAGCTGCATTAAAGAAGCTTGGACTAGAGTCTCCTAACAGGAGACATTTTAGACAATAGCTTTATGCCATATCTAAATCTTAGCAAGACAAAAAAAAAACCTCAAGTCATGAGACAATTGATTTTCACTATTAAAAAGGCAAAGCATTACAGCTGAATCTCCAAACAATACTTAGTCTGCACTAGACTTGGATTACCTGATAAACTGTGCAGATCCTAAGGAAGGGTGGGAGAGGGAAGAAATCAGCTCTCCACAACCCCAGACTTCCACACTCTTAAATAACAAAATCAGGTTATTAAAAAGAAGCAAGCAGAAAACAGTAAGGCTAAGAGTTTTAACATGCTATTTTACAGCAACCTGCTGCACGGATGTATCCAAAAGAGCAGACCAATACTTACATCTTCATCTTGAGATGGATGTACAATTTCCACCAGCCGCTGGATAATTCTCTCCTCATTTAGCCACTGTAAAAGTGTAGACATCAGCAGGAATGTTAACCAAATGAATGAATTAAATGAGTTAAAGGATTTACAAGAAGTAGTTTGAAAGCTGCCATTAATCATACTGTTGATATTTCTAAACAAGGACTAACATTACATCAGAAAAAAAAAGGATAAAAGCAAAATTAGCATTTCTGAGGAACCATTAAAAAAAAAAAACAGATTTATTTACTATCGAGAGAAAACTCTTCCCAAAACACCTGCTGCGGTGGCAGAGGTGAACAATGGTACAAATTGTATAAACAGGTTACAAAGCATCTTTTTGACAGTTCACAAGTCAAACAAAGGTATCTGAGAAGTTTTACTCACATTTAACACTTCTTGCCTGGGCTGTGGAGGTTCTATGCAAGTCAGTAGCCTGAGCAACAAGTCCATGATAGCAGAGGTCCCTATGTGCTTAATAACGAGGTCTACAAAATCATGTTTCTTCTTTAAAAAATCCACAATCTAGAAATTAACAAGAAAGAAGCTTGCAATAGTTTACCTGTATTTTACATGGTAAACTACAGCATGTACATTTCAGTTTCTTTCAGTTACTAAAATGAGAAAATGAATGAGAACTTTGTAAATACTTCTGCCACTTAGCAGTGCAAGGCAAGGTAAAACAGTGCATAGCAGCTAAAGTGGCACAATACAGATCTGTCTACGTGGAGTATGTCTTGGGCCTTCTCGCCAGTCCAGGCTGCTGACCATAAACTACTTAAAAATCTACAGTCATTTTTCCTTTTTTGTATGAATTCCCACAACTCCTGGCTCAGGGATTGAAGCAGACATAGTAAAACCTTAACATAATATACTTTCAAAATGAAAAACACAGAACAGGGTCACAAATGATTTGCTCAGGTACCAGAGTCAGCCATGCCAGCTGTTTGCAGTGTCACACAAACACAGAGGAGCACTGCATTTCTGGATGAGGATTACAAACATCTCTCACCTTTTTTTTTAATGACAGTCTTCCACAAAGGATCAGACCCACTCCCACTGATTCAGTTCAGTGATCTTCAGCTCTAACAATAATTTAATGAAGACACCACCACGCAAATACTAAGCTAAGCTAGGACAGAAAGTAAGCACTGGCACACAGGCAGTTACTGTTGCACAAATAGCTCAGGCAAATCTGAAACTGTTAAACCGGAGAGGTTTTAAATACTTACCTGTTCTGGTTTTCTGCTTATAAGAATACTTAGCACCTTGCTGAAGAAACTGGCAAGTAAAGGGTTTAGAGGAGATTCATTTAAGAGGAAGCTGTACAGTTTCATAAGTAAGGATTCTTCTTCTCCCAGCCTATCGTTGATCTGTGAGACATCTGAAGTAAGCAGCTCACAGGATATGTTTGGATATCTGGGGAAAAGGAAGAGAAGTGTACATATGTATATCTCCATTCACTTATACTTCAAAGAAGGTACACCTTCAGCTTTTAAATCAGAACCTGGTAGGGTTTCTGACCAATTTTTCAAGAATAGCTCTGCACTAATAAAAAAGCAAACTACTACAAGGTAACAACTATACATTCAGGCTACAAGCTGCATTCTTTCATTTAGGAAATGGACTACTACATTCTTCAGCTGAAATAGGACAGCACTGGGGACGTAGGGAAAAGAAAGGTCAGGCTTTTATTTTAAAATCCACTGTTAAAGCCAGCTGTTCAAGTATTGACCTCTCATTTCAGAAAACTTTTTTTGGAAGAGGAAAAAGTTAGCTACCAAGAAATTAAGCGGGTTAGTAGTACCAGATTAATATTGCTCCATCCCCAGTGTCTGCCCCTTTCCAATAACAAGGCTTACATTAAAAAAGTTAAAATCAATCTCTTCAGGATTAATACTTCTATACCTGTTGCAACTGTGTAGAGACTCACTGAGCTAGCCAAAGTCAAACAAAGCCTGCAAAACTAGTTAGTATTGCCAGATACAGGAACTTACTGGTTTTGATGGCCTCTTAATTACTGAGTGTTCTGAATTGTACCTCTGGCCCTGTGTCATGAAGCAGTACTATCACCCACTCATGCTAGAGGTAATTACGACAGCATCAGCAATTTAAGGCTTTTAAGTGAAAGACACTGCTATTTTAAACTCAGCTAAAAACACTCAGTGGAGGTTTGGTTTACCAAAAACAGAGAACTGCAGCAGATAAGAAGGTACTCTATTTTTCTTTTTACATATTATCATAAGAAAAAGCAGCTTGCTGCACAGAAAACTGTAAAAGAGGCCAAAAGTGGTAGAAGTGCTTGTATACAATCTCTTAGATTAACTGTGAGTTTGAACCTTCTCAGCAATCTAGCAAGAATCACGTCCATACCCAAATTTTTACACTTCTAGCTCCACAAAGGAAAACACCAGCAATCCGGTGTTAAGTATATTCTTACAAGGTGTGCTACAGTGCTATAAAATGCATCTTCAAAACAGCTTACTAACCGTCAACAAAACAAGGCTAAGCACCTAGCTATAGTACCCAGATAGGGGTATTCAATCAACTATTTCTACATGAAAATTATTATTTACATTATCTATTATTATCTACATGTAATTATTTTTAAATGAAAAAATAACAAAAAGACTCTTCATACAAGTTCTGATTTCTGTACTTTTTCTCTAGGCAGCAACTGGTTTTGGATGCATTTCTGGATAAGAGTTTTCCACTCAAAAAATATGCAAACATTAGAATGATTTAATTAAAGAGTTCTATAAAGCCCCTTCAAAACAAGCTTACTCAAAAGTTAACAGTACTATACTAAAGAGCAGCATGCAGGAATTCAAAACATTATCAAATTAACACTGGAGTAAATCACCCCTCTTTCTACCTTCCTAAGATACAAGTTCTTACTTGTATCGAATTTTTTCATCCATGTCTTGAGGCGGTTCTTCGATAATAAATGAAACTAAGTCTTCCAAACATTCTGACTTCAACAGAAACTCTATAAGTTTGCGATTCTGAGCCTTGCACTCTTGCAGGACGTCCTCTTCATCCATCAATTCCTTCAGTGTTACATCTTCTCTCTCTAGAAGTGTATCTATGTGCGATGACGAATGGAGATCAAATTTCCAAAACATGCTGGTCTGGATAAGAAGAACATATACAAAGCATTAAGCTTACACATGTATTTAAGCAGTATAAATACTTCATAGTAGTACTTCATAGCTTCTAACCCCAAAGGGACCTGCACACACAGAAGTTTTCTAGAACTTGAACAACACAACAGTAGATACTGAAAGATCATCACAAAGTTTCAAAATCAGACTTGATTAAAGGTGACTGATAAATATTTACTGGGTATATTGTAACACTCAAAATTAGCCAGCTCCAGGGTTTTTACTTGCATGAAAAGAACACTGATCTGCATTAAAGTAAAAAAGGTTAACTTTTAATAAATTTGTTCTTGCTACTCTGCTTCTGATCAACTTGCACATGCCAATCCACAGATTCTGAGCAACCCGTTCAGCAAATACTAGATCTGGCAGAAGATAAAACGGGCAAAGTATAAGCACACTAGTGTACCACCTCTGTCGCTGAAGAGAACACCTCTACAGGTGTAGGAATTATAATCATTTAACATGCAGGCAGAACACACCAGAAGTGTTGGAGCTAATTTCAGAGCAAGACTTACTATTTTACCATACCTCCCTCCACAAACTTGGAAAAAAAGGGACAATAAAGTTCCTTATGCAGATGCTTGAAAGGCCGGTGTGCCCAAGTAAAGAAACATCACAGAAGGTTAACATCAGCATGAGCAATTTAACTTTTCTTTATAAAAATACTCCATATGAGTTTTGTTTCTTTAAGACACCTTGCAAGCAGCTGCTCCTGAGACAGGTATGCTATCAGAAAAGAATATTTCAGTCTTAAATCCAATAAACTCCTGCTTTCCCTTCACTCTTGTTAAGGTCACTACACGCATTTGCTCCATTCTCCCCTTTAAAACGAGGCTTTTACATGGCAACACTTAACCTCTGATAAAGCATCAGCTAGTCTTGTATGAATGCAGAATTTGAGAAAGTGGATTGAAAGAGATACCAGATATCAGTAAGAAAGAGTTTTCCCTACAGCTGTAAACAGCATAGTTTTAAGCAGTACTCAGAGAGAAAACAACCATTTTTTGCTCCTTTAGTAACCATCTTCCAAGTGTGAAGGATTTAGTTAGTGTTATTTACTGCTGAAAATTAGTAACATCATCAGGTGGGTGGACATTTGGTTACCAACAGAGAACATCAGTGAACTTGAGCAAGAACACTTCTGCAAACTGCCATTTGATATGCAGAAAGTGAGAGTTTATAGACAATAATCAAACCGTGCTTTTGTTATACCAACTCTTATGACAACCTACAATACCTAAAACAGAAACATTTAATCCTTACTCAAACTAAGAGGCAGATAGTCCCCTAACAAGTAACTACGAAGAAAAAACATTTTTTGCCTCAGTTTTTTATGGCAATGACAGATCATCAGACATTAGGAAAAATTTCTTCACTGAAAGGATTGTGAAGTATTGGAACAGGCTGCCCAGGGAAGTAGTTGAGTCAATATCCCTGGAGGTCTTCAGAAAACACGTAGATGTAGAGGTCAGTGACATGGTTTAATGCTAGACATGGCAGTGATGGGTTAAAGGCTGAACCAGATGAGCTTAGAGGTCTTTTCCAACCTAAATGATTCTCTAATCTTGGGCTGCCAAGCCCTCAGAGTTAGAAGACCATGACTGGGGGAAGAGTAAGCAACTTTCCATCTGTGGCCACCAAAATTGTGAAGGACCAGCGTATCAGCTCAACGTAAGTCTGTGGGGCCTGATGGGATTCACCTAAGTGCTGGGGCAGTTGGTAGATGTCATAGCTGGACCCATCTCAACAATTTACCAGAAGTCTTAGGAGGCTGGGGAGGTCCCTGCTGACTGGTAGCTAGCCAATGTTATTCCCATCTACAAAAGGGGCATGAGAGAAGACCCAGGAAACAACAGACCTATTGGTGTAATCTCAGTCCCTGGAAAAGCTAGGGAGAAAATTATCCTGGGTGCTGATGAAAAAGCATTTAAAAAACAAAGCTATCATCAGGCAGAATCAGCATGGGTTCATGAAGGGGAGGTACTGCCTTAATAATTTGGTTTCCTTCTGTGATAAGGTCACCCTCTTGGTGTAGAGAGGGAAGGCAGCAGATGTAATCTTTCTTAATTTTAATAAGGCCTTTGATAATGTTCCTCACAGCATCTTTCTGGACAAATTGTCCAACTTCAAGACAAATAGGTTCATGCTATGCTGGGTGTTGAAACAGCTTAACAGCAGAGCTCAATGGATCGTAGTGAATGGGACCATAACTGGCTGGCAGCTGGTCACTAGCAGTATTCCCCAGGGCTCAATTCTAGGGCCAGACCTGACATTTTTGTCAACCATCTGGATGCAGGACTGCAACGTGTCTGCAGCAAGGTTGCTGGTGGTACTAAACTAGCAGGTGCTGTTGACTCCCTGGAAGGGAGAAAGGCCTTGCAAAGGGAGCACTGGGCAATTATCAGTGGCAAATAATTCAACAAAAGAAATTGCCAGGTGCTGTACCTGGGACAGAGTAAGGCCAAACACGGGTACAGACTGGGAGACAAGCGGCTGCAGGGCAGCTCAGCAGGAAGAGGTCTGGGGGTGCTGGTCAGCAACAGGCTCAATGTGAGCCAGCAGCGTGCCTGGCAGCCAAAGGGCAAATGGCATTTTAGGATGCATTAAACCCAGCATAAACAGCCAGTCAAGAGGTGATTCTCCCTCTGAATTTAGCATTGGTGCAACCCCACCTTAAAGATTGTGTGCAGTTCTGGGCTCCATAGTATAAAAAGGATAAGAAGGTCCCTGAAAGTATCCAGAGGAGAGCAGTTGGTCTAGTAATAGGGCTTGAAAGTATGTCCTATGAGGAGAGGCTGAGGACACTTAAGTTGGCTAGTTTGGAGGAAAGAAGCCTAAGAGGCAACCTCTTCTCTCTAATAACCAGTGAACATGAAGGAACTGTACAAAGCTGCACTGGGGGAGGTTCAGCCTGGACATTAGGAAAAACTTCTTTACCATGAAGGTGATGAAATACTGGAACAGGCTTCCTAGAGCGTTTGAAGCCCTCGCCTGTCAGTGTTTGAGGTATTTGGATAATGCCCTCAATACCTTCATTAGTGTTTCAACTTTTGATTAGTCCTGAAGTGCTCGGGCAGTTGGACTAGATGACCTTGGAAGGTCCCTTCCAACTGAACTGTTCTACTAGGACAGCATTAAGCATTTATTTAAGGTCAAGTGGATTCAGCATGCCTACCACAGCTACGTAGAACAGGGAAGCGTCAAATTTAGCCCTATAATAGTCAAGATAACAGAGATAAATCCAAGGATCCAGGAAAACTCTTATGATTCTCTTCATTAGAAGACTTTCAGTATTTGGCTTAAAAATTAGAGTAAGCCTTTTATACTCACTACAGAGAAGTTGTAATTGCTTTTAGGGTTCTCCTTGTTGCCTTAATTATTGCATGCTGTTCACTTAGAACCACCTTATTTTGCTTTTGTCAAAAGGTTTTTTGTCAGATGCTGTAAGCATACATAATTGCCCCTCGATTACATAGCTTTCTGTTTAAAGATATAGGAATCAACCAGAAATCATTGAAGAAAAGGTACAGTTAACTTCAACTGCAACATCAGTACTTACAATCATCTGAGAGCCCATGCAAGGATTAAGTGGTTAAAAAACAAAAGAATCTTTTCTACTAGAATTATTAGTGAACTTACAAGCAGATTTGAAAATACTTGATTTCATGCTATCTTAAATCAAATTACATAATGTTATCAAGAACATTGGCTTATGGTTATTTGGGCTACACACAGACTCACTGTGAGCAAGTAAAACTAGTGCATTATTAAGAGTCACAGAATATTTGTTTTTCCCCCTACAGCTCCAGTAAGTACAAATACCTCCCCCACATCCCATTTAATACAAGTAGCACAGAGTGGTTACTTGCAAAGATGTTAATTCCAGACCTAAATCCCTCTGCATTGACTAAAACTCACTTCAGTAGCTTCAATCTATTTCTCAATTACTTGTTTCAAGAGAAATTTAACAATGGAAAATAGCAACAACAACAAAAAAAGAGGCATACTACTGCAAACATGTTACTGCGTAATTTCGCAAATTGTCTCCCAGGCAAGCTCTTTTAGGGGGTGCTCCCTCAACATGTCAGGTGCCGGCCAGAGATTACTCCATCACTTTTCAACAGGAGCCCAGGTCCTTTGGAATAAGGAAAAATAAACACCATAAAATGTGCCAAAGAGGAAGTCCAGGAACCCTGAAGAGAAGAGAATTTTCGTAGGCGTTATCACTGATGATAATCTAGAATTAACCTACCACAGTTCTGAATCGAAGTTTTAAAAAGTTGTTCTTCCCATAGACTATTTCTCCCCCCTCTCTCCCAAACCCTACCAATTTTGAAGTTCTGAATTATTTTCATACATTTCCAAGTTTCAACCCCATTAAGAGAGGCCAAGAGTTAAAGCTTATACCCATAAATCAGAGGTGGGCAACGTCCCTACTATGTTCCTCCCAAAATTTCACTATCTGCTAACTTAAGGTCAGCTCCATAGGTCAACTGGGTTGTGTTACTCTCAATGTTCAACTCCAGCTCCAATAGGAGCCTCAAAATCTCAAAATGCAAGATTTAACATAAGATGCAATAGACTGTCATATATGAACTACGATCAAGATTAGATACTACACGAAGCAAAGTAACGTAGGATAATACTAAAAGCTATCTGACTTGCAAAGAAAAATTGTATGGTAAAATTGTTACATATATTTGGCTCTCAACTCACATTTAGTTAGCTTTCCATAATCTTTGAAAGCTCCCACCAAGACTAACAGACCTCAAATGCACAGGAAGATTTCCCATGACAGTTTACATTGACTTGATACAAGTTATGACAATCAAAGTTCCTAATGAATATGTATCAGTCAGGGAAAAAAAAAAAAAAACACTT
Source organism: Aythya marila (assembly GCF_965140915.1). Classification (NCBI taxonomy): domain Eukaryota; kingdom Metazoa; phylum Chordata; class Aves; order Anseriformes; family Anatidae; genus Aythya; species Aythya marila. Next base: position 46,526,385 of record NC_139046.1, on the reverse strand, counting down.
TTTCCTTCCTTAGTTAATATTCTAACAGATTCTTCTCTAAATGAACACTGAAGTAATATTCCATATAGTCAACACCTGACTTAAAACTGTAAGGAAAGAAAGCAGTTTGGTAAAATGAAGAAAACCTGTAATTGTTCTGAGATACAGGTAACTGAAATTCCTATTTTAACTGCTTGCTAAGTGGAAGAAATAAAGCTTAGAAGTGATTTCACCCCAGGAAAAAGAAAAAAAAAGCTTTGTCTTCTTTCTCGTACAGATGAAGAAAACCACACTGTATGTATTTTGTTAAACAGTGACTGGTCTGTGGTTGTCTCTAAGGGCCAAATGCTTAGCTGACATCTCCATGGAAAAAAAGCTGGTTACAATTAAATGAACAACTCTCTCCACAGCTTCCAGTGGATGTAACAGTTAAACACTTTTCCTGAATACAGACATTCCTGTTTTCAATCTATAGGATGAACATGTAAATTCTAGTCAAATGAGCCTACAGGGATAATTTTGGAGACCATCTCCTGTCTTGAACCTTCAAACAAAACATGCTTCTTACTTTAAAGTCCCATCAGTAAATAAAACTATTTAAGAGAGCTGCTTATTTCAGTTCAAGACTTAAGCATGTTTGTCTTACCTAGGTAAGAAATGTAAGAAGCATACTTTACCAGCAGTTAATTCCACCTTGGTAGCTTCTACCTAACAGCTGAGGGCTGGTAGCTACAAAGCAGAGATGGTCATCTAAACCAGCACAGAAATAAAACTAAGGTAAAGCTTTAGGTAAAAGTACTGTTTTACTTGACTGCTGGATATGTTAGAAATTTATACACAATACTTCCAGCAGGAACTTCACACATTTTTACAAAAACACCTGACCTCATTACACAAGCAAGAAAAACTTAGGAGTATATCAGACATTAAACTGAAGCTTCTGTAACGTATTAAGTGTAAGAAATGCTACATAGGAAGTAATAAAAACTGAACTACCAAGCACCAAATTCAGCATGTAGCTCATTTTTCTCCATTTACCTTTATATTTTCTTCATATGGGATTCAAGCGCGCAGATGAACAAATCAGTTACTTTTGCACCAACAAACTTTTTGATGATTGAACATATCCTAAATTTTACAGTCTATTTCAGCCACACAGGCTTTTACAGCTCTTGGGTAGCAACTAGCAAAAGACAACTTAATCACTGGACACAAGAAGAGCAGCTACAACAGTAGCTCTTGGTGCCACCCAAAAACACTCCAAGTCTTACATTTCTTAGTGCTTTTATAAAGATTTTTGAATGCAAACAATTTATAGCCTTTTAAAAAGGAAACATGCTTGGGGAAGCAATGAGGAACACAAAAATCTTTTAATGATAAAACTAAGAATTTAGCAACATTTCTAAGACCTTTAAGAGTTATTAAGTGGTTTCTTTAAAATGCTAAGCATGTCCTTCTGCCAGCTCAACTCTGTATCAATTGGTTAAGTACACTTCGTTTCCAGCTTATTTTCCCCCAAGCCAGGGCCATTAATTAGATACCACACTAGCATTTATAAATTCCTTTTTTTGACACTGGAAGTGCACTGGAAGTGTACTATCTGCTCAAAACAAAGCTACATATAAGTACGTGCCTGAAGAAATTTAGAGCTCGGCAGAAATATCAGTGACCAAAATTGACAGAGAATAACTCTAGCAGCTACATTTTAAATTGCCAATTTGATTCAGCCAGAGCACATGTTTTACCCATTACCCATTGCAAACCTGCTGTCTACCACTGCCTGACCCTTGTTTGCAGGAGGCCAATTCCTCATAGCATAAAACATCTCCAGACCTATTATATGGGAAAAACTTAGCACGTATGCACTAAGTCTGGAATCAAGGGCAATTTAAACAACACAACACTAAGAACATAGGACACCTGCATTCTAGCTTGGACCAAAACTGTCATTTTCCATAAAATAATAGTAAGTTACATTAATATACAGTTATGCCTTAACTGAATTCTACACTTTTTCCACTCGATGAATGCAAGAATACTTCTCATGCACAGGCACACACATTGCTTCTTCTGCATTAGGAGTTCAGGGCACAAATAAGGGGACTGATGAAACATACTGTTTGAACTGACACATTTATCTTCTGCAAGAAGTGTAAAAACCTCTCCCTGACTATTTCTTACTTGCATTATTCAAATTATTTTGAATAATGCAACAGACACCAGGCTTACCCAATAAGCAATTTTTACATAAATTTTCAATTAAACACTCAAAATTAATTAGATTGTTAGCTAGAAAGATACAAGTTACTGTTACAAATCCTATATTCAGCTACATTACACCTAACAATCAAAAATAAAAGCAGTAGTACAGTAGAGTTTTAAGGAATGTAGGTACTGGATTATAATACAAAAAACAGTGTAAGGGGAAACATCTTTGTAAGACCTTACCATCATTAAGCTGTAAGATCCAGGAACTGAGGGGGAGCATTCCTTGTAAATAACCTAGTGAGATTTCAGTGTTTTGAACCTTCAGCAGGTAGAGTTTCACCTACATACCAAAACAAAAGGCTGCTTCTTCCAAATACTATCAAGAACTCCTGTGTAACCCAATTATGTTTGGGAATACAATAGAAACAATTCAGCAAGTTCATTGACTTCTCTACAATTTAACATCATGCTATGGATATGATTATTTCCAGACATCACACCCACTTAGAGCATATATATTTCTCAGCTAACAACTATACTTTCAGAAGGTAACTAGGTACTGGTGTGAAATGTGGTCTAGTCTTTTCTTGACCAGAAGAGAAACATATTAGGAAACAGTACCAAGGCAGTAATGTTTGTAACATTCTCTTAAACAGCTGCCTCCAACTCCTAATGAGGAGGGAAATTATCTAACAAGTAAGGACTTCCACTCCTTTCTTCTGAAGTAATTCCTCTTCACTTCCTAGGGGAAGAAGAGTCCTGCTATGGTTGCAGAGGAGCTAAGAATTGGGACAGGCAAACCCAACTGGGACAGGCAAACCCTTATTTGTCATTCGACTCTCCCGTATTTATTATAGTAACTGCACTTTTGTGTAAGACCAGAAGTGCAAATATATGAATTTTTACATAATATGTATTATACCCATCATGTGCATATATACACAGACACCTATTATGGCTGAATGTCCCAGTAGTCAGTTTCTATGACTTGAAGTATACAAACAGCTCCCAAAGTAGTTCACGTTGACTCAAAGTCACCAATTCCTCAAAATTCATGAGGTCATAACAGCCCAGTTGAAATCTGCAGCTCATGATGAAGTTACAAGAGCAATTTTATATCAAGCAACAACTGCATCCTTGTCAAATTCCTACAAGATCTCAAGACTGGTTAACAAGCGTTAATCAATATAAATATTAATCACCTACAATGATTGCAAATTAGACACTGATCTCCCCCTCCCAAATAGGAAAGATTAAGTGGAGTTACTAGAAAACTATTCAACAGCCAAGCATTTACACATTTAAAATAGTCATGTCAAGGAATTCAGTGAGTTCTTGGTATTTTGAACTCTTCTGATTATCTTCAGAATGGAAATGAAGTTATTGATGTACTGAAAAAAGGGGGTTCAGCAATACTATAACAAGAAAGCTAAATAATACTCAGAACAATGTAGTTTAATACCAAGAATTCAGTTGCAGAAGACAGCATTATACTCTGACACAAGAACCTATAGTGCTAAATGTCATTCATACCTAATATGTCAGTTCATGAACACATTTGCTTTGAAACTCTTCAAAGAATTGGAGGCTGGGCAGCTGATACACTTCCTGGCACAAAATCAAAACACTTTAAAACAAGTTCCCTGTAAAACAAATAGAATAACCACAACAGTGTGTCTAGATAACCCTTGATTCTCATTCTAAGGCCAAAGGGAAGAGGAGAAAAAGGGGTAGTGAGAAAAGAAGGTACTGTAACAGCAAGATGGATTAAAAGGCAAAGTTAAAAACAGTCTGCTAGAAAGTAGTCAGAAAAAAGCTGCAAGAAAAGGGAAGGAATGGCCACGAACTCTAAACTTGAGAAAAGAAGAGCAGCTTGGAAGGTGGCAAATGTGAACCTACAGAAATCAGGTAAACGAATGCCTTTAGAGAACATCATAGATATGAAAAAAAGTTAAGAGCATTCAGGAACCACTTAAAATTTAAGCTAAGGCTTTATAGATGCAAAAGCTAAATATACTGCTATAGATGAAGTTTAATAGCAATGTTTCTTACCTGTTAAACAAAAGCTTTTAAAGAGTTAAAAAAACAGAATTTGTACTCTCTCAGGCTCCTTGCCCATTACAGGATATCCTGGCAACAGCAAAAATCTTTCAATCTACAGTATTAGCAGATTAGCAGGACTGAATTAGGATTGAATTAGATGAAGCAGATTTCTTCCTACAACGACAAAAAAGACATTTTATAATTTAATGTTGTTAACACTTTCTGTTCAATAGTTCAACAACTGCATGAACAAAAGCGCTGCTTTGCAGGAAATAAGACACATGAACTGAAGGAGGAAACAGTTTGCTGTGAAAAGTGTCAGTCCAGTGCGCCCATACTCTGAAAATAAGTACAAAAGCAGCTTTGTCATCTGAAAGAAAATTGTTATTAGCAAGTTTAAATATCCCCCTTCACTTTTGAGGGGCAAAGGAAGATTTTTCGTATCACTGAAGTAAAGTTGCCTTTATAATTTGCACTTGACTATTGAATCTAACATAAATACAGACCTGAAAAAAACTATTAGCAATTTCATTTGAAGCCATGTCTTCAGATATAGATAAATATATTAAGGTCTGATTTATCCACAAAGTAGTACAGAAATAAACATACAAGCATTAAGAATGCCCGTTATGTTGCCTTACATACATACAATTTAGCCAGTTTCAATTTGAAATCAGTTTAAAAAAAAAAAAACACATAAAACAATCTACATAGAGACTTGCTAAGTAACCAGCTGTTTTGGGACAGCATTCGGTCACCTACAATTCATCACTAAGATGGCCTCTGATTTTGACAGCTTAATTCCTTCAGTGTAAAGCAAAGAAATGTTAAAGAGCATTACTAGGCATCCAGAATTGGCCTCTGCCTAATGCTTACCTGCCTGTGCTTTAGTCAACACCAAATAGGCAAGAAAAAGCATCCTATCAGTTGATGCTTCTTTTTAGCATGGCTGTTTCTGGCAGTAATAAGAAAAATTTAACACCAAAATACCTTCCCCCTCCACCAGTTACAGGAGGCTTTTTGATTTTGCTTTAAGAGGCAGGTTTCAAGACGAGAATTATTCCTTTTGGGAATGAGGTAATATTAACAGGTTTGTTTAAAAAAAGGATAAAGTACCACCAACTAAGAATATCAAGTATAGTAACAAGTTCATTAGATCATGTCTGTATCTACCTAGGTTGAAAAGCTCTACTATCAGTTTGTCACGATTATATATTCAGCTTAAAAAAAAAAAAAGCACACCTCCAAACCATTCCAAACACTCTGCTAGCAAAGAAAAGAGAATGATCTAATTTTACACCTCCCATGTTAAAGAATATGAGTCTTCAAATGTGCTTCTTGAGCCCTGAAGATTATTTAGTAGCCTATATCAACCTAAAGCAATGTACTAAAAATATTCCTTCTTAACTAGAATAAACATTTGCATTCCAGTTAAACAATCATCCAACAAATGAGGGGTTTTGTTTTGTTTTTAGGGCTGGTTATGTTCCACCGCTTGCAATATCACCTTATTTGCTACCACCCAGCCATTCTGGAAACAGAAGTCACCACATTTCCATTGTGAGGCTAACAGCACAAAGATTCCAAGCCCTGACATACACAAACACCAAACACAGCCTTCTCTAAGGCTATTTTAGTAACCAACATACACATGAACTGAAGGTCAGCGTAATACATTGACCATAATACTTTCAAAGGTCAAACATGTTTTTCATCCTTAGACCTTCAGGTCCAAATGTCAAGTAGATTTGCCAATCCCTTGTGAGTCAAGTGGCTTACTAGGCCAGAAAAAGTAAACAAGTGTACTGAATTTGGTTTGCTTTACCAAAGTTGTCTTGGTTGTTGTTTCTGGATTACAAACGCACACATGTTCAGAAGCAAAGCTCCAGGACAGGACAGAACGTCACTTCCTCAATTATGTCATGTAAAAGCAAAATAGGAAGCCTGTTTAGCTTAATCAACTTTCAGAAGAGTTGGCACGGGCAATACAGTACAAATCTGCAAAGATTAATTTATCCAAATGAAAGGCACTATTACTGCTCTCCTTGCACAGATTGCTTTCTGATATTTCTCTGTTCTTCTGTTTGAAAACTTTAGTTTAAGTACCATTGTCTAGTACCAGAACAATCAGCTTCTGAATTCAATACAGCAGGATTACACGGAGAAAAAAACGCTAGTGTAATCCAAATGAACAAGATACTGGCAGTGCAAATATTACAGCATACCCTGGGAAGGATGTTCCACAAGTCTGCTCTAGTCAGTTAGGATGCTGAGTCCATCCCAGAATCTAGAATAACAGAGTTATGAGATACTGAGAGGGGCTGCAGTATGGATAAAGGGAAAAGAAATAGTTCTTTCCTTAAAATAAACAAACAAAAAGAATAAGAAAATCAACCAGTTGATCAGGTATAGGACTAACTTTGGCTTTCCAGGGATAGCTCATGTCCAGTAACAGCTCAGCCACTTTAACGTGGCTCCATCACCGTAACAATAGCTCTAACAAAGTATTCAAACATAAAACCATAAGAACTAACCACGAGAACACGTGGTGATACGTTCAGCTGATTTACCTGAGAAATAAAGCAATGCACAGCTATCTACAGTGGCATCACTCTTCACATGGAACAGCATGGTACAGCCTGTCCTAAAGCATTACCCGATGAACTTTATTATTATTTTATTTATTTATTTATTTTAAGATAGAGAGGTTAAAAACTCTGCAACCAGCTGCCATGAACAGACTAAACAGGTTGTATTAATGCTGCATTGACTGGGGCACGGTCTATTTGTAAAACAGTTCCATACAGCTTTACTGACCACACAGCAAAGCTAATGAGGTCTCTTCAAATCTCTTCTTTGCTTATAGAGACCAATGCAACATTTGTTGCACTTTCTTTAAATCAGGGTGCACAACTGCAAGGCACTGAATAATGCTGCTCTTGCAGTAATTCATCTCTTGCATTTAAAACAGTGACTTACACAACTTACTATACCCAAAGTATGCCCTAGTGCACTTGAAGTAAACATCTCTTTTTGTGTGTGATGTAAGAAACATTCATAAATACATCATCACACAGCAGTAGCTCTTGTTCCAAGCGTTGGCATTGCCAAAAATTCCAATCTGATTTTGTAGCCTCACCCTTACCGCAGGGGTAAGCAGCCTGACACAACCAGCAGAGCCCCAGCATCAATTTGGGAACAATGAAGGTGTTTGGATCACAATTAATTATTAGTAATGTGCCACTATGCCATTTAGTTTTATTCCGTATTTGGAACATCCTGCATTCAGATCAAGTGCAAGCATTTTTAATATAACACTGCACTTAAGAACAAGATTGTAAGGTACATCTTTCTCCTTTTTCCAGTGAAATAACAGTTTTGTATCGATAGACTGTAAAGTGTGAATGCTCAAGGCAGAGCAGTGCAAAATCATCATGTAAGAGACTAAACAGCGTCATCATCATTCCTTACCATCTCTCTCCAAATGCCTGGTGGAAAAAAATCCAGATATGTCCTCAGAGCTCTGGTTATCTTACAGCTTACTACAGAAGTAAATCAACAACATCTCCTCCCCAGAAAACCGTATTTAAAAATTGAAAAAGATAGTCCTCAAAGAAAAGAGGCCTAAAAACTTTGTCCACCACCATGAATTCTGTAGGACAGACGGTTGAAGGGCAGAGAAGCAAGTACAACTGATGTAGCCCAGAATACTAATTTGTGAACTAGTCAAGTTTAAAAGAAATCTGCTAAATACCCAAGGTGACTTTTAAACATTTTAAGAAATGGCTCACTTACGCCAGGACTAAAAGTGGTTTACACTATCAGTTCCAAGCATTTTGCTTAAGAGTACATATATATGCTCCCATGTCACCATTCACGACCAAAATAAGGATGAAAAACACAATCCCATCAGGTCTCAGACAAGTGCTGCAGCAGACTAAGCAGTGCCACCCTCCCCTAGGCAGCACAGTCCCTCCCTGCTGGCTCCCAACACCTCACCTGTCAACCTTCCACCAAGCCATTTCAGAGTGAAAATGCATTTTAAGAAGTGACAAATGAAGCTGGCAGTGGAAGCAGGGAAGGAGTTTTTCTGCCAAGTCCACATGCTAGAACAGCTCAAAGGGTCTGCCAAGCACCAGGGCGAGCGTGGCCAAGAAGCAGGGAACACCGTTAGGGACAGGGAAACCAGGACTCATCTCTATCATCTCTGCCCCAAATTACACAGGATTAGGCTGCTGCAGGACTGCAGTACACAAGTTCTAGATCTGGTTACAAACAAGAACAAGACATAAGGCTAAAATAACACAATTTTGTATCAGTTCTACGGTTCTCTCCAGTACATGAAAACCTGCAACACTGATCCTGGACTCCTGCACTACTTTTCCAGAAATGCACAAACCAGTACTACTAACTTACTGCTTCAGCAGTACCGCTGGTTGTTTGAACGCTGAAGAAAAAAATGTAAATTAAGGAGACAGCCTTACAGTTAGTTTGAATTTTAGAAGTGTTTTCTTAAATGCATTTATTCTCTTCTTCGGTACTCCCAACAAGTACATGTATAAGGGTTTGCCTGTCCATGCTCCAACAATTTCTTAAACTTTGAACCACAGAATGGCTGGAGCTGAAAGGGACCTTAAAGATCCTCTAGCTCCAAACCCTCTGCCATGAGCAGGGATAAAAAGGACTTAAAAGGAGAAAAACAACAACATATTTACCATCATGGCTGCACTGGTTCTGGGTCAACTTTTCACTTAATCTGCCTCACTCTGTCCCAACCAAATGGCACACTGCTGAAAATAAGCAGGGAAGGGATGAGAAGCCTATTGTTTGAACATGCTTACCAGCATTAGGCAACAGTATGAAACAAAGGTTTAAGATAGTACCAAAAGCAGCGTTAAGAGAAGACAATATAGTTGTGTCAGTCACTTTGTTGCATTAACACTACTCAGACCTATGCCTTGCTTGCCTTAATTAACCTGAGTACAACTGCAGGCTACCCAGTCACGCAGATTTTGAACCAAAATCTGTACTTGGCATGGCATACTGTAAACATCAAAGCATAAGCCTAACTGGCTTGGCCATTTCTAATGTGCCACTGCCGAGTATAACGCAAACGTGCCCACTTCATCAGGATAACCCTTAACTGTTCAGGTAAGCTCATCCTCCTTTTCACCATGCTGATTAAACCTTTAAATTCGGATGCAAATCGAATTTTGAGGTGCATGAAAATACAGAGGCAGAAGAAAGCTGCTTGCTTCAGTAATTTCTAACCAGGGCAGCAAAAAGTATTCCTTCTGTATGGACAGCATAACCAAGTATTACAAGTTTTCTTTTTAAGCAACATCTTGGTCTTGTTAATGTTGTTTGCAGCTCAGAAGCAGAAGTTGGCAGCAGCTTCCAGCAGCGTGGCACTGCTTGGCTTCATGAAGCTCCAGTCAGCTGCCTTTTAATAAAGATATCAAGAGCTGAGCCCCTAAGTAGCATTTTTTTTTTTTTTTTTTTTAATTTCTGTGCTACCATATCTTATGAGGACAGACAGAACTAACCAATCCACCCTGCGCACACACCCAGGCTAACATGGCTATATCACAACAAACATGTTTTGCTTTTCAAACCGAAGCCTGGAATCCCTATCACCCTTCAAAGGCTGTGCAGGTCTGATAGCACGACAAGAAGAGCTGAAGATATTTCCTCTTTTAATCTGCAATACAGGCAGGTTAAAATAAATCCTTGATTTTTACTTCCACTTGAGGAAGTGGATTCCTAATCTTGAATTTATGCACCAAAAAGCTTGGGTCTTCTCTATGCTTTTTTCTACAATCCCTTCGGTTTCCTTGTTTATCAACACAGCCCCTAGTGCAAAAAGTTAAAAAGAAAAAAAAAAACAAAAAAAAAACTTATTCCAACATATCTGTCAAGCAAGGGAAATAAAATACAGTGGCAGTCACCTGGATACAAGGAATGCTACTTTACCGCATTTGCTTACCTAAATGTTGGTATCTGCATTTAGACAAGGGCTTTAGCACCTTTTGGACTCTTTCCCAGTTTAGTGCTGACATTATAGCTGTAGTTCAACCTTTAACCCCAAGTACAAACACCCTCGTTTCCGTCACAGAACTACGTATATACAGGGGTACAGCCTAAAGAACTGTGTTTCTGTCTCTGTGGATATACTGGAAGTAAAGTAGTTGGAAGAGGGAAAATAATTTCACTGCATGTAGAATGCCAGTGAAGCACTGGATGCAAATAGATAGGTTACCTTACCACACAAGGATTAATAACTGAAGTTCAATATCCTCCACAAGCATTTTACTACCAACTTTTGTAATATAAAAGTACTAGCACAACCCCTTCCCCCCCATTATGTAAATTGCAGGCATTTAGAACTACACAGTGAAAGTGCAGATAGAGGCATGATTAGCTTGAGTTTGCTGAGATTCAACTTAACAAACTAAGAAAAACTGCTTTGAATTAGAAGATACCACCAAATCTCACTTATCTATGTTCAATGAATGGCTATTTTTTGGAGAATCACCAAAAATAAGTTCTAGAAGAAGTTCGAAAACCAACAAAATAATGGACAATCATTGAAAAGGCATCTTGCACAAGGTTTGAAGTGGCTGTTAAGTTCTCCTTCTTTCCCCTTGCCCCTACTCCCCAGGTAATTTATATTTTACAGCAAGCCACTTCAGTAACCTGAGTTTCAGCACACCATGCTTTTACAGGGTGTGCACATTGAAGTTACACCACATTTTCCAGACACAGGTGCAGTCAGTGCCTCCACTGAGGGAACATATGCTTTCCCCATGCAACTCTTCCATTTTGACACCATTAGAAAAACTGTCACTGCCAAACAGAATAAGGCACCTTCTTCCACCTGCAACACACATCCTATGTCAAATGAAAAAGCCACAGTTGTAAAGCAAAATGTAAAGCCTACTCTGTTTCCTCAGGGGTCTTCAAAATCTTTTTAAGGCTGTTTCAATTCTTCTCATTGGATCATTAGAAGAGTTTAGTTGCTACCTGGCACCTTTCAGAACCCTGTCACAGTAGCAACCAGCAGAGTACAGGGCAAGCCCTCCTCAGAGATCTAGTAGTCATTTAGAAGAGTTTTTTTTTTTTTTTTTTCCAAAGGGAGATTATTTTCATACTCACAAATCTTGACACTGAAGTGATCAACTGAGCAATTTCATGAAGTGCAGGCAGATAAAATAAGCCCTTTCAAGCAACATGCCACAGGCTAGGGATACAAAGTTTTTCTTGCCATGGCCCTAACTGAAATACTTGAGGAAATATATCAGTTGGCTGTCTCCTCTCTGATTTTCTACAAGCTCCTCTCCCCCTCAAGACTAGGCTCCAACACAGTACCTACAATACTTCTACCACACTTTCCTTCCTCCAAGCAGCTTTCTCTCTAGCTGCCAACACATCTCTGTTTTCTCCCAGCGCAAGAAGAGGCCTCAACTCCACCCTATAAGCATTACTTTACGTTCCGTAAGTAGGAAACACTGAATTAATGCTAACATTAACCCAAACACACGGCAAACAATTACAGAAAGCAGCACTGATGCTTCTGGCCTATAGGCCTACTCTACGCATTTGGAGAAAAGAGTTTCAAAAGAAGCAAACCATTTAAATTACTAACCCAGAACTTAAATACTTTACCATTTCATAACAGCATTACAAGACATACCCCCCAAAAAAATATTTTCTGCTAACTAAAAACTCAGAAATCAGTTTACAGAAGTTCTAACCCGAGTCTTTTATACTACCACAAAGATTTTGGCAAATTCTAGTACCATCCCATAAAGTTAAGTCACCAGCAGTGCAACAAGCAGCAAGGCAACTTCGTTAAGGATCATTACAGTTTTGAAACTATCCCCAGAAATTAACTTGAAATGCTTGAAAGCCTAGGAACAAAGCTTTGAAGCAGGTTTAGCTGCAATTCAAAAAAAAAAAAAAAAAAAAAAGAAAAAAATACACCATCTATTTCCCCTCCATATTTCATTTCTGTATTTTCAACCACCACCTTGGATTCACTAGCTGTTCTTTCAGGTTTTCTATAATACAGATGAGACATTTTTTCTAAAAAAGACATGGACAGTAAAATCAATCTATCATTTTTACTTGCATCATGCTGCTCAGTAGATCCAGTACATAGCCTCGGTCACCAATTCAATGCTGCAGTGTCAGGCAGTTGGACTGGATGATCTCCGAAGGCACCTTCCAACCCAACTATCCTATCCTAATTCACATTTCCAAAGACCACCTTCATCACCATGACCATAACGTTCACCGTTTCCAACAAATACGTTACAGACACCGACATAACCTGCAACCTGCCCTGTCATGATGGTGAGGATCAGCGCTGCGGTTACGTTTCCTACATCCATTAACAATTGCATTCTTGGCTGCACAGGGCTACAACCTCAGGGGAGAAAAAAACAACTCCATTGCATTCTGGTCTGCAGCCTTACAGCCTGCACGTTTCTCTGAAAAGCTGGAGTTAATTTGAAGAATATCTGAGTGTGGAGTAAAGGAGTATGGGGTCAGTGTAGTTCAAAGAAAAACCTACCATGGAAGAACTTCAGCATCACTGCATTCTGTTGTGCCCTAGAAGGAAGCCAGTTTCCTATACTGCAAAACATGTCACACACACACAGGTGTTTCCTATACTACAAAAGATAGGAAGCAACCTACAGGGGTTGTGGAATTTGAGTCATTTGTCACAGACAACCACAGAGAGGTGCAGAATTTTATTTTATTTTTAAGACTGTTTACCTTTGATATCCCATGCCTACAAGTCCAATCTCAGAAATAATTTCCTATTTGGTTAGTAAAGAGTTAGGGATTAATTTGGATTTATAATTTGCTTTTTTGAGTCAAAGCACCCAGGTTAGGTGTAGCTAGTACTCCACCCAGCCATGGCAAGGTTCTTTTTTCAGATATACATGTTTTGAGATGCAAGGACAGCAGGAGAGCACACTTAAACATGCTTCCATGGGAAGAAAGTGTCTGTCCCCACCCATGACTGTGCACCCGGCACATCAACTGACAAATAAAAGCAATCAAATATTTGTAACAGGTTGAGAACAAGTTTTAAGTTCAGTCCCCAGTCACACAGTATTGTTCTTACAAAGTTTATGAGCTTTTTTTGTATTGAGACTCTGAGACAGTCTTGACCTGGACAACAATACAGGTAAAGAACTACAGATATAAGACAACTTTCATGGTCTGATAGCAAAATATATTCCTTTTTAAATGAAGAAAGGCATCCCATAACCACTGGTAAAGTAACAGGAAGGATTCGGTAACATTAAAACAATTGTAAGGTTTTAATTTTTATGACTATCCTGCAGCTAAGTGCTAAATGCTACTGCCAACTAACAGCTGTGACAGCAATTACCTTCTTTCTTACAACCTGCAGAGCCCAACTTGTGCAGTGGTCTTATACCACCTTTCACCAACTACCAGACCCCTATCTGCTTTGGCTTTACAACTTCATCCATTTCCCTGCTTTGAAGCCCCACTTGCTAAAACCAAACCAGCATGTTCATCACTACAGTAAGGGCAGGCAGCATCAAGAGCCACCTTTAGTTTCATGCTGACCATTAAGAAACAAGGACCTCATGCCAATGGCACCTTTACTACCCACTTGATTTTGGGAAAGATAGGATGAATTTAATATAAGCACAATGTTCAGCACACAACATCTTTTTGCCATTAAATACAAGGTGGTTTGAAGTTACAAAGAGCCCACCATCAGCAACAAGTACACACACGGAAGGATCCTCTGATGAATGCTTGATTGCCCCAGCCAAGAACTGCCTACTTCGCAGCCAGGCTCAGTGTAACTTCTACGGCTGTCGCTCACAGGCAGGAAAAAAGTTACCAAAACACTGAGAACCCTTAGGGAGCACCATGAGCAGTGACAAACCCAGCCTTCATAACACGGAAGGTGGGAATGCAATCCCTGTGCTGTTACAGTTTCCAAACAGACTTCCACCTGGAAGATAGGCAGGCAAAGGGCAAGGCAGTTCTCCTGCAGATGCAGGCCACTTCCACCATCAGCAGGAAACCCACCCACCCAGAACCGGGTCTATACCTGCCACAGCTACGGCTTTATTTCAGCAGTCTTGAGACTTTCCATCTTTTTCAAGGTGTTTGGTGAATAGCTGAACTACTCAAGCAAATGTAATCCTCTAGATATTTTCCTGATGGGATGGGTTGTGAAGACACAGCTATATGACAAGTCTGTCAAGGCAGTAGTGAAAGAAATAATGTCAACTACTATAGATCAAGCCAGTCCTGAAGTTCCTAGCTGAGCATTTTAGATTGAAAACCGATCAAAATACCATCATATAAGTATGAAGAACACACCAAGACAGCCCTTGGTCTATTTTAAAGGTAACATTACAGTGTATTTCACAGGAAAAATGTGAATGTGTTGTCTTCTCAATTAGGGCACTGCTGTAAGTGACAAGTGTGCATCACCTGGCAGCAGATGAGGGTCCCATGCTTCACTCTTCTAGAGGAGCCTAATGTACGCTTACAGAAGGCACCTTCCCAATATACGTGGTGTGGTTGGCACACTGGAAGGAAGGGATGCCATCCAGAGAGACCTGGGCAGGCTGGAGAGGCGGGCCTGTGTGGACCTCATGGAGTTCAACAAGACCAAGGGCAAGGTCCTGTGCCTGGGCAATCCCATGCACAAATCCAGGCTGGGTGGAGAATGAATTGAGAGCAGCTCTGAGGAGAAGGACCTGGGGGAGTGGTGGTTGACAAGAAGCTCAACATGAACTGGCAACATGTGCTTGCAGCCCAGAAAGCCAACCCTGTCCTGGGCTGCATCAGAAGTGTGGCCAGCAGGGCGAGGGAAGGGATTTCGCCCATCTGCTCCGCTCTTGTGAGACCTTACCTGGGGCCCTGTGTTCAGCTCTGGGGCCTCTAATGGCTTTTTTTTTTTTTTTTTTTAATCCCTGCTACACAGTGCTGCTGTCACCTCCTCCAGTGGAGATAGCATGGCACAGGCTGCCCACAGAAGCTGTGGACGTCCCATCACTGGCAGTGCCCAAGGCCAGGCTGGAGAGGGCTGGGAGCAGCCTGGGCTGGTGGAAGGTGTCCCTGTCCATGGCAGGGGGCTGCAACCGGATGATCCTTAATGTCCCTTCCAGCCTAAACCATTCTGTGATTTTATAGGTCACAAGTTTGTCAAATTAGAAGATCTGCTCCAAAAACCTCTCTAAGAAGCTAAGTTTGCACAAAAAACTCTTACTTGCATATAAGGATCTGGTTGGAGATTCTGCTATCTCCGCCAAAGGAGGTGACAGCGGCACTGTGTATGATAAAATCACTGTGTAGGGATAAAATGATATCTAGGATTCACTCAAGACATTGTAACAATGAGGATGCTTTGAAAACAGGAAGTGCTATATTCTGGAATATGTTTAATAACCTCATTATAAATGACCACTAATTTTTGCTGAAAACACCTGAAAGTTTTCATCCTCAATCCCAACCCGATTGTTACCCCACAGGGAATTACAGGGCCCTTGCACAAAGTCTCACCCGGGACTTCGGTTGTCGTAAAAAGGCTTTAGAGTTTACTTTGCTTTTAGAAGCATCTTTTGGCACAACAAACAAGAGCTGGCCTACAGCCTTTCAGTTTCCAGAAGACCCAATGGGCACAGAAAGGAGACCACTAGGCCGTGTACTCCATCGCCCTGCAAAAGTATACAAACTTGTGTACAAACGCTTGGAAACATCTCACCCAAAATGGAACAGGAACAGTCTCAGGACTTCATCCAAGTAAATTAACCCTCAAATCTCACTATCAGGCAGTTTCTGCTTTTTTTCTTTCTTAAATCTGCCTCCCTTTACAACACGGAGGGGATTTGGTTAAGATTGAACTATCGGTTTCACAGATGCTCTTACCCATTTTGCCAACAAAGCCTAAAATAACCCTGCAGTCTTTTACTCAGTCCCTCACCCCCTGCAACAACAGATTGCTGGTACTATCAAATAATAGTTTCGATTCTTTCAGTTATATTTAGAGGCAGAGACAGCATACACTCTCATCTCAGTGCCATGTATTACAGCTTCACAGAGCGTACAGTTGTATGAACAAGTCCTCGCGGTATTCTCTTTGCCAAAGGCACAAATCCTGTCACTGAGCACCCCCAGTTTTTAAGTCCTGTGGAAGAGGAGCAGATAGGTCTGTTTAACGGGACTACGGGAGGACTACACAAGGGAAGAGCAACACAAAAACAACAGTCAAGGGCTGCTACATACTGCAGGCACTTTCCCCACACCCTCCAAATTACATACACCACTTCAAATATGCTTCTCTGCACCTTATGGAAGCTATTAAAAAAAAAAAAAGTTCTTGACAGTTCTTGTATTCGACAATAACAGTGTGGTTTTTTTTCCTCCAATTTAGCATGAAGTACCGTTACCAAAATGCTATTAGGCCTAGAAGGGCCATGAGCAAGATGTTAGCAGCTTGTACCAAACGTCACCCTGATCCTATCAATTCAGTCTACCCAGATTCCTGAAAAGTGTCCCAAGCTAGCTATAGAGCTACGCATAATATCCAAGGGCAGGAAAACATTTTACTTCAGTTGCTTAGTAGCATATGGTTTCTACAACAGATGCTGGAACATTGACACATCACGAAAATGCTTAAACACGAGATGCAGAGCTTCCAATGTTACATTCATACTCTCTACATATTTTCTGGTTGATTTTTCAGGCTTGCCTCCCACCCTGAAAATATCACTATCTAACATGATCAATAATTTCCCAAGCCTCTTGTTCTTCTCCTCCAACCTGACAAAAGTTAGGACAAGAAAGATACTATTTTTCCTCTACCCCTGCTTGTTTTATTACTGGGGAAAGTTTTGCCAAAAACAACGTATCCACATCTTGCTCTTGACAAAACCCAACCAAACACACAGTCTTCTACGAACATGGATGTGGCGTCTACTTCATGATAATGCAGGACTCCTAAACCTGCCATGTGAAGTAAAATACAATACGTGGAAATCTTAGCAGTCATAGACAAAAGTGCCAGACCTAGATGACAGATGATACGCTTAAAACATCCTAGCTTATGGAATAGGACCACTACATTCGTAATTGCACCTCTTCTGCTGCTCAAACAGAAACTGCAGTTTCCATCACAGCTTCCAAAGGCTGTGAATGAGCCCAGTTAAGTGTAAGAAATTCATTGTCAAGCCTACTACCTACAAGGATGCTGCACAGTGTGCTGGAACACTAAAGCTAGAACATGAAATATCTCAATATAATGATATAGTGATTTTCTTAACTACCTCCTGAGGTTAAAAAATATATATATTTCAAGGCTTTTCGAGGACTTGGACAAAAGAGGACATCATCAGTGGGGAGAAAGGCAAGTGGACCAAACTGCTCTTCAAAGCATTTCTCTCTTCTGACTAATGTTTCAGTCCCATACTGGTTGTTTTTGAGCCAGCTGTTTAGTGCATCATAGTACGTGCACTTCAAGCTTAAGCTGAGTAGAAAAGCAAAGCTGTTGAGCCACAGCAATAGAGTTCACTCTAACCATCTGTTAATACTAAAATTACATACATAGTTTTCTGCTATAATACTGCTAAATTCAGATTCCCTTCTATTTAAGCCACTTGAATATCACTCTCTGATCATCATCTGATTCTCTGATTGGTATCTAGGCTGTAGAAGTACAATGAACAGTTTGTAGGCAACTCTGAAAACGCACACAGACTATTAAATATCTTTAATTCCGTAACAGAATAACAATGGCTAATTTATATTTAAAAGATTCCAGAGACATTACAGCCACCGCAGTTTACATATAAATCTACTCTGCTTTCTAAGAAGCTGTAACACTCTACCTTGCTTAAAGACATTACCATTAAACAGGCTGCTTTTACTCAGTTTCTGAACTGTAAGTTTCACTCCAGCTCAGTGTTTTCCTTAATTTCATTGTTAACAGAACTCTTCAGCAGTTCTTCTGTCCAAAATAAAGTCTTCCATTAGCATTAGAAGATAAATTCCTTTAGTAACTCAGAAATGACAGCATTCAATACTGCGTAAGAATTCTGTTTTTCATACAGAAAGCAGATAAAACCATATTACCTATGTTCAAGCAACATCATAGATGAAGGAAACTAACCAATAAGTGCATTTAAACAAGTATGTACAATTACAAACTGAAGAACTTACCATGCTAACTGGCTACCACATCTGCATGGAGCCTCATCAACAAGTTATATATTGAAACAATTCGGTAGTGTTCTGTTAGATTTGCATAATAAAGACTCTCGCAAGCTACAGTTAGTCTATGCCTCATTAATGAGAGCACAAAGAAGTAACACGGAGCTAAGTAATCACACAGATTCCTACTAGGATACACGCTGTCCGGAAGATACGCATTGCGGTTTAAAAACTTTGGGATTCCAGGTAGTTACTGCAACAGGGAGAGTTCCCACCTTTCAGCATGCCAGCAAAAGAAAAAGGGATTTGGTATTTGTACAGTTCACAATCTACTGAATATGTTTACTACATGGAAACTAAACCAGTTTAGCATTCAGTATTTAAAAGAAACAATGCATACTCTTAGAGTACGTTTAGACTCCTTTTACTGAATTACACTTTATAAATAGTGTTGCTACAAGCAACAAGTAATACAACTTTTCACTTTTAAGTTGCCAACATGTTTCAAGGTAGATCTCCTAGAACTTTTAGACCACCCCTAAGTTTTTTGTATTCTTCCACTCACAAGACTTTTCCTAAATTAGAACAGCAGGAAACTTTGAATAGGTGCGTTGCTACTTAAATAACATTTGTCCTGACAGGGCAGATCCTGACTTTCCTCCCACCTGTATTTATGTCACAGAGACATGAGACACAACACTAACCCCCTCTCGTGCTTAGAGAAGATTTTAACCATTAAAGTAACACAAGAACAGGAGAAGTGGCAGGTTCATTTTAGCCATTAAAGTAAAACAAGAACACCAGAACCGGCTGGGTCAAAGTCAGATTTTGCCAGAGGCACTGAACAGCAGTTAAGGCTTCCCCAAACACTGCCACAATCTTAATAAATTCTGATTTTGAAAAAGCTGCCAAAAAAAAAAAAAAAAAGAGAGAGATAGAAAAAACAGTAACTACACAATATGTTTACAGGAATCTGGAGCAGCTGAGTTTAGAGAAGGAAAGCGCAGGCAGGTACCAGCACGGCGTTTCTGTGTCAGCACCGAGAGCTAGCAGCGAAGCGCGAGTAAAGTTGTGCAGCAACAGCAGCGGGACGAGGGGCTGCAGGGGGGCACCGGGCACCTCCCCCGCTGCTGGGGGCCCCTTCACCCCCTCCAGAGCCGCGGGGGGAACCCGGCCGGCCCCCGGCACCACCCCTGGAGGGGCCGCTGAGGCAGCCCGTGGCGGCGGCGGGCTGCGGGCAGGCACCGCTCCCCCCGGCGCGGCCCGGGCCCTCCCCGCCGCGCCCAGGCCCGCGGCACCCCCCGGCCGCGTCCCGCCAGGCCCGGCCTGGGCTCCGAGCGCGCGGCGGGGCCCGCCCGAGGCCCGCAGCCTGAGGCGAGCCCGGCGCCGCCTGAGGGGCGCCCGCAGCCCCCCTGTGCCGGAGCGGGGCAGGCGCCAGGCCCGGGCAGGCGCGGGAGAGGCAGCAGCGAGGCGGCGGCTCCCCGAGGGGAGCGGGAGGGAGGCGGGAGGGAGCCGCGGAGCCGCCGTACCTCGGCGAGGCGCGTCCCGCCGCCTCACGGCCCCGGCTGGCTCCGCTCAGGCGGGCAGGGCTCCGCTCGCCACCATCACCGCCGCTCCAAGATGGCGGGCATAGCAGCTCCTGCCAGCCCCCCCTCCCTCCCTCCGCCCCGCCTGCCAATCATCCCGCCCCGGAACCGCCCCCCGCCGCCCCACACGCCGCTGCTATTGGGCCGCGGCCGAGGCGCCGTCGCTGATTGGGGGATTCGCGGGTGTCAGTCGCTCGCTCGCGGCGTTGTGACGGGGTGCGACGGGGCGCGGGGGCGGGCTCTCGGGTTGTTGTCGGCCAGTCAGCGCACGGGGCGGGTGCGCCTCGCTTCCCACCTTCCCCGCTTAGCAACACGGTGACGTCGCAGTGACAGGCGTTCCCTTCGACCAATCAGAAGAGCGGCTGCCTCTTTTTAAAAAAAATAAAAAGCCCCTTCCGTCCAATCCGGAGCTGAGCTGCCGGGACCCGGCAGGAGGGCCACAGCGGGAGGGGCGGGCGTCTGCGCTGGCGCTCTCCCTTCGGCCTTGCCCCCCGCGGCTCGCCATTGGCCGGCGCGCGGAGCCACGCCCCCCCCGCGCGCCGCACGGGCGCCAAACTGCCTGACAACAAGCCCGCGGCGCGCGCGCAAGGGGTGGGGCGAGGCCGTGTGGGAGGGCGGGGAGGGAGCGGCGGCAGGGCCGGGGAATTAGCTCAAATGGTAGAGCGCTCGCTTAGCATGCGAGAGGTAGCGGGATCGATGCCCGCATTCTCCAGGGGGTTTGTTTTCTTACCCGGAACTGGGTGAATTTCGCCCGAGATTTTGAGGCGTCGCAACGAAATAAATCAAAGTGTAAAAAGAGGGGAGAAAGGGCGATCAGGGAGCTAAACCCGACACTACAAACCACATCTCACCCCCTGGGCCCACTGCAGTTTCCTGCCCTGTGCCCTGACAAACTTTTTACCAGAGAAAAGCCCCAAATGCTGTCTCTGAGGCACAGACCCAGCCAGGGCGCCTGCTGCCTTCCCTCACAACCTCCCACACCGCCTCTGGCCAGGCTGCTGGTGACCACCGCTGCCCCCTCACCCCCCCGGGCAGCCTTCCCGTTTCCCAAAGGCCCTGGCATGACACCCCTCTGGGGCACCTTTGCCTGTGGTGACACTTCTGGGGGCAAAAAAAAAGAAAAAAGAGTGCTTCCATTAGCATGTGCTTTCTCTGAACGGAGGCAGAGAGCCGTGGTTTATAATACATCTGTGAAAGCTAGGTGAAGATGCTTGCTTCCAAAGAAAAGGGAGCCAGCAGATTTGTTGTCATAGCATACACATAATAGCTGCAAACAGGCTCACATGCCCTGACCTTTGCACTTCAGACACACACTCATACAGCAGAAACTCTTGCCAGCTGCTCAGGTACTTGGTTTCATAATTCCAGTTGCATAAAAGGCTGGACGCAGTGTCAGCTTTCTTCTTGTTCCTACATCTTTCCTACCAGTTCACCAACTTCTGGCAACAGTTTCCTCTGCTTTCTGTAGGCTTCAGTGGTTCTCCCAAGGATTGAGTCACAACAAGCTTTACACTGCTAGGAGCCACCCTTGCTCATTTTACTCTTCAGCATATAGTGGTACATCCTTATTTTACAAAACCTCTGTGAACAGAAGCCCTATCCAAGCTGTGGGGTTGGTGGTTTGCCTCTATTAGAAAGCGATTAGTGACTGCTGGGTCAGGCACACGAGCATCTTACTCTGCCTGAATAAGTCAGTACAGCTGCAGTAATTACAGATGCATGTGATCTTAATGTGTCACTAACATATGGTCAAAACACAGCAGCATGCAATGCACTTGCTGAGCCATAGAATTGTGCAGTTAGGCCTCTGGGCATAGAGCCTGGTTTTGTTTTCTTTTTCATGCAAGCATATTTATTTTAGTAAAAGAAATAAATAAGTAAGTAAAAAAAAAATGCATCCTCAAGACCATCAATGTGAAATGGGTTAAATGGGACATTGTTTCTTCATTCATTATTTCAGCTGATGCTCAGCCCAGAAGGCTCTATAGACTGTTCCACTTTTTAGCTGTGTCCTTTCTCTCTTCTTTCATTGTATCTGTTTCGTTTGTTTGTCTGTGTCATGCTAGTGTTAGGTCATAGGTTGGACTAGGTGATCTTGGAAGTGTCTTCCAACCTAAATGATTCTATGACACTTTTTTATTCTAGCAGGGAGTACCTGTACAGAATACAACAGAGATTTCCCTATATAAAGTGAGGCAGTGCTTGTTGTATTTTCAGTTGTTGATGAAAGTCTGTGGGAAAGACTCTGCACAGGAAAATGAGCAGGGAGACAATAGTCTGGAATGGTTTACAGGTATAAATAATGGATAAATGAGAGTACAATGTTAAATGGCATCCTTAGGATGAGCAACTAGATTGTTAAAAGGATGGTGAGGTCAAAACCTTTAGCAAGCACTAGAGGTATTATCCAGAGAAGGGACTAGCTGTTCGAGTATAAAACATTTGTAAATTGCTATTATGCAGTATAGCTCTCCTAAGTATAAGTTTTGACTTTGCAATAAAGTGGTGTTAAACTCTGCTGTTGTTGACACATTCTATATTCTGAACAAATGTGCCCTGAATGTAAGGGATGGATGAGAGCTCAGAAGGGGCAGGATGATGTTTACATTGACACACACCTAATTTTCAAGGGCTTTATCACTGCCTTCTCCATTCTGGAAAAGTTTCGGACATTAGCAGCAGCAGCTACTAGCAAGTTGCTTTATATATACTTTGTTTTTACATTGCTTCATATTTGTAAGTACTACAACTGACTGCTGCCAGGGAAACTCAGAACTTACAGTCATGGTCTGTGACCTGAAGCTTTGTAATGTTTTACTAAATGGGTAGTTCCTGATATTGTAAATGTCAGTATCTTAACTTTGTGATGGTAGCTGCCTGGGGCACTTCCAGAGGCTTCTTCTGGATCCCTCTAATCATACAAGTTGGCCACTTCCTCAACATACAGTAGAATGCAAATACAGCAATGAACAGCCTGCTCAGTAACCATCACCCCATCAGCTGAAAACAAGCACATTTCATCACCACGTACCATTAACCCCTCAGCCATAGCTCTTACCACATCCTGAAGCTGTCGGGGGCTGGCAGGCCCTACTGCACAGGTGCCACGTTTGCTGCCTGCTGCTGTGATTCAGCAGCTCTGCCGCCACTCCTTGGAAAACAAGCTCGTCTTCCCAAGCAGCAGGGTAACCTGCCAAACCAGCTCACCCCGTGGCTAGATGTGACACCAGAGGAGGAGAGCAGGACTGTACCCTTTCACCACAATTTGACAATAGCTGCTGCTGTTGCTACAGGTCAGGCTGTGCATGGCGTATACGAGGAGCACCATGGTCCTGGCTATATCAGCCCATTTTCTTCCCTTTGTATTCTCCAGGAATCTAGCAACCTAGCTGAGGGACCCTACAAAGAGCTTTTCATTTCCAGTTTGCCCAGCTTGCAGACTGGTTTCCCCCCAGAGGAACAGGGAAGCACCAGTGCCTGCAAGGCAGTGCTAGCACCTGTGCAGAGGTCTGGAGCTGAACCTCCCCACTGGCAGCACGTGGCCTGAAGCAAATCAGGCATACAATGAAGCTGTAGTCTAAACCCGTCTGAATTTGGTTGTAATTAACTCTTCTAGGTCCTGACAAGTTATACTTAGGAAACAGACCTAGAAAGAGTTGAATGACTGGGCGCCTTGCACCAAAGAAGTCCTGCAGCTGTGTTAATTCAACAAGAAAGTAACAATTGTAGGGGAAGGTCAGCTGAGACACAAACACCTCTAATTTAGCCATAACACCACAACCCTTACAAAACCCTTTATCCTCCTCACAGTTCAAGAGAGAAGAAAGAAAAATCTTTAAAGAATTTTAATGACTTAATGTTTAGCCCAACAGCTTATTAAAATTGTGAAGACTAAGGAGCTTTAAGAAGAGGGAAGAAGCATTTCTGAACAATGACTTCATGGTTATGCTGCTGAGGGGGAACGTGGATGCTTGGCTGTACCAAACGCAAAAGTTAATCCATTTAGTTAAAACAAAATGTTCAAATTCAGTCGTCTAATCTCATTTCTAACACTGATCCTATCAGCATTTCTAAGGAAAAACTGCTGGGGACCAGGGTGGGACCTCCACACCATCCTTGTAGTCCTGATGGAAAGCACAGGCACGGAGGGAAGCTTTGGCACCAACTCATTCAATTTTCACCTGGCCCTTTAGTCAGCCCCCTCCTGTCACCATGGGAGGGTTAGATCAGTACTGATTATCCTCCCCCGTCCTCACATATTTTTTCCCACCTCCCCAGCATTCACCTGGGAGCTGATGCGAAAAAAATATGGCTTATCACCTAGGAGCAAAAAGCAAACAGAACTTGTTAGCTTTGGAGATCTGCTGGCCACAGAGTATGGGCACAACATGTGGGCTGCTGGGTGGCCAAAGGAGTGGAGAAGCCCCACGAGGGAAAAATCCTGGCTAATTAACCCCAGCTCTCTCTGCAGGATGGTTCTCCCATCTTCTCAGAGGATCGTAGAATCACAGAATATCCTGAGTTGGAAGGGACCCAAAACAATCATCAAGGAAACAGTGGTGTACATGGTTAAAAGCTATTTGTGCAGAACAAGGCAATTTCGCGAAGTCTGTTGGAGGCTCCCTGTACCTTACTATATGGTAAAAAGGGTGCAGAAGAGGAAGCCTGATGATCTTGAACATTGTTCCCTGGTGCTACCACCAAACCCATGTAAGTGTCAGGGTGGTTTCCTTGGAGCAATGACCTGTTGGTTTTGTCCAAATAAAAGGCCAACACTTTATTTCCAATTGAAAATACTTATAGCACTGTTAATTAGAAATCAAGGGTAACAGGGGAAGGCCTTGTTACATTAATTATTAACACCAGACACCAAATTAGGTCCTGGTAATAAACCAGGTTATACTGTAAGCAGCAGAAATAACTAAGTATAGCCTCCAAGCGACATGTACTCTGTCCCCTATATTCTCCCCTCCCACAGTAATTTCAGCTCCCTATCTCCTGTAACATTTACCCCAACACCCACTTTTGACAAGAGACAGCATGTGCTGTGCTGAACCCCAAAAGACCTGCAAACCAGCCCACCATATCATTGCTGGTAAACAGGCTCAATTTTGTCCCTCCACATCAAGCTCCAGATGACATGCACAAGTATATTGGTGAGATTTCAACCCTTTTCAATTGAGTTGAAATTGGACAATATAGGTACAAACTAACTTCGAGGAACACACGGCCACTCATGTGGACATGGATGCATTTGCATTGTGTGAAGCCAGGCTGAATGAGACACCAGACTAGCCTAGGGAAACAGAACACAGCATAGCCCATAATTTCTCAAATGACAACTTCCCTTTTCCAGTCTGACCAAAATGGCCCATAAATGAAGTCCACCAAGGATGTGCATCTTCTTGCAATCTACAGTCATAAAAACACATTATCTCACAAGATGAGCCTGGCACTTCCCCTTCAGGATCTGCAGTGTACAGCATAAAGCTTGAACTTTTATATTCTGCTTCTTGATCGTTCTAGTGATATTTATCTTGCCCTCTCATTCTGGATTAACCTACTGATATGGAGGAATAGCAGAAGGATGTTGTCATCTTCTGTTGCTGCCAGGGAGAGTTCCTATCTGCTGATTCTTGTCTATTGTCATTGTCTGTTCTTTTGCTTCATTGCTTGCTGTTTTTGATAAGGTAGCTGAACCACAGTGCTGGGATGAATTTCTACAGAAATCCAGATTTCCATGGAAAATGAATGCTTCTGGTATATCAAAGAGACAAACATTAAGTAGCTTGCTTCTATCTCACTGCTGGGCTGCAAGCAGCACATGCAGATTGTCTTGGAGAAGAGTGATAAAATGAAGGCTCTGGTTAGAGTCCTCCTAAGAAATGTTAACCCTCTATGGATGACAAAATCCCTGTCTAACCTTCTGTGCAGCTGCTAACATTTCTAGTTTCCCTCTTGATAACTCCTGTAATGTAACATGTGACAATAAAGAAAATTTGCAGCACAACAGTCTGGTATTAAGTTATTACAGGATTTCATCTGTATTTGTTGCAACTTCTTGCCTGACACTTGTCAAAAATATTGCATCTATCTTCAGCTACTTGCATAGTTCATAGGTTTTTGCTTCCTTTTAAATTTGGAAGGCTCTTGGAAACAAACCACATGCAGTGAGTATTTACAATAATGCAATAGAGCCAAAGGGTTAGCTATTATATATATCATACAAATCAGTTAAAAGAGACAGCCTCTTCAGTGAGAAATAATTAAACAGTGAAGTGAAACTAGAGACACAGGAGTGTGGCCTTCCTTGCTGTGGATCACAAGGTAGCTCAACAGTTAGGCAAGTGTCCTGGCAGCACCTTTGTCAACAAAGATTTTTTCCTTTCCAGTTAACACAGATCCCTTGTACAGTCAGTATGCTCCAAATCACTTCTCTGCTGAACAAAGTTAGGACTTTGCAGATACAATTGCATGATGCCACTAATTGCATTAATTTTCTTATACTTGAATCCTTGCATTATTTTACATCAAAATCCTCTCCACAGTCCCACTGCAGTGTTTCTTTGCTGCTTGCATCCTAGTTCTTTCTATGGTAACTTCCCTTCAAAGTATTATTATTATTATTATAGAATTGTGATGCTGATTAACCAGATGTAGGGTTTTTGTTTGTTTGTTTGTTTCTAGAAGTCTTGTGAATTAATTTCTTGGGCTAGATATAATGCAGAAGTCACATAAAGTACTTCCTAGCATATCTGTATGTCACCCCCCTCTCAGTCCATCACCTCCTGAGGTCATAGTCTTCTCTTTTCTTCAGCTCTTTGTAGCAATCTATTAATGTCTCTAGCATTTGAAGCTAAGACCCAAGTCACACTATGAAAACAAGTGAACATAATTTAATTAAATATCCATTAAGTAATCTCCAACAAAATATATTTGCAGACACAGAGAAATTGCCTTTGGTGACTGGACTACAGCAGTGCTCTTCTTGCCCTGACAGCTGGCAGAACTTGGGGCTCTCCTCAGGAGAGTTTGTTACCTGGTGGTTATTATGGGGACATTTGAGAGGTGCAGGTTGAAATTCCCATAGGCAAAGAAGGGAATTTGTGCCTGTTGTGCCACAACCTCACTGAGTGAGCTAAGCCCTAGACTGTTGTACATGAGGAGCACCCATCTTCATTTCTTCTCCCTTTGGCTGTGCTTCAAAAGCAAATATAGCCAAGGGCTGGGAGCTGAGAAGAGTCCAGTGACCTGGAAGCATGCCTAGAACTCAGGATAGCAACCAAGCTGAACTCCTGGAGTCTCAGACAAGCAAAACAGACTTTCTGTGTTGTGATTCAGATGTGAGATATCTGGCCCTCTCAGAGCCCTCACAGGGATTTTTGACACCTTAAAGCTTACACAGCAGCTGAGCAGGAGGATCGCGGGACTGCAATTTTAGACTGTAGTGTCCTAATCCCATTTCAAGCAGTTAAATGCTTTGTATATACATACTAATGTCACAGAGGAGACAAAAAAGGAAAAAAACACAGCTAAACAAATAACTGAATATTAATTAAAGAAGAGAAGGCGTTCATTTTTTCTTGCTTGTATAGATGTACAGTTGGTACTGCTTTTGTAGTTACCTATTAAACAATACTGAGTTCAACAGCAGTGCTAATTACCAGTACAACCACATGACCACTCTGGGCTAATGATAGTCCTAAACCCTTGTTATCTTTTAATAGCTAAGCTGATTAAACAAGCACAGGGGAAAAACAAGGTAGAGAAATTACCTTTATGGTACTTTTCCCGGGAAAAGAAACGTGCTTTCCAAGCATGCCAAGTGCATATATTGTGTCACTTTCCAACTAGCTAACATACAGCTGCCCAGTAACTACTGATTTCATATCTCTGTGAAACTGCAGCATAGGACTGAAAAAGAGGATTGTGAGCCCAGGGAATAATCATCTAATCAAGTGTATGTCATAAGCACCAGTTGCAATTTATTTTTGCTGCAAGCCTTCCCTCTCCCTTCTCTTTCTCCCCTTTCAGTTCCACCATAAAAAAGAGGTGCCATCCCCAAAATGGTCAGGATGAAAACTTGCATGGGGTTTACATACTGCAACATTAAAACCAGAATTTGTCTCTGCTTTTCACTGCCTTGTTTCAGAGAGAAATAAACAGAGGAAAGACAACATTTCTTTGTTTGAAGGCCAGAAAAGACCACTATGATCAACTTAAGTCCATCTTTTAGTAGCTAAACTGATTAAATTAGCACAGAAGAAAAACAAGGTGGAGCAATTACCTTCATGGTGCTTCTTCTTCTAGGAAAACAAAGATGTTTTCTGTATCCCAGCTCCGCTCTTTTCACATCTGTCCTAATCTGCTGTCCCCATAGCATGGTGCACATATGCAAACAGGAGGAATAGCAGTGAAATGGATTAGGTTCCTAAAAGGTAAGTGATTGCAACTAGTTGTTCGTGAAGTTCCAACCTCTGAGATAGGAAATACCTTGCAGAGACTTCATGACCCCCTTTGGCAGTCCTATTTAACCCTTTTAAAATTAGGAAAAAGAGTCAGGGGTACACCAAGGATGCCATATCCAGAGCAAACAGACCTCAAGCTAACCAGGGGATGGATTAAGGTAGAAACCTGAATATCAAGGGCAGTCTTCCACCCCAGATGAGATTTTCATGAGCAAATGTTTCCAAATTCAAACTATCTCACTAAGGATTTGGCTTGTAGCAAATGTGAAACATTTCCTCACCTCCCTAATCTAGGTTTTAGCAAGCTGATTTAATCTGCTGTGCTAGAAGATTCCAGCTGACAGATTCTTTCCCCAGAGTCATGCAGTTGATATGAAATAAATAGAAGGACATCAGTGGAAAAGGGTTTTGAAATTGGCCTTGGGAGACTCTGCACTAGAAAGCTCTAAAGAGTGCTTGATAACTGTTCTGTGGTATACCCTTCCCAACCAAACAGAAAACCACACACGTGTCTTCTGCAGCATCGAAACTCTTTCAGAAGTTTCTCATTGATGCCTCAGCTACTGATAAAAACTACAGAAATTTAAGAAATATTTTGTTTGCTGAACAAATTGTACAAAGTAATGTCTTTTGTCTTTTTTTTTTTTTTTTTTTTTAACCTGAAAGATCTTTTGTGTTGCAGTAACTCCAATATTTTTTATGACAATGGCATCTCAGGAGCAATTAGTACGTGCTAGACACCTAGGCACACTGAAGCTGAACTGGCTAGAGAAGCTGTTTTTATGTCAGTCAGAATTTGTTCTCGAGTTTATTTTTTTCCTGAATTAGACACTGTAAATAGTTGCAACATGACCCTATACTGACCTGGCCAGAGAAATCCACTTTCTGTGGATTAGCTTTCCTGTGCTCCCCCTGCATTTCCTACCCACCCTAACCTGCTGTCCCCATGTATGCAAATACGAGAACTGCCAGGATTAGGTTCCTAGAAAGTGTAAGTTCACAATTAACAATTTATAGAGGTCCAACCTCTGAGATAGGGAATGTTTTGCAGAGACCCCATGATATACTTGGGCAATACTATTTAACCTCTTTTATATCATGGGCACACAAAGGATCACAACCTCAGAATTGTTTGCCAATTCTGGCTTCCCTGGCTGCCGTGACAAAGGCATCAACAGAGGCTAGTACTTAGCCTTGAGAACCTAGGGCTAAATACTGTGTCCAAGGTTACTGAGAGAAAACCAGAATTAAGCCCACATCTGCCCAAACCTTGTATGTGTGCAATGAGAGAAATTCTGCTTTTCTGGAGTTTATAGGTTTCAAAGATTTTATTATTTTTTAATTTCACTATTTGTTATTATTATTATTAGCCTTTCCTTCATATGTGACTGTATATATGCATATGCAGGTAAAGTACATTTTTTATTAGATAGCCTTAATTAATAGCTGTCTGGTGTGTTAGAGCAGCCCTGTGTACTCAGAGGATTTCTGACAAGCTTCCAACATTCAGTTTTATTCCTTGCCTTACTACTTGGCTTTGTTTGCACATCGATGGAGCATCGACTTTCAAATCCCTTCCCAGGCAGAAATAGGTGACCTACTTTCAGCCCTGGACATCTGCTAACTGGAGCCTGTCCCTCCCTCTCTTCCTTAACCCCTTCTTTCCTCCCCTCTCTGCGGGGCATCTGCCAGCTCACGGCCCTTCCAGGGAGCTGTGTTTAGCCTGTGTCTCCTACAAAGGGCTTTAGGACTCGGGGGACACCTCCCCCAAATAAACGCAGATTTATGTGGCGATGGGGATGCCTGGGGTGTGCACGAAGCCTAAAAGAGGGTTGCAGTTCTGAGTCTTTGCCACAGAAGGGCGTCCAAATCGCACGGCCAAAGAGCAGGGCTCTGGTACAAGCTGGGTGACCTGGGGCACCTGGCACCATCCCACAGGCCCAGCCTGGCCTCCCTCGTCTGGCCAGGAGCCTCTGGGCCCTGTCCTCCACCACGAGATGTGACAAAGGAACAGGAGCAGGCTCTGGCTGGTTGCAGCTTGGGGACAAGGACTCTGGAGGGCTTGTGTGGCTCAGAGTTGCCCCCAGGCTCTGAGACAGTCTCTGCTGAAGTTGAAGTTCCTGGGCCCAAAGCTGGGAAGGACTTGTACACCTCTGTGAACTTCTGATGGACCCTTTCCCTGCGCTGAACAGGGATGCTGGATTTGCTCAGCAGCAGTCCTGTCAGCAGCACCCACGAGGGAAAAATCAAATAGTCATCCTGCCTCACAAGCCTCTCCACAGAACTGACAGGAACCTCACGAAGTTCAGCAAGGAGAAGTGCGGAGTCCTGCACTTGGGGACAAACAACCCCAGGCACCAGGACATGCTGGGGGGTGGCCAGCTGCAAAGCTGCCTCGCAGAACAGGACCTGGGGGTCCTGGTGGACACCAAGTTCAACAAGAGTCAGCAACGTGCCCTTGCCGCTAAGGTTAGCGGTATTCTTGGCTGCATTGCACAGGGCATTCCCAGGTGTTCCCCAGGGCTCAATTCCAGGGCCAGACCTGACATTTTTGTCAATAACCTAGATACAGGACTGCAACGTATCCACAGCAAGGTTGCAGATGGTACTAAACTGGCAGGTTTTAGGAAGAGAGGCTTTGCAAAGGAAGCACTGGGTAATAAGCAATGGCAAGTAATTCAACAAAAGAAATTGCCAGGTGCTGCACCTGGGACAGAGTAATGCCGGACATGGGAACAGACTGGGAGATGGGTGGCTGCAGGGCAGCTCAGCAAGAAGGGATCTGGGGGTGCTGGTCAGCAACAGGCTCAAAGTGAGCCAGCAGCGTGCCTGGCAGCCAAAGGGCAAATGGCATTTTAGGATGCATTAAACCCAGCATAAACAGCCAGTCAGGAGGTGATTCTCCCTCTGTATTTAGCATTGGTGCAACCCCACCTTAAAGGTTGTGTGCAGTTCTGGGCTCCATAGTATAAAAAGGATAAAAAGGTCCCTGAAAGTATCCAGAGGAGAGCAGTTGGTCTAGTAATAGGGCTTGAAAGTATGTCCTATGACGAGAGGCTGAGGACACTTGAGTTGGCTAGTTTAGAGGAAAGCAGCCTAAGAGGCAACCTCTTCTCCCTAATAACCAGTGAACACAAGGGAACGGCACAAAGCTGCACTGGGGGAGGTTCAGCCTGGACATTAGGAAAACTTCTTTGCCATGAGGGTGGTGAAATACTGGAACAGGCTTTCTAGAGAGGTGGTTGAAGCCCCTTGCCTATCAGTGTTCCAGAGGCATTTGGATAATGCCCTCTTTACTATGCTTTAAATTTTGATTAGCCTGGAAGTGGTCAGGCTAGATGACATTGGAAGGTCCCTTCCAACTGAACTATTCTATTCTCTTCTACGGCCAGCAAGCTGAGGGAGGTGATTCCTCCCTGATGCTCAGCACTGGTGAGGCCACACCTGGAGTACTATGTCCAGTTCTGGGCTGCTCAGGACAGGACAGGACAGGCATGGACATCACAGAGAGAGTCCAAGAATGGCTCGTAACATGATTAAAGAAGTGGAGCATAGCCCTTATCAAGAGAGGCCAAGATTTCCGGGACTATTCAGCCTGGAGAAAAGAAGGTTCTGAGCGAGGGTTTAATAAATGTAAATTGACACCTGATAAAGGTGGACATATGGAGGATGGAGCCAGACACTCTTCAGTGGTGGCCAGTGACAGAATTTATCCCAGAGGATAAATTTTTAACATTCCATTCCCATCCAGAGCACCTCACTTCATCCTGCAGCTGATACAGATGATCAACTTCATCAGAAATAATGCTTTTTCAGAGAGAAAATGCTGTAATGTTACGCCCTTCAGTGCCCCCGTGTGGTTACTCATGAAAAAGCATTTCCATGGCCTTCAAGAGGCCTGGGCTTTCCACAAACAGCATCCTGGGACCTACATAAAATCAGCAAAAGTCAGCAAGGTCAAAATGAGAAATTTCCTTCATCTGTCTCCTTGTGATCAGCAGTCTTCTGAAAATAGGAAGAACAACATCATTTACATGGTGTTCAGAATGCAGCAAGCACAGAAG
This sequence comes from Aythya marila, assembly GCF_965140915.1. Taxonomy (NCBI): domain Eukaryota; kingdom Metazoa; phylum Chordata; class Aves; order Anseriformes; family Anatidae; genus Aythya; species Aythya marila. The sequence continues at coordinate 46,493,823 of NC_139046.1, read as the reverse complement.
TCAAATGGGACTATAATAAAAACTATTTCAAATAAGGAGAAAGGCCTGTTTAGTGAATCCTTTTTCTTATACATTTTCCTTGTAACATTTTCCAGTTTCAGCTGATCATCTGTTAGTACAGATGAACAGAATTTCAGATTTCCATCAGGTGATGTAGTACTCTGGTGCACACACAAGTTTTTCATTTTTTTCTGCAGTTCCAGGAATTGTACTGAGATAGCAGCTAATACTTGGGGAAACAAGACAAATAAGACTTAAAATGGATCCAAGCTTATGGAGAAGAAATGAGTCAAAGCAAGAGTCATTCTGCAAAGGGCTTAAGAGAATGGATTCAAAATCTGTCTCTTCAAACTAGGGTGAAGGCAGTCTCAAGAGAAATTTCCCTCTAACTGAGAAGAGGAATGCGATCTGTTCTTCTAAGATATATTAAGAGAAACCATAAGGATTAACTTGCCAGGTCCTGCATCTAACTTTAAAGTGTCAGAGAGACAGAGATGGTTTTTCTGTATTCTTCCAGATAATTCCACTGGTCAGGCATATATAAACAGCACATATTTCAATAGTAAAGAAGAACATGACAACTGCTTCTGTAACAGTCTTGTTCCGGCTCCTTGCAAAGAAACAGCATACTCACAGCTTCCTGGAGTATGTTACAACATTCATTAAAAATAAGAGTACTAAAAGAAAGAGCAGCAGGGTCTGAGGGATCTGTTGGCTTTGGTTCAAAAATGATGGCTCCTCTGCTGAGACCTCCGATTTAAGTCAGGAGACATAGAAAACTCAGTTTGTCATTCAAGTGGTGATGAAAAAGACCTCCTGACTGAGGCACAGGGGTAGCAAGTAATTGATTCTATTACTACACTTTTCCAAGGAAAAAATGTATTAACACTAGTTTCACCAATTAAATGACAACGAAGGTCATATTAAATATTAATATTTTGTTAAACTCCTTTACACCATTTACTGATGCAATTCGTCATAACCCATTGACTGCACACAGAAGTAATTGCCTCAGTGGAGTATTTGCGACAAAGATCAATGACTCAAATATTGGAAAAACAGACTTGCAACTCACCAGAATATATATGTTTCATTACCAAGTACCTGATCCCAGAAGTGGTCTGTCCTCGACCAGTAGGTGGCATCATTACTTCTTTTTAGGAAAAGGATTCAAGGCAAAGATCTGTAATCAGAAAAACTATGGTCACTATATACATATTCTTGCTCTTTTCATTTTGCTTAAAATAGAGTCCTTTGCCTTAGGAGCTTTTGTTGCATTCCAATGCAACAAACAGCAACAAACACAGCACCATACACAACCTGACCACACCAGAAGGCTGAAAGAAAGAGAAGGAAAATACTGAATCTCAGCCTAATGGCAGATCAAAGATCTGGTCATTTGTGACAGTGAACAAGGTGCATACAGGGAATTTACAGAGACAGCACTGCATCTGATTCAAAACCCATACAAATTTCTACATACAGAATAATTCGTTATGACACTTTCACATACAAAAGTATGACACTTTCACATACAAAAACTATTTTGTAAACTTATTTTCTCTCAATCCATCCATGCTGAACAACTCAGGACCTGAATCACAGAATTTTAAAATAACTATTCTATTTCTAAAGATAGGTGTTAAGCCATGCAATAATTCATAAATAATCCTACTAAAAAGAGGGTTGTATCAATCTTCTAGTGTAGGTTAAAAATAATGGGAAACGTGTTGGTTTGTCTCTGTATAAAATAATATTTTAAAGTATTTCTGGAAATAAAAATAACACTAATGAAAATAGTTTATACATATGTATCAATTAACTAAAATCGGTTGGTTAAAAAATGGACATGGTGCATAAAATTCTTCACTGCCTCTCATTGGTTTGGAATTTTTGGTTTAAACGTGTTCTTTTTTTTTTCTTTTTTTTTCCCTACTACTTTAGAGAAGACAGTATAACTGCAGATTTCAGGCTAAAGACATTTGCCACTGTCTGAAACTCTAAGTTTTCTTATAGCTGATAGCTAGCAATTCTTTAGTATGGTCTAGGCCTTGTACATTGCAATTAAACAATGCATGGTATAAGGTTGACATATTGTACACAAAGGCATACTTTTGCAGTGTTACACTATCATTGGGCTGATGCCTCCTGTTTTCTTCACTACAACAAATGAAGCAAACTTTAGAGATGTTCTGTACAATAGCTGTATTTGGTCTGTAATGATAAACAGTGAAAGAGGAAGGAATACACTTGGTTTAGGAGAGCTAATGCTCCTAAATTACTCTTTTTAACCAATGGTTAGAGAAAAACTATGTGCAAGTTAGCATCCCCTAAAAGGACCCTATTTTTGGCTCACACACCATAAATTTTGCACCCCAATGCAGTGTTTCAGCTGCCTTATTTAGTTTCAACAACTATTCACTGACTGCCAGCTGACATTTTTTCCCAAGGCCCTTAGACTTCAGGTGTTTTATCCTGTACCTCAGCAATGACAGACCAAGACCAAGCCAAACACTGGGAATAACTGATGTCTTGCCAGGGCATGGCCTCACTGCATTCCTGCACTATTCAGGAGCTGTTCCACAGCACTGCTTAATAACAAACACACATAGCTTTTTCCTAGTGCCCTCCACCTCCAAGAACAGAACCCAGTGAAGATCAGCATGCCTTTTACTGCCTCATATTTAACTAATTCAGAGTTTCCTGTATCATAGATTGACCAGACTAATTACTGGAACTGAGCCTGTAAAAATACACATAACCATCCTCAAATGACTGGTGGACAATACTGTCCTTAATCCATTCAAAGGGATTCAGATTCAGATCCAATCATTCAAATGGCTAAGAGGTGTGAAGATCTGGGGCTGCCAGATTTCCTGAAAGACAACATGAAAGAAAACTAGCAAGCCAGCACAGACAAAAAGGTGGCAGCCGAACTATGCTTTCAACACATGCACTCCAGAATAATATTTTATATTAATTCTTGCATCTAATTGGACATAATACAAACTACCAGAGAGTTGTCTGTTTTACAACACTCTAATAATTTCCCAAGAAGAAGCACAGGATGGTTGAGGTGGGAAGAGACCTCTGGAGGTCATCTGGTCCCACCCCTGCTCAAGAAGATACAAGAGAAATCATGATTTTAAGTCTGTATGTATATTTATACACACACATATTCCTGCAGAGATTTTCAGTGAAATCCACTTACACACTATCTTGTGTCCAGATATCTGGAATTCCTCCACTAGAACTAGCTATTATTTTTGCTTAGAAATATTAGGGCAACTACCAAGAATGAAGAAAGTAAAGTTAAAAATAATAATAAAAAATACTTCACGCTGGGAATAATTCCTATATTCTAATACATCACCACTAGCATACAGTTAGATTTGGTGTTAAGCGCATAAGCTATTAAGCCTGGTGAGCAACAATACAAAACAGTTTGGGCAGCAATCTGAAAATGTCTTGTCACCTGCAGGATTGGTTGACAGAAGAATATCGTGCCCCTGAAGACAGAACCCTGGCAGGCCTATTACTCACTGCACTGAGACACCAATTCAGAACTGGCTTAGAGAGAAAACATGTTATTTGTGATGTTTTCAGATCTTTGCAGGCCAAGGGTGCTTGAGCAATCAGTTCCATCTGCCTCCACATACCAGAACAGGAGTATCTGCAGCTCCTCCCCAGACTTCCTGGCTCCAGAGCTGAGCTACTTAAAGGAAACCCTGGTTTCTCTCTGCAAACTCACTGGACCCACTGTGCAGGTGGAGGCAAGAGCTGGGACTTCCAGTTCTGCTGAATAAGAACTAGCAGTGCCTCAGCAGCTGTGGCTGAGCGAAGGGATCTTCCTGTGTAATTCTTAACAGCGGGGTTCACTGTGATTAGCTGTGCTCAGTTCACTGATTCACTGCAGCACAGTGCTCGCTGCAGCAGCTGCTTGCAGCTTCTCACTGTGACAGCGTTCACTCCAGAGGCAAGCGGTGACTGATAAAGCTGCCTGTCATGCTCTTCCAACTCTCCTGCTCCCCACCACTGGGGAACAAAGAACAGATGCTAGGTGACAGAGTAAGTTGAATCAGTGGAGCTGTGGGTAAAACAAAGTAATTTATACAGTACTATCAGTCGTACATTAAATTCTACAATTTATTCAGTCATTTAAGCTAACCTGTTTTACCTTTCATTGCCTCAGACAGGGAACATGATTTTCAAAGACCAGCTGATGTGAGGAAACACACTGAACCTCTGAAATCATACCCTTATTTGTAAACCATAAAATTAAGAAGCAGGATGTTTTTCCCAGCATGGCACCCAAGCTGCCAGGTCAGGCAGCTCTGTCACCTGATGCACCACTCCAGCACTCACATCTAGCAGCCACCTCCTCTGCAATGCACTTCTCTCAGCAGATATAAAGCAAGCAGGCACGTGGGGCGAGTGATGATGGACAAAAAGCTTGACTGGAAGAAGACAAATACCAAAAGCATCACTGCAGACAGAAGCCCCGGCTTCAGCAGGGGATTAGCTGTGTCAGAAATTTGGGGATGGAACTGATTAGTATGGAGATGAGGCACTTGGAAAGGATATTCTAAGCAAGTCTGATCAGAAGAATGCTGCTTTCCTACTGAAAAGGTGAATTCTTTCCACAGAAGTATCGTTCTCAGAAACAGTTTTGCACCGAGCCATCTCTCTAGCAGTAATGCCAACAGGCTGTGCAATCTCAGATGAGTCACTTCTCCATTTCTTCACCTATACAGGGAAACTAACACCACTTCCTCCCTCGCACTGTGGGAAAGTGTAAGCACCAGACAGCCTTTATACTCTGTTCCAAAGATGAAACTATTTGAATAAACATAAAGCAGCAGTATCCTGTCAAAATTTACTGCCAACATATGGTGGGGCTGAGAAAATAGAGACATTGCACAGAAAATGGAAAATAATAAGGACCTTCTCCTGGTAGAAAATCACTGACCAAGGGAAGAGGAAGGAGAAGGAAATCTGCAAACAGCAGAATCAGTCTCTCTTCATCATTATGTTTGCACCCTGTATTCCCAGGCCAGACCAATGAATACAGACTCAAGCTTGTTCCCTTCGGAGGGTGACAGTTGCCAGTCTCATGCCCTGCGTGACCTCTAATTAGCTCCTCTGTCAGCCAATTGTACTGCCCAAATTCCAGAATCCTGAAGAAAAAAAAAAATAAAAAGCAATAAAACAGTCTGTGACCTCTTAAAGTTTGCTATTTACTTTTCTGCAGTAATGTACATGAGCTGCCGGTTTCCCATCGCCTTTGGACTGCCTATATCCCAGTGTACTTCATAGTGGGCACCTGAAACAAGACGCTGCGAACCACTGCATCGTAAAGCACGCACCATGATCCAGGTCACTCACAATAAACTAACCTGAGGGCACTGTAACTTATTAACCAACTTTCTCTCCTGGCATTGTTCACAGCTCTACAGCCACAGACCTGCTGGGAGTCTGTTGCAATCACCAGCAAGCAGCCTCTCTGGGGAAGTGCTCAGAGTACTACCAGTAGGAAAAGCTGGTTGGCACAGCCTTCCTTGAAATGTGAGTAACAGGAGGGCTTTCAAATATGGCCTTTCCAAGCATCCAGAATCACGCTTTGCAGGCACTTCCCCATGCAATGATTAATTGTCCAGATTCAGTGCCATGAGACAACTAATTAGTGTTCATTGAGATCGCCTCCATGATCTAATCTGGGGTATTTTCTTGAGAATTACGGTATTTAAATTAAACCAGTTCAGTTTTTTTTGCCTCAGATAAATGGAAGAATAATGATGACTGGAAAGTTTTAAGTTTCTCCTTCTGCCTGACACAGTGGGCAGATACATACAGGCGGTAACTGTTTCCCAGGAGAGGACAGCATGACTCAGAGAGAAAAAAAGGAGCCATCACACTGTAGAAGCAAGTAATGCTGGCTGTGAAAACCCTCTGCAATGTTACTGCATTTGTTAAAGGTGAGACTGACTTTGCTCCAAAATAAAAACAAGCTGCTACTCCCAGAGGAAAGCGAACATGCATTTTACTTTCTGGAATCATGACATGCCTGGAGCAGCAACACAATGGCAATCCCTGAAGGGCAGGAGCTCTACTACCACCCAGTGAAGCTATAATTAGAAAACAAAAGATAATTAGAAGCAATATGAGCATGCAGATCTAGCTCAGGGAGTGATTGTCAAAGACAGTGATGCAGCTGATCTCAAACGAAGACGGGAAAAAAAAAAAAAAAAAAAAAAAGACATGAAGCCAACTTTGCACCACATTGTTGCATGTATTGCTTGCCCTGGCACGGTATAGGTAGAAGTCAGAAACACCACCATGAGACTAATTAAGACAAGTAAGATAGTGTGTTACAAGTAACTATCAGGAGTAAGATTTCCCTTTCTTTCTGTCAGTAAAATCTGCCATGACAACTATGGGAAAAAAAAAAAAAAAAAAAGTATGATTTGCTTACATAAGTAATTTCTTATAATGTAATCCTCAGAAACATGAATTTCCAATTTCCTGACCTAAGAATTGGTGTCGAACAGATACACACACAGAAGTAAGCAGCACCCCCACTGAGAAGCAGCTACAATGAAAAAAATGAGTGTAAACTCATCTTTCAAGGTATAGGTTTCAGGTTTTAAGTCCTGAGATCTGTCAGTGTTTAGCACTACTTGCTGTGCACAGAAATATAGCTGTGCTCTCCTGCTGATGAACCTCTCTAGCCTGGTGTTACGTGAAGTCCACTAGGACACATAATTTAATCTTTTTTAAGCTGACGGCCAATATGCACAAATTGTAATAATACTGATGATAGTGAAATACAGGCACAGATTCCAGAATTACTCCTAACTGAAAGTGTGATATAAAATTGTTGAACCGTAACGTGAGCAGCGGAGGTCCTTCCACCTCCCAGATGAGTGCCTGTCCCAAGAAGCCCCAGAACTGTGCTCCTCTTCCTTCACTTCATTTCTGGTTCCATTAATCTCGCTGCACAGGATCACAATGGGAGGAAAAGGGAGTGATGCTGCACAGACTAGAGGCAGCCTGATGGTGAGCAGGGCAGGAGGGGTTGTATTCCCACAGACTCAGTAGGGAACAGAACTGTCTTTCTGATGAACTTCTCGGAGAAAACAGGAGTTCTTCAGATTTGCTTTCAGCCACAAGTCATTCAGTGGGCAGAAAATATTCAAGAAGCATAATGAGAATTTATCTGGTGCCAACATATGTATAGTCTGGCAACTGCAAATGCCAAATGTTCCCATCAGTAAAAAAAATAAAGAGTTATTCCCTGCCTCAGAACAGATTGCCTGGCATTGCTTGACATTATGAACAGTGATTCTGCTCGCCTATTAGGGGTAATTATAAGAACTGCAGAAAAAGATCTTTTCTATCTTGCTCTGTGTTCTTTTTATTATTTCCAAACTGCCATCACACAGAAAATACTATACTAATGTGGATTACTGGCCCTATTTGACCATAAACAGTTAAGAATAGCAGAATACTCTTATTTTATATCTCAGGAATATTTTTTTGCAAATAAAATCCTGCTCAGTTGTGATAAAGTTAACATCAAAATGCTTTCTACTTTATAGATCATGGGACAATTCATACGAAATGACAGAAATCTACAATTTTCAGGTGCTGTAAATTGCTTTTTTTTTTTTTTTTTTTTTTTTTTAATGCTCAGCAGGGATGCAGAGCATCTTGCTCTATTCACACAAAGCTTTCCCCATTTATTCCACACACAAGGTACACTGAGAAAAGTGAATGCACATCTGTGACCTGTCTCTTCTAAGACCAGCAGCAGGACTGTTCACTGGCCAATGTCTGGGAGTTTCTTCACCTACTTTTCAAGTCCTTTGCCTACTTTTCAAGCTCTAAAAAATGAGGGGGTATTCATGGAGCTGCTATATCTCTTGACAAGGGAGAGGCTGTTCCCATTTTCCACAAAAACCTGCCACGTAGAGCATGTTCACTCAGACTCTACACACAGCAAAAGTTTATCCATGAAATCTAATCACTATGAAAACATGGACAGTTATTATTATTTTCTTCTCTACATTAAACCATACGTTGCAGGCTAGATGGCCATGATGGTTAGGGGAAAAGTAAAGAATCTTATCATGTTGGACTCCAAGATTACAGAATGTTTGCTATCTATTAAAGCAATAGAAATAAACACATGGGGAAAAGGTTAAAACCCTGTCTCAATACCAGCCCCAGATACCCAGTGTTGTTTTAAGCTCCTGAAATGACAGAAAGAAATGACTCACCCATGAACTAGTAGCATATTTTTTTGTAAAACCCATGCCATATTTCTCGTTGACATTCTTAATGCAGCCTACATCTTGCAACAAAAGCCTTAATTTATGAACAATTACAAAGTTACACAAGACCTGACATTAAAAGTTTAAGTGTAGGTGTTTGGAACCAAGCCAGCTATCACGAAAGACCTGCTCAAACCGTGAAAAGCCATAACACAGAGCCTACCTGTCTGCTGCACAATGGCGCGTACAACTTATTACGGGCACACGGCTCTTCATTACTCAGAACTATCCAGCTGCCTGGAACATACTTCATTCTATATAAGCAGCATTATGCTACCATTTTCTTTGATTTTTAGCCAAGCACCTTCAAATTTCACCATAACAGTGTTATTGTCCAGTTTTTGAGCTGTGAGAAGGAAAAGATGGTCATCTGGACATTTTTTCCAAAGTGTTCATTTGGCTTTAACAACCATTATGGTGGCTCAGAAGCAGATTTCGGCTGAATTCTGTAAAAATCACCTTGCTGCTCCCTATCAGAAACTTTGCAGGCACAGAAAAGTCAGATATGAAACTTAGTTGATGAATATGATTTGCATAAATAACATCATTTTGTCTGCAGACAGTTTTTTGTTTTTTTTTTTTCCTGTCTAATGGAGATGGTCTACTAGCAGCGTGTAGTGCATCTCTGTAGTGTCTACAATATGAACAAGTTTCTCAGGGCACTCTGACCCCGTATCAAACAAATTAACACATTCTACTAGTAGTCACAGGCACATCCTTCCTGCAAAATGATGCTTCCTCAGGAACAGAAATTGCATAGGAATTTCCAGACTATAGCTGCCTCTCAACTTGGATGACTGATTTCCCATCCCATCCCAAATGGGCTTAAGTCATCCTACAAAAAATATGCTACTTTAATTTGCTAGTAGATATAAAGTCAATAAATGGGAACATTGACATCCTTTCCTTTGGGCGGATTAACTGTTCTAGAGAAAACAGAAAACCAAGATAATGTGTCAGTAGACAACTGACTCATTGATTATCTTTCTACTATTTGTTTTTCCCCCAAGAACATAGGAAAAAAGAGGGTTTATGTTCCTTCTTCTACTAGTTTCTCAGAAGTATATTATGACTTCAACTTTTGCATTGATGTATTTAAGCACATCCTATTTATAAGATTTAAGGTTGCATGGTTAATAATTAGGCTATAATTACAGTTTTGGTTTTGAAATAACATTTTAAATTAGATCTTAATTTTACTTTTCATCTATAGTTAGTCCAGGGAGACAATGGAGAAGATGCTAATTTTTAAAAACATAAGGCTAGTACCTCTCCATAAATGATGATCAACGAAAATAACAATCAGCAACTGATGATGACCCAATCAGAGCACTCAATGACAACACAGTTCTTGATTTAACAAGAAAATTAAAATATTATTATTGCTTATGATAACAAGTATGTTTCTTTAAAATTCATCCAGATCTTGACAGTGAAGTAAGCATACCACTACTATTTTTCTTTAACATTATTAGATACCAATGTACAGTATTTTATATTGAGTATATATTTTTTCATTTTTTAATCAGCATCTTTTATTTGTGGTGGCATTTCATTTTGTTTTTTCCAAATCAATTTCATTGTTTTTGTTTGTTTTCTGTAGGGTTGGAATATATCCCATGACTGTTTATAGCTTAAAATTGTTCTGCTTGCCTTATTCACTATAGCACTTTAAAGAACATCACTAAATATTTCAAAAATAGAAATATCTCATTGCAAACAGACGAAAAATATTTATTAAGTAAGATCATTACCTGAATGCTACCTCAGGCAAATTCTGGTCCTTTATTTCTGATATTTGCTACTTGCTCCTTTATAATCACCACTCATCTTATCTTTCACTACTAAATTCAGTTCTCCTGTCAACAGCTGCATCCCCATGCCCTTGATCACTGCCCCAAAGATGTTTAGTCTGATACTTCCACATAACTCCTGGTGGTATCATTGGCACCTACATGGAAGAGCAGCAGGGCATAGTAGTCAGAGGGCAAGGCAAGCTTTGGCAGCTTCTCCACAACATCCCAACTGCAAATGTTCATCAAGCAGCAAACCTCCCTGAACAAGAAATCAGGTTGGCAGATTTTGTCTCCTTCAACCCCTGCAGCAAGGAGTCTTTACCCATGATCACTTGGCCCCTCCTTCCAGTCCCTCAGGGTGAGCCATCGGAGATGCTCCATTTGCTGGCACTCCCAGCTCCCACCAGCTACGAGAGCAGTGAACCTGTTCTGTGAGTGCGAATCATGAGGTGGGGCAAGAGCCTTCCTACCAGTGCGAAGTCACCAGCTTCCATCCTTTGTCATAATGGCAGGTTCCATCTTCCAAATGCATAGGTGTGGGCTGTCCTGCTCCCCCATCACAGAGGAAGGAGGAAGGATCCGGCTCCTGAAGCTGCTAGCTCTCAGGGAAGATCCAGTTGATCTCTGTCATCCTTCCTGATTCTGCACAGTCTGAACCCCTCCCGTGCCTCCTTCATTTGGAGGTCCAGCTCCACAACAACTGTGATGTTCCTGAAGGAATGAAGACTAAGTGCCCCTGCCCCCAGAAACTCCCTGCTGACTGAGACTTACAGAGCTGCACCTTCCTTTTGAAGCTCCATCTGGGCCCAAGGACAATACTGAAGGGACAGTGACTCCAGAACTGGAATGTGGATGCAAAGCAGGCCTTGATTCATTGCTCTTAAGCTTGGTTAAAAAAGTAAATAAACATAGCAATATTTAGAAGTCATAATAATAGAGCACACTAAATATCTTTTTTTTTTTTTAATATAATTTTCACTGAAATTGTGTTTGCTTTTCTTAAAAACAAACAAAAAGCTATTTGTTTCTTTTTCTGATATTTATTAATAATGAATAAATTTAAATTAAAGAAGGTAAATTCAATAATTTGATGGTGAGATTTCTACAAAAAACTTCCTTGTTCACGTACAAGCAGGAATTCAAAACAATCCAAACACTTATCACAAGGCACAGCTGCTCTTCACCTGCCAGTAAAGTATACAGCAACCTATTGCTTACTACTTATCAGGAAAGTGCCAGTCACGTTTCTGCAGTTCTTCCATCAACAACTGCAATATGTTCATATGCATAAACATATATTTACAGGTAGATAAATGTCATTATGCTAAACCTGTGATAATCCAGGGAATGACTCCTACGAAGCAGTAGAGCTTGTCTAACATATGCCAGGTCCATTTTCTGCCTGTTACTTTCAAAGATAAACGTGGAAACTTGCAAAACTCCCCTCCTCCTCCCTCCTCCCCCCCCCCCAAATAATTAATTTGTACACGGACTGAAGAAAGAATTTTTTGGCTTTCAGACTCAGAAATCCCCAAATCACTTTTCACAATTGCATATAAAATACGGGTAGTGCTGTAACTGTGCTGTCAAATGTGATAGCCATTCTGTACTCAGCAATATTTCAAACACCATCCAAACGTAACCATACAAATGTCACCTCTGCCTACAGAATGTTATAAATGAAGCAATATTAATCAATTAAGGGACAGTAGAGTGCATGCAGAAGCAGCCAAGTCTCCCGGAGGATTTCAATAGGGAGTTCTGGGTGGGCGATCAAGTTTGAACTGCAGACCTGCCAAGGCACACGGATTCTCTCCATGATAAAACGGATTTCCGGACCCACAGCAGGAGAAACTGGAAAACTCTTGCCTATAGCCAGACAAGGGAAAATTTTGCTATATTATTGGCTGCAAGAAGCCATTTATCAAATCATTTTGACTTCTGCTCACAGAAAAACATGATTAGAGGCCATGTACATATTTCCAACCCAAATTTCTGAAGACAGCATTTTCCTATGAATTAGCATGACACAGAATGACACTCCTCTCCTAGGCTGCTTGGCAAGTGAAAGTCCTGCCCAAGCCTTTCATGCAGAAATGAAGACCCCCAAACAAATGAACTAATGTGAAACTGAAGTATCACTAAGTACCATTTTAATTACCTATTTATCTTGTACCCAATAAACCAGAACAGTAAAAATATATCCTCCTCCTTTGCATTGTAAGTGCTTGCTGTGCCTAATGAAAGGATTAATTTTTTCCAAATTGCTTCTTTGTTTAGCATAATAGATCACTTACTCCTGCAATTTTAGAGACTTCTTTTCTTGAAAAGATGCAGCTGTACAGTATTATACACTCTTCTGAGGGGATGTTCAGAGGATGCAGTGCAAATCAATTTTGTTTCTTTCCATCCTAGCAATCACATTTGTACATGTTTATAAACTGTGCAGTACACTGATGATGCCAACCTTTTGTTATAAACTGACCCCAAAGAAACATGATAGCGGGCTACCATTCTAACAGGCTTTGGGACTACAATAAATGTTGTTATTCAGAATGGCTGCCAATCCTCCTTGTCTTGAAAGGCACAAATCTCAAAATGACAAACATTTCCTCAGTTGTTACCACATATGAAGATGCAGCATAAAGTTGTTGTCAGGAACAGTTGTTGTTCTCAGGCTGCAGATCTGTGGTGCCCACACAAATTACACAAAGGCGTACACAGCAGAGACAACACAGAAACCACATGGATTGCATTAACAGCAAAGAAACAGGGCACTGGAAGAAGATGACTGTTATATCAGGCTTTGCTTTTGGTGTTAAAGCAGGATGACAGGTCCTCAAAGTGAATAAAACAATGGTAAGCCTGTATCTAGTTTTCTGTATGACAGACTGGTGCAAAGAAGTAGTCGGTCAGTTTTTGTTGGCAAATGGCTGTTAAGGGTACCCTGGGAAACATAGGGTCCTGCCATAAGCTCTTAGCAGTCAAACAAACAGTAAAACAATATGTGCTTTTAGTGCTATCTTTGCTTCTGCTATCCTCATCTTTTGGTGAGCACACAAAACCAATAAAGTTTCTTAATGCCTGGCAGATCAGTGTTAATTAAACACTGCTAAAGATGTGTAAAGAAGCAGGGTGGGTGGCAGTGGGAGTTAATAACGAAAGCAGGGAATAGAAGAGATTAAATGATAACATCCTACCCTAAAGGAGAAGTCACCTTGCTGTGCAGCTCAGGGGAAGGCAGATAAACCAAATCTTGCAAATTAGTATCAAGTCATTTTAGCCCTTGCAAAAAAAGTCTGCATTAAAATGGAAATAGCATCTGAATCACGTGATTTTAGAGCAGGGAATTTAGACCAAGCTCTGCCGATGATCACTAGGTCTGGACCTTCTACAGAATGCTGCCTAGCATCTCTGACTGCTGTGACAGTTTGTCTGCCTTGCCCTAGAGACATCAACTTCTTTCTAATCAGTAGCATCCCACTGACTGCAGTCCTTTCTTCTGTCTGGCATCTGGGCAGTAGGAGGTAGCGGTGTGTCTAACATTTTTGTATGGTGCAGAATAAGGGAAGCCTTGGCACAAAAAAGGGATGAGGATAGAAGAGAGCTGAGGGAGGACTGCTGGGATCTAGGCCAGAAGTCATGACCTCAGACAGCCAGAAGAAAAGATTATTAGAGAAAATAAAATAAGTTTTTAAGTATTTGAACAACCAATGGTAATAATTCTCTTTAAAGAACTACTCCTGTTATACTTACTAAAAAAATACAGAGACAGTTGTTTGGAATTGTAAAAACAAATCAAAATAACTTTGAACAATTAAACCTAAAAAGAATACTTAATATATAAGGAGAGTGTTCAGTGCTTTGCCTGACAGCAGTTTCCAGGGAATTCAGTTTAATATCTTCGTTAATAGCATAGATGATGGGGCAGAGCATACCCTCAGCGAGGCTGCAGATGACACAAAACTGAGAGGACTGGTTGATGCACCAGAGGGTCGTGCTGCCATCCAGAGCAACTCTGACAGATAATCTAGAGAAGAAGGCAGACAGGAACCTCACCAAGTTCAAGAGGAGAAGTGCAGAGTCTTGAACTCAGGGAGGAACAACAGCAGGCACCAACACATTCTGGGGGGCACCCAGCTGGAAAGCAGCTCTGCAGAAAGACACCTGGAGGTCATGGTGGACACCAAGTTGACCATGAGTCCTGGGCAACCAGCTCTGAGTGGCCCTGCTTGAGCAGGGGTTGGACCAGATGATCCCCAGACTTCTCTTTCCACCTCAACCGTTCTGTGATTTTTAGATGTTTTTATCCACCTGCTAGCGTTACTTCTAACCCTTGTAGGGTTAAACTTTGAAGATCGTTTAAGATTATTAAATAAGACATATGTGGATGACACTTTATGTGAGAAATATTAAAAGACCACTCTCACAGCAAAAAGTTTTTTGTTTTTTTTAATCCCACTGACAGAGAATGGCCCCTGTTTATAAATTACTGTTGTGCTGTAGGAAAAGAGTTCCCATCCTCATAAATCCCATACTAGTTAAGTCCAACCACATAGCCTCTTTAATGAAAAAAATAAATAGTTGTCTAGATAATGCCCGATAAAGTGTATATATAGTATATATATATATATAATGACAGTCTTTCTTTCCCCACTTACTTTTAAATAAAAATCACAGAACCTGCTTGGATCCAGAGAGCACAAATTAATCAGCAAAATCTATTAAAAGTGCTAAAGAAAACAACAACTTACTTTACTTGGTTCTTATCTCAGGTAGGCAGTGCCGTACTCTGAAAGCTCTCCTATAAGCAGTTCAGCAACTGCCCCAAAAGGAGTAGTACCAAAACATGGCACGCAGATGTTCTCTCCACATTTGCTCTGCTTTAGAGGCTTCAATTTACTCCTTCTAACAAAATCTATAGAAGCATCCAGGAAGTTTCTTCAGACACAATAGGTACAAGATGAGAGAAATAATAATAACAATAAAAAATAAAAGAACCAAATGGAACTTGCAAAGACATTACAATCTGTCATTATTAACATCATCACTGAATGCAAATACGATACAGTGACTCACTGAGTACTAGTAGTATGTAAACATATTGTACATTGATTGCGGAATTGAAGTCCTGGAAATGCGGTTAAGAGCAAACATTAAAAATTTTATTGGAGTCCTTGATATAAAGGTGACACTGGAGATTGTTATCATACTCAGAATCCTGAAGTCCAGACATAGCAAAGTACATGTTGTCCCCCACAGATTTAAAGCAACAATACTTATAGCTAAGAGAAGGAGGAAGAAAAAAAAAAAAAAAAGACTGGTCTACAAAATGAAAAATAGTTTTAGAAATTTGTATGTTTTATTTTTCTGCTCTTTGCCTAGAGCTCAAGAGAACATAATTTCTTAACGTGCTTAATATAAATTACACCAAAAAGATGCTACTTCTTGACATATCACAGGTAAGTTGATTTTAAAGCTTTTAAAATCAACTTTTAAAAGTTTATTTTATATATACTTTTGAACAAATTACAGCAAAGAACTTAAGGAAAATGATAATTAATACTTTAATAATCAAAATAGACTACATCAATCCCATTACTGAATTCTGTTTGACACTCTATATCTATTTGCATTGCAATAAAAAGCTTCATAATTGCAAGCTACCAATAAAGAAGCTTTAGGGTCAAATCAAACTGAACAAACATGGCTGGGTGGGGTTTTTGTTCACAAGAAGGATGTACTGTCATTGAAATTATAGAAATACAGCTGTAAATACAACTAAACCTTTGATAGATGTCAGAATTTGTTTTCTATCAAGAGACACTTAATGTTTTACCAAGTTTATTGGCTTTTTTTTTTTTTTTTGAGATATCTAAATATTCACTGAGTTCAGGACTGATTTTAAAACCACAGTAGTAAAATTTGGTGTTAAAATCAGTCAGGTTGCTGCACTTGAGGTGCAAAACAAACAGAAGTGTAACAGCAGTGGCAATGCACTGTGGCTAAAAAAATAAACCCAGGCCTGAAACAAACTTCCACCAGCTCACACAGGCATCACAGATAGATGTTTTTTTAACCGAATTTAGACATTTTAGACAAACTATGATCTTGCCCAATGGTTATGTGCCATTCCTACCTTTGCTTAAGCAGCCAGCAAGGGTATGCTCAGTGCCACTGCAGACTACTTGAATCACAGCAAGTGTTCCCTCTGAGTGATGGCTTCAGGGAGCTCAGACAGGCTGACCACAGGCATTACAGATGAAATGATGACCACTGACTGCAGAATAGCCACTTGTGGGATATGCCACTGAGCTACCGCTGAAAGGAGGGCTCAGAGCATGGTCACTTCTCAGGGGAGCACCTCACTTGCCCTTCAGAGGCCAGGAACTTCCCTCAGGGACTGCTTGAAGCAAAATCACATTGAGACAGCTCCCCATCCTCTGACAAAATGTAATTCCTCTCAGTGCACAGAAACAAGAGGCAGGTTTTAAGGCTAACCTTAGCATGTTTCCCCACTGAGATACACTATCAGGGACCCCTCTGGTATTTGCAGGTGAAGCAAAAAGTCACACAAACCTCTGGCAAATCATATTAGTCCATCACCACCCCCAATTAGTTTTTTCAAACTATGTGGAACAGTACAGATTTTATGCTCTTGTCTGCCATTTAGCCTGAATTTTATAGTATGCAGCCCTAAAAGAGGGCGGCTAGCTGGCAGAAGAAATCAGCCCTGTTCCCTCAAGGCAGCTGCGATCCTGAGGAAGGGGCGGGGCTTTCCCTGAGGGAAACCAGGCACAAGCAGGGCTGCAGAAGGTTCTAGAACGAACCTGTGCTGTGAGGAGGCCCCTAGCGCAAGGCTTAGAGCAACTGTTGGGAAGAGCAGGAAGCAAAAATGACCCCTGAGCCTCTGAGGGGAGAGATCCTGGGAGCACAGAGGGAACTGCACAGAGGGCAACAGAGGCCAAGGAGGTTTCCTGGGGAGGAAACGTGCCTCAGGGAGAAAGGCTGGGCCGTGAGGACGCTGTGAGTGAGGATTTGTTGCAGTCCTCTCCTTTTTTTTTTTAATCAAAAACATGTGAAGTCTCCCCATTTAATATTGTAATTTTTCTAGTCACTTTTTTTTTTTTCCTTTTTTTCAGGAAAACTTGGTTTTAATGAGGAAGTCACAATGGCAGGCCCACAGCCTGCTCACAACATCGGCGGCTCAGACGCAGCTGGTGCTGGTTAAGTCCCAGAGCCCATGAGGTGAAGGCACTGCTGTTACGAAACACACCGCCCTGTGAGTCACTAACCATAGCTGAAGGATGTTTGAAAAGATGCTAAAATCTAAGTTATGACAAGTAAAATTCTAGGAATATCAGGAAGTTTGGGGGTTTTTGTTGTTTGGTTGTTTGTTTCTTTTTATTTTCTATCTGTTAGAAGGGGCCTATGAATTGTTTAGAATCGATAGAAGTCTTTCTTACATGATGAGGATTTGGATCGTTTTCCAGAGGAATACTGAAAAATAAGTGACTCATACACAGTATCTTGGAAAGTTATTTTGTTGTTTATCACTTCCTCTGTGCTTGCAGTAGTTCTGACTTGGCAGGCATAACTTCTGGCTAACAATTTTAATTTGCATCATGTTTGGATGTGGTGCTTTTAACATAGCTTAAGTGATTTGCCACCCTCTTTGAGGATAGCCTGTGGTAAAGGTACTTCATTATGAGTTTATGGGTTAAATTATTTTGAATTCACCAGATGTTTTCTTAATCAGGCACCCCTTCACACCTGCATGAGCTCACTGTACTTTTGAAACTGAGTAATTTTCAAGACTTGAGTCTGCTTGAATGTGTCACAGGAGTCAGTACGGTATGTTCACGACTGATTTTATCTATTTATTTATGGCTTGTAAACAAGCATGCAATGGAGGATATATATTTAGTATAATGTTCTATAGCATAAAGACACAACTGGAAGAGCTGAGTAGGCCTTGGGGAGAGAGAAATTTACTCTTTAACACTGTATTTCACTCCACGCTAACTTCAAACAAGCCCCCAGAGCCACAATTACAATATTTGTTTTATTTTTCTATTTTTGTTCAGTTCACATCAGTGTTCTTGGTTAGTAAGCTTTAAGTGCGTCAGGCTTATCTAGTTAGGAGAGGCTGAGAGCAGTTCCAATGTCAAATTGTCACAGAAAATCACTAAAGATCTTGGATTGTCATACTAGAAAGAGTAGAACCATATCTCAGTCAGTTGTTGATGTTTTTGAATGCTTCTGCTTATTTTTGCATTGATATCCATGGAACTCTAGTGTCAAAGAGGCAGGGGAGAACTTCAGCAACTTTTGTAATTTGAAGTAGGAAATTGTGATAAAAATAGAGAAACACAAAAAACGTTTGAACTTAATGCTAGGATTTTGACTTCAGGACATTACAAACTGAGTTTACCCGCTCTACTCACAGGTGAGTGTCATATGGTTCAAAAACTTTCTGATGATGTCCAGCAATTTCATTCTCAGATGATTTCAATGTGAAGATATCAACAAAGCACGGTACGACCCAGAAGTTTTGAGTGCCCCATGAAAAGTAATTTCCAATTTAAAAAAAAAAAAAAACAAAAAACAAAAAACTCTGTCTTGGAGATACGTCTCCAACTTGTGATTTCATGAGTGTCTTTACTAAAAGTAAGTTGTTGACATACTTGGATGCTTGATCCTGGCAAAAGCAGCAGTTATTTGTTAAGGTCACAAGTCACAGATGCTTCCAAACCAGCTCGCTAATAACTTGTGTAATTTCCCGGAGTTCTTGTGCTATCATTTTGCTTTTTTGTTGCTACACTTGGGTACAATATCATTTTGTATGGGTGATCAAACAACGGATCCCTAGTTCATTGAGGCATTCAACTGTACGTCAATCTTTAGCCACCTCAAGGTATACTACTGTCTTTATGTGGATCATCATTGTTATCAAATCCGGAAAGTCTTACCTCGTTATTTTTCCTGTTTCTAATTCTGTGAAAGATAGTCTGGGAGCTGTCTTAATTACTGTTCCTGAATAAAGTGGACATTTTAAATGACGATACATAACAGTACATAGTCTAGTGAGAGATTTTCTTCCTTCACTCTTTGCCAGTATCTGAGTGAACATTTTTTTGGTTAAATTGAACACATGACTGGTCGAAATCTATTATGCTTCAAAATGGATTCAATATGTAGAAAGGCAATATGGAAGGAACAGGACTGCATATCTTTACTGACAAGAAGCAATGTGAAGTTAACTTCCATTCATAAATTGTTATATTTGTACGAATTGGTGAGCATTGCAGTTGGTATTTCAAAGCCTCTAACACTTAAGGATGTTCTGATAAGATAAATTATGTTTCTCACTGTTGAGATACTTTTTGATTTTTATTCTTGCCTGCAAGAATTTCAATCATGGTCATTTTCACATACTGTTTAAAAAAAAAAAAAAAAAAAAGACCTTTGGAGTTATAATCTCAGTGATGCAACTCAATATAGTAATACAGACAGCAGTGTCCTAAGTGTACTGTTCTTATCTGTGAAATTGGAAAGAACCTTCATGCAGTGTACCTTCAGCAGTCCGGTGGCTTTATCTCACCCGGTATATGGCTACTAAACATCTTTCCAGACAATAACATGGCCTTATCCCATTGCTTCCAGAGAAAGAATAAATATATCTGGACATAAAGTTTTTAGTACGTGAAAAGTGGCAGCCAATGCACAATGCTGCAGAGCACCTCCTCATCAATCTATTACAAATATATCATTTGTTTTACGTATATATGTGTGTGTGTGTGTGTCTGTATTAGGTAGTCCTTTGTTATCTGTACTGCCTTCCCATACAATTTAAAATCTGGTTGCATGTCCTAGTCCTTATCTTCAGCAGACTCCCTTATATGAGGTAAATATTCCTAAAAGTCTCTTGAAAGCTGTGGAAAAAGGCTGTAGTTATTAGCAATGCTCTTCTGGCAAATGTTGGTAGTCTTTTCAATAAGCTAGCCTATAGGAGGAATAAGCTTATCCAAGAACCTATTTAATATGGCAGTGAGAAGGACTGCCTGCTACTTGTGTATTATCTGCAAGGCCTTGACCTCAATGTTTCTATTACATTTCATGGTCTTTGTAAAACAGCAGCTCTAGACAAGAACCATGTGACAAATATCTGTCTTGCCTTTGTGAAAGAATAGGATTGAAGAGTACCTTCGTTTCTTGATGCATTATAGGAATAAAGTCAAACAAGGTCATGAAAGGGATGTACCAGAAGGTATGATAGAGCATTTGTGATTCATACAAATGGAATATGCTGTTTGAAGCTGAATTTGACTTAGTCCTCAGAATAAAGGTGCCTTCAAAGCCCAGCTCCCTATATGAAGCCTAACAAAAGTCAGTAAGGATGCTCTAAGGATTAAATTCCCTTACATATATATTTGTGGTTCTTGCAGGAGAAGACAGCATAACAGTCTTCCCATCCTTTTCTATCTCTGTATAGAACATACACTTTACAATGTCTGCTTACTGAAAACTTAGAGGTTACCAAACCCCAAAGTAACCAGAAACATAAGCTTCCATAGTGGGGGCAAAGAATATGCAACAGTTCTTTAAATCCTCATGTTTACATAGGCACCACTCTGCCACACACAGTGAGGAGGGTGGTAGTAATTGAGAGTATATGCAAATGTTGAGGTAAGATCAATGAAGCACAAATAAAATGGGTTCTACTGGGAAATGTGTGGAAGATAGATAAAGATGAAAAAAGAAATGCTTAAGTTCCCCTTTTGTTTTGAAAATGGTCTTTACATTCTGGTACTTTTCAGATACGAATTTTCCACTGCTTTTCAGACTTACAGAATAATATCTTTAAAGAGCTTGGGAGTTTTATCCCAGACTTCAACAGCTGCCAGTACTCCTCATGAGAGTATTAGTTTTGTTTAATTAAAAATATGTAAATACAGGAGCAGTTCAACTTGCCAGATTTCCCACAGGCAATTTCAAGTTCTCATATACCACATACTCTCAACAAGCAAGTACTCTACTGATAGTTCATTAAGAAACTAAGATAAGTATATTTTATACTGGTTAGCAGTCACAGGCCTTGGAACAACTGTGACGTTAACTCAAATAGAATTGTGGACATCATACCAGAATTACATCAGGGAAACAAAATCTGCCTCTTTTTTTTGTTTTGTTTTGTTTTTCCACATGTGTTGGGCCACATTAAGCATTTGGATTGGTCAAAGTTTTCAGTCCTATATAGGGCTGTCATCAAATCTGACTGCAGTGCTGTTTTCTGGGCTGGCCAGAAAAATCCAAAAGAGCAGTGTGTATGTGTGCATGCATACATATGTTTGTTTATATAATACAGTAAGTTTTAGCAGGTGGAAAATATGTTAAGCTTTGTTAAAATAGTTGAAGTGATCTAGCTTATTTGGAAAAAATCTTAAGCAGATGAGATCTTAGATGCATTTAGTAATAAATGATCTGACTTCTTAGGGAAGTATCAGCATATTGCACCTTAGAAAGCACATTTGGCAGATGCTTTGTTTGTATTGTATTTCAGTTATATAACATACGGGCATGTTTTTGTTATTCCTCCCTCTCCTTGCTCTTACACTGAAAACAATGAGAAACTGGAGATTCTGAGTCAAGTAGTGGAGCATGTACCTGAAAGGAAAGCAAGTCTGGACTAACAGAGTTTGAGAACAAATCATTGAGACTACCTACTAGTTATGTAGCAGTTACTTTAACAAAGAGTGCAAGGGAGTAGTCATACTCACAAATGCAAGGACTGTAATTAAGTAGATCCTACCTAAGCTCCTTGAAATATTTTTTATATTTTGCCTGTACATATGCGTGTGAGACACCCATGATCTGAAAGGGAGTAAATACAAGTTTGAGGAATTAGAGATATAACTTCATGGCACAATGTAGCAATTCAGTAGTACATTATGCACAGTTTAAAAACTGAAAAGTAAAACTGCCAAGACAAGACAATTTGATATTTAGTTCTCACTTTCCAACTGATTCTTCCTACATCGTTTGATCTGCTTTAGGATCCTCAGAATATTAAAAATGTATGTGCATTTGCACAGAATTTTTAAATTGTGTTCTTTTTTCCCTGTGAGAAAAATTCTTCTTAGTATAACTGTGTGACTGATAATAGCATATAGATTACATTTCATCATACACAGAAACAAAGAGCTTTTACATCTGAATTTGTTGCATGTGTTAAGGTGAAACATAAGAACAGAAATTGGCACATCTTTGTGAGAGGATCTGGTGCTGACATCCTTATTCTACATGAATACCAGCACAAAATGGCTGCCAGTCTCCCTGCAATGAAGTCTTACTACATTAAATGATCAGCTTATGGAAGCAGACATGACAGAAACATAGCTCTCAGGACCAGGGGATTAGACAGCTGTAATCGGGATGCAAGTTGCCAGCTGATGTATTTGTCATTCTACTATTCAAAAGTAGAGATATGTAAAAGTGATGTAAGTTGCTCATTCTTGCTGCAGAAGAGCTCATGTTTGTATGCGTGCATTCTCTTTACTTTTCTCCTTAGGTAGTGCTCTCATGGCCATAGAAAAACTGTGATGTTGGCATTTATTCTTGATGCTGTATGCATGGAAACTACCTTCAGTAATCACTTTACACTTTTTACATCCTTAGCTTTGCTTCATTCTCTCCATAACTTCCTTTATTTAGAACTGGAAAGAGGTTTCCAGATTTCAGAAGCAGATATAAGTCATATATAAATGAAATCTGTTCTAACATGATTTCATCATTCAAAGAGCTTTTACAAACTGAGCACCTTTTTTTTTTTTTTTTTGTCAAACAAAATGTGCATAAAAACAAAAAGGATCAAAATGTATCAAGTAAAGGGTAAACAAAAGTATATGCTCAAAGGTATTATCTTAGCAGATGCATTATAATAGCATCAATTAGAGACTAGCTTTTCTAAAATGCACACACATTAAAGTGCAATGTAAACATGCGATTACTACTGACTTCCTGTTCCTGGCTCTTAATATTTGTATAAATACAAGTTTTATTTTACTTCCTTACCAGTAGAGGTCAAAGCGTGTACTTAATGGATTCTTGGTACACACAGTATATTTATTTTTCATTCTTTATCTGATAATAAAATCTAATTATTTAATTAATAGAGTTGTGATGTAACAAGTAGCAAATAACTTTATTTTGCCTAAATCCAGTTTGAACTTTAATTGCAAACTACAGATTTAGCATGGCAATTATGAGGCTATTGGTTAGGAGAATTTGGCCTTGTTTTTGCTCATCTGACATATTTAACTGAGTTCTAACTAAGCTAGAAACATTTGAACCATACCTGCTTTCATGTTAAATGGTTTCTGTTCCCTTGCTCTGTTGTTGTATGGGATCAAAATGCATGCTGCTCAGGAACATTGCTGATATATGATTCATGGTGATCTCCGAGCTTCCCTTAGAAGAGGAATACACATTAATTGCTAAAGCCTAAAAGCTGAAAAAACGGTTACCTGCGCCTTCCCAAATTTTGATCACAAGATAAATGTTCTCCATGCTAGTACAGCCAAGAGGAAAAAAAATATATAAGGAATTAAAAATGTAATTTGTGACATTTTCTATTTGGGTAAAAAGAGGAGCACACCAAGTCCATCATAAACTCTAATCTGGCTGTAGAGTCGTGACATCATCACAAATGATCTCACGTGAAGCAATGACAAGAAGTGCCTTTATTCCCACTGCTGTAAGTAAATGAAATGAGAGAATATCTTCTTCCACAGACTAGTTAATTGCTAGAAGATGAATTTGTTTTTAAGATATTCTGCACAGATTTTCCTCATAATGATAATGTTTGAAGGAAATTTTAAAAGGCCATGTGTAGGTATCAGGAGAAAAAATAAAGACACAAATAATGGAGATGTTTCCTCTACAATTTCTCTTTCCACAGTTGTATCATTCATTCCATGTTTTACTGTCATGCCTATCACTAGATTGACTAGAACTAGGTGTTAAAGAACAAACTCTGCAGCCCAGACTACTTCAGCAATCAGAATCCAAACTGCTTTAAATCCATCATCAACAACACGGAGTTCATGAATACAGGACAGAGCGTGGGAGAAAATGAAGCTTGCCTTGCATGCCTTCCTGTGCACAGGAAGGATAACATGGTATCATTCGGGAGCTCTCTCTCACAGTGGCAGGCCTTGCTTCATTGTTGGTCGGCTTTGGATTTTTTATTTTATTTTTTCCCACGTGTTTTACTCAGGGCTCAGAAACACTTCAAATATTTTGTCCAAGTTTGTCTTCAGGCCTGCAGATATGCTTCAGAGAGCTGTGGGAGGGGCAGGCTTTCCCAGCCTCTTGTGCTGGCAGGATACAAAGAGTGAATGACACCAGCTGAGGTCCCCACAGCTACAGTATTTGACATATTCATCAAAGTGAATGCCAGAGGCATAAAGCCAACACGGGGAGGTCTCTGGCCATTGTCCCCAAAAAGCTGTAATTAAAAGTTAAGTTCCAACTGATGAAGTTTTTACCACTTTGGAGGCATGTATTTTAAATGATTTTCTACTTTGTTTTTGTTTTTTTTCTAAACAAGTATGTGGGAAAGACTTGACTTTACAGTCATTGAAGTACAAGAGTACTTTTGGAACACTGAAAGAGCACTCCCTGTTTTTCATACACACACTCTGTATTTCTTAGTTTATATTCAATTTCCATTTACATGCACTTTGAAACAAGAACTGAAATCCTGCACAACACCCATAGCCACTATATCTCTGTACATTGCAACAAAGCATAACTTACATTCTTATATGAAATTTATATTTAAATACCTATAATCAAATGCTCAAAGACAGAGTTAGCTCCAGGTGAATGTCAGCCCTAATGGTCCCCTCAGTAGTATTTTTTCTGGTTGTAGGTGATGCGTCTCACGTGTTTTGAAGACTGTCTTATGAATTCCAGAATTGAAGAACATTGTCTAGATACCAAGGAAAATAATTTGTGTGATTTTGGTGACTGGAAGGAAAGCAGGAAGCATGGATTTGTACTAAAATCAGAAGGTGGGTTATTTAGTCTCTAATGGTACAGTCACATGAGGCTTCTCTTAGGTGCTGCTTGGGGAGGGGGTTGAAGGGTGCAAAGAGCATGAAGAGATGGGAGTGGAAAGGCACACAGAATAGTCCTAAGTATCAGGGGATTCTAAAGGTGTGATATAAACAAGGCCAAATCTGGTTACATTTTTTTTGTAACTATTTCTCAGCTAAAAAAAAATAAAAAAATAATTACCACTTTTGGAAAGTTATCTGAATATGTATCTCTTTTAGTGTCAGTTTCTTCAGAAAGCAGCTTGGCAGCAGGGGCAACCAGCTGGCTGCCTGCCTGATTGCCTGCCTGCTTTTTGGACAACCACATAGGAACCTCTGAGGTGTGCAGTAAGCTTAGCAGTATATGTGGTCCTTTGTTCCCTGACTCAGCTTTGTGAAAGAAGAGAAACAAGCAGACCAAATGGGAACTTGTCTTTTCCACCTATGTTGATTTTTTGGTTAATTTTGAAATAATGGATTGCTGATGAAATTTGTATAAGGTAGAACACAAAAGACTTTGCCTTCTCATTCTGACATTCTTTGCATTCCTCTTCCTTCCTGTCATATGTTTGTAATACTGATTTTTTTAGCCTTTATTCAAAAAATCATATGTAAAGTACTTAATACTCACCATTCACTGTTTTCCTGTAATTTTTCAGTTATTTTATTTTATTTTATTCTATTTGATTTTATTTTTGTGAGAGCAGAAGAACACTTATATGGCAGTATGTTTTACAGTCTAGGAATATGTCCTTCTAACTCCTTTCCACTGTAGTAGAGAAGTCAAAAATACCCCACCTTTGTCTACAACAACACAGAAACAGCTACTCAGTTCTTTTTTGGTTGTCCATGGCTATGACAAATTTGTCATTCATTTACTCCTTAAAGCTTTGTTCAGTGTGTTGCTAAGTTCTGTTTACATTAATAATTTGCAAATTTTTCATGGCAGATGCAGTCAGCATATATTTAGTTATCACAATAGGCATTTAGTGTTTCTGCCTTAGACAGCAGAATTGGTTTGAAGTCCTTTTCATGTGGCAATCCTATTTTCCAAGTTTTGAAATTTGATATTTTTTTCTGAAATATTTCAAACTTTTTTTTCCAAGCCTGTATTCATACCAGATATGTTCAAATGTATATATTTAAGCTACGATAATAGAACATGGTGCTACCTTGGCACAATCTATACCAAAAAACCTCTACAAGTTAACCATTTCCATTAATTCTACACACCAGTAGCGTAGGAATGCCTTTTGACTCTTCATAGCAGAGTAGGTGCTACAAAACATTGCCAGATACTGAGTTTTCCCTGGAATGACAAAACTTCCTTATCTGCCCTACCAGTCATAGTGAATGTCTCAGTCATCAAGAATAAATATAACCCTGTTTTGTTCAAGAGCCTTATTTTACCTTATTCTGAAACTGCATGTCTGAGATTTTAAAGGTTGTATTCATTGAGCATAAACGGTGCTATCATCAGAATTCTGGAATATTTGTTTAAACACCAGTCATCTGGAATAATTTGGAAGTTAAAATATGTATGATCTTAATAGTCTCATGTTAAACTGATATATCTTATGATGATTCAAAATTTAATAATAAAGAAAAATAATGCACCTCAAAGAAAAAACATAACAACAAACAGATCAGCTGCTGAGTTGGATTGTTACCAAGCTGCAGCCAGTATCTATACATACTAAAAAGAACAATGGAATTTCACAGGCACAAGCTACCAAGTTGGAAATTACTTAAATACCCACAAGACCTAGGGTCTAACCACATGGTGTATTTTGGTTTGACAGTTTATAAAGATACATAGCAATTTATCCAAACATATGCAGGGCTGCTAAAATGATACACAAAAAAGGGTGTATTACTGAGAGTGGAATGTTTTCTTAGCGATCCTAAAAGCATCAAAATATCCTAGAAGTAGACATATATAATTTTCTAGTTAAGTTGTACAGTGCAAAATGGTCTGTTACTTAGCTAACTTGTTTTGGCTCTCTCAATATGTATAATTTCTGGTTTAACATAAATTTTTTTGATATTTCAAAATATTGCAGAATTATACATCGTGCTGGAAAGTGATCTATAGCTAGCTACTGAGAAACATTTACTGAGCAATATACATGTATACAGCCAGCATAATCTCTGCTCACCTGAATAACATTGACTACTGAGTGTTATGATATTAATAAATTAGTTACAATGATGGCATGGAAAAAAATACAACATTAATTAAGAGTGTCATCCTCTCATAAAAGAAAAAGAAAAAATACCCCCCCAAAAAAAAATGGATAAATACCTCTAAATAGCTTTTTTTATGTAACTGGATAGCCATTTTCCACAAATCTGTTCTATATAAAATAATTATCCTGTTATTGAGGACTTATAGCATTTGCTGCAGGACTGTGAGGAATATTTTTGACCAATAGTCCTGAGTTGACTGATGAAATATATTTGTAGGTGCTGCTATAACCTCCTGCATCCCAGAAGGGAGCTCCCTGAAAGCCACATACAAGATTTAAATATTGGAATTTAATGGTGATCCTCTTATTATTACATTTAATTTTAAATGTTCAATTATTTTAACTGTACTGAGGTGAAATCCGTGAAAAGGATATGTAAAAAAAAAAAAAAAAAAAAAAAAAAAAGATGGATCAGGTATCAGAGTGAAAGGTGATGACATTCTTGCCTTCTGATAGGTGGATGCTTCTAATACTACAGGTTCACCATCCAGCTGAAATCATGGGATATGTTAATGATCTGTATATAGATGTGGCCAAGTATAAAATTCTTTCTGAAATGCCAAGGTTTTGACTAAACATTTTTTTTTTCCCACTGAAAATATTTTATGTTAATCTTGTTCATTTACTTTGTTTCATCATAATGCAGATACAGAAAAATTTCAACAGAAAATGGAATTTGGGCTTTCAATTCTATTATGAACAGACATTTGTTCTACCCTCCAGTTGAAAGGAGGGAAAGGGAAAGAAGGAGCAAGAAAATGAAGCCAGACCTTAATTTCAATTAAAATTTAATGCTTCTATTTTAATTACAACTAGGCTGAGCCAGGTTTGCAATTATATTAAGGGATTTTTACCATCTCTCCTGCACGTCTTCCCATTACTCAGAAGGGGTAACTCTAAGAACATGGTGAGGAGCCACTTTTTAAGCAAAGGCATAACACCAGAGGAGGACAGAGCAATAGGAACCCAGAAACGTAATGAGTTGCATAATTAAGTATTGCATAGGTGAAACACGAAAAGCTGAAGAGATTCATATGGAGAGGTAATCCATATCTTTTGTATTTTATGGGGAAAGTTATTTTTTCCTGAGATAATGACTGTGCTAGTGAGAAATGACAAGCAAGTGAAGTTCTGTCTGTATTCTGACAGTTTGTGAGTGGCAGTCATACAGCAGACATATCCAGAGTGTTCAGCGTTTTGACTCTGATGTGGTGGGATTCAAGCATTGTAACAGAACTGGAACTGTTCTTTTGGATGTTGGAGAAGATGAACTTGCCATATGCCAGAGCACTGCAATGCAGTGGCTTTCCCAATTCTGTGATAAGGGTTGCCCTCTGTCCTTGGCAGTGCTAAGGTGGTGTTCAAGAACTTTCTGAGATTCCCCTGCTCCCCAAGCTCAGGAAAGAAGCTGTGGTTGTACCATGGACAGCCCATTTTACTGAGGCAGAGTTTATCATTCTGCCTGAAAAGTCACACAAGGGAGAAATGAACACAACCAGTAAGGAGAATGAATAAAATTTGATTGAAGAATTAATTTAAAAAAAAAAAAAAAAAGAGAGAGATCTGGATCTCTGTTCATTCATGCCATTGTTTATCCAAACATTCTTTGCAGCAGTTCTTAAACTCCTGCAATTCATTCTTCCATTTTGTGTGCTTGTCCAATATTATTCCTGTCCTTATCAGATTGCGATCATAATTTGCGTATTATTGATCTCGATTGCTTTGGGGGTATGACTTCAAATTTGTTCAGTAAATTAAGCTAAATGTATTTGAGCTTTTACAAACAGAAGTCATTATAACAGTGTTGTAAGAATGATAACAAACTGGAGAAGGTTTGGTGGGTGGTTGTTTTTTTTTTGTTGTTGTTGTTTTTTCCCCCTCTTTCTAAATGGCATTTAGGTGTGTTGAGTTTGATAAAGAGGAGATCCTGTTTGGCGGGTACTCTGCTGCTACAATTTCTGAAAGCTGTGGGAATGAGGGAGGGCATTGCAATCCTGTATATAAAGCATCCAGGCTTGAAGAGGTAAGCCTTGAGAGTGGCAGCAGCAGTACTGCCCATTTTGGAACAGAGGAAGGTACTGGAAAAAACCTCTCCAGTTAGGGCATGCATCATGTTTCTGACAGAACTGTTGCTTGTCTTCTGCAGTTTTCTGCAATGTGCTGGTAAGTCTAAGATGTCTATCCTCCTTCTCTGTATAAGATTTAAAGGAAAACACACATGTATTGAAACGAAGTGGGAAACTCCATTGTAATATTACAACATAGTCTTGCTCACCTTTCTGATGAGTAGCAGAATGAAGTTTACACATTTTCTTCTACCTCACTGCATGTTAGTGTGACCGCATATTTAAGAAATTCATGGTGGAAATAAAACAATTCTTTCCTTTATTTTTTTTTAAATACAGTTACTAGTGGTTCTGTTGGATCATGATCTAAAACTGGTATGAAATGCAGAAATTATAATACACTTCCTGGATACAGGAAATATTTTTAATACACTTATGTTTTGTTTCTAAGCTGCAGAGTGCCTTCATCTTTCAGGTGTTCATGATTCAGTGCCCTAGTGATGTCATTGGGGAAGCTGTATAGAAGAGACTGTATAGAACTATTAAGATCTTTTTCCTTTGTTATGCAAACTGCAAAAAGTTTTAAGTATGAGCTATGTTATGGCATGGTTTGGAATAGTTGGAAAATAGGCAAATCATTCCATGTATTAGATTTTTACATGACTCTTAAGTATCCTTTCATATATTATTCAGTATAATTCTTCAGTCTTTTAAAGGGCTCCTTTTTGATCCAACCCATGTGAGTATCAGATGGCCATGTAATTTTTAACGAAGACTTGACGAATAAGTTTATTGAGTCTGTAGTTACTCTACCTTACTCGTTCCTCTTCCTATAGTGTTTTCAACAGATTCTTTGAGAGCGAGCTGCCTTTGCCAATCATTTGGCATTGTCTAAGATAACATTAGTTTTTTTTATCTCTCCTCTAAGTTCTCTGTAATTATCAGTTGTTACAGTGCTAATTTCAAGAACGTGTTGCAAGCTGCTAAAGAGCATTCTTCACTTACTTTACTTTGAAAAAGTTTATTTCTTCTGTATTGTTTTTACTACATTTAATGGACCATATAGTTCTAATTGCTTGAGGGCACGTATTACTCTTAAATCACTGCAGCACTAGATTTTAAAAAAAAAAAAAAAAAAGCAACTGAGCCCTTCCTTTTGTAAACTCTCAGAGCCAATTTCTGATCTCAGTCATATTGTTATAAATCAAGTTTAACTCCATTCACTTTATTAGCACCATTGTATCCAAGATCAAGTCAAGCACCTGAACACTGGGTACTAGCCCCAAATGCCAGTGCCTGCAGGTTTTTAACATACATGATTTCATGTATTAGGTGAGTAGATATATTTACTATAAGCATTAATCTTCTCAATCAGCTGGAAAATTACTATAAACCCCTACTCAACCCCAAGCTTTCTTTATAAAGTTAGCAATTATAAATAGGGCCTCACCTTATAAAGGATTGTGTTGTCTAGGATGGAACTTCAGTTGAATTTAAACATAAAAATCTAGAAAGAGGATGTAAAGTAGCAAAGCAGTCTTTTTACTTTGTGAGCTATCAACATTCTTAGGCTGTGAAATAGCATGGTAGGTTTGAGACCATGAAAACAAATATATTTAATTCTGTTAAGTAAGCTCTGAAATCTGACCATTTTTGGACACATATATGGACCATAAGATGTTGATTCTTATGTTCTAAAATCTGCAAACAGGAAGGATAGTCATTGTTTCTAGCTATAGATTCAAGTCCTGTCTCTTTAGCATGAGTTAAATTAAAGCAAGATCTCCAGTTCTTCTCTTCATGGATCCAAATTCTGCATCAGGAGTCTATAACCAGAAATGTAAAAATTCATTGTAAGAGCATATATTTCTTATGTGAAGTCTCATGGAAGACTGAAAACCCACTTTTTCTTTCCTTTGATAACTCAAAAAAAGCAATAAATGTGCATTAGACTAATTAAAAAAAAAAAAAAGGAAAGAAAGAAAAGAGAAGACATTTAAAACCAGATTAAAACTGTTAGTTTTAGCTTTTGCTTAAATAGATGTGAAATCATTGATTTTGTTGTGACTTCATCATTTTAACTATTTCAATAGTTAAAACTCTGCATGGATCCTTAAGAGATGTTTATGTACAGTCAAGGTATTTTTATGCACTAAGTATGTAACCAGAAAGTTACCTTAATTTATGCTACTCAGCCACTGTGCATTGCAAGAGACAATTTCACATTGAACAGGAATAATCATGAACACATGCAACTGATTATTGGTAATACAGCTGACTTTAACACTGCTCTTGCTGTTAAATTTCATTTTAGATTTATATAATTCATGTATTATAAATTATAATTCATATATTATAGATTTACATAATTTATTTTAAAATAAATACCTCTTAAAATCTTTTTCAAATTTAAAATTTAATAATAATAATGATAAATTTATTTTTTTAATATTTTTAAATTACCTCTTTTCCAGAATTTCTGATATTTCAACATTTTATTTATTTATTTATTTATGTTATGGTCAAAGAGATACCTGTTATGGTCAAAGAGATGATAAAAATTGAATCCTTCAAACAACAAAATTCCCCAATTGTTTCTGTTTTGAGATATAAAAAAGGTTTTATTTTAATGTTTTTCATCAAATCAAAATGTTTTGTTTTCATTCATTTAGCTGATATAAAATACTTCAAGTTGTTACAACATCAAATTCTTTTTTTGCATAGGGATGTCTGATAGTAAGTGTAGGATAGGATCAAAATGTCTTATTTCTTCACAGTAAGTCAGGTTCCCATCTGGATTACATTCCTATAAAGAAACAGACAGGCTGCCTGCACAGAAACTGTGCTTTGACAGATTTAAGTCTCAAGGAAGTCCAACCAACTAGAAGAAAGTAGGAATTGAAAATAAAACTTCCTTTGTCTAGGAAAAGTGAAAGTCTGTTTAAAGTTCTATTGAACTAATTCAAAATGAAGTATTTCACGACAACTGAAAATCATCCCCTTTCTGAAAGGGTAATACAGTACTTATAGTAAAATGTCAGTAAGGATCATTTCAGTGGTTTGGAAATATCATTTACTACCAGGAAAGCTTTTTCAATGTATTTGTTTTACTTGCCATTCTTTCAGCAAAATATTAAGGTGGATGTCATAGCATTAGATATTTTTAATGTAAACCTTGCACACTTACATGTAATCTGGGATAATTATTACATTCTCTTTTTTTCTTTTTTTTTTTTTTTTTTTTTAATCTAAATACCAACCCTGGAGTATTTGTAAAATTTTGCAACAGTTTGGCATGCTTAGACTTATAAATTTTATGCTTGAACAGCTAACAAATAAGCTTTCTAAATCAATACAATGCTTGTTCTGATCTAAAATATTTGCCCATACAGTTTTAGACATACTGTTTTACATCAAGTTCTTTAGTTAAATTTCACTTAAAATAATGCTTTAGGCATATCCAATTCTTGTAAATCAAATATCCTCTGGTATATGCACTCATATACCCCTTGAATGTGGTGTCTGTAGTTTGGGATTAAACTGCAGTGATAGCAAAACTGTTAATCCAACAATAATAGATTGGATTATAATAAAACAGTAGAACAATAATAGAAAAAATGGAAATATCAAACTTAAGGGGTTCAAAATATACAACAACTAACGATGTGGTGAGTGTTTGCTCAACAGCCATGCAAACTCATTGTCTTTTTCTTTGAGGTGTACTAAACTGTAATGCATGGCTCATTAGGAACATGTAAGGACAGAGACAGAAGCATGCTATGTACCATATTATAAATATTACCTCACATTCAACAGTGCAGTGTGAAATTGCCTAAAGAGTCTGTTACAGTTGAGGAGCTCCATAAGGGCTTTTATTCTCTTCAGTGTTTCCTTATGGAAACAACAGAACTCTGCGGTGTATAAATGTGTGTAGACCTGGCATGGTATCAGTGATTAGAGAAGCCTTTTGTCATAATATACCTTCATATTTTCTCTGTTGCAAAAGATTTGAAACATATAATGAAGAATTATGTGCTTTCTACAGGATATTTGCTTCTATTATCCAAGATATACCAGACCTGACAAACTTTAAAAAAATGAGTAACACATTTCTGAAGCATGCCTGGGTCCTCTTTCTTATAGTTTCCTTTGTTACCATCCAGCTATTGACTGCATGAAAGCTGGTTCCTTGCATACACTACCTGTGTACCCGTGCAGGGAGTGGCGCTTATTGATGGGCTGTAGGAGCAGTTTTCAACATCTTAGACTCTTCTTAGTTCCTTGGCAGGAAGCAAGCTGCTAGTAGAGAGAACCTTTGGGTATGTATGAGGACACGCTGCTGTTCTGCACATGCAGGAAGTCTCGTTATGTGACAGAAAAGGTATCATACACCACGTTTGCTAAACATTCCTTGGCTTTTCATAACTAGACAGACTGTAAAGAGGTATGTGGAAAGGAGCAGGTAACAGCTTTCATCGTTCTGCCTGAACAGGAACAGCTAAAGAAGCAACTAGGTCTGGGGGTTTCTCACTCTTCAGCTGCAAATCCCATGATACTTGTGAAGAACACATGGGACGTTGTTTTTTCCATATTTTTTCCAGTTTTGTCTCTTTCCTCCACTGCTTCTGCCCAGATGGTGGACTAAGAATTCAAAAACATGCAAAAAGATTTATCCCATGTGTTTTTAACAAGGAACACAGGATTTGAGGCTTAAGTACAGGAAATCCCATATTACATAGGATTTCTGGCAGCTGTTGGTAACATTTTATCAGTTGCAGAAGAATTTTCTATTACAAGCTGAAGTATGTGGTTTTCCACTAGAATTGCCATTGGGATTTGTGTGTCAAGACACAATTTGTATATGCTGCCCCTACTTTGACTTGTATGATATTTAAAAATAAAGCAAAATAAATGTAAAGAAAAATCCTTGTGCTTAGAGGACAATTTATCTATATTGTTTTTCACCTTACAGCTTTTGAAGGAAATTATTGGCCCCAATATTTTCTCCAAAAACAGAAAGAAACTCTGCAAAGAAGTAAGTGTCTGACCTATTATTTAATGTTCATGTTGCAACTATGAGTAAAAACTGCATTCAACTACAGTCCAATATTGCAAAAGACATTGTACAAAACACATTAAAAATAAGTCCTTGCCTTGCCTCAAGGAGCATTTGTTTTAAAGTATTATTGTTTTAAAGTATTATTTTTTTAAATTATAAATGAAGTATTTTCCTATTAAAAAGGTGGTAAAATGTTTCATCTGGC
Organism: Aythya marila; assembly: GCF_965140915.1. NCBI lineage: Eukaryota > Metazoa > Chordata > Aves > Anseriformes > Anatidae > Aythya > Aythya marila. Next base: position 46,459,014 of record NC_139046.1, on the reverse strand, counting down.
TACGGTAAGTTTGACACTAATTGGAAAATGCTGTGGTCTGCCATACTGAGTTTGATTCCTAAGGATAGAGGAGTTATGAGCAGTTACATTGACTTTCAAATGATGGAATCCAAATTTCTAAATTTGCTATTGAATTTTTGTTAGCTGTTTGATTTTCCTTCCTGCAGTTCACTGTCTAATATTATCTAAGAATTTAGGAAATTGATTCTTTTGAATCATTTCCAAAATCGTGGAAGTGAGAAAGTTGATTCTATGTATACACTTAAATCTATGAGATTATTTTAAAGATTGTAGATTACAACAAATTTATGCACAAATAAAGGATCAGAATATGGGATTGTTCTTCCTCTCTTCTGTAGCCAGCAGGGTGTCAGGGTATCCACTGATCCAGACAGATCTCCACTCCAACATTCAACTGCAGCTATTGTTCTATGAGTCCTGATTAATTTCACAAAAATTCCCCCTGAACTCCTAAGAAAGTTTGTGTGCATGCATCATCTTCTCTAAGCAAAGTTAACTCCAGCCACCTACTTATTGCAAATTTGTGCTAGTCCTTCTGAGTCTAAAAACTATGAAAGATGGTAATATATTTGTGCCAAAGCGCAAAGCAAGTAGTACATTATAATTCTAATTACTAAAATAGTTAGCAATCAGAACTGCTCTATAATTAAAATTGTATCTTTTGACAACAGTGGTATTTTCAGTTACAAAGAAGTTTCATTTGGGTTAAAGAGGAGGCTGAAACAAGTACTTGAAGCCAGAGTCCAAAGGGAATATGCAAATTCCAATTGCCTCAGAAAATCCCCCAAATTGAAAATAATTGGAGACTGAGAAAGTACCTAGGGAACTATATGTGAATGACTTGATGGTACTGTTCCCTTGGGCAGTCTCTTAAAGATCACTACTGGAAAGAAAATACTGATCTACATCAACCCTTGGGCAGAACAAGTGCAACACTTCATATGTTCTGAAGAAACGTGAAGCACTGACTTTTTGATTTTACATTTCATTCGTTAAACATCTAGTTTTCGCAACTCTGAAAAGAATAAATACATATCAACTTGCTGAGATGATAGACTGTATTTTACATGAGGTGCTGTTCTGCTAAGACAGGATACAGAAGGATATAACCCTTCTGAAAGCACACTTTCTGAAATAAATGTGGGTATCAGTTCTAATATTCTGAACAATTTTTCCACCATATTCTGTTTACTGACATTCTTCCTAGTAATCAATGATCTTCACATCTTATGTTAAAATATGATGCTTTTCTAGTACATTCTGTCAAAACGCAACTTTGAGTACTTCCACAGTTCCTGCATTTCAGTGGTTGACAATGAAATTCTTAATCTAGTTTGGGGAAACTGCAGAGGTGTAGAACAGCAACAACAAAAAAGAATGATATAAAATGCAAACTTAATAGGAGAGGCATTTTTTTTAGGCCAAAGCAACAAAGAGTGGCTTGTGCTGTGTGGTCTCTCTTTCAGCTTGTAAATGGAAAAGCTGTATGGAAATCTACATTAGTTCATGCTAAAGGGAAAAACAATTAAAAGAATTCAGCAACTTTTCCCTGTCTTCTGTCAGTTCATAAAACAAGATGAAGAGTAAGGCACAGGTATACACAAATTAAAAGAAAATCCCTAGATATTGCTATAATAAAAACTGAACTCAAAAGACAATCACAGAATTGTCTAGATTGGAAGAGACCTCAAGATCATCGAGTCCAACCTCTGACCTAACGCTAACAAGTCCTCCACTAAACCACATCACTAAGTTCAACATCTAAACATCTTTTAAAGACCTCCAGGGATGGTGACTCCACCACTTCTCTGGGCAGCCCATTCCAATGCCTAAAACCCTCTCAGTAAAGAAGTTCTTCCTAATATCCAACCTAAAACACCCCTGGCGCAAATATATATAATCTCATTTTAGACTATCTTGAATTATTCACATTCCCATTTGTTACTTTTCTCTGATAAGATGTAAATAAAAACAAATAAACTACATTCTGAAGGCACTCCTTTATATGTAGAAACAAACACCTATTGCACTCTGACCATTGTATAACCCCAGGTAATCATTCCCTGGCACACTCTGAGAAAGCTGGGGTTTGTTGGTCAGTATCAGTTAAGCACAACTCTGAATTGGCTAGGTTTGAACATGAAGGATCAATGATAACAATTAGCCAATTCCTATTTTCCAGTTAGACGTTCTGGACAGCACAGAAGTATGGAAGAGGAGTACTTTTTGCCGGCAGGTAACAGCTCACTGGAAGACAGTTTTTTTTTCTACACAACCTGAATAAAAATAGTAGCATTCTACAGAGATTACATCACTCTTTAAAAAATATATTTCAGCTTTGAAACAGTGAATATAAGTTGCAGGTAGACTTTGCAAAACTGACCTGATAGTTTCAGCTTCAAAGATGTAATCTAAGATACCTGTGCTTAATAAACCTGCATAAGCAAAATCATTAAACAATGAAAAGCAATGATGTAAGTCTGGAAATGCATAACAAAAGATATGATTTTACTTATTTCAGTAGTTCTTTCAGCTTCAGAGGGACTGCTCAAGTGCTTTAAGTAGGTATAGAAGTGTCTGTAACATCAAGTGCTGGAGTTGTATCTCTCCTTTATGATTCAATTCAACCTCCTTTATGCTGTCCCTTCCGACAAATAGCGATTGCTTCTTAAAAATGAAAAGTGATTAAAACATTCCATGTATTTACAAAGCTGGCTTGAACTTTGTCACACAAAAAGAGAGCAGAAAGAGTGGGGACTTAAAGTGGAGCTTTGTATACTGTCTTTGGATATCTAATGATCTGACCGTACAATGATTCGTGATGCTTAGATAGCCATAGATAGCCCCATAAATGGTGTATCTGAGATCCTAAGATGTCTCTACAATAGAAAGTTGTTGCCTTTACAAACAGATTGTGCAGACTACAATAAGATAGTAAACCTTTTTATCACCCAAGAAGGAGATGGAATGGCGTCTCCCAAGCTAAAAGGAAGCCAGGGAGTTTTGCTTGCGTTCAATGAAAGGGTATTGCTCTTACTCCAACAATTGTTTCGCTTCCTGAGTTGAAATAAAATTTTGAGGTTACAGAAGAGTCACTAGCTTGTTGTTCACATAATTAATATGGGTAGAAACTTACTAGATTTTCCTGATAGTATGTTTGAAATGGCAATCAGAATGAATAAATGTACTGTAAGGAGACCTAAATCTGTCTTTCTCGTTTATAGTTATGAGCAAGGATTCCTGTTCTACCTGGGGTGGAGGGCACTTTTCAACCTTTGATAAATACCAGTATGACTTCACCGGGACCTGCAACTACATCTTTGCAACTGTATGTGATGAATCCAGCCCAGATTTCAATGTTCAGTTCCGCCGTGGGCTGGACAAAAAGATTGCGAGGATCATTATTGAGCTGGGACCTTCTGTCATCATTGTTGAGAAAGAAAGCATTTTTGTCAGGAGTGTTGGGTAAGATACTGAGATGAAAGTGGAAGTAGTGTTTAAAAAAGGCAAGGAGCTATACAGCAGTTTCAGTGCAGAAGCGTATTGGAAATTAATGAAATTATAGAAGTTAACACAGGTTACTCCCATTTCTTCCTATAGAATCTCAAGTATTTCATTTCAGCAATTATTTGAATCAAACATAGAGTACATTTGTGTAGGCAAAGGGATAAACTAACCAAAGCAGTTTTCACGTTGGAACTATGGTCGCCTCACTAATAATAGTCTACTTACAAGAATTTAAGACTCTACTTTAAGCACAGCTGAAACAGTTTATATGCTTTAGTAGGTACGGCAATATTTAAATTCCTGTGTTATGCATTTGATTTGAGACTTAGGTAATTCTGAGCCCTCTGTGCTAAAGGGTAACACATATCTAGAGTACAAGAGAAATTGACAAATGTTGTTTTCAACAAAGTGAAAAGTATTGAAGGGGCTTTCAAAGAAGTTCTTGTGTATGAGACCACGGACTGTTTACATTATCCAAGGATTACTGTCTTCAGAAAACAGCTGTTTTATTGAGGAATTGAATTGATGGGAACCCTTGGGTTCCACATTGCTCTTTCTTCTAGACAAATTGTTCCCAGACAGGAACACTCATCCAGGGAAGTTTTCAGCACTTTTATCAGATAGGCAGCATTGATTTATTTTATTTTTTGGTCTGTGGGTACATGCAGATATGGGAAATAGTTGCCTAAGGGTTGTCTGTATTTTGTTATACTCACTCAGTTAAATACAATAACCATCAGCACAAAAAGATGACTTGCAGCTGTATCTTAATTTTAGCAAACTGTATTTAGAAGGATGTCCTCTATTAGTTTATTTTCCAGGAGAAATATAGAAATCTCTAGGTCTAACCCAGTGGTCTGCATTTTAAATTGTTGTCTTGCGTTCACAGCAACTAAACACAATGACTGACATGGGCTAATGTCGCTGAAAGTCCTGTGGTAAGGTGGGAAGTTGGCATGGGTAACCATAGAAGGGCCCATACAACCTATGTTTCTGTGGTTGTGTCACACATTTACCAAGTACTTAGCAAAATAAGTTTTTCTTTAATGTTGTTGCTTTGTAATGTTAGATTTCAGCTGCAAGGCTGAAAACCTAATTCTGCTACAGTATCCCCATTATGGTTTTCTTTAACCTTTTTAAGTTTGCAGACTTGAAATGTTACAGTTACAAAGGAGAAAAACTCTATTTCTTGTTGCTACAAATACTAGGATTACAGTGTGTACTATGTCTAAAAAGAGACATCCAACACCAGAGGTATGAGAGAATTGGTTTCTCTTCTCCCTCATTACAGTGTCATTAAGTTGCCGTATGCTAACAACGGAATTCAAATAGCCCCTTACGGCCGCAGCATCCGCCTCGTGGCCAAGCTGATGGAGATGGAGCTAGTTGTCATGTGGAACAACGAGGACTATCTCATGGTTAGTAAAATGTTTTTGTAAAACAAAATAGAAAATTCTCATGGACTTACTGGAATGACAAGCTCTCTTTAGTTTTAATAGGTGCTTTTTGCCTGTGATCACTTTTTGGGTATTCTTCTCCTGTTTCATCCATTAACCTTGAAATAAGCAACTTTGCTTTTTATGCCTTCATATCCTTTCACTTCCAGCATTGGTAGGTAACTAAAGCCACCAGTGTTGAGATCTGTGGACATTTCTTTGAATTCTGTGCATTCATCAGTCTATTCCAATAGCTTAAATATTTTGCTAAAGGGAAGTTGAAGTAATTGAAGTTGAAGTTCTTTGAAGCTGAATTGAAGTTGAAGTTGAATTGAAGTTTTGTAGAATTTAACAGTGTTATGTTATTTACAGTGTGCTTCCCCTGGACATCTTTTGTTTACAAATATATAGTGCTCATAAGAGCTCCTTTGTATTTGTCCTTTTTTTCTGAATCTTTTCATATTTTGCCCCCAAATGCTTGATATATTTTAGAGAAGAGCATAAGTTTTCTCTGCCTGAGCTGTAATACTAATGCCACAAAAGACAATTTTGAATTGGTAAATCTGATAAAACAGGTTAATGTGTAATAAATGTCTGTGAGATTTCCACCGTTGCTGTCACATATACAACAGGAAATACTTCTGTGACAGGTATATACCATATTCTACATACAGTCAGAACCTGGAATTTGTGCTCTGTCAACAAACTTACAAAAGAAAACTTTTATTTTCCTTTCAGCTACTTAGAATATTATCCTACCCTCAGTTTCCTGCAACTGTCTTAGAATCTTATTATTTTATTAAATCAATAAATAAAATCACAGCAGGCACTATGTGCTCATCAGGAAAATAAGATACTGCTTCCAAAACTCTCCCCCTCAGTCAAGTCATTGAAATTAATGAGAAGGAACTGCTTTAATTGGATTCTTGAACTGCATTTGTTTCAGAAAGGTAACACTGTGTAGATTATTTTAATTAGTGCAATTCTTATAAATGTTTTGTTTTATTTTATTTTAGGTTTTGACTGAAAAAAAGTATATGGGAAAAACCTGTGGAATGTGTGGAAATTATGATGGTTATGAACTAAATGACTTTGTGAGTGAAGGTAAGATCTAAGGGCAGATCTAACTAAATTAATGTTGCCAAATGCAGTACAGTGTTCTGTATGCAAGAAAGAGTTCTGAGAAGGCTACGATATTTTTTCAGGTTGTAATGAGTTTAACCCCACATTTTGGGGGTTATACAGAATAGTGAATAGGGTAATGAGGCATGAATTAGTAGCTGGCAAAAGATTGTGTAATTGGCAGAAAAACAGTAGCAGCTGCTGTCTTGTAGGGTAGTAGATGTGCTAAATTAGGTAATAGCCCAGAGAGATGATCAAGGTGGTAAAAGTATGTTTTACTGAATAGAATGCAGGTAAAGGGCAAAAGAGATAGTTGTTATCAGAAATTAGACTTAATAGAACCTTTTACAGCCAAAGAGTAGTATCTGGATTTTACTACATCACAACAAATAAACAAATCCACATGGCTTTCTCCTGACAAATTATAACCCTTCAATTTACAGGAAAATTGCTGGATGCATACAAATATGCTGCATTACAAAAAATGGATGATCCATCAGAGATCTGCCTGTCTGAGGAGATACCGATTCCTGCCATTCCCCACAAAAAATACGTAAGAAAGATCTTGGATTTTCTGTAGCAAGATTTTCAAGAGTGATAGAAAGACAAATTAGATACTACCAATAGAGAGGCAATGGTTTCATAAAGCTCACTTTCATTAAAACGGATGAAGTTAGAAGTTGTATAGCATGATACAGTAAAGGAAAGGAGTTCTTTGCATCAAAATACATTTCAAAAAAGGCCCAGGGGCATTACTGAAGCTGGATTTATATCACTTGTATAAATCCACCAGCATTCAGCTCACAGCCTTCTGAAAATCAGTGCAGGTCAACACAGGAAATTCATGGAACTCAGTGAAGCTTTAATGAACTTCGTACTTAACAACTAACAATCTGACATTATGAGCTGTACAGACATGAAGACATTCAATAGTACTTTAAACATACATGTATTGCCAGGTAACACCATTCACAACAGGGTCAACCACTATCAGCTGTATCACTTCCAGTCTTAGATGAGAAGAAAATCAGCATACCTGCAACATGATGCATCCAAATAAATATGGTTTGACCGAGGGCACTTGGTAGCAGCAAAGTGCTTACATTTCTTTGAATTTGCAGATACAAGAACCAAGTCTTATTTAGTAGGATGATCTTCTTAAGTTGTTTGACCAAGGAAATTCAAATCATAATTTCCACAGAGAACAGGAATTTCTGTGGGTCCTGCAAGGACCAGACTGTCCTGAGCCCTGTGAAGAACAGCTTTACCAATATTACTTGTATTCACACTGAGAAAATTACTTTGATCTGGTGAATAATTTCTGTTGGATAACAAGTTTAACCTTTTTATGTTGTTTCTCTTTGACATGTTAAACTTCAGTAGGCAACATCAGAGGCAATACAGAGGTATCAATTGCATGCATAACGGAGAATGCATGTTGCTATCTCCACATATTGATGTTTGTCCTGGAACACATTCCTCTCCCTACTGACTCACCATGAGACAGCATATTGCAATGTCTCAGCCATTCGTAGGGAGATTGATGGTACTGAAACAATGACTACTTTTCAACTTAATGAGAAGTGGAACTAATTCCACATATCAAGATTTTTCTATTATACAGCACATTTATATTCCCTTCCATTTGTGAACTTGTAATGCATTTTAAGCCAAATGTATATTACAAAACTGTAGGGGGGAAAAAAGGCAACAGTAAAATCATAACTAGCAGTGATTTCCAATTGTGGTTTTCAGATGGGAAAAATACTACTAGGAACTTTTTTTTTTTTTCTTTTTTTTTTTTTTATTTAGGCCATGATCTGCTCTCAGCTACTTAACCTAGTGTCACCAACCTGCAGTGTGCCAAAGGATGGGTTTGTCATTCGTTGTCAGCTTGATATGCAGGACTGCAGTGAGCCAGGACAAAAGAATTGTACTTGCTCTACACTGTCAGAGTATTCAAGGCAATGTGCTATGTCCCATCAAGTGGTGCTCAACTGGAGAACTGAAAACTTCTGCTGTAAGTGCAGATATTTTATTCACAGAATCACAGAATCATAAAGGTTGGAAGGGACCTCTGGAAATCATCAAGTCCAACCCCCTGCTAAAAGTAGGTTCTCTACAGTAGGTTGAGCAGGAAAGCATCCAGGTGAGCCTTGAATATCTCCAGAGAAGCAGACTCCCCAGTCTCTCCGGGCAGCCTGTTCCAGTGCTCTGTGACCCTCACTGTAAAGAAGTTCTAATGCATATTCACATGGATTGTACTTAATCTTGCTATGTATTACATAGAGGGAGAATGATTCTTAACTGGAATTCAAAATAGACTGAGAGAAAAGTCTCTTCTGTCATAAATCAAGCAGAAAATATTTCTTTAAAAAAACAAAAGTGGTATTTGGTAAGGCATTGAGAAGGAAAGCATGGAAATATCAAAGGAGAAAGAGGAAGTGTGAAAAGTAGCTCTTAGGTGTAGATCAGTGTCATAAAGGAGGGAAATATCCACCATGTGAAAAGAGTTGAATTTCTGACAGGAGGCTATTTTCTCTTAATATAGTACTTTGATTATCCTACTTGGTAAAGTAGCCAATGAACAGAGACAACTTTTAAATAGGCTCTGAAGCATTTGAACTTTTTCGCTAGCAATTGCTATAGCCCTTTTATTCATAGCTTTTCACTAGTCCATTTTCAGGTGTTCAGCCTTCTTAATTACAATTACTGACAGGAAGCAAATAGAAACCAAATCTTCCATTATTCTCCAAGCTGTACATGACTTGACACACTTTTGTTTGTTTTTTTTCAAATGCCTGTTTGTTATCAAAGTTCTGATTCACTTTTTACAAGATCTACCTGAAACTTAAACCTATAGTCAGTATTATGGAGCATGATTCATTGTTTTATAAAAGATCATTATGATCACGAAAGAGTCAAAAGTAACTGAATCTGATGTTATTTCTAAACTAATTCACATACTAAACTGCCTGACAATGCAGCTCATGCCAACAAAAAGGAAGTTTCAAAATGACCAAGCTTAACGTCATATTGTCCTTCAAGAACACATTTTTTAATTATATTTGTATTTATCCTTTATATATATTTATATTGAAGAGTAGAAATTGGTAAAAATAAATGCTTTGATTGGAACATACTTCTCTTTACCCATTGAAAAAAATCAATTCTTTTGAGATAATCTTTGAGATTGGCTACCATTACGATTTTAGCATAAGAATAGTGAAAGCCCATTTTTACTTTCAAGGCCTTGCATCATTTTGCCCTACCAGCATCTCCCATACTGTTTTTTTCTGTTTTCTTCTTGATCTTCATATGCGCTGGCATGGCTCTTCATTTTTTGTTTTCTATTTAACAATGAGATTTTTTCATTCTTTCCTCTTACTGAAAACTTTCCCTACTCATTTCCATTATTATCCCCAAATCTTTAACATGCCCTTCCTTCTGAAATAATTTTTCTTCTCCTCCTATCCAACATTATCCGTCATATATGTTGGTAACCCATTTTATTTTTTGTTTGGTCTGCAATAGGTTTTAAACCTTCAGAATTATAAATTCTTCAGGGGATTTTGTAAACATTGATAAATATTAGTAAGGCACTATGTAAATTTACAGAACTGTACAGTAAGTCTTAATAATTACAGTAAAATCACGGTCGTCTCAAAGTCATAGCAGTTTTCATATAACCAATAGACCATTACAAAGATTGGTAGTAAAGTGATAAAATGCAAAGCTAAAAAAGGAAAGGAAAAAAAAAAGGGGCAGGAGAGTGCCAGGTGGTGACTGTGAACCTTTTTTTTTTTTTTTTTCCAAAAACGAAGCTGAGAATCTTCAAATTTGCTAATATATTTCAAACATACAAATTTAATGAACTTTTAAGTTTTAATTGTTTCTTTGTCAACCTTGTCTCTAATGTCCCCTTTCCCCACCTCACTTTCCTCTTTCAGATGGTGAAAAAACTCTGCTTGAATTTAATACATAATAAAACATGTATTTTAAGTTCCATATCCTAGTATTATTGCTAGATAATTGAATTCTGAAAAGCAGTTAATGCCTGAGAAACAGAAACTATACAGAAGATAAAGAGTTATATGCTTTAAGTCCTTTGAATACCACAGAAGTTCTTGGAGTTCAAGAAGCATTTGGACAATGCTCTCAGGCAGATGGTTTAATTTTTAGGTAGTCCTGTGTATTGGAGCCAGGAATTGGACTCAATGATTATGTGGGTCCCCTCCAGCTTTGGATATTTCGTGATACTGTGAAAATTTAATTTACCTGCTTACTATTCTTCAAGCTTCTGCTTCTGAAACTTTTTCAGGTTTCTGAAAGGATTTTCTAGTAAGTCTGCCATCAGAAATTAATAAAGGCTAGAATGGTGATGATGATGAAGAATATTCCAATGATAAACTGAGTACTTAGATGGGGTAACAGAACGTTAATGCTAGTAATCACAAGGTCTTCTCCATCCTCTGTGGCAGATGAGAGATTCTTCTATGTTTATGCTTTAGAAGCCTTAACACTTACACTGTCGGTTGTTGCAGCTGTGGGAAAATGTTCTGCTAACCAGATCTATGAAGAATGTGGTTCTCCGTGTATTAAAACCTGTTCCAACCCAGAATACAGCTGTTCCAGTCACTGTACCTATGGCTGCTTTTGTCCAGAAGGTATCATTTCTATACTCATCATAAAAGACCCATGCAAATATTTTTGGCATATATCTATAGTCAAATGGAATAGACTTCTAAAACAGTAAACTGGCATTGTGCTGCTAGCACTGCCATTTCTGAGAGAACATGATTTAACTGGAGTCTTGAATAGTCATGGTCATTAAAGATCCTTGGTCACTATTTGCTAGAACATAGTCATAAACGCATTTTCCTCAGATGACCATAGTATGCAATGGGATAATTGTATGCTGCCTTCTTATATTTCTGTAGTATAATGCAAATTGAGTAAGATATAGTTCATTTCCTCTCCTAAAGAGGTATCTAGCCTTTCAGAGCACCAGCAAGAGGCAGAGTACCTCAGAGAAATTCTGCAATATTATAGGCATTTTATAAAGCTCCTTTAAAGTAGTTCAAGATGAACAAGCATAGAAAAACTATAATTATGACTGTCATGTTCATTATTTCCTGAAGCTGAAGCCAGAACTGAATTTCTGGAACTGAAATATTCCCCAAGGTTATTGTGATATGGGTATTTATGTTATTACCATCACTTTATAGTAGCGATAAATAACATGGTGTGAGATACACATTTAAAACTAGACTTAGGAACTAGATTGTGTCCGTCCCAAAATTCTCAACTTAGTTAGAGCACCATAGTGAAAATTTGGAAAAAATAAACTTCAGGCGTAGTGTTACTTCGGGCTAAGTTCAAATTAAGACAATTAATTACCTGCACTTTCATGTAACAAATTAGCCAAAGTTCATTATCACTTGTAAAGAGTCAGTTTTATTTTAATTATAAGGGAAAATTTCCTCCACATTGTATTTCTAACTATAGGCAGTGGCTGTGCAAGAATAGCATTTGCAAGCTGATTTTGGAGGACATACAAGTTATAATAGCTTTAGTGTTAAATAATGATATAGAAAAGTATTTCTGTTGTTTGCCTTCTTTGGCAGGAACTGTTCTTGATGACATCTCAAAGAATCGAACATGTGTTCACCTTAATCAGTGCCCATGTACACTGAATGGGGAAACATATGCTCCTGGTGAGACAATGAAAGCAGCGTGTAGGACGTGGTGAGTAGCAATGGGTTCCAAGTGACTGAAAAATGTATCCTAACTCTTCTGAAGACAGCTGCAAATGTGTGAAATCATCTCTGAGGTCACCTTCTTTGAGTGTCACAAACTACACATTTTTAATTTAAGATGCACATGTTTTATTTCATGATTCATCTGCAGAAATATAAATGCTTGAAGGAGGCCATACAAAACAATAACATTACCTCCTATAGAAGTGGAGGTAGAATTAGTTAGTACAAAACAAATATAAAAAATATACTTCTTCCTGGCTATCTCAGCAGTTTTAATCACCAAATCAGTCCTTAAAACTGTATTTTGGTTCTGCAACAGAAAATAATTATTTAAGACAATATTTTTTAAATTTGGAAATTATATTAAATGCAGAATGACATTTTTGTTGTGTTACTTCTCTTGCTGTCATCATTCAGATAAATAAAGTAGAGGATAAAATCTGGAAAGTGGCCTCAGAACTAAAAGAGTAAGTGTGCTTTTCATGGGTAACCCATTCAGCAAATTTTATAGCAGTCCATACCAGAGTTCAGCAGCTTTAAATTCAGATAAAAAAAACTTCAGCTCATATACTTACACGCAGAAAATTAAAGCACGGAAAGTGTGAAGGGAAAAGTGATAAAAATTTTATCTTCCACCACTGGCAAGTTGCTGAGATTTTAGAATGAAAGTGAAGAAAAATTTCAAAATAGTGGAAATAAAAATTCAGTTTATATATATATGTTAAATAGTGTATACAACTGATTTATCATGTTGATCAGTTATAGCAAAACTTCCAGAACAGATAATCAAATTCTCTTTGCTTATAAACAGTGACCTGGTATGAGAATAATCTTACACCAAATTTCTTTTTTTCCTCAGTAAATGTACAATGGGTCAATGGAATTGCAAAGACTTGCCCTGCCCTGGAAGGTGTTCACTGGAAGGAGGCTCCTTTGTTACCACATTTGATTCTAGATCATACAGGTTCCATGGAGTTTGCACTTATATTCTTATGAAGGTAATTTCCTGAAATGTAGAAACACACAAAATCAAATTAATATACTTTTAGTCTACCTTCAGTATCTTCTTGGAACACAAGCTGAGGTGTTTCTATGATATGCATTTGTTTCACAAATAATTTCTACTCTGACAGACTTACATTTTCTTTATTTTCCTTCAGAGTTCAAGCCTTCCAAACAATGGAACCCTAATGGCTGTATATGAAAAGTCTGGTTATTCTCATTCTGAAACATCACTTAGTGCTATAATTTACCTGTCTACGAAGGTAAGCAATCCCTCCACAGGTTCTATCCAGCTCTTCAGTAACCAGGATAGTAAAATAAATATGTAAAGTCATTGCTAGTAACCTGAGATGAAAAATTATGGGAAATAGATATTATACACAAGCTCCAGTGTATGCATACACATTAAAGATCTGTGTTGCCAAATCAACTTATGAAATTAGAGTTGCTGTGAAGAAAACTACAGTATTTTCAAAGTGAAAACTGAAAGCAGGATGGAATAACATGAGAAAAAGCCTGAATCAGTCTCTTTCTAATATGTAGGTCCTTGACAACACACTTGCTAAAATAAAGAAAAATATAAATACCATCAGTACAGCTATTTGCTTCTGATTCTATGTCCTTTTCATACAGGACAAAATTGTGATTTCTCAGAATGAACTCCTTACTGATGATGATGAACTTAAACGGCTACCTTACAGATCAGGTAAAGAAAAGGGAATATAAGTAAAATTTGTATTGTATTAAGTATCTGTTTTACAACACACAACCCAGCTTCTTTTCTCTAGTAATTGCCAATAGCAGTGGTTTTAGAGGAAGGTTAAAATCTTTCCCTATTCATCTGTCCCTCTGTCAAAAGTTGTATGTGGATGGAGAAGATGTGTAGACAGAATGCTAGAACATTTATATATGCATTAAAAATATATGCAATATATACATATATATGCATTAAAATCTGTAGCAGTATTCCTATGCTTCAAAATCTCTATTTAAAAATATTCTTATTCTTTTAGGAGACATCACTATTTTCAGACAGTCCTCGATGTTCATTCAAATACATACAGTGTTTGATCTGGAAATTCTAGTTCAAACATCACCTGTGTTCCAGGCCTATGTGAAAGTTGGATCACAGTTCAAAGGCAGAACCCTGGGTAAGAAATCGAGTCCCCATGTGAAGGGGAGAATGTACAGAGTGTAATTTTGAAAGCTCAATATTCAGCCTTTAAGGAATAACCATTCTTCTCTAGATTAAAAAAAAAAAAAAAAAAAAAAAAAAAGCTGCATTGGGAAACAGATGTCAGGGAAAAATAAATTCCTAGCACAACTTTAAAAATAATCAATGGAGTTTGATGGGAGACGTTTTTCACGTGTAGTATAATAATGTTCTTGAGAGGTGGGTCTATGTGAACCTCATCAAGTTCAACAAGGCCAAGTGCAAGTTCCTGCACCAGGGTTGGGTCAGTCTGAAACATAACTATATACTGGGTGATAAATGGATTGAGAGCAGCCCTGCAGAGGACCTTGGGGTACTGGCAGATGAGAAGCTCAACACAAGCTGGCAAGGCGCAGTTGCAGCCTAGAAAGCCAACCATATCCTGAGCTGCATCAACAGCAGCATGGCCAGCAGGGCAAGGGAAGTGATTCTCCCCATCTACTCTGCTCTCCTGAGACGGCACCTGAACTACTATACCTAGGCCTGGGGCCCCCAGCACAAAAGAGACATGGACCTGTTGGAGAGCAGGTCCAGAAAAGGGCCAGTAAAATGATTAGATATAGTCTGTGTTTATTGTGTAGCAACATTAACTGCAAAGGCACAACCTGCATTCTAGTTTTCTGAGGGGAATTAGAGAGGCTTTGAATGTTTAAAAAAAGTCTAAATGTATATTCTTGTCATTACAGATTTTATATACATAAGAAAACATGCAAAAGTATTTCATGACCTTTCTCTTTTTTTCTAGTTTAAAACCACTGAAAATGTTTTTATCCAAAAACAAGACAAAACTTTTTGTGTGCATTGGTGTCATAGAGTAGAAGTGGATAATGTTAACCTGAGAAGTTAGAGGGAGGCTTAGTGGCTGAATGCAAACGTAATCAAGATTCTTTGGCGACTTGACCTAAAATATTCAGTGACATGCATCTAGAGCTTCTGACAAATTTTTTCACTATTGTAGAAGAATGAAACATAGACTGTTGTGTATGCATTTTTTGGTGTTCAGTCATCCTTTGCATTTCTAATGTTATTAGGTTTGTGTGGCAATTACAATGGAGACACTACAGATGACTTCATGACTAGCATGGATATCACTGAAGGAACAGCTTCCCTGTTTGTAGATTCCTGGAGGGCAGGAAACTGCAATCCTGCTTTAGAGAGAGAGACTGACCCTTGTGCTTTGAGTCAACTGAACAGTAAGTTAACCAATCTCTCCAGCTAGCTTTGTCTGCCACTTCCATAAACCCAAAGAGGATTTGAGAGAAGCGTAGGCTGAGACAATTGAATATCACAAATTCTGTCACCAAGAAGACATTTCTGATTTGTGGAATATATATGTGGTGAAAACTCACTAGATCTCATTCTAGAGATCTGGGATTGAGATAATGAATGAGAGTTTTTGTTGATATTTCCAGTGAAATTGTAACATCCATGAATGTCTTAGACTGTTGTTCAGCAGTACAGTATCTGAAATCCAGGCTTTACCTTCTCAAGTCCCTGCAGCTGTTGGTATTAAAAGGCACCCAGCTGAGCTGCTTGAGCTAAACCATAGTCTTGCAAGACATATGAAGTTGTCCTTTTGTTGAATCCATCATTGCCAACAGCTCAGCTAGAGTAGCATGCCTACTTTTGCTGTTAGAAAGTAAAACTATGGTTTGAGAAAAGCAGAACCAGCTTTAGGGAGGGAGTCCAGAGAAGGCCAGCAAGAATAATCTGTGGTCTACAATGTGGGACCAAGGATAAAATGGGACAAATACACTAAAAGGAGAATTTAACAAGGAGAAAAATGAATGGAGATTTAGTAGTTTTCATATCTTCTAAAAATAAAATAATAGTATCCTCCACATCACTGGTAGAAAAGACACAATCTGCAATATATTCAGTTTTTCTATTAGATAAATTTTCTAATCATGAACTCATAATAATTTGTTTGTTGAATTTGATGATCTTGAAGGTCTTTTCCAACTTAAATGTTTCTGTGATACCAAAGCATTTTAACAGATTGCCTGGGATGTTAAGAAATCTGAATTATTGGAGGTAATTAGTAATAGGTTAGTCAGATGTTAGTCAACACTAATGTAAGCATTCCTGGTGTTTCTTGGCAGGGGTATTGAGCAGATGAGCCTTTGAGATCCCTTCCAAGCCTCGAATTCTGTAACTGGCAGGGCAAAATCTCCTAATCTTCTTTTTCCTAACTTTCACTGGTGTTTAATGTCCATGGCTTTGTTTTTCTTAGAAATATCTGCTGAGACTCATTGCTCCATTCTTACAAAGAAAGGTACAGTGTTTGAGAAGTGCCATACTGTGGTGAACCCCATTCCTTTCTACAAGGTAGGAATTACTATACATGGAGTACAGAGGGCATCCAAATATGGACCACATTGTGCTTATATATAATATGCCACTCATTGGGATCAGCAATGCATAGAGGCTAAGAAACAAGCATGTTTTTGTCTCCACTACGCTGGAAGTGTGTTTGACCATAGACTGCCAATCTCATCCCTAAGATTATATGGACAGCACTCTCAGACATATTGTGGTCCTGTGTGGAGCCAGGAGTTGGACTCCATGATCCCTGTGGATCCTTTCTCACTTGGGATATTCTGTGATTCTAAGAATAAGAAAATAGTTTTGCTTATGCTGCAATTTTCCATGTCAAAAACTTTAACTCTGTAAAGTATTGTTTTTCCCTGGCGCATAATTGAGCTCGTTACATTTGCCAATCTCTGTGAAACATTTTGAGAATTAAAATTGAAAAGCGGTGAATATACAAAAGTATCTTCTAGGTACTGAGTATATTTTCTTCATATCAATCAGACAATTAACCCGATCGTTTTCATCAATTTTAGTTATGCAATAATATGTGTTTTGCTTGAGTTACCTGAGTAGTTCAGCATGTTTAGCACTTCCAAATGTCTGCTTCCCAGTAACAGAATAGTTTCCATATGTTGGGTTTCAGAGATGCGTCTACCAAGCCTGTAATTACGAAGAGACCTTCCCTTATATTTGTTCTGCTCTGGGATCGTATGCACGAACATGCAGTTCGATGGGTTTAATCCTTGAAAACTGGAGAGAGAGTATGGACAATTGCAGTAAGTAACTGAACAACCTCAGGTCAGCCATCAGATTATTGCATGCATAGAGGTCTATTTCTTTCCATTTAAGTGAATCAAACATGAATTTTCTATCACAAAAACTGAGAAAGGATGAGAACATATTTTAAAACTACATTAGTCATTAGAAAATAACTATATACTGTTTAAGCAGACCAACTAGTATGTGTAAAAGCCACATTCATATGAACTGGTGACTTCACAGATGTGTCAGAACACAACAAAAAATCATAAATGATACAACAGTATTCTAAGCAGTGTCCACATCATCTTAAGAGTAATGCAGAAAGTAATTGATGGAAAAAAGAAGAAAGCAGAAGTGGGTTAGCAGATATCGAACTTACAAATACCCTGCTAGTCTGTTTCAGAAAAGGACTGTTATTTTAAGACTTTTATCAAAAACTTTATTCACATGCTTTAAGATAAACATGTGGATGCTTCCAGGACTTGATAGTTAAGTGGTGGAATAGACAGATAAAACTGTATTGTGTTATTGTATAGGGTTAGGAAAAACAATGAAAGATTGGTTGCAGATGTGATTTTGGCTATTCTGCATCTTAGAGATTGACACAAATTTCACAGTTGTGTAAAAATACATTGGTATTTCTGCAAAGCTTCCTTTTGCGTCGTTTCATTCCAAGATACACAAAGAGGCAACAAGATATTTAACCTTGAAAAAAACGAAACAACCACATGGCTGTTGTTAAGCCCTGCTCTGTAATACTGTTTACTACAGCTCCACATCCTCAGGAAGAGAAGCCATAGGTAGCCTTAAGCATTGAAGCTATTGACAGAATATATGTGGCATTTTACTCTGAGTGCAGTGATCTTTCACAGCAAAGAGGATAAGAAAATGAAGTGTAACATACGCTCTTCTCCTGTTTTATAGCCATTCCCTGTACAGGCAATCAAACATTCAGCTACAACACTCAGGCATGCGACAGGACATGCTTGTCACTCTCCTACCGAGCCCTGGAATGTCATCCAACTGACATCCCTATTGAAGGCTGCCATTGTCCGAAAGGAACATATTTGAACCACAAGAATGAGTGTGTTCGTAAATCTCACTGTCCCTGTTACTTAGAAGATAGGAAGTACATCCTACCTGATCAGTCAACAATGAGTGGTGGGATTACCTGGTAAGTATTTAAGGATCAACTAATTTCAAATGAAAAGATGTCTTCATGGGGCCTCTGTGGATTAACCATAGTAAGAAGCTAAGCACTAAAGAGCTGCTCATTCACTCCTCCTTAGTGGGATGAGGGAGAGAATCAGAAGGCAAAACAGGAAAATTCATGGATCAAGATAAAGACAGTTTAATAACTTCCTTTGCTATTAATAAGCAAAAATAAGCTTACTTAATAAGCAGAGTAGTGTGCATAAGCAAAGCAAAATAAGGAATTTACTACTTCCCATCAACAGGCAGATATTCAGCAATTTCCAGGAAAACAAGGCTTTGTCACACATAGTGATTATTTGGGAAGACAAATGCCATAACTCCGTCTGTCCCCACTTCTTCCTTCTTTACCCCAAATTCACTGCTGAGCACAGTGTCATGTGGTATGGAATATCTCTTTGGTCAGCTGTCCCAGGTGTGTCTGCTCCCAACTTCTTGTGCACCCCCAGCCTACTTGTTGGTGGGGCAGCTTAAGAAACAGAGAAGGCCTCGAGATTGTTCAGCAACAGTTTTATACATATATATATATATATATATATATGTTATATATATGTGTTATATATATGTTATATATATGTTATATATATAACATATATATATATGTTATATATATAATAGCTATATAACAAACCAATACATTGGTCAGTTATCAACACTATTTTGATCACAAATCCAAAACATAGCACTAAACAAGCTGCTATGAAGAATATGAATTCCATTCCAGCCAAAAACAGTATGGTTTCTGTTATTTTAATAGCAAAGGAGTATTTTTTAAGGTATCTTTTTTGTCACTTCCTAAAATGAAGAGATTCTTAAACGGAAAATATTTGACAAACCTTAAGCTTGGATATGGTAGAAAATTAGAAAATAATAGGTAAAATCTGATTATTTCTAGTCAAAGATAGTAGGAGACTTTGCCAACCACATTTGTACTGCTGTATACAAACAGCAAGATGGCTCACCCTTCACTTTCTAAACTGATGCTACTGTGCGCTAAAAGCAAAAAGGGGCAAACTGATCCATGTTCTGTTCTGGAGGATGGGGAGGTACTACTAACACAAATGAAACACCTTCAGTGGTGAAAAACAAGTTGTCATTTTGCAGAAAATCTGTATTTCTTTCTTAGGAGAGAACTGCACTGATTTTTTTTTTCTATTTTTTTTCCCCCTAGCTACTGTGTTAATGGGAGGCTCAGTTGCACTGGCAAACCTCAAAATCCTGCAGGTATGGGTCTGATGTGGTTTACTTTGTAACATATTCTTTTCTGCTATAAAATTTCTACTTCACAGTTTCCTATGTTTGTTTTGCTTTCTTTTTTTATAGAAAGCTGCAGAGCTCCTAAGAAATATATATCATGTTCTGACAACTTAGAAAACAAGTATGGAGCTACATGTGCCCCTACCTGTCAGATGCTGGCTACTGGAATTGAATGTGTGAGTTTCACAGCCCTAGGATATTAATCCTCTAGGGGAGAGGAAGAATGTTCTGGTAGTTACCTAGAACGTGAGAAATCTGGGCAGGATTCAGTTCCTTCTAGAGAAATGAAAGGAGATACTTCTTCTAACATATATAATTGAGCACCAACCTTCTTTCTATGGACAGTAGACAGTAAAAACATACACACATTCAAAAAGGGATTAAGGGAATTAAATTAAATGGATTACTGAATTAAATTATATGAAACAAATAGAATAAAAATCCATTAAGGATAATATAATCCTTCACTATCACCTCTGGCTTCGTAAGCTACATGTTGCTAGAAACTGACAGAACATGTAGCTTTCTGTTCGATTCTTTCACAAATATCTGGTGTCGATGGTTGTAGGGTTCAAGATACCTAAGCTAGGTGGACTTCTGGTCTATCCTGATAGGGTTTTCTTTTGCTTTCATACTAAGGAAAAAGACTGACTGGAACATTGTAATGTAATAGTGTTCCATGGTATAAAGAAACTTATATTGTGCTCTGTTTGTCTGAACGGAACGAAAGAAAAGTCTGTAGAAATAAAAGAAATTTTTCAGTCTTCAAGTATGTTTACTATCTCACACAACAGGTATATCTTATAACTTCAGTGAAACTAGAAAACTAGAAACTGAGCACGGATTCATTCTTGACACCTGTCACGTACAAGATAAAATACATTTTACATTCTTTTTCATTTTGCAATCTGTTGATCTTTACTAGATACCTACTAAATGTGAATCAGGATGTGTCTGCGCTGATGGGCTATACGAAAATCTTGATGGCAAGTGTGTTCCAGCTGAGGATTGTCCTTGTGAATATGGTGGCCTTGCGTATGGAAGAGGTGAACAAATCCAAACTGAATGTGAAATCTGGTAAGGGTCACACCACTTTCTATTCCTGAACCTCTGTTTCACTCAGCCATACAACTATATAACAAAAGCATTCAGTTGATAGGAGAGTAGGAAATAGCAAAAGCTGAAAGCTAAACTGAAGGAATATAATGACGAAGCACTATATTCCTTAAATAAAGAGAAGCTTAACACTTGGCAATATTTATGTACAAATGAGTCATGGTCTACTAGTCAGCTGTACTGGCTTCAGGGATATTTCTTCCACCTCTATATCCAAGGAATAAGGGCATCCTTTGTAGGGCATATAAATGTAAACTCTGTAAGGTTGAGGATTAACAGATCCACAAGGATTAACAACTAAATAAAGATGAGGGCACTGTCTTCCTTCTCTATAGATATAAACAACCTCCCAAAAAGATTGCTTCCATCTCCTTAGCAACATTATCAAGGTACTTTATTCATTTTCCAGTTTCTAATCTAGTATAAAAAACCAGCAGCACCCAAACGGCACAAAACACAGATATCTATTTTCATTAATAGCAAAAAGAAATGAGCTTGTATTTTTCTTTAATGGAAAAGAAAGAAAAAGAGAGTGAAGATTTCTTTATCATGAATTAATTTTCTCAGCAATCCATGACTTTTATTTATGTATTTATACCTTACATTAATTGTGACTTGGTCACAGCGTACACAACTCAATTAAATGAATGTCTTATCTATAAAAATGTATGTATGTAAGAAGATGTAGGTTAAGGTGCTACTCCTGTGAAATCTGAGTATAGTTTCTCTTCTCACTCCCAGCACTTGCAGAAAAGGCAAATGGAAATGTGTTCAGAAATCAAAGTGTTCTTCAACGTGTAATCTTTATGGAGAAGGCCACATCACCACTTTTGATGGACAGCGTTTTGTTTTTGATGGCAACTGTGAATACATATTAGCTATGGTAACCTGGATCTTACTGCTTCTTTTGGCTATACCTTAGCATCAAGGAATACATTGATTTAAATGGCTGGTGAAAATATCATAGGATGTATTTTATCCAATATAGCACTCTGAATCTTTCTAAACACTTAAGGTGATTTTATATGTGCAACCAATTAAATAACATATAAAGTCATAGATATGTAACATACTCTCTACCAGTCAACTATGTCTTTCAGTGAAGTGATGTCATTTTGACCACCAAATCAGAGGTCATCACTGATACCTCCCAAAACAATGAAATAGCTAAAGCATGATACCCCAGTAACTCTTTCCTTTCTACCTACAAAGGTGTGGGTTCTGCAAAGAATAGAATGGTTCAGCTATGAAAGTTGTAAAATATTCTAGAACGTATATTTTAGTAGCCAACAGTGAATTTTAAGACATTCACAGATGGGCTGTCTCTCACATGAGAATGAGAATATCAGATAGAGATGGCTTGCTGTGTTGAAAGGCAGAATCACAGCCATGACATGTTTAAGCTTTCTTTACTTTGTTACACTTCAGACATAGAGTTTATTAGGTCTTTTTGCATGTATTTTTTTTTTTTTTTTAGGACGGCTGCAGTGTTAATAGACCTCATTCTTCTTTTAAAATCATTACTGAGAATGTCATCTGTGGGAAATCAGGGGTTACATGCTCTAGATCCATCAGCATTTACCTTGGGGTAAGATCTTTTTCTGTTATCCAGCAGAATAGTCATTTAAGCCCATACTTGCTTCAATTTTGGAAACTTCAGATATGTCTTCAAAGTGGTGTCTTTATATGTGAAATTATGTACTTAACCTGGAGCTTCATTGTTAATAGAAACTGCCATCATTTTTATCAGTTCTCATGTCAGTGTTTCAGTCCTCAAACTTCTTCCCTATGTAGAAGGCACAAAACTTTGAACCTTACCTACTCAACAGTGGGCTCTGTCAAAAGATTATTTTTTTCACCAAACTCAGTCTAAGAAAACACTAGTATAAAATTGAGGAATTCTTATAATGGATGACACACAAAACCTCTCCAGATTTCTTAGTCCAGGTAATAACCACCAATTCAAAATATATCCAGATCGCTACTGTTTTACCTGAGATACATCTTTGAAATTAAAGTAATGAGCAATTATCCTCATTTCTACTGCTGTCTGACAGCTTCCAAAATCAGATAATTTTTGCCCTTGGATGTAGTTGAACAGTAATGCCCAGTAGTATCAGCTCATTTTAGTCTTCACTATCAGACAGAGAGAAGTATAGGGACAGATGAGATTTTATCCCACTAAACAGTCACTACAAGCAGTACACATTTGCCAGGTTACTGAATAGTGGCAGTTCCAGCTCATCAGTGCTGTGCTGAAAAAGTTTATTGTTTGCTCAGGAGCCAGCTTGATAAGTGCATTTTCCAGACAAACATTTCTGTTTATTACTAGACTCTGAAACACTGCACTACAACAGGGTTTGTAAGAGTACACTTGAGAGTAGGAGATAGTAACAGAGCTCTAGTGATAGATCTATTTTCTCTGTAATTTTTTATATTTTATTTCTAAGAATACATGAAGATGTACCTCCTGTACTCTGTTGGCTTCATATAGATTCCCATACTATTTCCACCAAATGCCAGTGTAGGTAACACTGAGAATAATGAGGACAGTTGTGTATATATTTATATATTTAATATTTCTATGGAGATTTGCATATACATTAAAAAAAAAAAAAAGAAACAAAAGACAATTATTTTGAGATAGGGTGACAACCCAAGGAAACTCAACTACCTTTTAAGATCTCCATCACTGATGACAGAAAGTTATTCAGCAGTATCTGGCTACTGTAGAATAAACAGGAATGACAAGATGGTCTGTAGCAGCACAGTATCTGACCTTCAACATGCGTGACATAGAAAGTAAGAAAAATACTGAAACTTGGTAAGTAGTAACATACACATAATTTTTCTTCCAGAACCTGACGCTTGTACTGCGAGATGAAACCTTCTCTGTTTCTGGGGAAAATCCTTTAGTGCGATACAGTGTGAAAAAGAATGCTCTCCACCTGATGTTTGATATCATTATCCCAGGAAAATACAACATGACCCTTATCTGGAATAAGCACATGAACTTCTTCATCAAGATCTCCAGGGAAACACAGGTATTGCAGAATAACTTCCTCAGTAAACTATCCTTCAGTTCAGATTGACCTGCCAGTTTGATGACAGTTGTCTTGACTGTCTATGATTACAAAGGTTTTTCAGAGATTCTACTAACAATTCATTTTCTGAATCATTATGTCTGAAAAAGTCTGACTTTATGTGATTACCCTTCTGCGTGACGGGAACTTTTTGAGTTAAAGAGCTTGTATTTTATACAACAACTGCATGTTTTGCTTGAATTTGATCTCTAAATGATGACAAAGACAAATTACACTTTAGAAGAGCAGGGCATCCACTCATGAACAGGACCTCATGCACAAGGGGCTAAGAACATATGAGAGAGTATTTGTAGATCACAGTCACCAGTGATGCACAGGAAAAAATGTCAGTAACTGAGAGGGAAAGTAACTTACCATGTTTTCATTTTATGCAGGAAACTATTTGTGGTCTGTGTGGGAACTATAATGGCAATATGAAAGATGATTTTGAAACCCGAAGCAAGTATGTGGCATCAAATGAGTTGGAATTTGTGAACTCTTGGAAGGAGAATCCTCTCTGTGGGGACGTATACTTTGTAGTGGACCCATGTAGTAAGAACCCTTACCGTAAGGCTTGGGCAGAAAAGACATGTTCCATCATCAACAGCCAAGTCTTTTCTGCCTGTCACAATAAGGTAAGAATACCTTACAGCCTCCTGTTAGGTACTTGTAGAAAGCAATGAATCCTAGAAAATTCATGACTTAATTTTCCAATGCAGGTGAATCGTATGCCCTATTACGAGGCCTGCGTTCGAGACTCATGTGGCTGTGACATTGGAGGGGATTGTGAATGCATGTGTGATGCCATTGCGGTATATGCGATGGCATGCTTAGATAAAGGTATCTGCATTGACTGGAGGACCCCTGAGTTTTGCCGTAAGTTTCTTTAAGCTTTCTTTAATCAGTTTAAGAGACGATTATTTTTATCGTGAGTATATTAATATGGTAACAAAGGAAATTGCTTACATACGCACCTCAGAGGGTATGTTTTCTGTATGGGCCAATAGTTGATTTCAGTAACGTGAAGTTTGAACTCTGTACTTTTCATTTGTGCTAAATTAACCAAAATATTATGTCTGTTTTTACCGTGGAATAATGAGAAGATAAGTGATCACAGAAGGCAGCGTATTTTTTCTGCTGCTACTGTACAGTGAATAGTCAGTTTGTAAGAAGATGGGATATGAAACTGTAAAAAAATGTTTTCTTTTAGCTGTGATGAATTCACTATCTGTGTGGATGTCAAGGGAATAAAGACAGCTGTGCTGGCTGGAACACTGTAAAACAGGAAAATATCAGTGTGTCCCAGAACACCATACATGGAGGAAAAAAGAGGATGAGTGTTATAAATCAATGCTAAGCTTGTCATCTTTGATGGTTTCTTTCACGCACTCACTGTATTATACATTAGAAATTGTGGAAATGTCTGCATAGTCTGTTCACAGAAAAAGAAACTGACTCATCTCACTAAAGCATACATTTCATTTTACATCAGATAGTGATAATTCCAGTGACAAAATTTTTGATTCAAGCCATTGATTAATTTTGTCCTCCATTAAGTACTTTGAAAATAATGTCATTAATTTGCAAAATTCTGACATCTCTCATGTTTTTTGTCCTTTTTAGCTGTCTATTGTGAGTATTACAATTCTCATAAAAACACAGGAAGTGGAGGTGCTTTATCCTATGCCTACAACAATGACAACTGCACCTGGCATTACAGGCCCTGTAATTGTCCAAACCAAAACTACAAATATGTCAACATTGAAGGTAATTGAAGCTATGCTATTTCAAACCACAAAGCAGTAAGATAATTATTTTCAGTCGTGCCACTGTTAAATAGTCGTGCTCTAATTGGTGTTGTCTTTAAAGCAGTTTTGCTGATCTTTACCTTACTACTACTGCTTTAGATGCATGATCAGTGTAATTGCCTGTACTATACCTAATTTTGTATTGACCTCGGGTTAGCTTGAAGAGAAATCCTCTGACGCGCACCAAATTAAAAGAATTTGCTCTATTTATGTAAGAAAATATATGTATTGTCTATTATGAGTATTATTTCTGTTAGACAAATAGATATAGTTGGAGTCCAAAAAAAAAAAACTACATATATCAATCCTTCTGAGGATTATGTTGGAGGTGGTTGCCTAAATATATTAAGTTGTAATCAATACAATCTCTTCATAAAAGAAAGATTAGTTAGATTATACACATAGTATAGACTATATGCAGTTCTCTGAGGAAGGTAACACAAGTTTCTCCTTTCTTCAGGCTGTTACAACTGCTCTCATGATGAATATTTTGACTATGAGACGGAAAAATGCATGCCATGTGGTAAGTAGGGACCTACATACTCATTGTCTTTTTGTACAGTAACTAAAACCTTGGTGTGTTCTCAAAGAAGTATTTTTCCTAGTACCTCTCAATTAACAGTGAGTGTTCATCCTAGTATAACTCTTCTTCAAAAGAATCTTATTAGTGTACTGCTAGTATGTAAAACTTTGGTTTATAAATAAAGTAATGAAAATAACTAATTAAAATATGGATTAGGATAAGGAATGCTACAATAGAGAAGCTGGATGACCCTGACTGATTTTAATCAGGAAGGTGAAAAATTCTATTAATTGTATGAGTACTTCTCAAAATATGGGTGTTCTTGAAAGTTCATTGATGTTCTAATCTATATGAAGTAAAGATGAAAGTATAGGTCCCAGATACATTCAATGCCCTCCTTAAACAAAGAAAACATGAAGAAAGGAATCAGACCTAGCTAGTGGACTTTGCATAGCAATTCTCTTTAAATTGTTTGGTTTTGTTTGTATGTTTGTTTTAATTATTTTAACTTAAGATTTATTACCGTATGGTGTGCTACTCTGAAAACTTGTCTTACTAAATAATGTTGTGAATAGAGTCCAGCTGCACAGTTTGGATTTCCATGCAGATTTAAAAAAATGACCTCAAGGACAATTTTTTTTTCGTTTTACAGAATTATAGCCTGTGAAACTGGAATCTCAGCTAGTGATCTCATTTACACATTAAAAAAAAATAAATTCAGAGAGTACCCTTATCCGTAAGAGACATAAGGCAGGCAGCAAAAATATGCTCGTGTATTATTATTGTGAGGTGTATTAACTTTTTCATTATTGTTTAAGCCCCCCACTGAAGTAAGTAGTAGCAAACATTTTCAGGATGATTTCACTAAGTAACACAATCCTTGGAAAGATCTTTATTTTTCTCCCAGTCTGAAATTAGCCTTATTTGGAATATTTTTAATATGTTTCCACTCACAAATTTAACCTGTTCTACCTTTATCCAACAGGATATGAAAGCATTAGTACTACACCTGAAACTTCACCTTTGACAGGTTAGTTAAGCAGTTGGCTAAAACAAGTACTTACACAGTGATGTACATTGTTATATGTGTTTCTGAGATAACTAGTATCCTTTTTTGCTTGATATGATGACATCACCAGTTTCACATGCTTAAGATGCAATAATGAAAAACTACTCACTATTGTAATTATCACATTTTATTCTAACATTTGTTAGAAATCTTAAATTGGGAAAGGAAATTATTGAGAGAACAGTGTTCCCTGAGTACACTTAGGCACTTCCAGATATCAACAGTGAAATACCTCTCTAAGTCAAAAACGATTTCTGTTTTGTTTCTGATACACAGAAATCACACCAAAAAATCACCACAATTTTTAATGGTGGCTGACCTTATAACACTGGGTCAGTTTAAGAAGGTCTTCATGGAAACTCATGTGTACCAAGCCCGAACAGCCTGATCCACGAAAGAAATATGTATATACTGATCTTTAATTTGTTAGAAATTACATTAATTTCCATGAAGATGAAAAGTATTGGGAAAAAGTTATGCTGATGGCTGTCTGAATAAGCTGTAAAAATTCCTGTTCAGTGTATATACTGCAGATAATTGCAAAGGAATAGATAGAAAGCTTTTCCCAAATATTTCATTTAAAATTAAGGTAGTAGCTATTAATAATTGTTACTACAAGTAATTGTTTGGTTTTTTACTTGAAAAAAATAAATTTATAGAGGCATATTTATAATAGATTATTAAGAACTATTTATTATCCTCTGATTTTGATTTTTCCCTTAGTAACAACAGTGCAGCCTAACATAACAAGAAGCTCTACTGCAGTCACATCACCCGCAACTGTGCTACCAGCATCACCTGCTATTACCTCTTCTGCATC
Organism: Aythya marila; assembly: GCF_965140915.1. Classification (NCBI taxonomy): domain Eukaryota; kingdom Metazoa; phylum Chordata; class Aves; order Anseriformes; family Anatidae; genus Aythya; species Aythya marila. The sequence continues at coordinate 46,430,988 of NC_139046.1, read as the reverse complement.
TACTGTATCAACTGAGACCATGAGTCCACCAATAACCTCAAAAATCACCATTCCAAGAACTTCATCAGCAACACCTCTTGTCACAATAAAGTCAACAACTGGTAGGTTGTTAGCGTTTCTGTCTAAAATAAATTACACCAAACCCATTCTATACATAGTTTAGACATCACTCTACTAAGAAGCTGCTAGGTATTGCAAGCTGCCTCAACGTCCAAGCATAAGGCTGCGAATTATGAGGTAGGCAAAGCAGGCTTCGAGAAAGGAGTTTGCAAACCAGAAATGTTCAGAAGCGTAAATGGAAAGTGCCTGGAAAGAGAAAGGATATAGATAATAGTTAAAAATGCAACCAAAATAACTTACGTGTGACTCACCAGAGAAGCGCATGAGAAGTTCTATAAGCAGTGAGCCACCTCAACTCCAGTTGGATTTATTAGCTTAGTTTCAGCCTGTTCAGCCCGTTCTACAGTTAGTTCAGTTATGAGGAGACTAATAATAGGATACAACTTACCACAGACATGCAGTTAACTAAAAATCTATCCTGGACCCAGGCTATCAGAGAAAGTAGAAATGAAAAGAGTTACCACAGGAGTTAAAACAAAACTTCAAGGGCTGTCATTGTGCCAGGTGACTTGAGCACTGGGACAAGTGAAGTCCTATGGTATGATGTTATCTGATTTTGTAATACAAATTGAGAAGCTGAAACTGTGGCCAATTCAGAACATAACTTCATTGGCTAATCTTGTCATTAGCTAAGTCATACAGACTGTAGCTAATAAGTCATCAAAGCTAACTTCTTAGAAAAATTATATGAAAAATAATCTAGCACAGGAAAAACACACAAAATGAGATCAAAGAAATATCTGAGATGAGAAAACAAATACAAGTGGAAAATGTATGGCAAGATTATGAGAGCACAAATACAAACAATTACACAAAGCATTGGAAAGAGCAAGAGCAAAATTTGGTTTTCTGGAATACGGGTTTAAGTAAATTTATTACTCACATTATATTCTTTACTTTTACTCCAAAAGAACATACAACATTGGTTTTTACTACACCAAGTATGACCACAACTGTCACTACACCCTCCATAACTACCTCAACAAAAAGGACCACATCCAGTAAGCCGATATCTACACCTACTGCCTCATCAACCACTGCTTCAACAGAGACAGAAAAAGTAAGGGTCACTACACCACTCTTCGAGACTCCTACAAAAAAGGAAATGACAACCACCTCTATACCTTCTCATACTACATCTCAGATTGCAACTTCCAGCCAGCCTGAACTAACAACAGTAGGTAAATACTGATTGATATCTGTCATGTGAAACCATCACTCAAAAAACATGTCAATGGATTCCTTGTAATAAAAACAGGCATTCTTACTAGATGTCTTTAACATGGCAAGTAGGAAAGGGCATGGGTGTCTGAAGGAGTGTGACAAAAATAGATATTATGGTGTCCCTCGATGGAACAAGCATCAGACATCCAATAAGATCTTTAAACCTAACATTTCTCTTGGAGACCATATTCTACCAATTCCTCCAAATTAAGGCAAAATCACTTTGTGCTTCAAAGTGAGTTTTGAAAACCTTACAGATGGTGGAATGTGTGTTCCCCCATGCCATTGTAACAACTTCTCTGAAAATCATAAATCCTATCTATCACAAAAGGACTTACGCTTTGGGTTGTCAGGTACTCTGTAGGTCAACAAGCACAGCCTCCTCTGATGCTGTATTCTGACATCAGAAGCTGGGACAGTGTGCAGGGAGAAGTCAGTTGTAGTGGGAGGGCAGGCACACGCTCTCTCCCAGTCCACACATCTCCCATCCTTACTGTTGGGGTGCATACATCCAGGTCTTCTTGTGCCAACAATTACAGCTTAGTCTGAGGAAGCATCGCAACCCACTTTAACTAGGCACCTTCTCAGATATCAACCATTACTAAATGTCCACTTACCCTTACTTTACAGAGAGTGAGGGAACTGAAGCAACCACTCTACACCACCGAATCTCAGTAGGTGAGTAAGAAGAACCTGAGAGCTGCCATTAGCCTACAACTCTGTTTCACTTACCCAGCTTTCCCATGGGATGCCCATGCCTAGCCCGGAGTGCCTTCAAGGGAGACACACACATCGGGAGAGGCTCTTCATCTTCCCTCATGAGGTCCAGAAAGAGGCAGAGGGTGCTGAATTGGCCCAGTTCTTGCCCTGCATTCCTAGGGAGAAGCAGAAAGGGGAAAGTGAGGGCCAGAGCCACTGGGCCATTCCTCCCTCTTGCCCAGCAGGAGAGATTGTGCCTTTCTTGTCCCAGTGCCAGCCCATGGCTTCTGGCACGGAACTGCCCACCCCTGTCACCTTCCCCTCTAGCTCCACCACCCTCTATCGACTTGTGCTTTCCTCCCGGTAGCTGTCACCCACAAAAGGCCAACTGTGCCACACACTGTGCCACAATTCATCACGCAGAAGACCACACCTGTGACATTGGCCAGCAGTACCTCCCAGACCTCTGTTTCCAGAGAAGCTAGCCCTGCCAGCAGTCCAGAAGTCCCACTGACAAAGACGTCTCCGAGCCCCAGCTCTTTACCTGTCACCTCAACCTCATCTGTTTCTTCCTCCTCATCTGCCCTGCCCTCAACACGGCTGAGACCATCACATCCCGGTAAGGCCCCTCTTGCTCTTCCTGCTGCTGCTGCCTGCTCCTTTCAGCTCCCACCCTTCTCTTCTAAGTGGAGTTCTCTGCACAGGTTTCACTTTTAGTATTAATTTCCTCTTCCTACTGCCCTTGCCATGGTATTCCTGCAACTCAGGCACGTCCTGGGACTGGCAGTCACATTGGCCATCCTTCTCCGCTGCTGCTTCAGGGGTTTGGCTCTGGGGCACAGGACTTCATCAGGGTACAGACCTCTGTGAGTTCCGGCCCTGCAACTAGTAATTGGAGACTAGTTAACACAACTCCTCCCCTTACAGTGGTACCCTGAGAATGCACAGCAGTGGGGAGAGAAGGCAGTGGAGAGTGGAAGATGACAACTCCGGGAAAATTTGGGGCGAGAGACAGAAAACAAGGATGCTCTCCACCCAAAGGAAGCCCAGGCCCCGACACACCCATGATAAAGATGGGCCAATAAGTGCCAACTCCTTGCACCATACATAAAGACAGATGTTGACCCTGGGTGCAAAATTATCACCAGTGGAGGGTGGGCAAGAATGTGCACGCTCAAACTCCAGGGTACACTTCTCCCACTTAGACCTATGGGGCTACAAATGCCCAGGTCTTCCTGGTGTCAAACAGGATACCTTCTTTGAGGAGATCCCACAACATGCTTTGCCTAGGATCCTTTCCAAGACTCAACCATTGTTTTCTCTCATCCCTTTCTTTGTAGCAAGGGAGCCAACCAGAGCTAAGACTCCAACTAGTAAAGTAGTAACAGGTGAGTGCTCTGGTCAGGAGAGAGTAAAGAGTCACCCAGGGCATATGCCTGTCCCATCAATAGCATCAACTCTCCCAGGAAACCATCCCAGCATGTTCTGAAATAGACACATGATAAACTACTTCTAAACATGTGGAAAAATGAAAGTAGAGATACTTTTTCCCTTCTAAAGAATTAAGGAAAGAGCAGAAAAATGAACTGATGGAGGGCATCCTAATAAATCATGACTACCTGGCCATGCTGGGGGGTAGCAGGATGGGACAGGACGGGACATGCTGGGCATCATAGATCTCTTTGTTATATTCTATAGAAAAAAAAAGAGTCACTGAGGTGCGGTATCCTTACCCCCAAGAGGAGATGTTTACGTTAGAATTGCCCATTTCACTTCCCTTCAGCTCTTGCTCTAAAAATAACAACTGACTAGCAATTTCCACCTGACAGCCTCCAAAACTACATTGCCACCTGTGAGCACGGAGAAGACCACCCCGGCCACGTCTGCCAGCAGCACCTCCAGGACGTCCGTGCCCAGCGAGGCCAGCCCCGCCAGCAGCCCAGCAGTGCCAGTGCCCAGGACGTCGCCTGCCCCCAGCAGCCCTCTCAGCACCAGGCTGCCATCTGCCGCCCCTTCCACAGCCTCCTCCCCGTCGCCCCCAAGCTCCCGGCCAAAGCCCACGCCTACGACCCTGAGGCCCAAGCCCTCTCCCCCGAGGACCAGTGCTCCCACAGAGTCGCCTGCGTCCTCCGCACCCTCCACAGCCAAAACCAGCCCGCTGCCCTCATCTGCGTCCTCCCCGCTCTCAACTGTGTCCTCAGCAGTGCCGAGCTCCTCACAGCCAGGTAAGGCTCCCTGCTGCCTTCCCTCTGCTCTGCTTGCTCTTTGTAGGGAACACAAATGCCATTATTCTTTCTATTCCTCTTTCCTCCCCCTTCATCCCAACATTTATCTCTCATCTTGATGTCAAATGGTGTGGAACAGCCTCTAGGTGAGTTTGGGCCCCCTGTTCTGACTGTGTTCCCTCCCAGCTCCTTGTGCACCCCAAGGCTCCTCGCTGGCAGGGCAGCATCAGAAGTAGAGAAGTCCTTGACTTGGTGTGAGCACTGCTCAGCAGCAGCTGAAATGTGTTTTCTCAACAGTATGCCCATCCAAAATTGAAAACGTATCACTGTAGACAATACCGTGATGGAAATGGAGTGTATCAACATTAAAACCATGACAAAGACCTTCTCTGTTTCTCTGTCTGCTCCCAAGCAATTGGGCTCGGGCTGAGCAAGAGACAGGGAGGGGACAGACCTGGCAGTGCTTACAGCAAGAGCCCAGCGAGCCGTTCCTTACCGTACACTGAAACGCTCAGCAAGACGATGAGGGTTGCAGGTTTCAGAACGAGCCATTCCTCAGAGCCTGGCTGGGCCTGGGTGTGCTGGTGGGAGGTGGGCAGTGATTGCCTTTGCTTCACTTGGTTGTTGGTTTCTTGTTTTTCTTCAGGTCTTGCACTGTGTATTTTTATGCCTGAATGTTTTCTCTCTCTTACCCTTCCAGCTGCTTTCTAGTTCCTTCCTGAGGATGAACAAATGAGGGACTTAATGAGGCTTAAATCCAGCTGTAGTGAACTCACCATAGGCTGGCCTTCATTTTGGTTCTTCTTTCAGACAGGAGCAGAGGGTGCTGAGCTGCTGTAGGGCAGCCGTGGGACACTGTCCTTGCACCACCTTTGTGGGGAGAATCAAGATGGGGAGGGGAAGGGCAGCAGCCCCTGGCCCGTTCCTCTGTTTTGCCCAGCGTGACTCAGGGCTGCACACCCCTACCTTCCTTGCCTTTGGGGCTGTCCTGGAGCATCTGCCCAGAACAAGTGCTCCTCCTCTGCCTGCCCCTCCTGCCCTGCCACCCTCAGTCCCCCTGTGCTTTCCTCCCGGCAGCCTCCACCCCCAAAGAGACAACGGTGCCTCACATCGTGCCGCCCGTGAGCACGGAGAAGACCACCCCGGCCACGTCTGCCAGCAGCACCTCCAGGACGTCCGTGCCCAGCGAGGCCAGCCCCGCCAGCAGCCCAGCAGTGCCAGTGCCCAGGACGTCGCCTGCCCCCAGCAGCCCTCTCAGCACCAGGCTGCCATCTGCCGCCCCTTCCACAGCCTCCTCCCCGTCGCCCCCAAGCTCCCGGCCAAAGCCCACGCCTACGACCCTGAGGCCCAAGCCCTCTCCCCCGAGGACCAGTGCTCCCACAGAGTCGCCTGCGTCCTCCGCACCCTCCACAGCCAAGACCAGCCCGCTGCCCTCATCTACGTCCTCCCCGCTCTCAACAGTGTCCTCAGCAGTGCCGAGCTCCTCACAGCCAGGTAAGGCTCCCTGCTGCCTTCCCTCTGCTCTGCCTGCCCTTCACTGGGAACACAAATGCCATTATTCTTTCTGTTCCTCTTTCCTCCCCCTTCATCCCAACATTTATCTTTCATCCTGATGTCAAACGGTGTGGAACAGCCCCTGGGTGAGTTTGGCCCCCTGTTCTGACTGTGTTCCCTCCCAGCTCCTTGTGCACCCCCAGGCTCCTCACTGGCAGGGCAGCATCGGAAGCAGAGAAGTGCTTGACTCGATGTGAGCACTGCTCAGCAGCAGAGAATCACAGAATCACCTATGTTTGAAGAGACCTCCATGGTCACCTTGTCCAACGTCTGACCTAAGACTAGCAAGTCCTCCACTAAACCATATCGCTAAGCTCTACATCTAAATGTCTTTTAAAGACCTCCAGGGACAGTGACTCAGCCACTTCCCTGGGCAGCAAATTTCAATGCCTCACAACCCTTTCAGTAAAGAAGTTCTTCCTAACATCCAACCTCTACCTCTCCTGGCTCAACTTTAGCCCATTCCCCCTCGTCCTGTCACCAGGTACATGGGAGAATAGAGCCCCCCCCACCTTGCTACAGCCTCCATTAAGGTACCTGTAGAGTGTGATAAGGTCACCCCTGAGCCTTCTCTTCTCCAGGCTGAACAATCCCAGCTCCCTCAGCTGCTCCTCATAAGACTTGTTCTCCAAACCCCTCACCAGTTTTGTTGCCTTTCTCTGGACTTGCTCAAGCACCTCGATGTCTTTCTTGCAGCAAGGGGCCCAAAACTGACCACACAAATCAAAAATGCATCACCATAGATGACATTGTGATGAAAACGGAGTGTATCACAGCTGAAAACTATGACAAAGACCTTCTCTGTTTCTCTGTCTGCTGTCCAGCAAGTGGGCTCGGGGCGGGCAGGAGGTAGGGAGGGGACAGAGCTGGCAGTGCTTACAGCAAGAGCCCAGCGAGCCATTCCTTACCGTACACCAAAACGCTCAGCAAGACGATGAGGGTTGCAGGTTTCAGAATGAGCCATTCCTCAGAGCCTGGCTGGGCCTGGGTGTGCTGGTGGGAGGTGGGCAGTGATTGCCTTTGCTTCACTTGGGGGTTTCTTTTTCTGGTTTTTCATTCAGTTCTCCTACTGTCAGTGTGTTGACTCATGAATTCTTCCAGTCATTTGCTTTTTCCATTCTTAGTCACTTTCCTGCTGAGGGGGAGCAAACAAGAGTGTGAGTGGGGCTTAGCAGGCTCTTGGGATAAAATACAGAAATCACTTCTGACTTTCATTTTAGCTTCTTCTCCAGAGAGATGCAGAGGGTGCTGAGTTGTTGGAGGTCAGCCCTTGGGCCCTATCCTTATGCCACCTTTGTGGGAAGAAGCAGGATGGGGAAGGGAAGGGCAGCAGCCCCTGGCCCATTCCTTCTTCTTGCCCAGCGCGACTCAGGGCTGCACACTCCGACCTTCCTTGCCTTTTGGGGCTGTCCTGGAGCATCTGCCCAGAACCAGCACTCCTCCTCTGCCTGCCCCTCCTGCCCTGCCACCCTCAGTCCCCCTGTGCTTTCCTCCCGGCAGCCTCCACCCCAAAAGAGACAACGGTGCCTCACATCGTGCCGCCCGTGAGCACGGAGAAGACCACCCCGGCCACGTCTGCCAGCAGCACCTCCAGGACGTCCGTGCCCAGCGAGGCCAGCCCCGCCAGCAGCCCAGCAGTGCCAGTGCCCAGGACGTCGCCTGCCCCCAGCAGCCCTCTCAGCACCAGGCTGCCATCTGCCGCCCCTTCCACAGCCTCCTCCCCGTCGCCCCCAAGCTCCCGGCCAAAGCCCACGCCTACGACCCTGAGGCCCAAGCCCTCTCCCCCGAGGACCAGTGCTCCCACAGAGTCGCCTGCGTCCTCCGCACCCTCCACAGCCAAAACCAGCCCGCTGCCCTCATCTACGTCCTCCCCGCTCTCAACTGTGTCCTCAGCGGTGCCGAGCTCCTCACAGCCAGGTAAGGCTCCCTGCTGCCTTCCCTCTGCTCTGCCCACCCTTGCCAGTTCTCACTTTATTTTGTACAGGGAAATGCAAACCCCTTGACAGCCATCCTCTCTGCCTGCTGCTTTTGGCATTTTCTCTCTGTGACCTGTGTCCCCTTTTTGAAGTTCTTTATCCCAACTTCCGTTGCTCAGCTTGATATCAAATGGTATGGAATAGCTCGTGTGAATTTTGGCCACCTGGAGAATAAGGATTACAGAATCCTTGAATCCTAGAATTATTCAGGTTGGAAAAGATTTCAAAGATCACCAACTTCAGCCTTTAACCTGGTACTGACAAGTCCACCACAAAACCATGCTACTGCCTTCTGCATCTACACGTCTGGATGACTTCCCAGGACAGTGACTCCACCTCTTCCCTGGGTATCCCATTCCACTGCCAAATAGCTCTTTGCATAAAGAAATGTCTCCTAATAGCTAACCATAACCTCTCCCAGGAAACATTGCAGCCATTTACCCTTGTCTTATCACACGCTGCTTGGGAGAAGAGCTTGATCCATACCTCAATACAACCTCCTTTAAGGTCATTGTAGGGTTCTATAAGGTTTTCCCCCGAGCCACCTTTTCTTCAGGCTAAACATCCCCAGCTCCCTCCGCAGCTCCTCGTAGGACCTGTTCTCCAGACCCTTCACCAGCTTTGTAGTCCTTCCCTAGACGCTCTCCAGGGCCTTGATGTCCTTCTTGTAGTGAGGGCCCCGAAAGCAAACCCAATACTTGAGGTGCAGCCTCACCAGAGCCGAGTACAGAGGGACAGTCACTTCCCTAGCCCTGCTGGCCACGCTGTTTCTGACACAAGCCAGGATGCCGTTGGCCTTCTTGACCACCTGATCCCACCACTGGCTCCCATTCAGCCAGCTGTTGAACAATCCCCCAGGTCCCCTCCCACCAACAGCTTTCCAGCCACTCTGCCCCCAGCCTGTAGCGCTGCTTGGGGTTGTTGTGCCCCAAGTGCAGGACCTGGCCCTTGCCCTTGTTGAACTTCATCCCATTGGCCTTGGCCCATTGGCCCTGCTTGTCCAGATCCCTCCAGATCCCTCCTACCCTCGAGCAGATCAACACTTGCACCTAACTTGGTGTCATCTGCAACCTGAGGGTGCACTCCATCCCCTCATCCAGATCATTGACCTTAGAAAGAACTGGCCCCAGCGCTGAGCCGTGTTTGACACCACTTGTGACCAGCCACCAACTGGATTTACCTCCGTTACTCTTTGAGCCCAACTCTTTTAGTCCACCAAAGCATATACCCATCCAGGCCTTGGGATGCCAGATTCTTCAGGAGAAGCCTGTGGGAATCGGTATCAAAAGCCTTCCTGAAGCCTAGGTAGACCACATCTCTCATCCGCTGAGCACCACAACTTGTAGAATGAGATCAGGTTCATCAAGTGGGACCTGCCTTTGATAAACCTATGCTGGCTGGGCCTGATCACCTGGGTATCCTGCAAGTGCAGGGTGACGGCACTGCAGATAATCTGCTCCACGAGCTCCCCAACACCAAGGTCACTCTCATGGGCCTGTAGTTCCCCACGTCCTCGGCCCTTCCTGGAGCTGAGTGTCCCGTTTGCTAGCTGCCAGTCAACGGGGCTGTCCGTGGTAGCCGGGAGTGCTGGTAACTGATGGAAAGTGGCTTGGGGAGCACTTCTGCCAGGTCCCTCTGTACCCTTGGGGGGATCCCATCTGGCCCCAGGGAGACAGAGAGGGTGCTGAGTTGCTGGAGGGAAGCCTTGGGGTGCTGTCACCCTCAGCCACCCTCAGTCCCCCTGTGCTTTCCTCCCGGCAGCCCCCACCCCCAAAGAGACAACGGTGCCTCACATCGTGCCGCCCGTGAGCACGGAGAAGACCACCCCGGCCACGTCTGCCAGCAGCACCTCCAGGACGTCCGTGCCCAGCGAGGCCAGCCCCGCCAGCAGCCCAGCAGTGCCAGTGCCCAGGACGTCGCCTGCCCCCAGCAGCCCTCTCAGCACCAGGCTGCCATCTGCCGCCCCTTCCACAGCCTCCTCCCCGTCGCCCCCAAGCTCCCGGCCAAAGCCCACGCCTACGACCCTGAGGCCCAAGCCCTCTCCCCCGAGGACCAGTGCTCCCACAGAGTCGCCTGCGTCCTCCGCACCCTCCACAGCCAAGACCAGCCCGCTGCCCTCATCTACGTCCTCCCCGCTCTCAACAGTGTCCTCAGCAGTGCCGAGCTCCTCACAGCCAGGTAAGGCTCCCTGCTGCCTTCCCTCTGCTCTGCCTGCCCTTCACTGGGAACACAAATGCCATTATTCTTTCTGTTCCTCTTTCCTCCCCCTTCATCCCAACATTTAACTCTCATCCTGATGTCAAATGGTGTGGAACAGCCCCTGGGTGAGTTTGGGCCCCCTGTTCTGGCTGTGTTCCCTCCCAGCTCCTTGTGCACCCCCAGGCTCCTCGCTGGCAGGGCAGCATCGGAATCAGAGAAGTCCTTGACTTGGTGTGAGCACTGCTCAGCAGCAGCTGAAATGTCAGCATTTTCACGACAGTATGCCCATGCTAAATCAGAAACACTTCGCCACAGAAGTTATGTGATGAAAATGAACTGTATTACAGATGAAAACTATGACAGAGGCCCTCTATCTGGTGTCCAGGAAGTGGGCTCAGGGTGGGCAAGAGGCAGGGAGGGGACAGTGCTGTCAGAGCTTACAGCAAGAGCCCATATGAGCCATTCCTTACCGTACACCAAAACACTCAGCAAGACGATGAGGGCTGCAGGTTTCAGAACGAGCCATTCCTCAGAGCCTTGTTGGGCCTGGGTGTGCTGGTAGGAGGTGGGGAGAGATTGCCTTTGCTTCATTTCAGCATTGGTTTCTTTTCCTTGTCTTTTTCTTCAGTTCTTGCACCATCTGTGTTTTGATGCATGAATTCTTCCTCCATCTTGCTTTTCTGGTTGTCAGCCCCTTTCCTCCTGAAGGGGAGTGTACAAGTGCATGAGTGGGGCTTAGCAGGCTCATGGGATGAAATCATGATAGCGTGGCATTGTGGTTTAACCCAGGCGGCAGCTAAGCACCACACAGCCGTTCAGTTATCCTCCACTCCATCTCTGGGATGGGAGAGGGAGTCAAAAAGAAATGATGCCTGTGGGATGAGATAAAGATATTTTATTACAACAGAAAAGAAAGGAAAAGTAATAATAATGATTACTACTACTACCACTAATGTGTACAAAACAAGTGATGCAAAATGCAACTGCTGACTACCTGCTGAACGATGCGCAACCTAACCCCGAGCAGCTGGTTCTCCCACCCCAGCCAGCCACCCCATATAACTGTTCAGTATGGCGTCAAACGGGATGGAATACCCCTCTGGCCACTTTGGGTGTTCTGGGTCTGTCCCCTCCCAGCTCCTACTGTGCCCCCAGCCTGCCCATGACCAGGACAGTGTTAGAAGCTGAAAAGTCCTTGGCTTATTGTAAGCACTGCCCTGCAACAATTAAAATATCAGTGTGTTATCAACATTATTCTCATCCTAAATCCCAAACACAGCACCATACCAGCTAACAGGAAAATTAACTCTGTCCTAGCTGAAACTAGGACATATCGCTGTCATTTTGGCTCCTCTTCCAGGCAGAAGCAGAGGGTGCTGAGCTGCTGGAGGGCAGCCCTGGGACCCTGTCCTTGTGCCACCCTTGTGGGAAGAACCAGGACGGGGAAGGGAAGGTCAGCAGCCACTGGCCCACTCCTCCCCCTTGCCCAGCGTGACTCAGGGCTGCATGCTTCTACCTTCCTTGCCTCCAGGACCGTCCTGCCCAGAAGCAGAGCTCCTCCTCTGTCTGCCCCTCCTGCCCTGTCACCCTCAGTCCCCCTGTGCTTTCCTCCCGGCAGCCCCCACCCCCAAAGAGACAACGGTGCCTCACATCGTGCCGCCCGTGAGCACGGAGAAGACCACCCCGGCCACGTCTGCCAGCAGCACCTCCAGGACGTCCGTGCCCAGCGAGGCCAGCCCCGCCAGCAGCCCAGCAGTGCCAGTGCCCAGGACGTCGCCTGCCCCCAGCAGCCCTCTCAGCACCAGGCTGCCATCTGCCGCCCCTTCCACAGCCTCCTCCCCGTCGCCCCCAAGCTCCCGGCCAAAGCCCACGCCTACGACCCTGAGGCCCAAGCCCTCTCCCCCGAGGACCAGTGCTCCCACAGAGTCGCCTGCGTCCTCCGCACCCTCCACAGCCAAAACCAGCCCGCTGCCCTCATCTACATCCTTCCCTCTCTCAACTGTGTCCTCAGCAGTGCCGAGCTCCTCACAGCCAGGTAAGGCTCCCTGCTGCCTTCCCTCTGCTCTGCCTGCCCTTCACTGGGAAGACAAATGCCATTATTCTTTCTGTTCCTCTTTCCTCCTCCTTCATCCCAACATTTATCTCTCATCCTGATGTCAAATGGTGTGGAACAGCCCCTGGGTGAGTCCCCTCCCAGCTCCCTGTGAATTTCCAGGCTCCTCACTGGCAGGGCAGCATCAGAAGCAGAGAAGTCCTTGACTATGTGTAAGCACTGCTCACCAACACCTCAACCAACAATGTTTTCTCAACATTTTACACATCCGAAATTGAAAACACCTCACTGTAGACAATACTGTGATGAAAACGGAGTGTATCACAGCTGAAAACCATGACAAAGACCTTCTCTGTTTGTCTGTCTGCTCCCAAGCAATTGGGCTCGGGCTGAGCAAGAGACAGGGAGGGGACAGAGCTGGCAGAGCTTACAGCAAGAGCCCAGCGAGCCATTCCTTATCGTATGCCAAAACGCTCAGCAAGACGATGAGGGTTGCAGGTTTCAGAATGAGCCATTCCTCAGAGCCTGGCTGGGCCTGGGTGTGCTGGTGGGAGGTGGGCAGTGATTGCCTTTGCTTCACTTGGGGGTTTCTTTTTCTTGTTTTTCCTTCATTTCTTGTACAATCCAAGTTCTGACGCATTAATTTTTCCTCTCTCTTGCCTTTCTGGTACGTGGCCCTCTTCCTGCTGTGGGGGAGTGGGAGAGAGATTGAATGGGGCTCAGCAACCAGCCAGGGTGAACTCACCATGGGTGGCCTTCTCCTTGGCCCTGACAGCCTCCTCTTCCTCGAGATTCTTTGGTCATTGTGCTGCAGCACAGGTCTCTTGAATCACACAGTCCCGGCTTGCAGCAGGCAGCTGATATCACGTGCCATAGTCTTCGGCCCTAACAGAGAGACAATGAGATGTTCCTCTTCCAGAGAGATGGAGAGGGTGCTGAGTTGCTGGAGGGCAGCCCTGGGGTGCTGTCACCCTCAGCCACCCTCAGTCCCCCTGTGCTTTCCTCCCGGCAGCCTCCACCCCAAAAGAGACAACGGTGCCTCACATCGTGCCGCCTGTGAGCACGGAGAAGACCACCCCGGCCACGTCTGCCAGCAGCACCTCCAGGACGTCCGTGCCCAGCGAGGCCAGCCCCGCCAGCAGCCCAGCAGTGCCAGTGCCCAGGACGTCGCCTGCCCCCAGCAGCCCTCTCAGCACCAGGCTGCCATCTGCCGCCCCTTCCACAGCCTCCTCCCCGTCGCCCCCAAGCTCCCGGCCAAAGCCCACGCCTACGACCCTGAGGCCCAAGCCCTCTCCCCCGAGGACCAGTGCTCCCACAGAGTCGCCTGCGTCCTCCGCACCCTCCACAGCCAAAACCAGCCCGCTGCCCTCATCTATGTCCTTCCCGCTCTCAACTGTGTCCTCAGCAGTGCCGAGCTCCTCACAGCCAGGTAAGGCTCCCTGCTGCCTTCCCTCTGCTCTGCCTGCCCTTCACTGGGAACACAAATGCCATTATTCTTTCTGTTCCTCTTTCCTCCTCCTTCATCCCAACATTTATCTCTCATCCTGATGTCAAATGGTGTGGAACAGCCCCTGAGTGAGTTTGGCCCCCTGTGTTCCTTGGCATGCCTGAGAAAAGGGCACCAGGGGATACCCCCCAGAGGGTGGTGGAGCCTCAGCTCTGTTGCTGTCAGGCAGAGGTAGGGGTCCAAAACGAGAAAGAGGGGTAGAAGCAAGAGCAAGTCCCAATTCAGCATCATGGGCAACCCCTCTCGCTATCTACCTCTCTTTTCCAGGTGTCCCTTGGTAATAGGTTTGAGGCCCTGGATCTTGAGGGATAGGTAGGCAATGATGTTGTGGAAGGCCCACCTATGAGGTTACGTAGGAAGAGGCAGTTGGCACCACTCCTCATGACTGCCTCCAAAAAGAAAGAAAGAAGGGTAATTGTAGTAGGAGATTCCTTCTGAGTGGAATGGAGGGCCCGATATGCAGAGTTGACCCTCATCGAAGGGGAGTCTGCAGTCTACCTGGAGCTTGGATCAGGGACGCTTCCCAACCTGGTGTGCTCAACATGCTATTACCCGCTGCTGATCTTCCAGATGGGAAGCTGCCTCCTCTAGTCTGTGGGGAATGAAGAAAGATTTCAAGGCCTTGGGACGGTTTGTGAAAGAGCCTGGGGCACAAGTCCTTTTCCTCTTCCCTCCTTCCATTCTGGGGTGATGACATGGGATGGAATAGAAGGATCCAGTCCATAAATGATTGGCTATGTGACTGGTGCTACGGGCAGAGCTTCGGGTTCTTTGATAATGTGTGGTTTTATAAGACTCCAGGCCTGAAAGTAATACACAGGAAAGGTTTATCTCACAGGGGCAAAAGGGTTTTGGGACAGGAATCAGCAGGGCTCATTTGGAGAGCTTTTAACTAGATCTGAAGGGGGAGGGGGTCGTAGCTGGGCTTGCATGCCCTAGCAGTGATGAAGACTGTGAGACCTCCCACCTCCCTAGGGTGAAATCGGCGTGCTCAGCTCACTCCCTGAAGTGCCTGTACACCAATGCATGGAGCATGGGGAATAAGCAGGAGAAGTTAGAAATGCATGTTCAGTCAGGAGGTTATGATCTGGTGGTGATTACAGAGACGTGGTGGGACAGCTCACGACTGGAATGTGGCCGTGGATGGGTATGTCCTGCTCAGGAAAAACAGGCCGGCAAGGCGAGGTGGCGGAGTTGCTCTTTATGTGAGAGAGCAACTGAAATGTATTGAGTACTGTCCGGGGTGGATGAGGAGCGAGTTGAGAGTCTGTGGATGGCAATTAAGGGGCAGGCTGGCATGGGGAATACTGTTGGGGGTGTCTATTACAGGCCACCAGATCCGGATGGGGAAGATGGCGAGGCCTTTTACAGGCAGCTGGTAGCATCTTCATGAGCACAGGCCCTGGTTATTGTGGGGGATTTTAACTACCCTGACATTTGCTGGAAGGCCTACTCAGCCAGCCATCTGCAGTCCAGGAGGTTCCTTCAGTGTACTGAGGGTAACTTCCTGATGCAAATAGTGGATGTGCCAACGACGAGAGGAGCGCTGCTGGATCTTGTCCTCACAAACAAGATGGGGCTGGTTGAAGCAGTGAAGGTTGAGGGCAACGTTGGCTGCAGCAGCCATGAGATGGTGGAGTTTAGGATCTCATGTGGCAGGAACAGGGTACCGAGCAGAATCACAACCGTGGACTTCAGTAGGGCCGACTTCGGCCTTTTCCAGCATTTGCTAGGGGAAATTCCATGGGATAAGGTACTTGAAGGAAAAGGGGACCAAGACAGTTGGTTAGTGTTCAAGGACTGCTGCTTCCAAGCTCAAGATCAGAGCATCCCAACAAGTAGGAAGTCAGGGAAGAGAGCCAGGAGACCTGCATGGTTAAACAGGGAACTGCTGGGCAGACTTAAGTGGAATAGGAGAGTCTACAGGTCATGGAGGGAGGGGTTGGCCTCTTGGGAGGAATAAGGCTGTTAGAGGATATAGGGAGGCAACTAGGAAAGCTAAGGCCTCCTTAGAATTAAACCCTGCAAGAGGAGTCAAGGACAACAGAAAGGGCTTCTTAAATACATTGCGGATAAAACTAACTCTAGAGGCAATGCAGGCCCAATAATGAATGAGGTGGGTGCCCTGGTGACAGAAGATAAAGAGAAAACAAGTTATGGAATGCCTTCTTTGTCTATGTCCATATGCCAGAGACTCTCCCAAGGAGCCCTGTACCCCTGAGACCCCAGAGGAAGCTGAAATAAAGGAGTTTGCCTCGGCTCATGACAGCTGTGTTAAGGACTGATTAAGCAAGCCGGACATCCATACATCGATGGGTCCTGATGGGCTGCACCCACAGGTGCAGACAGAGAAGGCAGAAGTCATTGCTAGTCCTCTGGAGTTCTCATACATCCAAGTCCCTCCTGGGATGGGGGCCCCAGAGATGAGCAAACAAATTTCTCTACCCCTCGCTAAGTAGGGTAAAGGTGGGCAAGAGCTAGGGAGGGGACAGAGATGGCAGAGCATACAACAAGAGCCCAGCAAGCCATTCCTTACCATACACCAAAATGCTCAGCAAGACGATGAGAGTTGCAGGTTTCAGAACGAGCCATTCCTCAGAGCCTGGCTGGGTCTGGGTGTGCTGGTGGGAGGTGGGCAGTGATTGCCTTTGCTTCACTTAGGGGTTGGTTTCTTTCACTTGATTTTCCTTCAGCTCTCCCAGTGTCCATGTTTTGATGTGCAAGGTTTTCCACTCTCTTGACTTTCTGTTATTTGGCCTTTTTCCTGCTGAGCGAGAGTGAGAGAGAGATTGAATGGGGCTCAGCCACCAGCCAGGGTGAACTCACCATGGGTGGCCTTCTCCTTGGCCCTGACAGCTTCCTCTTCCTCGAGGTTCTGGGGGCATTGTGCTGTAGCACAGGTTTCTCTCTTGAGTCACACAGTCCCGGCTTGCAGCAGGCAGCTGATATCCCATGCCATTGTCCTGGGCCTGAGCGACACACACTGAGATGCTCCTCTTCCAGAGAGATGGAGAGGGTGCTGAGTTGCTGGAGGGCAGCCTCAGGGTGCTGTCACCCTCAGCCACCCTCAGTCCCCCTGTGCTTTCCTCCCGGCAGCCTCCACCCCAAAAGAGACAACGGTGCCTCACATCGTGCCGCCCGTGAGCACGGAGAAGACCACCCCGGCCACGTCTGCCAGCAGCACCTCCAGGACGTCCGTGCCCAGCGAGGCCAGCCCCGCCAGCAGCCCAGCAGTGCCAGTGCCCAGGACGTCGCCTGCCCCCAGCAGCCCTCTCAGCACCAGGCTGCCATCTGCCGCCCCTTCCACAGCCTCCTCCCCGTCGCCCCCAAGCTCCCGGCCAAAGCCCACGCCTACGACCCTGAGGCCCAAGCCCTCTCCCCCGAGGACCAGTGCTCCCACAGAGTCGCCTGCGTCCTCTGCACCCTCCACAGCCAAGACCAGCCCGCTGCCCTCATCTGCGTCCTCCCCGCTCTCAACTGTGTCCTCAGCAGTGCCGAGCTCCTCACAGCCAGGTAAGGCTCCCTGCTGCCTTCCCTCTGCTCTGCCTGCCCTTTACTGGTGTTGTGGTGTAACCTGGCCGGCAGCGAAACACCACACAGCCATTCGCTCACCCTCCCCCAGCTAGCCACCCCTATCTATTGTTCAGCATGACGTCAGATGGTATGGAATACCCCTTTGGCTAGTTTGGGCCCACTGTGCTGGCTCTGTCCCCTCCCAGCTCCTGCTGCACCCCCAGCCTGACCGTAGGCAGGACAGAGGAAGAAGCTGAGACGTCCTTGGCTTGGTGTAAGCACTGCTCTGCAACAATTAAAACATCAGGGTGTTATCAGCACTCTTCTCATCCTAAGCCAAAACACAGCATTCTAGCAGCTACTAGTAAGAAAATTAACTCTTTCCTAACTGAAACCAGGACAACTGGGAACACAAATGCCATTATTCTTTCTATTCCCCTTTCCTCCCCCTTCACCACAACATTTATCTCTCATCCTGATGTCAAATGGTGTGGAACAGCCTCTGGGTGAGTCCCCTCCCAGCTCCCTGTGAATTTCCAGGCTCCTCACTGGCAGGGCAGCATCAGAAGCAGAGAAGTCCTTGACTATGTGTAAGCACTGCTCACCAACACCTCAACCAACAATGCTTTCTCAACATTTTACACATCCGAAATTGAAAATACCTCACTGTAGACGATACTGTGATGAAAATGGAGTGTATCACAGCTGAAAACTATGACAAAGACCTTCTCTGTTTGTCTGTCTTCTCCAGAGCAAGTGGGCTTGGGGTGGGCAAGAGGCAGGGAGGGGACAGAGGTGGCAGAGCTTACAGCAAGAGCCCAGCGAGCCATTCCTTACCGTACACCGAAACGCTCAGCAAGAGGATGAGGGTTGCAGGTTTCAGAATGAGCCATTCCTCAGAGCCTGGCTGGGCCTGGGTGTGCTGGTGGGAGGTGGGGAACGATTGCCTTTGCTTCACTTGGGGGTTTCTTTTTCTTGTCTTTCCTTCATTTCTTGTACAATCCAAGTTCTGACACATTAATTTTTTATCTCTCTTGCCTTTCTGGTACGTGGCCCTCTTCCTGCTGTGGGGGAGTGGGAGAGAGATTGAGTGGGTCTCAACCACCAGCCAGTGTGAACTCACCATGGGTGGCCTTCTCCTTGGCCCTGACAGCTTCCTCTTCCTCGAGGTTCTTTGGTCATTGTGCTGCAGCACAGGTTTCTCTCTTGAGTCACACAGTCCCGGCTTGCAGCAGGCAGCTGATATCCCATGCCATTGTCCTGGGCCTGAGCGACACACACTGAGATGCTCCTCTTCCAGAGAGATGGAGAGGGTGCTGAGTTGCTGGAGGGCAGCCCTGGGGTGCTGTCACCCTCTGCCACCCTCAGTCCCCCTGTGCTTTCCTCCCGGCAGCCTCCACCCCAAAAGAGACAACGGTGCCTCACATCGTGCCGCCCGTGAGCACGGAGAAGACCACCCCGGCCACGTCTGCCAGCAGCACCTCCAGGACGTCCGTGCCCAGCGAGGCCAGCCCCGCCAGCAGCCCAGCAGTGCCAGTGCCCAGGACGTCGCCTGCCCCCAGCAGCCCTCTCAGCACCAGGCTGCCATCTGCCGCCCCTTCCACAGCCTCCTCCCCGTCGCCCCCAAGCTCCCGGCCAAAGCCCACGCCTACGACCCTGAGGCCCAAGCCCTCTCCCCCGAGGACCAGTGCTCCCACAGAGTCGCCTGCGTCCTCCGCACCCTCCACAGCCAAAACCAGCCCGCTGCCCTCATCTGCGTCCTCCCCGCTCTCAACTGTGTCCTCAGCAGTGCCGAGCTCCTCACAGCCAGGTAAGGCTCCCTGCTGCCTTCCCTCTGCTCTGCTTGCTCTTTGTAGGGAACACAAATGCCATTATTCTTTCTATTCCTCTTTCCTCCCCCTTCATCCCAACATTTATCTCTCATCTTGATGTCAAATGGTGTGGAACAGCCTCTAGGTGAGTTTGGGCCCCCTGTTCTGACTGTGTTCCCTCCCAGCTCCTTGTGCACCCCCAGGCTCCTCACTGGCAGGGCAGCATCAGAAGCAGAGAAGTCCTTGACTACGTGTGAGCACTGCTCATCAACACCTCAACCAACAATGTTTTCTCAACATTATACACATCCAAAATTGTAAACACATCACTGTAGATGATACTGTGATAAAAATGGAGTGCATCACAGCTGAAAACCATGAGAAAGACCTTCTCTGTTTGTCTGTCTTCTCCAGAGCAAGTGGGCTCGGGGTGGGTGGAGGTAGGAAGGGGACAGAGCTGGCAGTGCTTACAGCAAGAGCCCAGCGAGCCATTCCTTACCGTACACCAAAATGCTCAGCAAGACGATGAGGGCTGCAGGTTTCAGAATGAGCCATTCCTCAGAGCCTGGCTGGGCCTGGGTGTGCTGGTGGGAGGTGGGCAGTGATTGCCTTTGCTTCGCTTTGGGGTTTCTTTTCTTGATATTTGTTCTGTTCTCCTACTCTCAATGTGTTGACTCTTGAATTCTTCCTCTCTTTTTCCTTTCTGTTTCTTGGCCCCTTTCCTGCTGACGGTGAGCAAACAAGAGTGTGAGTGGGGCTTAGCAGGCTCTTGGGATGAAGTACAGAAATCACTTCTGACCTTCATTTTAGCTTCATTTTCAGGGAGATGCAGAGGGTGCTGAGTTGCTGGAAAGCAGCCTCAGGGTGCTGTCACCCTCAGCCACCCTCAGTCCCCCTGTGCTTTCCTCCCGGCAGCCCCCACCCCCAAAGAGACAACGGTGCCTCACATCGTGCCGCCCGTGAGCACGGAGAAGACCACCCCGGCCACGTCTGCCAGCAGCACCTCCAGGACGTCCGTGCCCAGCGAGGCCAGCCCCGCCAGCAGCCCAGCAGTGCCAGTGCCCAGGACGTCGCCTGCCCCCAGCAGCCCTCTCAGCACCAGGCTGCCATCTGCCGCCCCTTCCACAGCCTCCTCCCCGTCGCCCCCAAGCTCCCGGCCAAAGCCCACGCCTACGACCCTGAGGCCCAAGCCCTCTCCCCCGAGGACCAGTGCTCCCACAGAGTCGCCTGCGTCCTCTGCACCCTCCACAGCCAAGACCAGCCCGCTGCCCTCATCTGCGTCCTCCCCGCTCTCAACTGTGTCCTCAGCAGTGCCGAGCTCCTCACAGCCAGGTAAGGCTCCCTGCTGCCTTCCCTCTGCTCTGCCTGCCCTTCACTGGGAAGACAAATGCCATTATTCTTTCTGTTCCTCTTTCCTCCCCCTTCATCCCAATATTTATCTCTCATCCTGATGTCAAATGGTGCGGAAGAGCCCCTGGGTGAGTTTGTGCTGCCCCCTGTTCTGGCTATGTTCCCTCCCAGCTCCTTGTGCACCCCAAGGCTCCTCGCTGGCAGGGCAGCATCAGAAGTAGAGAAGTCCTTGACTTGGTGTGAGCACTGCTCAGCAGCAGCTGAAATGTGTTTTCTCAACAGTATGCCCATCCAAAATTGAAAACGTATCACTGTAGACAATACCGTGATGGAAATGGAGTGTATCAACATTAAAACCATGACAAAGACCTTCTCTGTTTCTCTGTCTGCTCCCAAGCAATTGGGCTCGGGCTGAGCAAGAGACAGGGAGGGGACAGACCTGGCAGTGCTTACAGCAAGAGCCCAGCGAGCCGTTCCTTACCGTACACTGAAACGCTCAGCAAGACGATGAGGGTTGCAGGTTTCAGAACGAGCCATTCCTCAGAGCCTGGCTGGGCCTGGGTGTGCTGGTGGGAGGTGGGCAGTGATTGCCTTTGCTTCACTTGGTTGTTGGTTTCTTGTTTTTCTTCAGGTCTTGCACTGTGTATTTTTATGCCTGAATGTTTTCTCTCTCTTACCCTTCCAGCTGCTTTCTAGTTCCTTCCTGAGGATGAACAAATGAGGGACTTAATGAGGCTTAAATCCAGCTGTAGTGAACTCACCATAGGCTGGCCTTCATTTTGGTTCTTCTTTCAGACAGGAGCAGAGGGTGCTGAGCTGCTGTAGGGCAGCCGTGGGACACTGTCCTTGCACCACCTTTGTGGGGAGAATCAAGATGGGGAGGGGAAGGGCAGCAGCCCCTGGCCCGTTCCTCTGTTTTGCCCAGCGTGACTCAGGGCTGCACACCCCTACCTTCCTTGCCTTTGGGGCTGTCCTGGAGCATCTGCCCAGAACAAGTGCTCCTCCTCTGCCTGCCCCTCCTGCCCTGCCACCCTCAGTCCCCCTGTGCTTTCCTCCCGGCAGCCTCCACCCCCAAAGAGACAACGGTGCCTCACATCGTGCCGCCCGTGAGCACGGAGAAGACCACCCCGGCCACGTCTGCCAGCAGCACCTCCAGGACGTCCGTGCCCAGCGAGGCCAGCCCCGCCAGCAGCCCAGCAGTGCCAGTGCCCAGGACGTCGCCTGCCCCCAGCAGCCCTCTCAGCACCAGGCTGCCATCTGCCGCCCCTTCCACAGCCTCCTCCCCGTCGCCCCCAAGCTCCCGGCCAAAGCCCACGCCTACGACCCTGAGGCCCAAGCCCTCTCCCCCGAGGACCAGTGCTCCCACAGAGTCGCCTGCGTCCTCTGCACCCTCCACAGCCAAGACCAGCCCGCTGCCCTCATCTACGTCCTCCCCGCTCTCAACAGTGTCCTCAGCAGTGCCGAGCTCCTCACAGCCAGGTAAGGCTCCCTGCTGCCTTCCCTCTGCTCTGCCCACCCTTGCCAGTTCTCACTTTATTTTGTACAGGGAAATGCAAACCCCTTGACAGCCATCCTCTCTGCCTGCTGCTTTTGGCATTTTCTCTCTGTGACCTGTGTCCCCTTTTTGAAGTTCTTTATCCCAACTTCCGTTGCTCAGCTTGATATCAAATGGTATGGAATAGCTCGTGTGAATTTTGGCCACCTGGAGAATAAGGATTACAGAATCCTTGAATCCTAGAATTATTCAGGTTGGAAAAGATTTCAAAGATCACCAACTTCAGCCTTTAACCTGGTACTGACAAGTCCACCACAAAACCATGCTACTGCCTTCTGCATCTACACGTCTGGATGACTTCCCAGGACAGTGACTCCACCTCTTCCCTGGGTATCCCATTCCACTGCCAAATAGCTCTTTGCATAAAGAAATGTCTCCTAATAGCTAACCATAACCTCTCCCAGGAAACATTGCAGCCATTTACCCTTGTCTTATCACACGCTGCTTGGGAGAAGAGCTTGATCCATACCTCAATACAACCTCCTTTAAGGTCATTGTAGGGTTCTATAAGGTTTTCCCCCGAGCCACCTTTTCTTCAGGCTAAACATCCCCAGCTCCCTCCGCAGCTCCTCGTAGGACCTGTTCTCCAGACCCTTCACCAGCTTTGTAGTCCTTCCCTAGACGCTCTCCAGGGCCTTGATGTCCTTCTTGTAGTGAGGGCCCCGAAAGCAAACCCAATACTTGAGGTGCAGCCTCACCAGAGCCGAGTACAGAGGGACAGTCACTTCCCTAGCCCTGCTGGCCACGCTGTTTCTGACACAAGCCAGGATGCCGTTGGCCTTCTTGACCACCTGATCCCACCACTGGCTCCCATTCAGCCAGCTGTTGAACAATCCCCCAGGTCCCCTCCCACCAACAGCTTTCCAGCCACTCTGCCCCCAGCCTGTAGCGCTGCTTGGGGTTGTTGTGCCCCAAGTGCAGGACCTGGCCCTTGCCCTTGTTGAACTTCATCCCATTGGCCTTGGCCCATTGGCCCTGCTTGTCCAGATCCCTCCAGATCCCTCCTACCCTCGAGCAGATCAACACTTGCACCTAACTTGGTGTCATCTGCAACCTGAGGGTGCACTCCATCCCCTCATCCAGATCATTGACCTTAGAAAGAACTGGCCCCAGCGCTGAGCCGTGTTTGACACCACTTGTGACCAGCCACCAACTGGATTTACCTCCGTTACTCTTTGAGCCCAACTCTTTTAGTCCACCAAAGCATATACCCATCCAGGCCTTGGGATGCCAGATTCTTCAGGAGAAGCCTGTGGGAATCGGTATCAAAAGCCTTCCTGAAGCCTAGGTAGACCACATCTCTCATCCGCTGAGCACCACAACTTGTAGAATGAGATCAGGTTCATCAAGTGGGACCTGCCTTTGATAAACCTATGCTGGCTGGGCCTGATCACCTGGGTATCCTGCAAGTGCAGGGTGACGGCACTGCAGATAATCTGCTCCACGAGCTCCCCAACACCAAGGTCACTCTCATGGGCCTGTAGTTCCCCACGTCCTCGGCCCTTCCTGGAGCTGAGTGTCCCGTTTGCTAGCTGCCAGTCAACGGGGCTGTCCGTGGTAGCCGGGAGTGCTGGTAACTGATGGAAAGTGGCTTGGGGAGCACTTCTGCCAGGTCCCTCTGTACCCTTGGGGGGATCCCATCTGGCCCCAGGGAGACAGAGAGGGTGCTGAGTTGCTGGAGGGAAGCCTTGGGGTGCTGTCACCCTCAGCCACCCTCAGTCCCCCTGTGCTTTCCTCCCGGCAGCCCCCACCCCCAAAGAGACAACGGTGCCTCACATCGTGCCGCCCGTGAGCACGGAGAAGACCACCCCGGCCACGTCTGCCAGCAGCACCTCCAGGACGTCCGTGCCCAGCGAGGCCAGCCCCGCCAGCAGCCCAGCAGTGCCAGTGCCCAGGACGTCGCCTGCCCCCAGCAGCCCTCTCAGCACCAGGCTGCCATCTGCCGCCCCTTCCACAGCCTCCTCCCCGTCGCCCCCAAGCTCCCGGCCAAAGCCCACGCCTACGACCCTGAGGCCCAAGCCCTCTCCCCCGAGGACCAGTGCTCCCACAGAGTCGCCTGCGTCCTCCGCACCCTCCACAGCCAAAACCAGCCCGCTGCCCTCATCTACGTCCTTCCCGCTCTCAACTGTGTCCTCAGCAGTGCCGAGCTCCTCACAGCCAGGTAAGGCTCCCTGCTGCCTTCCCTCTGCTCTGCCTGCCCTTCACTGGGAAGACAAATGCCATTATTCTTTCTGTTCCTCTTTCCTCCCCCTTCATCCCAATATTTATCTCTCATCCTGATGTCAAATGGTGCGGAAGAGCCCCTGGGTGAGTTTGTGCTGCCCCCTGTTCTGGCTATGTTCCCTCCCAGCTCCTTGTGCACCCCAAGGCTCCTCGCTGGCAGGGCAGCATCAGAAGTAGAGAAGTCCTTGACTTGGTGTGAGCACTGCTCAGCAGCAGCTGAAATGTGTTTTCTCAACAGTATGCCCATCCAAAATTGAAAACGTATCACTGTAGACAATACCGTGATGGAAATGGAGTGTATCAACATTAAAACCATGACAAAGACCTTCTCTGTTTCTCTGTCTGCTCCCAAGCAATTGGGCTCGGGCTGAGCAAGAGACAGGGAGGGGACAGACCTGGCAGTGCTTACAGCAAGAGCCCAGCGAGCCATTCCTTACCGTACACTGAAACGCTCAGCAAGACGATGAGGGTTGCAGGTTTCAGAACGAGCCATTCCTCAGAGCCTGGCTGGGCCTGGGTGTGCTGGTGGGAGGTGGGCAGTGATTGCCTTTGCTTCACTTGGTTGTTGGTTTCTTGTTTTTCTTCAGGTCTTGCACTGTGTATTTTTATGCCTGAATGTTTTCTCTCTCTTACCCTTCCAGCTGCTTTCTAGTTCCTTCCTGAGGATGAACAAATGAGGGACTTAATGAGGCTTAAATCCAGCTGTAGTGAACTCACCATAGGCTGGCCTTCATTTTGGTTCTTCTTTCAGACAGGAGCAGAGGGTGCTGAGCTGCTGTAGGGCAGCCGTGGGACACTGTCCTTGCACCACCTTTGTGGGGAGAATCAAGATGGGGAGGGGAAGGGCAGCAGCCCCTGGCCCGTTCCTCTGTTTTGCCCAGCGTGACTCAGGGCTGCACACCCCTACCTTCCTTGCCTTTGGGGCTGTCCTGGAGCATCTGCCCAGAACAAGTGCTCCTCCTCTGCCTGCCCCTCCTGCCCTGCCACCCTCAGTCCCCCTGTGCTTTCCTCCCGGCAGCCTCCACCCCCAAAGAGACAACGGTGCCTCACATCGTGCCGCCCGTGAGCACGGAGAAGACCACCCCGGCCACGTCTGCCAGCAGCACCTCCAGGACGTCCGTGCCCAGCGAGGCCAGCCCCGCCAGCAGCCCAGCAGTGCCAGTGCCCAGGACGTCGCCTGCCCCCAGCAGCCCTCTCAGCACCAGGCTGCCATCTGCCGCCCCTTCCACAGCCTCCTCCCCGTCACCCCCAACAAAGCCCATGCCTACAGCCTTTATTCCCACTTTTACCTCCTCTGAGAGTACCACTTATTCTTCCCCCTCACCAAACACCACAGTTTCTTTTACTCCACGTGGCGAAACATTTTCAGTAGCACTTCCAACTGCTGTCTCTTCCAAATCCACCCCAGTTGTGATCCCAAGAGTATTACCTACAACAACTGTGTTTCCTCCTAGTTTTGTTACCACTGCTTCTACAGAGACCCCTTCTGTTGAACAGACTTCTATCCGAACAACTACACTAACTACCATGCGTACCACATCGTCTCTTTCTGTTACATCTGAACTTTCAACATCCCTGTCTTCTGTTAGACCAACTGCAGTACCACAAGGTAAAGTATTTCTTTAGTTTATCCTGCTTTGTTGCTTAGTACATCTTTTGTTTCATACTTATTAATTTTTGGGACATTTCATATTTTTTTGCTACGTCACATTTTGCTTGTACACGTTGACTGTATCTTCCTCTTTTATCATTACTGCATTTTACTTTCTAATACCTATAGTTGTCTTGGTGTCATTGTTTTCATACCAGCAGGCTTCCTGCAATGCATTGATGCATACACTAAGAAACACGAGTTCAGGCTGACAGGACACTTACCACAGAGAAAGTCATAGAATCTATTTCTATTTAAAAATCTTATTTTAATGGTGTAAGAAAGACACCACTTATTTAGACAAACTATTGCCTTACCTCATTGTACAGTCCTTCTATTAACTCTCATACACTTTCTGAAAATGCTTTTTTTTTTTCTTTTTGAATTTTTTGATACCTTCTCCACTGGTAATTTTTTTCCAGTGTTGGCTAGGTACAGTAATGGTCTTTTGCACCTGTGCGTAAATAAAACCTAGCAGTTTTGGACTGAAGCATAGCACACTCTTTATAATTCTTCGTAACTTTTTTGAAAGGGAGGTGCACAGAGCAGCATCATTCCTACTGGTTTGAACTGAAGCTTTCCTACTTTATAACCTACAGGGCTGGAGTCAGGAGCACTGGTGTGAGTGCACAGATACCTAGTTTCTGCTGCTGGTAACAGGCAGTGAAGCAGTTTTCATTCAGCACTTCTAGGGTATGCATTAACCCTTCTAAGAATAAACTGAAATGAACGGTGCATATTTCAATCTGTGAATGGAAGTAGAATTTCCTGTGTGGTTTGTTGGTTTGTTATTTTGTTTTTGGTGGTAATGTTTTATGGATGTTTATATGTCTTAATTGCTGTTTTTATGGTTTTTATTTTTATATTTATATATTTTTATGTCTTAAAATTGCTGTTTGAGGACCCAGGAGAGAATTGACATCTCAATTTCAGCTACTTTCTGCATTCCCTTTTGGGTTAGTTCCACAAAGAAAGGAGAAATGATCTGGAAGGTGTACCGCAACCATATCATACTGCTTTCTCTTCCTGTAACTGTTCCTTCTCTACTGTCACGCACGCACCACTGTCTCTATCCATTGTCCTTTTCATTTGTTTAATTCCTAAAGAAAGGGAACCTCACCTCCAACATGTTACTGCCTTCACTTGCCTGATCTTTTTCAAGAGTTATGGCCTCATAGGTCTGCCCTTTTCTACACTGCTTGATAACGAGATTATAAATATTTGTTTGAAGCATTCGAAAATTTTCACTAACCTATTTGCTATTTCCTTAGCTGCTATGAATCTTCACACGCAGTCTGCCATTCCTTCACTACGATCAGAGCAACTGAACCATAAGCTTATCACTAACAGCAACAAAATTTGAACAAAGCAGAACACCACACTCAAGTCATCCCTACAGTCATCTGTCAAGTCTCACTGCACAAAACTGATTTACACACAGGATCCCCAAAAGTCAACTAAGGAAACTGTTTGCAGTGAACTGCTCTCAAATAGTGATGTGACTCAATGTGTAACAGTGGGCGCAATCACCTTAGCTCACCCTCCTGTCCCTGTCTCCTCCATTAACTTTGTCAGCAGAGAGCAGCTCATCCAGGTCAGCCAGCTCAGCCACAAGGAAGGTCAGAATTGTGCAGTGGGAGCATGCCCAGAAGCAAGCACTTGAATGCACAGTCTGTCCTTCATCCCACTTTACACAAATAATGCAGTACCAAACAGCTCAATTATATATATATATATATATATTTAATAGTAGAAACCAGAATTGGATGAATGCACAAGCATCAGGAAATGGTGGTTTGATACAAGAAGATGGGATTCTTTCTATTGTGCAACTATTTTTGGCCCTTCTTTCCCTGCCTCCTCACAATTTTCACCTCACAGAACAGGAATACAATTAGGTACTCCTCTAAGCAGAAGGGCTTTCCCTCATATTCCCAAATATATTTATGTTTTGCTGCCTGCTTTGGCTTTTATTTGCATTCAGTTTTGAAGATAGTTCTTTCGAACTCTGCCTTCCCAACCATACCATTACCAGGTTAGGTCCTTGCTGTTAACAGGCAGTGAGTGCCTCCTGGGGTTCAGTTCATAAATTCAGAGTTGTGTACAAATTCTCCTTTCTCTGCACATTTGTCTGCCCTCAACTGAGCAATTCACATACTTGTCAGTCTCACAGATCAACAATACCTTTCAGTCTAGAAAGCAAGGTTAGAGCTTAAATGAAGGTTAGAGCCTCTCTTATCAACTTTACAAGATACGGGCAGAAGACAGCACATTAGTGTGGTGTGCCATTAGCTGCCTTTTTCTAAACCCCCTACAGTATAACTGAGCCCCCTCAACAACACTTGGCTTTCATCCATAACCTGCTTCAAGCTAGGAACCTGAATGTGCTTGACAGAGCATGCTGCAGGAGCAGTGTAGGGTACATAAACTGCCTTCGCAGTATTCTTCATGTTAAGGGGTACAAACCACAACCTTTAACCTCTTCAGCTCATTTGAAAACTTCACTTTCATTCAACTTTTTGCTTCATACGATGCCTAGTGTCTTGCTTCAAGTCAGGACATGACCAGAAAAAGTGCAAGATCAATACATAACACCATTACCTTCCAAGTAGCATTATGCATTCTATTTAGAGATTTGAATTATGAAATTTTGACTTATGTTATTATAAACTTTATAAAATATGCCTAGAAATAAATAAATCCTTAAAATGAGCTAATTAAGCATGTTTCAAGTAAGTCACATCTATTACCAAGTCTGCGAACCAGAAATAATTCTGCTGGAATTAGCCAGCTAATGGTTTTATTTGCATCTTTGCTTTCTCATCAGTGGATTAGGGCTTTTTCCTCCTGGACTTAATTCGCATTCCATTATTAACAGATTTTTCTGTTTTTTTGTTTTGTTTTGTTTTGTTTTTCTCATTTCTATTTCCAGCTGTGTGTATTTTCATAGCTGTCCCGCTATGTCACCATCTCACAGTTCCAGTTCCTAAAAACCTTCTCTTGCCATGTTACTTACTGGTGACTTGTCAATCCTCCTTCAGTCCCTCTGAAGTCATGCAATAGGAACGGTTTTGCAGGAAACTGAGTACAGAGGCTTTCAGCATCCATCAAAAGTCACACTAGAAGACTAAGATACATTTTTATTTTTTTAATGTTTGACAGAGAATTGCCTAAAAGTCGAATATGAAGAAAAAATAACTTACAAAGGCTGTTCTGCTAACATCACTTTGAGCCGATGTGAAGGATCGTGTCCATCTTCAACAACGTAAGGATACTTGAGAGCTTCTGTATCATAAATACAGTGAAGTTCTTTCTTATCTATGAATACTGATCTTTGTCAACTACCTCTCCTTTATAATTCAGTGAGAAAAAGCTTTGTGGTATTTATCTAGCAATAGTGTGGCACTATAGGCCAGCTGGCTAGAGCTAGCACTAATACAGGTCAATTAGTCTGTAGAGACCAACAGATTAAACAGGGAATGTCTCCTCACTTAAGTTTTTTGTTTGTTTGTTTTTTGTTTTTTTTTTAGTCAGACTACCAATAACTACTTTCCAAAAATCAAGAATGTAACCCAAAATATTTATCCCACCTAAATCCTTCAGGTCATTCCCATTGCCTCACAGTGTTCTCAGGTTATTTTACAGGGATGCTTTACAGCTACAAACGTGATGTCTCTGCAGTTCTGCTTGCTCAAACAGGGAATGACAGCTTCAATAAAAGTAAACTCTGCTTGCAGCACTATTAGAGTTCATATTTATTTGAGAAAAAAGTTAAAAGCAGTTGCATGCACTGCTGGGAATGAATATGTTCCAGAATAGGAAAACAATTAAGCGTTTTGCTTTTACCATAACCAATTTAAATTAATCCTGAAGCTAAGAGCTAGGTGAGCTCAGCTGTCCCCCAGCGTTTTGAAAACTAATTATCACCTTTGGGTCCCGAGTTTTCAAAAGGGCTGTTAAACCTGAAGGTTTGTTTTGTTTGTTTGTTTGCTTTTTTGTTTTTAAGCACTACTAAGGTTTATCACTATCACTACAAGAAAGCTGCAATTAAAAAGAAAAGTTTTGTTCTTACTGAAAATGATGCAGACTTTTCCCTTATTTACAGATATTCTTACCTAAATACCTTTTCCATACAAGCCCAAAGGATTGGCTTGTTCCACTTTTTATGCATCTTGCAGTGCTGGTTAATGGCACAGTGTGAGCTGGATGAATGGCTTCTGCACACCTTGCACGACTGTTCCATTCACAGAATACATTCATGAACAAAACCTAAAAAGCTGTATCCAAGTCGTAACCGATCCTCCCTCTCTTCCAAACAGGTTGAATGCTGAGACCATGGAGGTCACCACAGCATGCGGCTGTTGTAGGCCTCTTAGACTTTATAAGAAGGAATTCCAGCTACCATGTGAAGATCCAGATAACCCCCAAAAAAGGCTTGTTAAGGAAATCACCGTGTTTGGTGGCTGCGTTTGCAACTTTGACACCTGCATACAATAGCCAGACCTCCAGATAGCCTCAGATACAGATATATTTTTAATTTTATTAAATGCTAATTACAACTACATACTTCCACAGGGATTGCTCCTGGCTGGGAGTTCTTTTGTATTGATTATATGGTTAGCCTTGCAGAGGCTTCCTGAGCAGCTACCTGGAGTGTCAATGAAGTTAACTACATGATAAATTATTCCTAATTTTGAGGGGAGGGGGAAAGGGTAGGGAGAAAGAAGAATGGGCAGGGGTAGGGAGCGACAACGTCAGAGACAGTCTGGCCATGCTCAGGGTGATATTTAACTAGAGGCTGAACACTGGCCTGTGCACTGTGCAATAACAGAAATTTGACTTCCAAATAAAGTAGAAGGAATTGAATTTGTTAAATTGTTTCTTATTGTCTGGCTAATTATTTTAACTGAAAATAGGGTTAGGTTGTACACTTGAGCTAGGACCTGGGGGTAGCCCATCACTGCACAATCCAAGAAGAGATGGCTGCGGTGAGCCGCTGCCTTTCCTTTGGAAGTGGGCACAGTGTTTGTGCTTGTTCATACACAGCTGCTGGCAGACAGTAAGGTACTGTGTGACTCAGCCTTACTGGGAGAAGGCTTCTCCCTGCACCCTTAATGCGTTTCTGAAGATGTAATTAACAGATGTTTCTAGGGGCTTTTGGACAAAGAAGAAATTTGTAGGGCAATTCTCTGGCAGAAGTTTAAGTATCAAAGAGTACTTACCAGACCATGATGCTCAAACAAGAGGCAGTTGCTCACCCAAGCAACTTCTACTTGCTGCTAGTAGTGAGTATTTCTTTAGCATTTTTTTTTTTTTTTTTTTACTATCACCCATCTGCAATTCATTTGAGAAAAAGTTGCACAGAAGTTCATAATGCCCAGGGGCTTTTTTTTTTGTTTATTTTAAAGTAAGTTTTAGAGAAGTAAGAAGAACCTGAAGCATACATGCAAAGTTCGAGTGAAGCTATTTAGCTGTTCAGGTACTCTCTTCTTTTACAGCAACATCAACCTTTTACATGTCCTGCCTCGGTGTGATAGGGGCGTGTGCTTTTGCGGCTTCTGGCTTACCCCATCGTTCAAATAGAGTAACATGGAAAGCTGTGTGTGAGATGCCACGTACATTGGTATTTGTAGCCTGCAATGAATGGAAACAAGTAAAGAACCACTGTTTTGAAACAAGCTGAAATCCAAAAAGCAGCTGTGAACATAGGTTTAAAGTTATTATTCTGAGGAGTTACACCAGTTTACGGTAGCATGTACTGTTAATAGTGATATGGTCAGCTGTTAAACATACAAACATAGAGGAAGACAGGTTTTACATCAAGTTTTTACAGCAGAATATTTATAACATGTGACAAAAATAATCCATACAGAAACCCAAACTCAGTGGGGAACCAGAGATTTGCAGGACAGGTAAGACTGAACCAAACACAACCCTGTAGTCAGTCATTTGTAGGAAAGAATTAACCATCCTACGTCAATTGTTGGTCCATAACATTATGTTCAGAATGAAACAACCATTCTGGGCAAGTATTCTTTATGCTCCCATTTCCCCAGACAAAAAAGGACAGTCTGATTACTGTTCTAATCATTTATTTATCTTAATATGTTCTTCTGATGAATATAGTCTAATATATAGTCTTCTATATGAAAATTCTCCACTTAATTTGACAGAACTTTGTTTTATACAAATAAGACAATCACCATAAATGTTACATACAGGAGTGTAGGTCAAGAATGAACAAATGCTACCTGTTTTGCTATTCAGTTATTTTCACATGTCAATGCCTGAAAATACTGTACTTGAAAACAATAACACTGTTTACTGCAGAAATTACTTTGTCTGCTTGAGAGGATACATCACTTTGGTAAGTTAACCATCATTCACAAAAAAAAAAAAAAAAATCAAGTATTTATCCTTAATTTGTTCACTGTTCTGCTCATGGCTTCACTGAGCTGACAACTAATACAAAACGTGAACAGTCATAAGCTTAATACAGTCACCATTGAAAAGATGCTTTCCCTTACCCCCCTCCTACCCATATTTTTAATGCACATTTTTATTTAGCACAGCTGGAACCAAAGCTAAGTGAACTAATATAGTACAGTGTGTCTCAAGATGTCCTTTAATGAGGGCACAGAACATACTCAGAGGAACAGATGTACAACAGGATTTGGAAAAAAATGAAAGAAGCTACTCCCTGTCTCTGCTAAGACTCCCTTTAGTTCAGCACATCAGATTTTTAACACAGTAGCCAACATGGTTAAGATCATGGGATTAGTAAAGATCATACAGCCTCCAAAGGACAGAATGTAGGTACTCCAGTAGTACTCTGCCAACTACCCAACTTGAGTGTAGGAAACGTGTATGAAGATTTTTCAAAGACAATATTTGTGACCAGAGAGTTGTGATTAGCTGCGTGGGAGGCCACAAGAGGGCCAATTGTTTAAGAGAACTTTTTTCAGAAAGACCAGGTCAATAGACAAGTTTTCAGACATAACATCCATAAATTACCAACCATTTCTGGAAAAAAGCAAAACAAAGCAACAAAATCACACACCACACCCAAACCTTTGTTCCTCTCATTTTTCACTGGTACTCAAGCACAACCATTAGCCTTCCACTGCACCAAACTGTAATCACCTAGTTTCATCTTCAACTCAAAGCACTGAAGGAAAGCAAGGCACACTCAACCAAGGAGAATCCTGTCCCCTCCTTTGCACTGGGCAGCAGGGCCTGATTCTCACTGTCATCACCAGCACTATCACTTGAAGCTTTTATTTCAAGGGCAGACTTGGCTGTATGTGCTGAGACAACAGTCCCGGGCTTCCTTCAAACAACCTTAATCCGAGGTTCACTTCTCACGTCAGCAGCAGCTGACCTCTTGGTTCATCCTGACCTGTAGTACTGCCTCACTGACAACTGCCCGCAGTTTCTAACTGCACAACCTCACCTGCTCGTTCTGGCAGCCTCTGGTGCATCTCAAAGCTTCAAGAATGTGAGCCAAAATTCCGCCCACTGAGTTGTGCAGAGAGGCTGCAGAGTTTGATGATCTGGAACAAGCTACAGAGGTTTTGGTTGTAAAAACCACTATGTAAGCTGAACATTTTCAGCTTTTCTAGCTCAGTCTCAACATAGATCTTTACACCACGTTGGATATTTTTACCACCACTGACAGACAGAAAACTATACAGATAGCAGTTATTCAGCCCCTCAAGCTTTAACATTATTATACACTGGGGAAAAAAAAAAAGTTTAAAATTAGATTTTTGTCTAGCAAAGTGCATGCCTTAGCCTTAAAGGGCATGTTTCTTCCCTGTTTTCCTTTTATACAACACCACACTGATGAGAACCCTTACTCTCTGCAGTTAGTTATATCACATCATTGGGACTGCTGCTTGCTAAATCTGATGGGTAGCAGAAAAAAACAGAACAGAATATTTAACTTCGGTTTGACCCAACAAGCATGTACTCATTCACTACCTATCAGAGAAGCTCACCTCATTATTTGAGATAAGCAGAAGGATTAAGAATAGCTTTTGTGTTCAATCCACTTTCCAAAGATCAGAAAACAGTAAGACATAAAGGATTATAAGATTAATACTTTAAGACTCTGGACCTGTATCATTTTTCAAATACAACACAGATTGGCGACATTCAACATAAATGTCTATTTAAATCAAACACCTTGGAATCTGCCCTTCCCATCCAGTACAAAACTTGTGGCAATGTTTAACATTACAAGGTTTTTAACTCTACATGTATATCTGGCATTAACCCTACCGAGCAGCATTACACTGGTTTCTTTCAGCTCAGAGCAGAGGGAGTACCTGCTAAAGGCAGTAAGAGAGAAACGTTACTAATCTTTTCCAGTTGAAACCCTTGGTCACCCTATCAAAATCAACTTCCCTTTAACAAGTTTAAAAGTCGAACCTCTGCAATAAAAGGAGCACAAAGACAACCCTTCCACCCTTTGTGTAACATACTAAAAGCCACTTTTTATGTAAAAAGTCACTTCCCTGTACTGTACATTTTCTAATCACAATTTCAAACAAGGGGCAAGTCCTATTAAGGCAGGGAGCTGGTATTTGTTAACATTGCAGTACTCAGACAGTGATGTACAAGACATTTATTTGCAAGTATGATGACAATGATATAAATGGAAAAACAAAACTGTCATGGTTAGTATTAAAACTGTTCTGACAGCAATTCACATAATCTCTGAGATACAGCTTCTTTACTTGTTCGTAGTGTGAGCCTATACATCTGAAAAAGAACACAAAATATTTTTTTAAATATCGTTTGGTATTAAACAACTAGTGAAAGTTAACCAGTTACTATTCACTTCTTTTGTTAGAGTTGGTAAGAAAAAGACCAAGTTAGAACATTCAGAAGCAGGCAGTCACTGAGCAATGTAGCTCTTTCAAAGCATAGGATGGAGCAAGTCTTCAAACCCTCATTGGGAAAGTTACCATTATTCTGATGGGTTTAAGCTCTACTGACAACCTGATGTACAGCATTTTTTCCTTTAAGAGGAATAAGCGTTGTGGAAAAGTCTATAAACTCTTCACATCCACTTGTTCAGAAAAAAGGGGACTTACTACCCAAAACTTACTTTTGGCCCTCAATTATCTTTTGATAAAATCTCTATCCAAATACTTCTGAAAATAATATTCCTCTGATTTAACAATTTTGTGTTCATTTTACTTTTTAGCTACATTATTCTTTTATTATTTTTAATTGGCAAAGGGAATTAGAGTTATTCTTATCCAAGGTGCAAAAAAATGAAAACATTAAGTATTCCCAGCCTTCAAGGGAAGATGAGAATCCACGGAGTCTGGAATAACAGCGTGATATGTACATGGAAAAGAATTTCTCTGAAGCAACAGCTTACAAAGGTATGCCAGAATCAGCTGTTGCAATTTCATTTCTTATTAGAGCCTACAGTCACAATTAGCAATTACAAAATACACTTCTCACTAAATAACCTTAAGGAATTTCAGATATATACTTTTTTTTTTTTTTTTTTAATTATTTAGTGCAGACAAGAACTTGTATTTAAGCTGTAGATACAGAAACAGATACCTGTGCCTGGAGGTTGGGTTCAAGGCGCAGCAAGCATCCAATCTGAGTAGTTTTTGTATGTATGATACCAGCACCAACAAAGTTAGCAGGATTGGGATCGACCTCCTCAAGTAGGGCCGATCCAAAGCCAATTATCTGTGAAAGAGACCCAGAAGATTTAAATGTCAGGAAAGCAGGACAACAATAACGAGTCTACCCAAGCACAGCCACCGCTCATTAGCAAAACAACCAGTAGACTAATTTGAAGTGTTCAAGACATTAATGAGCTTTTCAATACCAATGTACAACACAACAGAAATTTTGAGTGAAAGAGTGATGCCTGATACTGAGTTGCCCCTGAATATGTTCTTCTGGCAAATTACTGAGAAATTAGTTAGATTAAACGTAAAACTCCCCTCTTTTTGATAAAGCCATTCCTGCCTTACAGCAGTCACTTCTGCTTTGCCTAAGGCAGACAGCTCTACAAGAGGTCTTAGTGCTATTCTGTTTTCTTCTCTCACTAGTAACCCTAGAATAAATTAAGGCTTTAAGTTTCTTCTAATTCAGTTTTAAACAGACTCCACATTTTCATAAATAATCATATTTATAAATAAATAAAACATAAATAAAATTTCCAACTGCTGTTAAAAACTACAATTAGTTCAAGCCATACTGAGGAACAATCCTTCCAACCCAGCCCTGCCAAAAGTCTGTTACACACAGACTTATGCTTTAACAGGATGATCTGATAGCTCTTTCAACTAAAAGGAACAGAGCTTGCTTATACCACTACCCTTACACTACAAGGTTAGAAATACTGTACTACCACCAACCTTTGCTTTTGTGATCTCTGCATCCATTGGGTGTTTTGCTTTAAAGATATTCTGTACTTCTTGTTTAGGACTGCAAGACAAAGAAAGATGAATACCTCATATAACGTGTAATACATACAGTATCATTCAATAGCAACTAAATAACTTAGGAAAGTTATTTTTAGGAGAGTTTATAATTCTCAGGACCAAGCAAGAAGTGGAGCACTGTATCAGCTATATTCACAGTACACTGGTTTTGCTTTTTCTTGGCCCACCACAAAAGCCTCAAGCCCAAATACAGACACAGCCTTACTTGCTCAGCTGCTTCCAACGCTGGAAAAAGTCTTGAGAAGACATCTCTGTTGGCTGAAAAAATTTATTCAGCGTGATGGGTAATTTTACTGAAAGATTTTGGAATGTTCCCCCGTACCTGCATACAGAACAGACAGAACATGGTATGTGTAGTACAAAGTGCCAGCAGTTTCACAGCCTAAATAAACCAAGCAATTGAGAATGAACTCTGAGTTGCAGTTGTCTGATGATTAAAATCCAAGAACTGCAGATGATGTTATTTCCAAGATGTAGTTTTAATCTGCTGACAGATTTATTTTATTTGTTCTGCTTAAATGGCACGTGAAGGCAAGTTGAAGGAATTTCTAATAAGAATATATTTCAACATAGGTTGCTATCCTTCTAGATAGTACCCCATCAAGGGAGTGAAAAGATTCTCCTATGAAAACACCAATAAAAACAGCTTAGACTCAAACAACAGAATGGAGGACAGAAACCAAGACTGTAAATGATTCCTTCTCAAAGGTTGATGCTGAGATGATATAACAAGATTCTAATTTTCACTACATACATTTCTTATCCAGAAATTTTTTGCAGAAGTGTTCTTAGTTGCCAGAAAGTTACTGTATATATTCCCCATCAAGATGTCTGGAATAAATGCCAAGATGATTGTTTTATATGCATAGCAGAGATAGCAAACATGGAGACTTTTTTTTTTTTTTTTTAACCAGTAGTTGCTTCTTTATGATATTTTTTCCTTCAACTATATTGTTACAAGTGGGTTTCCACCCTCCTCCAGTACATGAAAACTTTGTTAGGTCACATTTTCAGGTAAATCATATACCCAAGATAGCTTTGGATCTTCACAGAATCACACAGAATCACAGAATTCCCAGGTTGGAAGAGACCTCAAGATCATCGAGTCCAACCTCTGACCTAACACTAGCAGTCCCCACTAAACCATATCCCTAAGCTCTACATCTAAACGTCTTTTAAAGACTTCCAGGGATGGTGACTCCACCACTTCCCTGGGCAGCCTGTTCCAATGTCTAACAACCCTTTCGGTAAAGAAGTTCTTCCTAAGATCCAACCTAAAACTCCCCTGGCGCAACTTAAGCCCATTCCCCCTCGTCCTGTCACCATCACGTTGGAGAACAGACTTGATCTTGAGACTCTATATTCTGCACTTCAGTCAGAGGTCCAAAACAACAAAAAATCTTTCATTTAATTAATTCAATAGCATTGAACTACTTCGTTTTTACCTGAATTGAATGTTCAGGATTGGAGCTTCCATGAAGTCTGACACACATTCAATGTTCACAACCTGTTGAACCTGTGCACCTCCATCCACTGTGGGGTCAACAGGCTTTGTCTGAAGATTCAGGCATGAAAAGTGGCTAAGGAAAATGGTCAATGAACTGATAACTTACCAAAAAATTTAAAAGAAGTGAGTATTACTGGTAAACTGCAGGAAGAATTAACATTGTGTCTGTTGATTCTCTGTATTCTACTGAAAATTCAAAGCCCACGTCTTTTTTTTTGCAATATAAAGCATTAAAGGGAAAAACTGTAAAGTAAAAGCTTATTTTACAGTACTGTCATCTTTGAGTACATGCATTCTTCTACCTACAGCTCAAGTCAGAAGTCATCTGCTAATGCAGCACTTGAAGAATACCATGTCTATATCTCAACTACCTCATGACAATGGAGAAAGCTACCGAGTTACATTACATATTTATTCAGAATTACACCCCCTTATTTCAAGTGTAAAAGGTGTTTCTGTAAGCAGAACTTTAAGGAGATTCTTCCATCACTGCTCAAAATTTGTTCTTTCTATAAGAAGTTTAGAAAGATATCAGCAAGTTCCTACTTCATGTTTGAGGACGTGAAGTCCTGATCCAGCAAGCTTTATTACACTTATGTGTAGCATAAAACACAAATCCCAAAGAACAGGCAATTGGTACTGCATTTAAGGATATTTGGCTGAAGGTCATCTGAGCAGATTACTGTTGGAGTAAAATTCAAGAACTGTGTTGATGTCTTATTACCATAGAATATGAACATACGTCCTAGAAAAAAAAGAAAGACAGCAGAAGTTTTAGGCACACCGCATGTGATCATACTGGACTATTGTGCCTCAAGTATTTAATACATTGTTTTTCTACACTTCTTTGAAACAACTTTTAAAATCAAGCATAATTTACATGCTTTATCTTACCAAGATATTCACAGCTCAAAATAAAATAACACATTAAAACAAACCAAGAGACCTCTGTGTCCCACTAATTATTTAACTGCCTGTATGAAATCTTCCAGTTGCTGGAAAATGCTACCATCTCTGTAAAAAAGATTACTGCAGTACCAAAAGTAATGCAGAAGGGGTGAAGCAAGCAATCCTATTTCTGGACAGTGCTCGATTCCAAGCTCCTCACTAGATACTTTCACTATCTTGTACATTAATATATTAGGAGAAAAATGTCTAAAAAAATATTGTGCTTCATAGTATTACCATAAGCTCTACCATAGGATACAAAAAAATCTGGAGAACGGTCCCTTTATAAAACTCTGGCTGTATGGGCCTTAGAACTAGGCAGTAAGAAGTGGAACTCGGAACAACTTAGGCTCCCATTTCATCTCAGATACCAAAACAACTGAAAGGTTTAAGAAAAGAACTCACACAGATGCCAGTGACACACAAACAGCAAGGTTTAGAAAGACAGGTTAGGCCTGAAATTACATTCCCCTCTTCAGCACACAAAAACTAAGCCCTATCCTCAACCTCGTGCTGATTTTTGGGTTGATAATGCGGACAGCCACTCTTTCTGAAAGCTTACCCAGGTTCTGTCGGAATTCAGATTTCAATCCAATTTGTAGCAATTGATTTTCAAATAAGACTCCGTTATTTTTACACACAAACCTAGAGGAAGAGAGGGCAAATGTGTTTTAAATTAAGACACATTAAACAAAATTCAGAACCACACAATTCAGGGTTTACAGAGTGGATGAAGATTGTTGTTAACCTAGAGGGCATCAGTCTGCGAGAGAGGCTTTTGCAGAAAACTGCAGTTAAAAAGAGACAAATCCATTTTACAACCTAAATCACCACTTGCAGGACACTAAAATAACTGAAATTTCTATCTGATAGGATGCCTGAGAAACTACAAAGGAAGCCACAATATGCTACACACACACACACACACACTATTAAGGACCAGGCAACAGACTAGGATTTTTCTTATTCATATTCTTGACAACTTCTGAAATTCATTAGGCTGGCGCAGAATTCAAAAGTTGGAAGCTTTGACTGTTTCAACCTGAAAGAAAAAAAGAGTTCCCTTGTTTTTATCAGTTCTGTATCACGTACATGTTGACTTGGGAGCTGTATTTTTTTCAGTCATTTTGAGAGAAGCACATTCTGTAGTGATTTCAGTCCTTCTGTCTGTCACCCTTCACTTAAAGTAGAAGAGGTGGTCAGCAAACATTGGCCTTTTTCATACAAGGCACTTAAAACATACTTCCAAATATCGATACTTTTAATAGTTTACCCTTTTTTCCTTTTTTTGTGAATAGTTGCAAAGCTTAATATACAACTGTCATTGCCTTATTTTAGAGCACTTGGTGATAGCACTGACTCATAAAAGCCAGCTCTAAGCTGTGTTTTCACAAGCATCTCATAAAATGCACAGTATCTACAGACGTGTTCTAGTCACAAGTCTGACAGCATGTTTGTCTGCTTTTGCTGGTATTAGCTCAATGTATACTATAGTTTTGCTTTGTAACTATATTCTGGAAGTTGCCCAGCCTTGCAAGGTTTTATTATTGCTTACTTGTGAAAAAGCTCATCAGCATCATGCACAGTATCAGCTGGTTCCTCAGAAACTACCTCAGATGAAGCCAGGTCAGGGCTAGTTCAGGCAGCACAAAGGAAGAAAGGTGGTAGCGACAGAGACAGCAGGAGTTAGTAAAGACAGCTTAGTGCTTAGTTACTTCTTTTACCTCCTTCCTCAAAAACGGCACTGCTGAGTTTAATGCATGAAAAAATAATTAGCTGCCCTAGCTCATTACACCTAGAAAGGTTTTAGGCAGTGATTCCCCCCCCCTCCCTCTTCTATCCCCCAGCCCACCCATCCCTGATTGTTAGGAACCAGGGATTCCTCCTGAAGGCAAGAGGTGGCTGAAGGTGTTCAGTAGCTTAAGTTTATACGTTTTAACCAAACCCTTTTGGGTGGTTAATTGTGACAGTAGAAAAGTTTTAGTTCAAAACCATAAATGTAGATGTATATTAGCTACTGTGATGTGCACTTTGAAGCAGAGACCTCATCAAATTAGTGGCATTTCTAACTACAACTGCACAATCAGTTAACAAGTATACCAGTTACAATACTCACAAGTATTTAAAATGTAGGCAAGAATATACGGGCACACAGAGAATGGCTTACCCAAGTGACAGATTAGAAGCAAGAGTGATGACAGCATTAAAAAGTGGAAGGAAACTATGAAAGACAACTTCTCAATAGAATTAGAGAAGTGTTTCATCACCTACAGACAGACAGACCAAGGGGTTGAGCAATGCTATGCTTTCTTCAGCAGAAAGAGAAAACCCTTTTCAGGCAACTTTTTAGAAAAAGCTCCAACAAACTTGTGTTGTTTCTTAAAGTCTTGGTATTGTATAGTATTATTAAATCACTTATCAACTTTCAAGAGAAATACAGGATCAAGTCTTAAATCACTGCAAACCTGCAACAGTATATTGCCTAGTATAAAATTTTGATAAAACTCTCAATGGTTCAGGAAGTTTAGTTTCACTGATTATGTCTTTTATATTAAGATACCTTGCAAATTTGTCATCACATCATTCTAAATTTGGTCTTTGACAGTACTATCATGTACCTTGGCCAAAGAATTACATATTTTTAAATATATACTGTGATCTTAAACTATTTTCAACATTTTAGCCAAATAACATTTAAGTGTAGCCACAGTGGCTATTAATTTTAAAGGGATTAATAATTATTGCACTTGACAATACAGTTAGCAATATAATTAGGAAGATACTTGTAACAAATCCCCTTAAAAAAGAAAAGCTTGTTTTGTTTTTCTTTTTACACCTGTTTGTCAGACAGTAGCAGAACAATTTCATTATATCTTGAAATTCTGAGAACCAGTATCTCCAGATATAAACCAACTCATTGTTCCAGTATCAGTTTTCCGTTAAGTATATAGATGCAAGAATACTTTATGGAAACAGGACAAGTCTAAACATATTCATGTCAGGCCAGACATCCCCCAAATTCAAGATATATAATTGAGATGCAGAAGCAGCTTAGTTTAACAAAGAAGTAAAAACCAGCATGAAAACTAGGCAAGACTGCGTGGCTAATATTCTCAGGCTCATAACTACAGACTAATTTTCCATGAGCAGAGGTATTCATTAAAGGTAGCATATCCAGCACAAAGTTCAGGAATACCTCTCTTGCTGCACAACTACCACCCAGGAATGCATTCAATAAACTGGAACAAAACCAGAAGTTATTGTTTGATTTCTTGTCTCTAGTCCTGTTTCAGCAGACAAATGCTTTCTCAGATACCTTGCAGGGTGACATAATTACCTCGCAAAGTTGTCGTCAGAACCAGGAGCAAGAGGTGCAACAGCAGAAGCTGAATCTGAAAATACATCCACCAGGAGGCTACCACTAGAGGAAGGTGGGGGAGCTGAATTGGTGAGAGGGGCTGCACCCAGACCCAGCAGATCCGCAGATGGAGAAGGAGTAGACTACGGAAGACAAGATACTTTGGCGTTAATCTACAGCAAGACTACAGGTGACTTTTTTGCATAGACAACTAAGCTATGGCAAAATGCCCCTCCCCTCCTCAAATAAAGAACGGAACAGACAGCAGAAGGCTTCATGAATGTAGTTATCCCCTTGTGCTTCAATTTAAAGTCATTTACAGATGTGGCTTTCTTTTTTTCTTTGAATACAGCTATATCCATCTAATAGCTTTGTATATAAAAAAAACTTGTATCTGCAATATGGTTCTGTGAAAACCAAGAGAAATTAAGTACCATAGGGAATAAAATTTTAAGGTATTGCTTTTCATTCATGAAGAATCCAGCAATAAAGGCAGTGACTTTTACTTAAATTGACCATTTTTTAGTCCTCAGTTTTTGAAGCTTGGCAAAACTTAGAAACAATGCAAAACCTAGCTAGCAAAAAAGCAGGGTCTGTAGTTAGTTCAAGCTGCAAACACTAAAAGCACAGGTGAGATTTTAAAGAAAAAAAATGCTCAAAATGAACAGGTCAAGTAACCAGGACACAGAATCATGCACCATTAATATGTGCCCAGGTCATGTGCAAGAACAAAGCACAGATTGTTAAATGAAGCATTCATGCATTAGATTTTAGCATCTTAAAATACAACAGACATGCTGAAGATGTAAATCATGAGATAAAAGAACAAAAATTTCAGACTCAATTCAAATACAAACCAACTCAAAAGTTATCATATACTCCAAAAAATAAATTAGATGCAGGATAACCAGAAATTCCCTGGCTATTTGTTTTTCTCAGAAATCAGTTAATAAGAAAACTCAAAAACCAAGGAGCTGAACTCCAATTCAGAACATATTCTTGGCATCTATGACGGAGGTCATATCCAAACCAGTGCTGAAGGTAACTTAGCAGAATTTCTTACATTGCTGCACCTGAAAGTGAAGCTCATAAGACATAATAAACTTTTATCTATCAGACACCTCAGTCAATTTGGCATGCAAAGTTTGGCATCTCTTCTGCTGGAAAGGTATTTCTGTCCATTAAAACATGCTGCATTTGGAACATGCACTCTAACATACTGCAGTGATTAAAGAATAAAGTTTTAAGGCAACTGGAAGGGAACATGCTAAAATACTACTGCATCTCAACTGCATTTACAAGTTATGCTTGTCAATTAGAACAGCATCAAGTATTATGTTATGGGAATAATTTGTCCAAGCAGCATTAACTGACTTTAAAATGAGAAGTTTCAGCTCAGAAAAAACAAGACTCTGGCCCTGCCCACCATAACTGAACTCTAATAGTACTGTTGACTAAACAACACAACTTGGATGTCCTTAAATCAATGCAAGCATTGTACACTTCTAGTAAAGAACAACAGTAACCCAAAAACACAATGCAGAAGTAGGTAAGTTAGACAAAGCAGAAGCAGCTGATACTTTAAAAAGAGTAACTTGAATTTGAAGTATATTGATTTTATCATCTCGCCTTCACTGCAGCTTTACCAGCAAGGAAGTCTCTGTTTCTAAGGTTAAAGCAATGTTTTTCAAAGTTTTTGTTTTGTTTTGTTTTTAAACGTATTGTTTAAATTGCAGACAGTTTGCCTCATTTACAGCATAGCTATGATTTTCAAAGGAAAATTGCAACCAACCATATGCAGGGAATAGCTGTATGCTTCCCAATACTTTATAGCAAGCACCCATAGTTTGAAATTTAAGACAAGAAGCTTTAAATTCCTAAAAAGCCACTTTAAGGAAATGAGTCTTTCCCCACTTTCACACCTTCTGAATAAGTGAAATAAGAACAAACTATAAACTCACAACAGCACTGGCATTGACTGAGGCAGGTTCAGCACTTCCATTCATATCAGAGCTCCTCTCCTTTTTGATCTCTTCCAGGTCAGTAACTGTGCCTGGACCTTTCTTCTTCTTGAGTTTAGCCAAAATAGAAGATTCCCTCTCTGGAAAGGGAGGCATTTCTTCTAGCACTGTAGCCTTAACATGGGGAAAAAAAAAGTATATTAGTTGTATTTACAGAACAAGCTAAATCAACTTCCCAGTCTTTGAAGATAGGTTCAGACAAAAGCAAAAATAATTACCTACACAGAAAGTGACTATGCAGTA
The DNA here is from genome assembly GCF_965140915.1 of Aythya marila. NCBI lineage: Eukaryota > Metazoa > Chordata > Aves > Anseriformes > Anatidae > Aythya > Aythya marila. The sequence goes on along the minus strand of NC_139046.1, from coordinate 46,386,767 downwards.
CGGTACACAGTGGTAGATTAGACTTGCCTTAAAGAGCAATTATTTTAAATTTTCTGAAGTCCTCCAAGAGCAGTTGTTTACAAGAACAGGAATATATTACCTGTTTGGTAAAGTGCTACTAAAAAAACGTGCATGTGTGAGAAGAGATAACAACAAAGAAAAAAGCGACCATAGCAGACCTGGACTGAAACCACAGAAGGTTATCCAAGAATCTAGTCTGACCTAAGCATTTATTAGCTGTCAAGACTGAGAGCACCATGTGCTGGCCAAGTCCAAGAGCATAAGGTTAAAACGCTCAGAAACTTTAGAGACCAAAAAAAAAAAAAAAAAATGCACAGAAAACTACAAGTTTCCTGCCCACCAGGAAATAAGCAGGTTTCACACATCTTCAGAGAAGTCTGCATCAGTTTAGCATAAGCATCAAAAAAGCTTAGGATTAAGTGAGGACTTATTATTCTGTTTAGTCTCAAGTCATGTATGCCCTTTGTCAAACAGTTCTTTTAGCTGCGTTACTTCCTTTTGCTCACCCTTAGAGCTGCCATTAACTTTTCAATAATTGCAAAGCTAAAGGACATCAAGACACTGGACCAGTGAGTGGAGGAACGGAAGTGGAAAAAAGTTTCCACATCTGAGAGTTGGAAGACTTGATCCAATATGTACATCTTTGAAACACTTATCAAATCTCTGACAACCTAGAATGCTATATTAAAATACAAATGGTCATTTGTCTAAAGAAGTAACAACTTTGGCTTTAGCTCTAAATTCAAGAGGGCTGTGGCTGAATTAGGCACAGTAAAAATGATCAGCACCCATGCTACGTCCTGACCTTTGCATTAAGATTTCTGATCCATCAGCTACAGTTTAGTGAAGTTTACTTATTGACAGAAGAAACAGCTAGAGTTATGCGTAATAAAGTTTCTGTACTTACCAATATATCAGTACTGGCAATAGTACTGAGCCTCAAATACTCAACAGCTCTCTGCTGCAGCTCAACATCTGCATTCTTTAGCTGACTGTCACTGCGCAATACATCTTGAATTGTAGTTTTGATTTCTGGAAACAGGTTCACAAACTTGATGTAGGTAGACAGAAGCAGAGCTCGGGTAGGAACACTGCACAGATGAAACTTGGAATGTAGCAAGTTGAATTGGATAAGGGGACTGAAAAATAGGAAGAAAAATAATTAGTTAGGTTTCTTTTGACAGGATAATTACAATGTCATTACTATCAAGTGCTGACTCATTTGTTAACTGGCTTTTACAAACATTAAACAGATGGTTTCTTCCCAAAAGAAGTATTGCTACTTCAATGAAATATTTTAAAAGGTGTTTTACCTTGATCTTGGATCACCTGCTATCAGATTTCCAAATTCTCCCAAGATGTAGCCACCTACTTTCACAAGATTCTCATGGCATGCTGGAGCTTGAAGGGCCTGTAAGAACACATGAATAGCTACTGACCTGCAGTGTTTCAAAAAAAGATCTTTTTCCATCTGTCACTCCCATGTCTAGTTTCCAACTCTACTTTCCTAGAAGAGCAGATCACAGGTCAAGGCACTACAGAACCAGTTATGAGAAAAGCACAACAGGTGGCACGATTTTACAGAAGAATCTCTAAGCATTACTGGCCTAGGAGTGGCGACTGGCGACTTTTGTGGACAACCACAACTGCTTAGATTTCCCCTGACATTCTTGGAAGAATCAGAAGGCTGTTAATACACTTAGATTAAGTCTTGCAGGAATGTGCTGAAGTTGCCCAAGATATAGATATTGCCCCTTTTGAGCATGAAGAAGCACATAGCAGGGATGAGTAGTGAAAAATCAGCATAAACATCTAGGAAAGGGAACAACAACAAGAAAGTAGAAAGCCCATACAAACAACCCAAGTAAAGTCAGAGCAACAAGACCAGATATTTGAAAGTGTTCTCCTTTAATAGTTCAAATTCCAGTTCTATCAGATCCTGAACAGAAGGAATGGTTACATACTTCCAGAAGGATCGCTACATTATTACTGAGTGTTTTGGTTTCTTGTATCCAGAAAATTTGGGGGAAAAAATGTAAAAGGTTTCTATTTTTACTACATTTTGATTATTTTCCAGGTAATATAGTTTCCTTACTAATCGCTCCAGTTATTCTCACCTCAAAAACGGTCTTTGCTGCATACCCTTGAACATCATCTCGGTTGATGACAATCTGAATAACTCGGTACCATACTTCTTCACTGACATAGTCACCGGCAATGCGAATCAGATTCAATATTGTATCCACATACCAGGTATAATCCACTGCATACTTCTCAGCTAGAATTGCAACTTTCAGTACCTGTATACACATAAGAGAATTAAGAAGGTTGACTAACTTCTACTATAACCTTGATATCAAGATTCACTTTTATATACACCCAGTGATACCATACGGTAGCCCAAAAGCTTCAGTTTCAGATGCATCTGCTAGCTAACTTGCACCACAGCAAAGGCTAAAGACCAATATTGAGATTTGGTGTCAGAACACACCAGCTGCCAGGTACTTAATACTTTCCTAGTAACACATCTGAATATGCTACGCTAATTGAGAAATTGAATACCTGTGAAAAAAAAAAATTGGACACTCAAGGTAGGCACAGGCCAGCTGCCTCTTCCAGGTCTCAGATTCCTATATCCTGAAGAAAACAATTTGCATACAAAGAGATGTCCACATAACTTGGTCTCATTTATATTTGTAGTGGCATATTCTTTTAGGAGTAGTAAATTAACAGGATGAAATTCACTTTTGACTGCTAAGTCAGGATAGATCGCCAACATCAACAAGAAAGCACAAAAAGTAAAACAACTAACATCGTATTTTCTGTTCATTCCTCTGATCAAGAAAATTTAATACTTAGTAAAACTAAATAATTACTGTAAGCATAGATTTTGGCTACCATTCAAGGAATGCCATTAATTGGGTATTTCGCCTTTTGCACTTTTTCTTCTGCTGGGATGAAGGAGACAGACATCGTGCCTCCCTTTTAGCTGATCATAAGGCATTGTTATGGGGAATCCTTAGGCTGAAATAGCATCCTCAGAGCATACAAAGTGTGAAGTTCTGTCTACGAATAAGTAGATAAAACACTAGTTTTTGAAGCTATTAGACAGTTGACTTGAGAAGTACATAACTCTCAGACCTACAGATTGTATTTCCTCAAGCACTGATAAAATTCACTTCACTATATACAATGCCCTGTAACTGAGAGTAGCTTTTAGAATTCCTTATTTTCAAGTGTTTTTCTCCCCTCCTCCATTAGTTTAACCTAATGGAAGAATATTCTTTGATATTAGACTACAGCTTTTGTGTTTTGTTTTGTTTTTTCTTAAACCACTGTCAAAAATCTCTACAACAAACAGTACCCCAATTAATAAGTGATATATATGGTACCAAAGCCAGCTATGAAATAAGGAATTACAAAAATCTCACAATTTCTTCTCTAATGGAATAATCAGCAGTCTCCAAATAATTCAGCATTTCAGCCACAATCTGTTGGGCATTGCTTCGGTCACACATTGCATACAGGAGATCTACAGCTCTTTGTCGTACGCTCACATCTCTTTCAGTCTGCAAAAAGACAAAAGCAAGGGGTCAAAAGATCTCACCTTTATTTAGAAAACTTGCAACTTACTGTAGACATAAAACTCAGTAAAATTCAATTTTAATAATTTTTCATATGCACAATGAAGTTCTATGAATGAGATTGCACCACGTAACTGTCACCATTGGCCACAATTTAACTAATAATTGGCTGAGATTGCCAAATTGTATCATCAGGTTTAATTTTGAACTTGCCTCAAATCAACAGAAGCCCAGCTGAAACAGACACTTATTTTAAGGTTAGACAAACATATTAACATGCTACAGTATGAGCTTGGAAGGAAACAATACATGTAAACACTTAACTGTGCAACTAAATGTAAAAGAAAAACTGTCTTCCTCTTGGTTTCTGCTTTTTCATCACATAAACTTGACCTAAGAATTTGTCTTTCTGGTTTCTCAGCTTTTGGAAAATGGCACATGCTACAGTGGAAGCTGATCTACTTCACTGCTCCCCATCAGCTACTGCAGTGAAGGTAAAATGTCTGATACCAGCAAGAGAGTATCAGGACAAGGTCTTCCTCGGCATTCTCCATCTTGTATTTCACCATTTCAGCTTCACTCTACAGGTTGAGGAGGGTACCATACTGTTACAGGGGCCACAGGTACAAATAAAAGATTCACTTATAAGTTGCAGAAATAAACTAAAGCTGACCTCTATTGTTGCCATCACATCATGATTAAGGAAAATAACTCCTTTGGTCCCAGAGTATAACTTAGCCTAACCAGGGATGGGGAGCTTGGAGGGAGGGGAGAAGTTTGGGGGGAAGGTGAGGGATGGGACATGGGAATGGGAGAAGAGACTCAGAACAGACTGCACACTTAATATTTACCTTTAATGCATTGATAACAGTTTCTATGTGTGTTTTCACAGCCTCATGTGAGAATTCAGAGCTGGCAAGCGTGCACATGCTTTCCAGTGCTAGGTAACGCAAATTAGTTTCTCGGTGCTGCAAGAACTGACCTAGCTGGTTACAGGCACGGACTAGTAGATTTGGCTCACTGCACAGAACAGGAGAGAAAGTGAAAGGGTTAAAAGCAACAGATTCGAGTACATCAAATACAGAATATTTCTGCAGTGCAAATTTCTTAAAGTGCCTCAGGTGGTGTCTGCTAGAATGTTCTGCTGGTGAAATGAAAATTCAGATACTGTGAGCAAATCTTTGCCAATGGCTTTAAGTGGTGGGCTCAATACAAAATACCCCCCAAAAAGCAAGAAATAAATAAATAAAAATTATTCTGACAGTGACACCATTCTTTAATGTTCAAACCCATTGCTGTGGTTGTGTTCCAACCTAGCAAGCAACTTCATATTCTGTTTCCCCCCAGCTAGTAAAAATCTGTTCAGTGAAAAGCCTTGGCTTTTCATTTCGACAAATCCTGTTGCAATACAATTGTTTTCACAGCTTACCTGTCATGATGTATAATTAAACTTATCGCCTCAAACAGCACAGCATTCTTCGCATTTGAGTGTTGTACTTTCTTTGACTTTGGTGGCTCCTGTGCTTTGTTAAGAATAGTTTCCAGGCATTCTGTGAGACGACCACGTACCGCAGGGTCTTCTGGAGAAGAACAAGCCGTTGGACAACTTCACTTTGCTCAACACCCTAATTCCTATCTTAGGCCTTCCACCTTGCTAAATGCAGAGATTAAACTGAAATATTCTGGTACATTAAATAGTTCATCTGCTCCACCCCCAACCACAGTGTACAGTTAGCAGGAAGTCTAAACCACACTTTAACTTAAGTAAGAGCAAAATCCAAACACAATCTGCACTGGAATATATTTCAAGGCTATAATATAGTTGATAGCATTAACGTATGCTTAAAACAGCTGTTGCAAGTGATTTGCAAATTGCAAGATGGTTTGACACTTTAAAATTAAACAACATAATTCAAGAAAACATAATAGCTCAGAGCAATCTGAAATACTCGGAAGAACAGGCTTCTGTATCCTTGTCTTACAACACAGTGCTTGCACTCCAAGTTATAGTCACACTACAGCACAACAGCTCTTTGTAGATAATGCACTGTGTTAGAAATGACCACTGTTGTGATTTGTGCATTACCTGGAGGTGGATAGCACTGTAAGAGCCTCAGAAGTTTCACAGATAGCCAAGGAGCAGGAACAAAGTAATATGTATAGTCCTGAAGATCTGTTGATGCAGAAGTTACAATCTGTAAAATAAGCAGAGAGCACCTCAGCTACTGAAGTTAGGTGACTTGCAATCAAGACCATCACCCCAAGAACACTGTAGGTCACCTTTGACAGAGGCTTACAAAACTGTGTCACTGGAAATGTTTAATAAAGTAGGTTAACTAGGTGCAAATTGTTATACTATCAAGTATACCATCAGGTTCTGTAATCATACAGCAGCAGACAGAGTTTCTTCCTGAAAGCATACTTGTTTTTCTTAAGAATGAAGACAACCATCTCATAGCATCTAAATGTTTAACTAGAAGCTTGACTTTCTGTGATTCAGCAATTCATAGATTCCACCAACAGAAAGCCTAAATAAATAGTGTTATACTTGACTGACCATTGATAGGTGAACTCTGAATTTCAAATACAAGACTCTATGGAACACTGAACTAACATCTTCATTACTATTCCTACTCCAAAGCAAAGAACCAATAGATTTCACAGAAGAGGTTTATATGAATAGAGAGAAGTGTGACAAGAATAAATTAGGTTTCAGAGGGAGCACCTCTTTTTGTGGATTTCTTTTCCACCTTTGATTCTAGGGTAAGCATAAGCCTGGCATTAGCTCTGCTCGAAGAGATTCCTGACTAATCCTTGCTGCTCCTTTACAGAACAGCTATGCACTTCCCTCAGGACTCCCTTGCTTTTAAGTATTACACAAAATCTTCAGATTTGAAGAGAAATGAAGTATCTCTGAACTGTATGTAATTTATTTTGGATATAAGACTACATAAACTTAGGCTTAAAACACGTGTGAAGTATTATCTTCCCATGTCTTGAATACCTTCCAGAGACTAAAATAAAACAACACAGTAATGTATGTTTTCCAGCATGGAGATACTAACTTGAAGACTGCATTTGTATAGAAATGTCTCTGCTCCTCTCCCTGCATTCCATGCTCCTGCTTCCCTACACCCATTTACAGAATATCAAATACTTCTGAATATTATTCTAGCAGCAGCTCAAAAGTGAAAATACGAAGACAACTCATCTTGTAAGAACCTTAAATAAACTTAAGAGAGTAGGCTGTAATTTTCAAGGGTTCCATGCAGAAATTTGCAGACCCAGCCTTTGATCCAAGTACTCCTTGGTGTTATATTGGTGTTATCAACTGTCTCATTGGGATTATTCAATATAGCAGTAGCTGAGAGACCATTTTGCTACACACCCATGCAGCATAGCAAGGACTACACCAAAAAAAGTTTGGGCAAGCTAAAACAGTTTTCTGTCCAGGTAAGCAACAAACCTTAGAACAAAACCAGATGTATGAAGTGAAACTGAATCATCTTAACTGCTTATGGTGTACTAAACTAATCTGACATAGAAAACTGAATAAAAAAGCAACAGTAAGCTAATCTGACCTAGAAAGCCAAGTAAACTAAGCAACAGTAAATTATTGTCAGGGTTATCATTGGACTCACTCTGCTTAATCTAGACACCGCCAAGGAGACAGAAGTTTTAAACTCTTCTGGGTTCTTCTGTGCCAAAGTGGTGATCAGACTTGTAGCTGCAGTAACCACACCCTAAAAAGAAAAACAAAACAGTACAATCATTTTAATAAAAGTTTAGGATGCTGTTTATTAACACCACTTGAAGCAACTTTTAATATACAAGAAAAACAAAGTTAATCCCCATGACAAAGGCCCATATTAAAAAGCCCTTTATTTTGCAAACAGCTAGACAAATTACAAGTCTTTAAATCTGGATAGGACCTTCAACGACATGATACCGCCACGTGTACAGAGCATTTCATTCTACTTTTGTTTTAGCTTTGTCTCACGTTTGGATAGTATATCTAAAATCATATTTAGATAGCTATACTAAAGGCTGGATGCAAATTGTCTTCTTACACAAGAGAAACATGAGAAAAAAATTAGATGCAGCAGCTCATCCAGAAGAGGATTCTGGAAGGCCAATATGAAGAGAGGGCTTTGAAAAATACAAATGTTCTATACTACTGAGTACTAAATTGCTTCCATTACTGCTGAAGCACAGGTCTAAATAGACTCCTTTCTAAAGTAGACAGACAGAAAAAACACAGAACCTCTTATCTAGAAGAATAGGGCTTTTTTGAACCATCAGGATAAGAATGACAACACGGATACCACAGGACAGTGAATTTCAAGCACTAACAAGTAAGGTCTTGGATTGTAGTCCCAGTTTAATACTAAGACAATCAGTATTGCTGATACATACATATGACTTAGGATCACAAGGCACAGGATTAATTTACAGTCAGACCAAATAAAGAACTTGTGCATACCATTCCTTTTACTTCCAGAAAAGATTAAGGTAAGCAAGACTTTATTAGAAATGAATATATACAGCAATTAACAAGAGAACAACTTTTCCTTCCAACTCTTTATGCAAGCCTTAAGTAAACGACAGCCCAGCTGGTTGAAAAACACTAGAGGAAATAAATTCATAACATACTTAACAGCTGAAGTGGCATCATTCACTATATAGAATAGGCCAAAGAAACATAACTAAGTCAATTTACCAAGTGCTGGTCATTGAGGAGATGTACCACTCTGGACGTCCAGTCTCCCATGGGGACAAGGTCAGGAGAAGTTCTATACAAACGCAGCAAGCATAAGGCAGCACTCTGCTTCACACTATCCATTGTATCTCTGCAAGACATAACCACTATATCTTAAACCCAAATTAAAGCCGCAGCAATACTCACAGGATAGTACCATGCTAATCTGTGCACTAGCGTGGTAGCAACTTTTCAACAGAAGTTTGCTAAATAAGTTCTTCCTGCATTACAATATTTGTTGTTAAATTTGGCCAGTAAGTTTAACTAGATATGTTTTCAACCATTACATATCCTTAGCAGCATCTATAATGACCCTTTGCTACTTAGAGAGACATCTCATATCTTTTCATCAGAGCTGAAGGTTCATCATCAGAGCTCCTAATTGGGTCAAGCTCTCACTGAAGTACCACAAGCACAAGCTTCTTTCAAATGGACTAAAGTCAAATAGTTAAGATCCAACACATTACGTATGTGAGTACAGCTGGATCTCCTGATAGGTTGTGCACGTCAGACATGAATCATTAACTACTCAACAGCTAGCATGCAAGTTAGCTGTTTATTACCAAGCACACAATCCACATGTCTGTTCACCTAGCCATCCATACTGCTGGCACGGGAATTGACTATTTTAGGAGCAGCATGCTACTACTTCAGTTCACTGAGCTCCTTTTCACAAAATAGGGAATTAGTGGTGGTGTGTTTGTTTGTTTTAAATATATTGCATTTGTCATAACAGCTAAAATAAATTATGGAGCATTAGCACTGGAAGTTTTAAGAGGCAGTTTAAATTGTGTGATCTTGGTTAAATATTCAGAAACTTCCCCAGGAGTTCAGTCGACTTGTTCTTTATGAAGTTAATCAATTTTTCATGAGATCATGTAGGATCACAGTTCAAAACCAAAACCCAAACACATCCCCCCCGCCACAGCCAAAACCCTCGCCTCAAACTTCTTCAAGGCCCTGAAGACTGATCTCAGAACATAAAAAAATCAAAAGTTCAAACAAGCCTGAACTGAAGATGCTGTGCTCTGACTGATGACCCTATATGAAATTTTTGGAACTTAAGGGTAGCTTATTAAATCTGTGACTCATCACTAGTGTTCTCTCTGCTATGCTGCATGGGGAACAGCACCCTGGCAAAGACACAATAGGACAGGACAGCAGCAAGCCTGCCTGGGCCCCAGAACGCATCTTCAAAATAAGTTTCAAAACAAAAATAACCCTGCAATCACAAGCTTTATTATAGGTTTAGTTAACTACAGTTCCAGACATTTACCTAGTCTGTTCAGAGACTTCCTATCAACAAAAAGAGAAAGTTAGAGATTTGGCTGTGACTACTTGCTACTTACTGGAACTGCTGTTCACATGGTCAACGGAAGAGGCAAGAACTGTCACTCCACAGAATATTCTCACATGCCTTATAATGTCAAGAATATTTTTAAAAGCTTTTATAACAGGATTTATAGTTTAAACCTCTATTTAGGTACATTTATTTCTCTTTCCTTCAAGACAGGTAAGGGAAGTAAAACAGACATTTCAGAGGCATTCACTACCACACATGTATATAGAACAAAAAATTGTTTGCTACACAAAGCCTATACAAGATGTTGACATATTCTTAATTTCCCATGTTGTATTTCTAGACTTATACAAGGAATTCCATGCTCAGGTATACCAGAATATCTGCAGTTATTGGAGACTGTCACTATCTGTACTGCAAGCACAGTAGCTCAAAGCATGGGTTCAGCCACTTCTGTTGAAGTGAGTCACCGAAAAGGTTTACTGGTGTTTTGTTTGAAGGAGGCACATCATACCTACCCAGCTACAAGTATTTTTGGAATTTCTCCAGCAAATGCTTCTGCCATCTCCCGGCTACCCACGTTAGCAATACAATGCAGAGCTAGCCCCATGAAGGTGGGGTTGCGGCTTGCCAGATCATTCTTGATCGCGTTGTTTATTAAGCGAATCAGCTCACTGTTGGAGTTCACTAGTACGGAGATGAAGAGATATCCCTGCGTTTCAGGAAAAAGGAAAATTAATTTTAGCTGACGTGTTATGTTCTCTTTTAATGCCACAACTAATACTTTGAGACATATAGTTCTTGTGCAATACCAAATGTATGTGCAGAAAGATATTCAGACACCAGAGTGAAGGCTAGAAAGATGACGTGTGGATTAATTAGTTGAATGTTTCTGTAATTTATCATGTTTTAGAGAAAGATGGCTCAAGGCCTATCAATCTCTTTCAGCACATACTCAAAAGATTATTTTGGATGAAAGGGATATTTGAATTGTATGCAAATGAAGAATTTGGCTTATTGTTTAGACTCTAGGAAGCGACACTTGTGTGATAAATATGACCTTGCCTATGAAAATGTAAAGAGATTCTGAAAAATAAAGGTTACTTGCCTATTCTGATTCACATATTGTACAGCTAGCCAGTACATAGTACTTGCACTGGAACTCATACTTGCATTATAGTTTGTTATCAGTAGCTAATGTTTCTCTGAAGTCTCTATTTCTACCTGCTTGCAAGACTCAAGGCAGTTACCTAGCAGGAGTAATAACCTTACAGAGTACATATTTTAGCTGTTATAATTAGTGGAATTTATTTAGACCATACAGCAACACCTCTCAAGTCACTTAATAAAGCAAGATTCCTTGTGCACAAAGGTGTTTACATTTTTAAAATCACTGCTAGATTCAAAACAAGGCTTTCATTTGAGAGAGGGAGGAAAATTGTTTTGCAGGCTCTACAGCTGAAGCAGACTGTTAAAATGGTTTATCTTTTGCAGGGATGGAGTTACTCACAATTTGCTTTTCTGTGTATCTATTGGAACTGAGCAGGTTAACAGCCTCCATGTGACCAAAGTCAATGTCATGCCCCAAGAGAAAGATGAAAAGCAGCTTGCAGACATATTTTTTCTTACTGTAACCATCCAGAGCCTTGTCTCCTAGAAAGCAAGGAAACAAAAAGCAATTAAGTCTGCGTCGTTCCTATACGTGCTTTCCCTCCCAGCCAGCGGGAGGGTTCTACTGTAATATCATGTATCTTAAACACAGTAAGAAGACATAGGTGTACCTAGCAATGAAGATTGGCATTTGATTCACGATCCATTACACTACAAAATAGAAAATGCATTGGCATTCAGTGAACAATAAATGAAAATTTAATGTACTGTTGAGTTTTACAATCTCAGATGTACAGTCCCATATGCAACATATATGACCACGTGCAAGTGTACAATAGAGGCAAATCACTATTTCCACAATTTCAGCAGAAAGGTAAGAATTAAAATTGTTGCAGTACTTAAATTTCACATTTTAAGTTGTTATTTGAGCTCTTGTTCACTCTACTTTGAAAAAAAAATGCAAGAGATCCACACCTCTGACCTAACTGGGACTAAAACTCTTTACATCATTTTGTGCAAAAAACAACACCAATGTTTTCCTACATACATGACAGCTAGGATTTTTTTTTTATTATTATTTAGATTCATTTTAAAAGAGAAACAAAATGTAAGCATAAAATTGCAGTTTTAATATGGATGGAGGTACCCTTCAAATCCTAGTCTTTAGACAGCAGTTGATCTTACAGGATTTGGGTTGCTTCCTTTTTTAATGACAATGTACCAGTTATGAATAAAAATAAGCTTTTTGAAGCTTGAAGCTATTTTTATGCTAAGCAGAGAAAAGCTGCCTTTATGTCCATACTGTGGAATCTAGCACATCACATCTCCCTTAAACACAGGGAGCAGCGTTACCTAAGATACTCATAGTAATGAAGTCCTGCCATACTGGATCCTGTCAGGAACCTCTCACTGCAGCCAGCTCTGCAGAAAACTGGCCCAAATCATGTTTTCTTTGAGTCACACAAACAGTTTGCTGCCATAAGGCTATTTTGCTGCTGAGTCAGCAGCCAAATGAATCCTGGCCTGTTTGCTTTACTAGATACCCGAATTAACATTAGACATAACAGAACAAGATATCCAGATTAAGAAAAAAAAACACATTTATTTCCTTCTTCGGAAATAGTATGGCCCAAGGGAAAAACATACCCAGCCATGTACGTCTATTCACTGTTGCTATCAAACTACAGCTTAAGCAGCAGAATAAAGCTTTCTACATTTGCAACCTGGGGAAGGAATACTTCATATTATATTATTTTCCTGATAAGAGGGTACTCAACAGCTGAAACCTCCTCCCACTGCATTATTGTAAAGGAAAAGAACCGTATAAATCAAAGACATCCTACTTATGAAAGACAGAATATATTAGATATATATACACACACACACAAAGGCAGAGTGACAACTTTAACTTTTAAACATTTTTCAGCTGCTACCATAAGAAAGGTTTCTACAGGCTCTCAGTATTAGGTTTTCAATTTGTATTCTGTAAGAGATCTGAAAGGGAAAGAAAGAATCAATGCATAAGCCAGAGGGGCTTTATATTACTTCGTGATAAGCACATGCCAGCTAGTGACAAACCAACTGTTTCCAGGTGAATGATTTAAGGAACAGGTGATGCTGGATCCCATTACCAGATACAATTATGATTCACAGAAGGGGACACTAAACACCCTGAACCCATTTAAGCCTCTGATCCCCTAGTGGCTGAGATCTATGTAATTGAGGACTTGCTATGGTATTTAATAGCATTCCTATCACTAGTTACTTCTCTCAGAGATACAGATAGACCAAAAGGTGTCAGAAAGTAGCTTCATATCTACTTTACCATAAGTGGAAGAAACCTGAGCCTGCAAGACCGAGTCCAAGACTCAATTGTTGCTTCCTGTTAGCGCAGCATTACGCAGAAGTTGCAGGTATAAAACCCATTCTCTAATTTTGCCAAATGGCTCTGCTGTTGCCTTTTGAGATCACAAAGGAGGAGGGAGCATAGAACACTGCAATCCAATTGTTTAAATGAAAAACACAAGTAGAGGAAAGTATGCATGCTCAGAACTGGACAGGCTTTCACAACAAAGTATTTGTCGTGATTTGGCAATTCTTTTTTTTCAGGTTCAGGATTCAGGTATTTAAAGAGTTATATTCTTCCAAGCTACCAGCATTGGTAGAGCTCAGATTAACAACGGCCTTGAATTGTCAGGTATTTCAGGCATCTTTGATAGAAGTTATGCTCTGCAGTCAAGGCTCAAAATGTTATCATCCTACTGACAAAGAAAAAGCAGCTTCCTTCTATATCACGTGCTAACTGAGAACAGTATTGTAAAATTGGTACCTGAAACACTTTTCCTTAAGACAAGAAAAAAATATTTCACGCCTACTTTGAAAAGCCTCTGTCCCTTATATACAGCACAGGTAATCTGAAAGTTATGATTAAGAGGAAAGCTTAAATTAAGCCAAGTAACAGACATTAGATCTCTCTTTAAAGCTTTATTAGTCCCCAATATGTTATTTCCATCTACTACCACCCCCCCTTTTATTTAAATGCCATTTAATTAGCTGTGCAATTCAAAAAAAGATCATCGCAGCCAAAGGTCTCACTACATTCATGTAAATTCAACTGTGTTTTGAAGAAGCCTTTGCTTGAGGTTCTTACTGAAATTTTAACTGTTCAATTCCTCTCCACCCATGTGGCATTTACTGAGTTTAAAGGCTCTATTTTAAACATCACTAACAAGTCATCTTGCTGAAGTCCATGCAAAAATAGCACAGCCCTTCCCAGCCCCAAGCAAACATCCTGAAAACAAAAGCAGAAGGAAGTTTTGCACATTCTGTGTTATCTTTATTGCAATACACAATCATTTCTTTCAACTCAGCTCATTTTTAAATGCTTCCACGAACATTTGCAAGTACTGCAAATCAAGTCAGCAGAAACAGGAAGGATCCAGAACACACATCAGCAGGTTTTGAGCACAGTGGGCATTTCAAAGACTACTTGCTTTCCCTGAAAAGTTTGCTAGATCTCTTTCAGGCAGCCTTCCAAGAGGGAAGAATAAGGCACAAATGCTTTACAAGACCTTTTGGTTCCCAGGCAGCACCTTCTGTCCATGACTTGGATAATGAGTTAAAACACAGCATTTGCTTTTGAATCTTACTCTGTACACTTAAAAACCACCCTGCTACACAGCTACAGAGCCTGCTGCCAGCCGGAGGGGGCGGGAAGGCAGTTTGGTCCTGTAGGGTGCTCACTGGGGGACAGAGTGAGGAAGCCTGGCAAGTCTAGTCCTTCTAGCAGCCCAACAGTCGACTGCTATCTCAAAGTCTAGATATTCCTTAGAGTTAGAACTTCAGTTGTGACCTATACAAAACACAGCAGCAAACATCCGTGCTCCTCTGCATTCAGTGCGCTTCCTCCTTAGATGACTTCAGCTGTGTAACTTCAGACACTGACCTGTTTGTGCAGCTGGCACAGCAGTCCAGCAGGTTAACGTAACAGAAGGCCTGCTCCTAGCTTGAAAGCCAAAAGATGGAAGTTGCTTTTTATGGATGTATCTAAACTTTAAGGCATGACAAGATTTGTCTTCCTCTGAACGTGATACAGTCCAAGCCCTCTAACCAAAAGGCTGAATATTTGTGACTGATAACCCATACCAATTCATAAGGTGGTATTTAGCGACTGCTACTACCACCAAAACAGGATTACTACAGCGTCCCTACAACTCGGTTGATATTTGAAGCCTGGTTTTGCTTCCAACAATTCACTCTGTCAATGAAGACACCATTATTTTACTGTCAGATTGTCTCCTGCTTGTCTAAGAGGCGTATGAAAGTAGTGTGACTAAAACACCAGACCCATCTTAAATAATGGAAGGCTGCTTACACAGCATGGCAGGAAAGCAATCCACTGTCACACAGCTTGTTTAAAACATGTATTTAGAGGCTTGGACTTTTTATGGATTACTGTGTAGTTTGGGACAACGTGCTCAATCTTGGGAAAGCAAGTAAGCTGAAGTTAAAAACAAAAGCGGATATTACGAACTGACATTGGTGTTCCTTCTTCTGCACAAGCCAAAGCTCAGATTCAGTAGGATGTCTTAAATCCAGCAGCTACTCTTCTAACACAGAACCCATTAAGCAACAAGAAAAAAAAAAAGAGCTCCAGTGTCAGCTCTGGAAAAAAGAACATGCTTGAATCAAGCGGTAACCAAAGCTCATTTGCCTGCAGAAACAGCATATAAATCTGTGGGCAGTTTCACTAGTATACAGATTTTGCTTTGAGAGATCAAAATTAAGCAACACATCAATAAACCTGGTATTTTTCACTCAAGAAAGCAGATGTCCTTTACAAAGCAATTATTACTCTGACAACTAGACTTGAAGTCTGGCTCAAGCATGGGAAAAAAATAATTTTATAATCTGAAAACTAAACAAATGGATTTTTTTTTTGTTTCACACAACTCCTACAACTTCTGCTTTATTACACTCGTGTAGTTTCTTTATACTGCATTCATCTTATCTCAGTTAATGCAGAAGTATTTAAAGCAACCGTCAAGGACATGCTGACCTTAACAACACAGCTTCCTCACGCTGAAACAAGAGACAAAGCCACTTGAAGTACAGAGATCCTGGATTCCTCCTGAGCTCAGAGCACAGAAGCCAGATCCAAGCCCAGCACCAAGACATACACTGCACCAGTTCAAGAAAAGCATGGCTTTTCCAGAGATGTGCAGCATCATCCCAGCCTGTTGAGCACAAGGGCATTTTAAGCAGCAGCTTAACCCAAACATAAGGTGGGTAACAGGCTTGTGAGCTACTTCTGTGAGAGTAACAAGAGTAGTAATATTCACATGCTTATAGAGAGAGGCTGTCTTGCCAGCTACACGGAGTGAGGGTCTAGATACTGCAACACAACATGCAGAAGATTATAGAAGTCTAGTGGGAGGAAAGGATACCAGCCTCTTATGTTGGGCTCAAGCGAGAACATATCTGTGACAGGAGACATGACTGCCAGCTGTGCTTCTTGCAGCTGTCCCTTTCCGTGATTTGTAGCAACTCAGCCAGTCCAACTGCTGCATCTCCAGCCAGGTAATTAGCACAAGGCCCCTGCACACACCATAATTATTTAGTAGGAGACTCCATCTTAAGGGACTCCATCATACATTTACCTTAATACAAACTATTTAACTAACACTTTTTTTAAAAGTCAGTGCTACATAAAAAGGAATTGGGTTAAATTGAATAATCTTATTTAAACTGAGGGGGAAAACAAGCATTAATGAAGGTCTGGTTATTTTTATGTGGATAGTCTGCAAGGGAGAACCATGCAACTCAGAGCCCCCACAGAAATCCTGCAGCAGAAAGATACACAGCTATCACCTCCTCACACCCTCAAGGACGCAAACGGTTACACAACAAGCAGTCCAAACTCACTTCAACCACATTTTGACTTTTGTTTCTGTTTTTTCTTCTGAGTATGTCAAGTCATTGTCTTCAGCTGAATGACATTTTTCACCTAAAATCCACACAAAGTAAAGAAGTATACATGAGGGGAAAGTTGAGTCACATTTCACTCACATTACTCATTGAACACATACTGGTATTTATACAGAACTGTTCAAATTGTGCTTAGAGGATGTTATGCACAAGGTAAACAGGCTGAAGTTACTACACTGCTTTACTCACAACACCTTGAGCCTCTGATCATTGCCTGATTGACAGTTCTACACAGCTGGAAGCTTCTATGGTCCTTTCTCCTCTGCATCGGTTAACTAGAGAAGAATTTACTGTGTCTGTACGTTTGAATATTTTGGTACTTAAGCCATGAATTACCTTGCAAAACTGAGGAACAAAATTTCACAGGTCCTCATGAACTGTGCCATCAGCAGCTTTACCCTACAGCAATACAACACAGCTGAAGAACTACCTATATCAACCAGAGAATGCTATTTTAGTCAACTAAGAGCTTCATTACTGCCAAGTTTTCTTACAGTTATATACAGTGGCTTACATTGCTACCTTCCTCCATCAGGAGGGAAGAAGGGAGCAGAAGGGAACAGTGAGGACAAGCTCTATCACGCTAGGCAGACTTGTACTAGAGGTTACACTAGTGACCTCTGAATACCTGTTCATTCACACTTCACAGGACAAGGTTCAGAATGACTGATGGTAGCATAATACTGAATTACTTGTCATTGTTCATTCCAGAATCCTCAAACACTATTTACTGCACTTTACTAATAAAGTGCACTCAGAAAGCATTATGTACTTTTTTTTTTTTTTTTTTTTTTTTTAAGACTGCAAGGATTGCTGTGGTACCCAAAGTATATTCTCTGACTCATTTATTTTCTTTGCAATGTTTTCTGCGATTCCTTATTGCATTTATGACAGCCTGTTTAATACTAGCAGTGAGGTGAACGAAACCTCCTTCATGCTTGAAGCAGACTGGAATGCGCAGCTGGCAATGAGATTCTCCAGGTGCTTCAGTAATTGGATTTTGTTTCTTCTTTTTTTTTTTTTTTTAAAACACCTTTTGAAGTTTTTGCTCACTGCAAACTAAAGAAAGTCTGGTGGGAGCTTCTACTTTCATTAGTGAAAAATTGACAAAGTTTTGTAAACAAATTGAAGTCTGCCCATCAGTCAAAACAAGTTAGGAAAAAAAACAACAGGTATTGTAGCTTCAAGTTACGTTGCTGAAAGCACTGAATTTCTACATTAGTGTGACTGCAGCAAAGTTTCCAGTCAGGCATTAACCTCATGATGACAGAATAACATAGGCAAAATAATTGTTAGTATATCTATGGGAAAGGCTGTATGATGATCTGTCCTGTCTAAATATTAAGTAAAGATATTTAGATGCAGAAAAAACCTTCAGAAACGGTGAGAACTGGTACTGAAGTCTCAAGTAAAGAAGCTTGGAGATAGCTCAGAGCTTCCAGCAGAGCAGCTTTGCAGAAAGGGCAGGGAAGTTTGGAATCTGTTTGACTCTTTTAGTCAATTCAGGCCAACTACAACAGGTTGGTAGGGATGTTCCAGAAGAATACCAAGTCAGCCTGACTACAAACTACAGTATATTATAGATTTGGAAAGAAAAGGCATGTGAACAGAAGTCAGTAGCACTACAAAATCATAGCTGGAAATTAAGCTATTATTTGCTCCATTATTAGGCAAGTTGACTAGTGAAGCTGTTTGAAATGGGGAGAACGTCTCTTTGCACTTACGACTATCATCTAACTTGTAAATTTTAACTATGAAATTCATCCTGAATAGTACATAATTTGTTATCAGAGTCACATAAGCTTTCCTCAGGTTTTTATGTGCCTCTAATATGAGAAAGGATGGCTTTGTTCTGTCAGCAAGAGCTGCAAAGCAGATACAGGTCATTAATATTGGTGGTAGGGGGACAATTGGGCTGGATGATCTTGGAGGTTTTTTCCAGCCTTAATGGTTCTGTAATCTATAGTTGTCAGAGGGACAAAATACAACCTGTCAAGTTTGCACATTCCACGTTAAGACTGAATGTTGCATTGGAATTGGCTTGTCCCTGCCAGTTTATGCTACTCTTGTCAGGACTTCCCAACTGTGACGGGGAGCAGTCTCTCTGACACAGACTTTTTGTCTATTAATCTTTCAGCTGAGGGATTTCTGTAGTCTGTCTGCAAAGATCTAGAAGTTAATGCTCTTAGTATAAACTCATCTAAACTTCCATTACAACACAAGGTGAAAAATTAAAAATGAATACTATTCTAGGGTGACTCTGTTAGTAGAGGGGCAAAAGGCACCTTCATGGAGAGTGTAAAAAATCTGTTATCTTCTTGACTAAACTTCTAAAGCCAGGTACAACTAATTCACCTGTCTTCTATCGAGGTGAATTCAAGGTCTTCCATAAGAAGAGCCTGCCTCATGTAGAGACAGAATTGGCCCTCTTGAGGTTATGCTCTAGCAATAAAGGAGGTATTATTTGTATTCAGGTTGTATGTATACTTACTGACCTATGAGCTAAGTTCCACAGTTGAGCGACCAAAGGCTCAGCGTGCTAGGCCTTGACATACAAATGTACAAATGTCAAGAGGGCTCACAGAGCAAGCAGAACAGAAAAACAGCAAAGCAGTAATTTACCCAAGTCATCAACACCAGAACACTTTTTCTCAACCAGGAGGAGTCAGGTAAGACATCTCTAGCTCTAGCACATAGACCAATTATGCCTGTCAATTTCAGGCATAATAGGCTCTTCTACTTTGGAAAACATAGTATTCTCCACACAAAGCAGTTCTCAGACAATACAAGCTGAAATACGTAGATTTTCCCCTTATTAATAACACCAATTATTTTATTGGAAGTGAACAAATCTATGTAAAAGGAAAGGCTGTAGCATTCTTTTTTGTTTGTTTGTTTTGTGGTGTTTTTTGTTTGTTTGTTTGCCTCTGCCATGATATTAGAAGAACCCAGAATGAAATCAGAGGAGGTTTTAAGTAAAGCTTTCCTGAACAGATGGTAGAAAAATTTCAAGAAATATTAGAACACCTAGGCCCTGAGGTGAGCCCAGTTAAAAATCTAGAGCTTCCAGTGAGTAGATAACCAGCTGACTATATTATCAATTGAGTTGCTTTCCAAAAACAATGCAGAAGTAAGAAAACTATACCCTGTAAGTCTGTGGGAAACACTAAGCCAAAACAAGAACTGGTGTACGTCACTTTCAGGGGTCTTCATCATCTCTGCTGCATGCAAGACCATTTAAATTAATCCAGTTTTAGTCAAGTTCAGGAAAAGTTGGAACAGAATGAATACAATTCTCAGATTCATATTCACTCTTGTTAGGGATGTAGAATGTGGTGCTCCGATAGAACAAAAGTTAGTACCTTCATACGTGCACTGCAAGGCACATCCAAAACAGGACTTGGCTGGGACTCCCTTACGGAATTTTCGCCTCTCAGCAAACATCTTTAAATGTCACAAGCTTAAGTTTCACTGATGTTTTCACTCTCCCCTCCCATCAAGCATGTCAACAGTACGTGACAATTCACAAAAAAATACATATACATGCAGATATATACACACACGTATTTATATAATAACCTCTGTCATAGGGTAACTGAGTAAATGCAGTGACTTTCCAAGGGAAAAGAGGAAGGTTCTCATATTCACCCTCGTATGCCATTATTTTTCACTTCCTTTTCACAGCAAAGCATCTATCTAACACTGATGTTGGACTGATTTTTGGCAGAAGTAGCAGGCTTTGTGTAGTCTATTCTAGAGCTTGTTTTTCCCATCATTTAATCCAAGAATAAAACTTGTGTCCATTCTCCAGTCAGTGACCAGTAGACATCGCCTTTGCACACACTGAGCAACCAGTACATAGCTCAAGGGTCTACTAAGCACTTGTTTACAAGATTAACAGCCATTTTTGTTAGTTCCAACTGCATGATCTCATCACCAAGTAAAAGCATAAAATGGTGGCATTTTAATAAGGCAGTTTAATCTCCAAGCAAGATCTATACTAGACACAGTTAATATGTCTTGCAGATAAAGACGCTGAATTGAACTGAAAACAGGTTAGGAAGTTACTGTACATGTTTAATAAATTAACCACAGAAGTTTAATGTTACTTCATCTGTCAATTCATTTCACTTTGCCATACTTCCTTATGAGATGCAGCACTTTAAAAAAATCAACAGATTTATATGAAGTTCAGGAAAGCTACTTCAGACTTTGGTAGTGCAAAAAGCATTCCAAATAGAAACATTAGTCAAAGTCAGAATAGAAAAATGAAGGTAAAAAAGGCTTAATCCAAAATCAGCAAGTTCTGAAGCCACATATATGAACTCCACGCTGCAATGCCTTATCTAGGTGCACACACAGCCCCATATCTATTTAAACAGAATGTTTACCATAGCCACGTCTGCTGGAATTTCATTTAAAAACATCTCAATTACCCTTCAAAATCTTTAAAATTTGAGGCCACATACAAAACTTGAACACACTTATAGCATGAGTATTACTATGCATTGCTTAAGAAGTGAATTGTTTCCTCTTGGAATTTACGAGGATAGAATTAGTCATTGCATGTATTTTGTTTCATATGAATAACCTTTACTGCTGTTACTTATAGGAGAGGTCAAGACATATGGCCTATCAACTACATATTTTTATCTTAAGTTTTTCAGAAGACAATTTAATACATTACTTCCCTAAGTGGTTGGGAGTGGGAGGATGGTTGAACATGTACTGTTTTAGTAAAAATAATTACACCCACTCATGTTTTCTCAAACTAGTTTGTGGCCTCCTGAAAAAAAACAGGTAAAGTAGTCACATGGTTGGGTGGCAAAGTATTAGAAAGTTTGTGAACACTATCTCAGCTCTTTGATAGAGGAGGGAGTTTTCTTTCCTTATGGCTGAGTCACAGGACTGCAAAGAAGCTCTGTGCTTAAGAGAACACCTTCAGTAGCTATTGGAACAGTCTGTGCTAGCATTTTGCTTATGTCCACAGCTGACAGAAAATCTGAACATGTAAAAGCAAAACAAAAACCCATACAAAAATGCCATGAGGAAAGCAAACACTATAGTTTAAAACAGTCAAGTCACTTACCTTTAAATTTTGACCGAATGTTTGCTAGTTCTTTATTTATTCTCTTTATCTCTGCTTCTTTGCTTTTGCCTGCAATCAAAAGAACATACATCAGGATACAGTGTCTACAGCCCTCTGCCAACCCCAAGCTTCTTTACACCCAACCACGTTGCATGAACATACAAACATCAGGAGGAATTACTGCTCTCCCCCCCAGCCCACAGCAGCATTAGGAATAGATGAAGGGAAACATCACAGAGTTAACTTCAGCATTGCTTTATTGGGGAATCTGAGAAGCTAACAACACCTCTACATTTCAAAAAGTTGCACTTGCAGACTTTAACTATATAGGACTTTCAAGTCTAATCTGAAATGTCTTTATTACTGACTTGCACAAACACCTCAATTCCTGTATTCTTTGGAGTAAAACAGGAAGAGGAAACAGAATGACTTCTGATTCGATTACTAGGTTGACAGTGCTCTTAAAGAAAGAATCATAGAATCGCAGAACGGTAGGAAAGAGAAACGAATCTTCCTAAACAACTTCTGTTGCTCCTCAGCTTAAGGAGCAAATGTACTGTTTCTCTATTGAATAGTCATTCAAGCAGCTTTCAAAACAACGCCTTTACATTCTTAATGGGCATTAAAAAGGAACAATAATAAAACTATGAGCGCCACAAAGACTGAAAGACCTCAGACAGAAGGGATACATGCTTAAGGTTTACTAGACATTTGATATATCCTAGAAAAGTCACCTTAGAAAACAGAAGTATTTACAACTCCCGTTTTCTTAGATGTCTTTACCACCTTAGCCTCCTTAACAATTCATATTCCATAGCAGCTTCTGGTTGTAAGGACAGGTATTAGGTTTTACCATGCCGAGTTTAATAACCACAGAAATAAGCTGCAGTTTCAATTCTGTTGATACAAGCTTGTCCAGGTAATACTTAAATTGTCCGAACCAAACAAATTCATTATTTGTTAGCATTTTGTCTTTCAGGGACAGATTCTACAATGGTCTGGGTCAGTTATCCCCTATCAAAGTGAGCATGGTAGGATAAAGCATCCAACTCAGGTATCATATACAATTGCTTGAAGCTTGAGGGAAACAAATGAAGCCCATTCCAGCAACTCAGAACTGGACATCTAGTTGGGTTGCAAGTTCAGACCAGTATGGAATTAACTTTCTAACAGTTTCCAAAACATCTGAAGTGGCCGCAGAAAAAGGCAGCTGCCTCTACTCTCTAACAAGC
The DNA here is from genome assembly GCF_965140915.1 of Aythya marila. Classification (NCBI taxonomy): domain Eukaryota; kingdom Metazoa; phylum Chordata; class Aves; order Anseriformes; family Anatidae; genus Aythya; species Aythya marila. The sequence goes on along the minus strand of NC_139046.1, from coordinate 46,363,684 downwards.
GTATTGGGCTACAAGGTTGCGTACCTAAGTTCCTGTCCCTGCATGAAAGTGATCCACTTTGATCTGCAGGGGCAATCAGATGCCCCACTGTGACAAATCCCTTTCCTCACCACCTCTCTGATCACAACCACAGCCATGTCCGTGCAGGGAGGGTACAGGACAAGGCTTGAAGAGCAAATCAGGACCAGCACTCCACAACACCTCCAGGCTCATCCCTTTCTGCCACATAAGCAGAACAACTCCCGGCATTTAAACATCGTACTACATTTGCATGTCCAAACTTCCCATGCCGCCCAATGACTTTCCCATCCCTTCCCCATTCCAAAGATGATCTGGCAGCAGGATGCCTCTGTTTGGATCAGGAATTTAACCAATATTTCATGCAACAGTTTTCTTCAAATTAAACATGGCCTACCTAAAATAAGCTGGTTTTAAAGCTGTAACAATACTCTCTGCATAAATGGACACCAACTGATAGAATCTAAAGCTTAAAGTGTTTTCTACCACAGATTTTAGATCTGTCTTAATTGGATTAGATTATTTGTCCTGTGCACATGCCAGAGATAACCAGGTGTTCATGTCTAAGGTACTTGTCAGCATTAGGAATTCACTACCAGACAGAAGCAAGTCTTTTGTAACATATGCCAAAGGGATGCAAGTGTTAATGTAAATAAAAAGCATTCCAAGTTTCCTAAGCTACCTTCAATCAGCACTTTTTCAAACATGAAAATACTTCCGTTATTTTCAGCAATTAATCTGTTCCAGTATAATAATAATAATAAAGAGCGTAACGTTTTAATTTCTAAAGCTACCAATTTCTTTCCCCCCTTTACCAAGCAAAGGGCATATCTCATTTTAAAATGTTACCATTGAGTCCAGAGACTGTGTACTTCAGTTAGATAAACTGGTCAGAGAACACTGACCTCAGTCTGGGATACATTCAAGTTAGTGAACTTCAGTAGAATATTTAATTACCTAAATTCAGAAGCTAGGTCCTTGCTGTGTCTTTAGGCTCTGTCTGCAGGTAAAACACACTGCAATATTTACTGTGAATTATTAGCAATTGTTTCTCTAACCTCAGGAAGTGAGGCAATAATCACTGAAACTTAAAATGGCTTAAAATGGGGAGGGATGGAAGAAACATGACAAGTACTTCAGTGTCATACAGCTTTTTTAAACCCAAAACAAAATCATGGCTTTAAAAAAAATAAAATAAAATAAAAAACCACAAAAACAATACCACAAACCTCTCTATCCATTACACTCACACGTTATCAGTTACTGCTAGAAACTGTGTTCTTTGTGTCCTAAGCAAGCAACAGAGTATTGAGGGAAGCTAGACTAAAATACTTTAGGAATCTGTGAAGTCAGCACCCTTTGGTAGAAGCAGATTGCAGCCTCAGCAAAAGAATAAACAAAATCCCCCATGCACAGCTGCAACGGTGAGCTGTCAGGAAGACCCACACCGAACAACAACCTCAGGTCTTTAGTTTTGGTTTCATTGGAAACCAAGAACTTGCATAGCACGTGAACAGAAAAACAGCCTGTTTTTAGTAATTCTTTCAGGCCGTTCTATTTTGAACGCGCTATGTAATCTCATCTAGACCTTGACAAAACACCAATACCATAGCAACCAGCTGGTGATAAAAACTTAACTCCCCATACTGGAGCCCCAGCGTGGATGATTAAGTCCTAAGGTGCCTCCTTACCACATTGATTTCACCCATAAAGCATCTGGAAGTAAAGAAATTACTTCATCTCTTCCAAGTTTCATTTAGCAGGCTGTTGGAAGCTTGTCTAGAGCGAGCTGTTGCGGATTTCAGCAAGCAGGCTCACTAACTGCTTCAGTTAAAGCTGCTACTTTTACAGCTACTCAGAAAGTCACCTTTGGGATTATTAAGATCAACAAAGCTGCTGTTAGCTGAAGAACAAGAGTAAAAGAAAAAAATTTTTTTTTTTTAATCTCCCGAAGTTCACTTTACACTTAATAGTGCAACTAAAATGGTGTAAATAACTTTTAAGCTAATGAATGGATTTCATTATCAGCCATTCCAAAGTCAAGCAAAATATCCTCTCAATGTCAACATTTAAGTTAAAATTAAGCTGAAATACCTTAACAAAAAAAAAAAAAAAACAAGACAACACAACAACTCACAAGCACAGCACTTCCTGAAGCCTCCAGCAGTTACGTTGCACAGTAAGCTTATTCAAGCTTAACTTACTGTTCATATAAGAGGATGACAAAGCAAAATAAAACCTCATAGTGGCAGGTAGCTTCAGTTTGTTATACAGCTTCAGTTTGTTACACATATAAAGAAAATAATAAAAAAGAAAACAACAACAACAAAAAACTAGCATCAATTTTGGCTAGATCTTCCTTTCCCCTAAGAAGGAAGCTAGATCTTCCCTCTCCATTAAACAAAACATGTTTAACCAACAAGTTTTCCTCACGTTACTCAGGCACAGTAACAGTGAAGAATTTCTGCATTATTTACTTTTGCCATGCCTAGAAATACTTCAGCTTCCTTAAGGATGGTCAAAAATGAAGATAAAACCACTGCTGACAACAGCTGAAGAAGTTCTGTGCTGCAGAACTAGAAGCTTGCCTTTCAAAGCTTGCAAGGGCAATTGCTCCACCTGTCTCATTTCCAGTCTGTTAAGCAGCTTCCCATTTCAAGAAATTACCTGAGCTGCAAGCTACTCAACTTACAGGGACTTCTCAAAGGTAACATCATGTGGATAAACTGATGGGTACGGCAGCAGTTAAGTTGGAGCACACGATCACGTTCCGCATGAATTCAGGCCATATCCTTCTCACTTTCATTTATCCAGGCTTTTTCAAGTCTAACAAGATGATAATTAGATACCCATAGCAAGTTATTAAAAGAGGTGACTTCAAACTGGTACGTTTTAGCCCACTACTCTGAAGAAGGCAGCCACAGGCGTACAACTGCTGTTAGCCTTCTCCGAGATGAGTACCTGAGCAAACGGGTACCCAGCCACAACGTGGGCCCTGGCGCTCAGCAAGCGATTACTTCATAGCTGGCAGACCGCCATGCTTCAGGCTCCACTGTGCTGCCTGCTGCCTTCATTAGGCAAGGTAAATTTAGCCTGCGCTGTACTCTTATCTTTAATTATCATCTTGTTTAACAAAGATATACTAGTGAACATCAAAAGTCATCCAGCTCTTCAGGGAACCAGTTGCTATCCTTAACCTCCTGGTAATCCAGGCTTCGGGCAGAGCTTCAGGAAGTATTGCATGAACAACAGCACCGCACCTAGGCTGGGAATTCTGCATTAAAATCCACAGAAGAATGAGAAAACAGAAAAGTTAGACCAAAGGGATTGTCGAGTCTGCTCACTTGAAGAGAACAGTTTAGACATAATCTAATACTAACTTGGCAGGAGGACTGAAAGACTAAGCAAGTACTTCAAGGGTGGAATTAGTGGGCTACTTGTGGCTCATTTAAACAGTGACCTGCTCCAGCAGGATTAACTTGTTGCTGCTGCTGCTCTCAGGATAAACAGCCTAAGCCAAGACTGATGCCCCAAGTGCATCCACGGTGATCAGACAGAACAGTAACCAGTTCTTAGCTTTTAGACAAACAGACCATTTAGCATATTTCTGACCAAATGCACGCATTTCTTTCCCTAAGGAGCAGAGAAGCACTTGTTCTACCCAAACACTGAGGGGAGTGAATTTCTGCAGGCAAGATTTTATTAAAAGGCTGGTACGCTGACAACGTGTACAGCAAAAGATTTGCTGTACAGAAGTTTAGATATTTCCAGTACTCACCTGGTTCTTATTTGTTCACGGCGAGCAGCCAGCATAATTAAGCCCACCCTCTAATTGGTTTATTTTGATTTTATGCACAGGTCAGAACTGTTACATGGTGTTGCTTCTTAGCCTTAATTGCCCTATGGCCATCTGATGATCCTGTGATTATAGCCGTGCCATTATTAGTGTGAAGAGCTATAAAGCACGCTGGGTAGGAGGCTCGATTAGCATGACAAAGAGCTCGCCAGCATTCTGTCATGCTTCTTGAAGGTAAGTAGCATTGGTTTCTATTTGTGGCACTGCCATTTGTCCAACAGAACACGTTGCTCTGTTCATATTCAATTATTGAACAGGCTTTGAAGACATGACAAGTTGAGTTTTCTGTTTAGGAAAGCAGCACCACAAATACCATCAAGGCTAAGAGCAGCAGCTTTTTCCCCTCCAAACTCTAGAGGCCAGGAACATCTATTTGGGAACAATATAAAAGTTCTTACTCAGAACACATCCTCCATTTTCAAGTTCTTTCAGAACTGTTAGATGCTTAAGACAGTTACAAATCTGTCACTGTTTTCCAAACATAAGAACTTAGAATCATGGAATGGTTTGGGTTGGAAGGACCTTAAAAGACCACCCAGTTCCAACCCCCTGTCATGAGCAGGGACACCTCCCACCAGCCCAGGTTGCCCAAAGTCCCATCCAAACTGGCCTTGAGCACTTCCAGGGATGGGGCAGCCACAGCTTCTCTGGGCAGCCTGTGCCAGTGCCTCACCACCCTCAGAGTAAAGAATTTATTCCAAATATCTAATCTAAATTTATCCTCTTCTTTAGTTTAAAAGCATTCCTCCTTGTCCTATCACTACACTCCCTGACAAAGAGTCAGAGTGACTCAGCTCCCTCAACCTGTCCTCACAGGAGAGGTGCTCCAGCCCCGTGATCATCTTCGTGTCCTTCCTCTGGACTTGTTCTAATAATTCCACGTCCTCCTTGTGCTGGGGTCCCCAGAGCTGAACACAGGGCTCCAGGTGGAGTCTCATGAGAGTGGAGCAGAGGGGCAGAATCCCCTCCCTCTCCTTGCTGGCCCTACTGCTTTTGGTGCAGCCCAGGACAGGGTTGGCTTTCTGGGCTGCAAGTGCATGTTGCCGGCTCGTGTTGAGCTTCTTGTCAACACCCCCCCCCCTCCCAGGACCTTCTCTCCTTCTCCTCAGAGCTGCTCTCGATCCATTCCCCACCCAGCCTGGATTTGTGCTTGGGATTGCCCCAGCACAGGCGCAGGACCTTGCACTGGGCTTTGTTGAACCTCATGAGGTTACACAGCCCCATCCTGAGAGGTGCCTGCCCAGCTCCCTCTGGATGGTATCCCTTCCCTCCGGCATGCCAACCGCACCACACAGCTTGGTGTCATCACAAACGTGCTGAAGGTGTGCTCGATCCCACTGTCCATATCACCAACAAAGATGTTAAACATCTGTTAGGTTTTCCTTAGCCTCTACATTAGGAACATCTAAGCTGACTGGCAAGTGAGGTGGGAGAGATTCCACAGTCAAACTGCGATAAGCCTCCCTTCAGCACAATACGTTGATGGAGTTTCGTAATCAGTTTGGTTCAAGGCTACTCTTAAAAGACAGCAACTCCAGACCATTCCTTGGCACTGCTCTCCCCCTGGACACACATTCCTGCTACCATCTTGTACTGCTGCAGGTCAGGAGACTCAGGGAGCCAATACTGCCAAAAGCAAGCTGTTTATTTAGTGTCCCAGTAGTAAGTCTTATCAGCTTTACCACAAGAGATAATGCCAGCAGAAGAGAGCAGAATACATGACCAGGCAGAGAGCAAGTTCACCACATTCACCATCTGAACACACTTTAGGCAGCTTAAAGCAATCAGATTATGCACTTGCCTTTCCTATTGCTAAAAAAAGCTTACAAGCATGATGCTAGGACTACATCGTGTTCTTAAACCCTGCTCTGTCAGAGGATGGAGACAGAAAGCGGGTGAAAGAGAGAGCCCAAATCAAAACCACTAGCACCTCTGCAATAAAAATCATGCAAATACAGGAAAATATTAATGTAAAACTAATGAGGGCACTTACTCTTGCCTTTGTGATGAAACTTCTACAGTCTTGCGTATCAGTATACTAAACTATTATTTTTACCTGCCAGCAGAACAGTCATGTTATAGCTCTACCGTATAGATTAGACATCTCCCATGCAGATCATTTACTGCATTTCATGAAGCAAAACATCAAATCCATCCTCCACCTCCTCCCCCTAATCTCCAAGACAGCTGGTTATTTAACACCGCAGGTGAGAGTGCTGAAAGGCAGCACGTCACAGGGCAGTGCAGCAGAGTGGTCTGCTTGCTGTATGCCTGCAGGAATCCTTTCATTTGGGTAAACTATCAGAAGGAGTTAATTACAGGTCCGCTCGAATATGTCTGGAGGACACTGGTGCTATCCTTTACAAACTCACTGTGAAACTAATTCAAAGCAACTAATATAAGATACCATACCTTTGCAAAATGTTAGCGTGGCTCCAGTTTTGTTCAAAAAAGTCAAACAGTACAAGGCTGCAGAATAACAAGCTTTTTGCTTAATGGTTGTTAACATCCTGATATGAATAAAAATGTAAGTACATGCTGTTCTTTCACAAGACATTTGATCAGAGGGAAACAAAAAAGTGTCTGTCCCTTCTCTCTTCCTTGCCTCCAGCCCCCACAAAAACAACAATTTGGAATGGCACAATGACAGCTGAGGGCTGCTGTGCCTTGGGACATCCTGATGCAATTAGGTATCCGTTGCTGCAGCGGAAGAGATCAGTGACCTAGTGATCACACTCAAGACCCCTACAGACCTCACATTTCCAAGACATTGCATAACGAGTGAACTGAGATTCACAGAACTGACTTCTTCCTCCAGTATGTCGCTGGAGGCTGGTCACTATAACAACGCTTCTCGTGAAACAGCAGGGAGTCACAGGCTTTACTGTAATCCAGTAATCTATTAATTCCTTGTCCTCCTCAGGAAAGGGAAATAAATGCAAGAGAGAACACAGCAGCTTCCAAAACCCATCAATTTAGATACTCTTAACTGATGTAATTTAATCATTTTAAACGTTGCCATGGATGTTTTCTATAACCAGGCATCACATGTTAAGAAAAACAATGTAATAGGGTCATGCACTAAGACCAGGTTTTACTCCAAATGAAGTGAAAGCTTACTGGAAGCTCATATCTTAGTGACTTTATGAAGACTGAAGCATCCATCTGGCAATTCAGTTGACAGAAAGACCTTGACTCTTATGAAAAGAAGCTTCAGGCTAAGATGATATACAAAAGCAGAAGCACAACATTAGTCTGGCACAGAAAGCAGCTCTTCCTCCTTCCTTGACTGATCAGCATTTTAGTGGCCATTTCCTTGAGTGACATTTTCAGATCGTGCTGTTACACTCCCTTCACCAGGGTAAGGCAGCATTTGCACTGAGATAATTCAAGGCACTGTGGACTCTTCTTCATCTCAGTTCATGTTCAAACAACAGAGCAGTTTGAGGCTCACCCAAATTCTCGTCGTTTCACTGTCACATCTAACCTGGACTATATCCTACGCGAGCTCATTAACTGATGCAGCTAACACCATGTTCTCTGCAGCAGTGCTCAACTTCCTCTTACCAGCCCTCATGGGCTGCCTTTATCCAAAGCATCTCCAATGCAGCAGTCGTTATACCATTCCATTGACTCTGACAGAGTGGTTGGATGTTAGCATGAAAGATCCTAGCTCTTTACTACCTCTCATCTACTGATTATCATTTTCACCTACTTTTCTCAGCCAAACGTACACAAATTCAACAGTGTAAAAAAAAAAATAAAAATCAAAAAGAAGAGTTCAGTGCAAGAAGCAGAAGAAAGCAAAGACAGAGAAGCCACATGCAGAACTCCAGTTTTGTTTTACACCCCCACCCCCTCAGATTAATCTCATGCTAATTGTGCTTTTCCTTAGATCACTCTCCTGCAAATAGTCGCAAGTGATGCAAGACCTGGTGCTTCTCATAGCTCTACATAGCACCCTCTCCTAGGGTCTTCTTTGGCCAGACAGCGACAGGGAAGCGTCTGTATTGGAGGAGTGGCCACAGCCTCCCAGGACAAACAGGACAGACAGCAAATTGATAACACTTGCCTTCAAATTTCTTCTGAGAGATAAGTAGTCTGCACATACACAGCAAAGTCCTTGACTGTCTACAGAAGTAAAACAAGTCCTACTTTAGAATTATACCCCCTGCAGTTAAGAACCTACACTTCAGAGGAGCACGTAGGGGCTTTAGTCCACGCTCTGAAAGCCACGTTACTGATACAGCACCAAAACAAGCCCTATGTGCCCAACTCACCCTATGTGAAGTTTCTTTCACTGTGTAGCTGCTCTCAAGAACAAACTCTGATCTTTAAGCTCACGTGTGCCCCTCTCACACACATGGGTAGGGCACTTCATTATACACTGTCCAGTCAAAAGGGTAATCAGCATATGACCAATTGCACAAACCAGCCTTTTTTAACCCCCCCATGTGCCTATCTGTAACCTGATGTTCTTTACCTAATGTACCCATCCCAATTCAGTGAAGCAAACCTACTGAAAACAGACTGCAAGAGGTCTGAACAATTTCCCTGCCTAGTACAAATTGGAATTAATGTGTTAAATTCTGTAAGAGATACTTATTTAATACATCTGTTAGGCTTTACTTAAGGAAAAAATATAGCCCAGGGAGAAAGGAGCGGTATCTTGGTACAGAAGAAGAGATATGGAAATATTTTGAGAACTAAACTAAAGGAATCCTCCTTCACTCTGTCCAACTTCTACAGTACCACTGAAAATGTAAGACAGTTATTGAAAGTAGGGAGGGAAAACAAGAACTGCCTTGTCCTACAAACCTGGGGCAAAAGCACCTTTTGCCTCTGTGTAGGCCCATTTCATCAGCGCAAGAGTAGATGACTTCATAATTTTACAGTGGAGGATTGGATTACCAGTAGTATCTTTAATACTATAACAGAAAGTAGTCCTACACCACCGCAAGCTCTCCTAGTTTTCCTGGTGAATGGCAGATAAGGCTGCTGTTGCAACAGAACTGCCTGAGTGACAGATGACTTGGAACTTTATCACCAGGTAAGCATAAAGCCATTCTCACAAAAAAAAAGAAAACTGACCTGTGATGATGCATCTTGCTGTTTAATCAGCAAAGACAGCTGAAGAGTTTATAAAGCACCATCTTGCCTTAACGAGATCACTCTTTGTGTGCATGTACTGGGAAGTTGCAAAAAAGATTTAGCACACTTGAGTTAAAAACAAGCATTTCTTAGAGGACTCCATATGCTTGTGTGCGTAACGCATGCAGGTTTTGTTGGGTTTCAGCTCGAGGCACTTCATCCAAGCAGTGACAAGTGCTCTTCCAGAGCTGAGATCTGGATGGCACTCCATCAAACCCCTGGTCACAGCTTTACAGCTCCACTATCACCACCATCTATTTTGCACTACAGTCCTGTCTTGCTATTTTCTCAGTAGGCCACGTTATATAGGAGTTAATTACCTGTGCTATCTCAACTACGTGCTTCAGTTCAGCTTTCAACTTTTAGTTTTCTTGTCTCTTCTCTGGGGTCTACAAAAGACAAGAGCTAAAAAACTATTTGCTGTACTATTCTATATATGTTACAAAGCCATCTGCCTGGGCAAGCTTCTAGACAAGCCCATATCTCTACCAGCAAGCTGTCATGTTATTTTCACTTTTCTTAAGAAGTCTTTTCTCTCCACCAAGCAAAAATACAAATATATGCAAAATACATGGCCTACAACAAGAAGTTGTCCTGAAATAAGACTCTGATACCAGAAACTGCAGAATAACTTGTTTTCTTACAGTCGGGTTTTAAAAATGCACTTGATATTTGTGAAGATATGTGAAGAAAGAACATTTCATTTTGAAAATGTCAGTGAGTATTAGTGTATCACATACGCTAGGGCAAAGTCAAAATATTAAGAAGCTCTTCCATTTCTTAAAAAGGTTTTGTAATTTTTGCTGTAAGTAGTATTCTTAAAAAAAAAAAAAAAAGCTTTGTAGACTTGAGAAAACAGAATATCTTAAGCAGACTTTTAAAAATCAGGTAGAAAGTCAGTCTTGTGTTCAAAGTCATGGCATAGAAGCATTTCACACACAGATCAAGAAGTTTAACAGATAACCCAGGTGTCTAAAAACATGCTTAACCAACAAAGTAACAACCAACCTTTAATTACTAAATACAGACCAGCAGTGTTAACTCACAACCAGCTAGAGTTGTAAGAACTGAAAGTTGCTGTCAAATATATTTTTTGAAGTTCTGTAATAGACTTGTAAAAATAGACATGGAAGATGAGCGTGACTCCCAGATCAGTAATTTAATAAATTTGTTTGAGAATACATTGTTCAGCGCTGCAGATGCTGTAGGTACAGATGACCAAGAAATAAACCTTGATGTAAGATTAAATATTTATAAAGATAGAAGGTCTAAATTTACTGAAGTCCCTCTTGAAGTGTTATGCTGTTACCATGGAAACATGCTGTACATCCACCTAAGCAGTTAGCACATATCTACATTTTCATTATTCAGCAACATCTATGATGCAAATTCCTTATCTGCACAAAGTATTTCAGAAAAAAAAAGTCCGATTTATAATCTGGAAAGATTGTAGGCAAATTAAAAAATTCAGGCACCTATGGCAAAGAGATGGCACCTATTAAAAGGAGATGAATGAGTCAAAGACAAAAATAAGACCAATTTAGAATAGCAGCAGGTATTTGGCACATCAGTACACGGATCAGATATTTTGTTTGATTTTCAGGCTAGAACAGAGCCTAAAAGCTGCACTTGGTGTCTTGTTTCCCTCCCATCCCAGAACAGGCACATTTTCTTAGATCTCCATGTCCAAAGATCCTGTCAGCTAAGCAGCTGTTACTTTCTGTTCTTGACAAATACCTAGCTCCCCACACTGAAAAGGGAAAGATGGAACTCAAGCTAATACCAGTGTTTGCAAAATGCAAAGTCCCTAGAGAGTGCTCTTCAGTGTATTTGGGAATCTTACTCAGCCCATGGTTAACTGGCAACACTAGGAGCTCCCTTGATGGAAGAGACGCAGGTGTTATTGAACAGCTATTTGTAAGCTGCCTAGATCACCTACCAGTGGGAACTATCAGCTCTTTCACAGCTATTTAGAAGAGGCAGTTGCCTTCTTCATCATGAAGATGAAAGATACAAAGGTAACTACAGCTTCCAGTAGCTGGAAAGGGACAGAATTATCTGTATATGTTTAAACAGATAAAGCATTAACATCTTATTTGTTTCACACAGCAGTTACTTCTTTGCCACTCTTGCAGACATAGAGAGCATGAGTGGTTTGCTGTCCAAACTGGACAGACAGGTGGTTGTTTCATCCGGGTTCCTGCACTGTCTAAACAATGGCAAGCCTGTGGAAAAAACACTAATTTGTTCTTCCTACTACCTTAAATCTTGTAATTCTGTATCTATTAACTTATGTTAGGTACCTAAGACCTTGAATGTTTCTCTTGTTTTCAGAGAAATTGAGTAGAAGGAAACACGAGTGGAGGAATACTGACCAACTGCAAGACGTAAGAGATACTTGAAGAATAAAATTATAGTACTTCTAGTGAAATGAATGAAATAAGTCATTCAAAAGAGCTAAAACACATCAGCAACAATGTCTTACATTATCACCAGGTGAAACTATGTTACACATGCAGCTGGCACACAACAGTGGTGTACTAGAAGATGTTCAGGAAACTGGGCCAACCAGCCAAAGCACAAGAGTGAGTCAGTAACCTTGAACTGATAAACACCACATTTTGTATGCGCAGAAGGCCATTAAGAGCGAAGTCTGAAGGAACCTAAGGATCTGAAACTCGGTTATGAAAAAATGCTGAGACAACGCCTTCCGTAGAGAAGATTCAGGACCTTGAATTTTACGTACCAGGCTATAAATCCACATCACCTGAATTTAGTTGAAGGAAACTGCACATTTAAGGGGTCTCATTTTATCAGTCCAGTTTTCTCTCCAGTCTTTTCTATTGCTCCTAGATTAATTCCGAAGTCATCACCACAAAGCCCTCTGAAGGTGGAGACATTTCCAAGCCAGTTTGGTTATCCTAATATGCGCCTAGCTAGATCGCCATAATTTTACATTACAATCTCTCCAAATCCACGTTTATCTGTCAGACACGAAGCCTTGATGACATTCCTTTTAAAATAGCCTCAGGTAATCCGCAGCCGCGCAGGTGGACAAAATATATGGCCGTTTCATCACGCCAACCACAGCGACCTTAGCCCTTCCCCAGGCAATTCTTGCCACATCACACACTTAGATCTCTGACTTCGATTAATATTAAACTGCTCTCTCATGCAGGTCCCGGGGCTGGGAAGGAAGGCAGCCAGCCCCCAGCCCCACCAAGCCCTACGCTTCTCTCTGCCCTCTGCACCACAGCCCTACGCAGAGGGTCCCCGCTCCCCTCAGGCCACGCTCCCTCAGCGATTACAAGCGAGCGGATCCCAGGAGCTGCTTTCTATCACAACAGGATTTGAAAGCAGACTGAAGCCAAGCGTAAACACACCCAGAGAAGGCCCTGCTCGCTGCCAGCCTTCCAGAGGCCTGCTTTCCTTCAGGGACATTTTGCATCGAGAGCCGGCTGCGGCTCTGAGAGGCGACCGCCAGTGCCCACCCCGGCCCCAGCCGCCCACCGCCGCCCTTTGGGATCCCCGACGGGCTCCGAGCCCCCCGGCACCCCTTTTCCACCGAGGCCTCGGCCACAACAAAGGGACAACCCCCCCACACACACAAAATCAAGCCGACCAGACCAGAAGAGCCGTAAATTAACCCCAAACCCGCAGCAGAAAGCCTTCGGCTGCCCGCCCCGAGCTCTCCTCCCCCCCCCGCATCTCCCGCCGCCCCCCCGGGGCGCGTCGCCATTTCGTGAGGCGGCAGAGCCGCGGGCGGCCCGGCGCGGCGGCCAGGGGCAGCGAAGGGAGCCGAGAGGGGGAGGACGAGGGAACCCCCCCCACACCGCGGCCCCAAAACACCCGGTGATCGCCCGGCCGGCGCGGCACGGCACGGCACGGCCCTGCCCTGCCCAACCCAGGCCCCACCGCGCCCCGGCCGGCGCTCACAGTTGCGGATATCGGAGATGAAGACGGCCAAGCCTCGCATCCCATCGCCCTTCGACACCGCCGGCATGGTGGCGAGCGATCACGGCCGCCCAGCGCCGCGCCAAAGCACCGCAACCCCACCGCCGCTTCTCCCCGCGGGGCTCCTCAGGCCGCTGCCGCCGCCTCTGCTGCGCGCAGGCGCCGCGATGGCTCCCGCTCCCCGGCGGGCGGCGGGCGGCGAGGCTCGGGCACCCCCTGGCGGGCGGAGGCGGCGGGGACCCGGCCCTGCCCTCCCCGTGTGTCCCTGCCCTCCCCGTGTGTCCCTCTCGGCCCCCCGCTGCCGGTGTTGGGGGCTGGTTTGTGGGGCACGGCCTGTAAGGGGTGAACGGGAGCTGCAGGGTCCTTCTGCTGAGGCGTCGGTGTCTCCTCAGGAACGGCCTAATCGCTGCCTCACCCCCTGCCCCCGCGGATTTTAGTGATGGGTGAAGGAGGAGCGTGTGGGTTTTGCCTCAGAGAGTGTTAACTTCTAAGAGAGAAGGAGAGGGACAGCAGATCTGACAGGGAAGTGGGATTTCAGAGGTAAGTTTGGATCTAGGATCTTATTTCTGAAGTGTGGAGAGGGAGGTACTGACTCCTTACGGTAGGATACGTAAGACCATGGTTTCCCCAGTGCGGGCCAACGCAGGACGCATCTCAGTCCTCCAGTGAAAAATGGGCCCCAAAAGCTGTGCATGGGATCTCCATCACAAGCCTTGCATAGTTAGAAGAGCTGGTACATGCAGATCCTGTCACAACCCCCTGGGGTAAGCAGTGCAGTTGTTCTGCATTACACATGGCAATTCATGCTACCCTGGGCGTGCAGGTGTGCGAGGCCAGGGCCACATGTCTCCCTCGAAGGACGTGAACGTGCAGAGCAACACAGTCCCACGCCACATCTGCTCCTGAGATGGAAAACATTTCAAGGTTAAACTTTCTTAAACACACCAAAGAGGTTGGACTGCACAGAGCATTTAATCTCATCAGTTGAAAATAGATTCAAAGGGTGTCAAAACTGGCCTAGTCTCCCTAAACCACAGTGTGTTGAGAGGTTCAGTCATAACACAAATTATTAGTAGACTTAGCAGGTTATAATGACCTCTAGAATCATGGGATTTAGGACTACTGGAGATCACTCAGTAATTTATTTAATCTGTTTTCTTGTATTCTTCAAACTATTTCATTTCGCATGGTGTTTTTTTTTGGGGTTTTTTTTGGTTTTTTTTTTCTTCCCTGCATTGAGCCAAAAACTAGATTTTAGTCACAGTCCGTTGTCCAGAAAGGCATAGTTTTGATCTGACATCATCAAAAGGTACCAAATGTACTGTTTCTCTGGGTAGTTTGTTCCCATGGTTAATGCTCCTCATTTAAAGCTCGCATCTTACTTAAATTTATCAAGCTTCAGTGCCTATAAGTTAATGATATATTTTTCTCTCATAAATAAAGAGCTATGCAATACTTGATACTCTTTTTCAGATAGTGGTGGCACACTTCAGCCAGGTCACCTCTCAAGTGTCTTTTCTGCATGTTTTCAGGATACATTTTTACACCAGTGCTTTTTAGTTGGATATTTATTAGAAAGAGAAAATGATAGCATCTGGTAGTCAGGAATGTGTCCTTTCCTCCCTGGGCATAGTAGACCAAGTGCAGCTAGTGGCAATTGTGCACAATGCAGATGCTCTGGATAAGGAAGTTTAGATGAAGAAAATTGTGCTTCTTCAGAGTTTTATAATCAAATACTGATGTTTAACTATAATTTCCATTTACCTTCAAAGCTGAAAACTTAAGATTTCACTACATAGGAATTCCTTTTTCTGAAAAACAAACAAACAAACAAATATTAGAGTTAAACAAAACAAGATGTTGAACTAATTTCTACTCTTGAGAGCAGAGTGACACGTAAAGGCTATGTATATCAGTTCTGTCTGGCTGCATTCCAGTCAACACTGCAGCTGTAAGATGTGCAGGTACACTTAAGCAACCTTTTAAGAAGGAACTTAAATACAGCTAGTGGAATAGCTGTGGCAGTACCAAGCACATTATGGGTTGTAAATTCTGTTTCAGAAGGGGAGTAAATATTCAAATAGAAAACCTACGTGGAGCTCTTTAGTGTTATAACTATTTCATTTTTAACTGACTCAGTATGCAGTACGCATTCCCCAGCTATTTTATATCCACCTCCTTTGACTGACATTTCAGTCTTTACTATACACATTCTTGCTCTCGTGTTTTTTTTGTTTTTTTTTTTTTTGCGTCAACAAATTCTTATGCAATTATGGTGAATGCCCCTACTTCCTCTTAATTTAGAGCTCAGTAGCCAATTTCAGACAGTTTTGGTAGGGAGAAGATAAAGATTTTACATGAATAAACAGCCAGTTAGAGGAAAGAGAGCTCGTAATGGTCTCTAGATGCATTCTGACTGAAAGAAATGTAATGCGAGCCCAATGTGTTATTAGAGAGCACAGAGTTCACACTAGATACCCCTTACAAATGACCTAGTTGATATATCTGGAAAATGTTTCAGTTTGAGCTCAACATCTACAAAACACCAGCTTGTGAGAACCCAGACTTCATCAGTTCCATACATCTCAAGATGACGTGATCTTTAGAGATTGCCAATTTCCAAAAAATCAGCATTAAAGTGGAAATAATATCAAGAAATGCTTTCCTATTATGCAAGATATTTTACAGCACATTTGTTTGCCAACAAATCCACAATGTCTATATCCTCCCCAAGTCATCCATAAACTGCTTTAATCTTTTTCAGAATTTCAATATCCTTTGGTACAAAGACTTGAAAAATCAGTCTGACCTCCACAAAATTAATACCATTAAGCTGACTGGTTTCAGCTGGTGAGTATCTATCTGCTTGTGGGAACTACAGCTTTTTCTGCATTTCTTTTTCTGCCTGACATTTAGACCTGAGTGGTGGCTTACAGACGAGTTCATCTCCTGCTCTGGAGCTTTAACTGCTGTGCACAGTGTGGCTTCCTCTTTAGTTTCTGAAGCCAAAATATGATTCATTTTTGAGTATGATTACACATCATTATGAGGAATTTTAACACCAGAAATCATCCAACACTCAGAATAATTTACAGCCCATACTGTGCTTGGTGCTGCCACAGCTCTTCTGCTACCTACAGCTACTCTTCACCCCTACCTGACTATCTGCCAAAATCACACTAGAATAATTTGGACAGCTTTGTGCTTAGGATATGAAGTCATGCACTGTGGTATATAGCTGGGTTGCCAGCTTTTCCTACCACCTTAATGAATTTCTAGACAGAAAAGGGAAATTGTTCCTTTTCCTTTGTTACTTCTGTCAGATTTGTCCCTCACCCCATCAGTTTTCTTCTCCTCCCCATGGTCATTCTAACCATAATGGAAGCAAAAAGATATAAGGAGAAAATAGAATTGGTTTCTCCTGTACGTATACTCAATCATGTTTCTCTACCTGATATCTAACATTCATTATCTATTAATGGAGAGCATAGGTTTATCAGCAATGTCTTCTGCCACTCCCGAGTATCAGATGTGCTGCTTTCAAGATTAAGAAACACAAATTTAGGATAATATTGATATCACGAAGCCGTACATTTCTAGAAATTAGATATGGATCTTTCTAGATCTTTTCTTTACAGTAAGCATCTCAATGACCCAAACAGTTTTGCACTCAAAATACCATGTGTATGCAAAAACATAAAATAGAATACTTAAGCTTAAAATAAACTCAAAGAGAGTAGACAAGATAAAATGAGGGTGAGCAAAGGGTCTATGGACAAGTTCCCCTTTGTCACCTGCATGGTGGCAGGGTAGTGCCAGACAGCTAGGTAGCTTTGTGAGTTGCAATAAACTACATATAATTCCTTCTAGCTCATAGGAGTGTTTTCTTTTTCCTTTCATCTCTGAGGCCTTGTTCTGTTCCTTGTACCTATTTCTCTCAGCTGTCTTTCTCTTTAGCTACAGGCTTCCAAATGAGGCTATAGACTTCATTTCTTGCTGAGACACCATTTTTATTTCCAAGCCTTTTTTTCCTGAGTATGCACAGTTACTCTCCAGGAAAGAAGCACACTTCTACTCTCCCCCAGGTGTCCTATCTTACTCAGGCACTATTTTTCAAAGGAATAGTAGCGTACAGACTGAAAACACAGAAGTAAAAGAAAGATACCCCC
Organism: Aythya marila; assembly: GCF_965140915.1. Lineage (NCBI taxonomy): Eukaryota > Metazoa > Chordata > Aves > Anseriformes > Anatidae > Aythya > Aythya marila. Next base: position 46,346,536 of record NC_139046.1, on the reverse strand, counting down.
CTCTACCACCACCACCACCCACTTTTTTTTTTTTTTTCCCTTGGTAAAATATGAGTCTCTGGAAGGACTCTCCAATACCTGGTAGATGTGTTAAAACTTCGGGTGCATCGTTACATCTAAGAGTAATGATCTGTGATTCTATTACAGGCAGCATGTACCATGTCAACTACCTGCAGCAAATCTTTGTATCTGCCTCACTAGGCTATGAGAGAGTCAGCAGGAGGGTATAATAGGAACGCAACACAGGAAATGACAGATTTCATTATAGAGAAGCTGGAAACAAACCTAATTTTTCATCCCCTCCTGCCTTATCTCTGTCTTTCCTGCTATTGAGCAGTGTATCCTGGAAATGTTTAAAGTTTGTGAAAGATGAACAACATTTACAAAACAATAGAAAATCCAGTACCCAATAGATTGTAAGTGACTTCAAGTACTGAGTTATGCACCCTTTAAATTTGGGAGAGTTTGTATTTAAAAATGTACACTTTTAAGCACGCATATTATGCAGTCCTATAAGATTAAAAAGGCACCACTTCTTCGTTGGAAGCTGAAGGTTTGAGAGATGTTTTGGTGACTAAAAAAATAGGATGAGACATTCCTTTTTCTTGCTTTTTAGTCTGCAAGGGTGTGGGTCCAAACCTGCTAATAAGCATCAGTTTTCTTTCTGAAGCCCTTGTGAGAATTTCAGAATTTAGGGTACAGGGGAAACGTACACATACTCAGCTCTTGCCAGAAGGACCATACATCTGGTTCACTGACAATACTTTTTTCCAGAGGAAAAATGCTTCTATTTTTCTATTCAATGATGAAGAATGTTCATGGTGATCTTAATTATATAAGAAGGAAAGAAAGAGATGGATAGATCAGGAAAACTTGCAGTTCTGCTTCTGGGAAGTGACACCAAGTTCTAACTAACGCAGAAAGTAGGTCTCAGAAAGGCTTCTGCTGGGAAACACAGTGCCAAACACGCTAGGTTTTCCACTACATCACGATGCTGTTAACACAACCATTTTTATCAAGTCTTCCCATATGGTATTTATTCCCTATAAACAGCCCACGAAATAACAGGGTTACATCAAAATTTCCACTGCAGTAAAATTACTAACAGCAAGTTCATGCTACATGTTAAAGCATAAATGGTAGGTCAAAACAGATGATAAAATCTCAATTTAAAACACAAGCTTTTATTTTAAAGCCTGTTAATGCCCACCTGAGGCTTGACACACATTCCATACACCAGGAGTTAGCGATATTGCTTGATGACCCCCTCTACATGCAAAGACCCCCTCAGGTTTGGTCTATGCTATTTTTACTCCCCAGGACAGTGCGTGTAGTGTAGCCTAAACTCGCTACTTATTTATTATGAGCTAGAAGGAGGCAGGGAGAGCCTGGCTTGAGACAACAGGGACATTAGACCGCCACCTCAGCCGCTCATCACCCCGCCGTCATCATGGCGCCCAGCTCCTAACCGTCCCCTCAGCGCCTCCCCTCAGCCGGGAGGCGGTGCCGCCCGCCTCCATTTCCGAGGCGGCGGCGGGCGGTAGGTGGTGGCAGCGGCTCCACCGGGGAGGGAGACAGGGAAGGAAGGAAAGGAAGGAGGCGGGCGGTGGGATGGCGGCTCTCAGCCTGCCCCGCAGCCGGGAGGTGGCGGCACGGGCACTGAGGGTGGTCCAGTGGCCATGAGGGTGGTCCTAAGCGTGGCCCAGTGGCCCCGAAGGGGCTGGCCCCGGGGTAAGGCCGCGGCTGGGGCTTGCTCTGAGGGAGCCCGCGGGTTCGGCGGGCTGGCGGGAGGGCGCTGAGGTAAAAGAGAAAGCTTGGCTACCTCCGGAGACACGGGAGGCAATTCTTGCTCTTAAAGAAGAGAAGCTTCCAAGAGGAAAGGGAATGCTGTTTGCACAACTTAGCAGCAGATTTATTTTCACTCATTTCATCTCCGAGTCTACCTTTTTCTAGTTTAAATTAAAAACATCAACAATTTGCGTCATGGGTTTGCTTTACTAAGCAAAGTGTGTTACCTCAGACTACCACAGCAGCACTTAGAACCATGTTTCTCTTTTAAAAATAATATATGAACGTTTGCTCAGATTTCCACATAGTTTCTGTGCCAGCCTCCAAGATTATTTAGATTTTTTTTGGCTGCATCTTTTGGGCAGCCTCAGTCTATATCAGCTTTTTCTATTTAAAATAAAGTTGCATTTAAAACACCTGCCTAAAAGTGTTACTTCACATGGAGACTGATTAAGCAGGAGTTACCACCTGGGTTAGAGAAACTCTGGCCTCAGACCAATTTATTAAAACAAATCATATTAAATTTTGAATTTTTCTTTAGTGTCGCTTTTACGAGGACCTAAGCAGAGTCAATCTTTGATTTTGCGTGTTGGTTGTAATAGAACAGATAAAAAGCAAGAATGCCAAGCTCTTGGTGTTCTGCTTGGTTTAGTTAGTATGAAGAAAATAAAAAAACGTTGAGGGAAGGCTTGCTGAAGTAAACTTGAACGTCTAGTTGCATAAAGCTTGCAAAGTTCATGCTTATAGTTTCCATAAAAAACATTTCAAGATTAACTTACTCATGTTCTAGTAGTAGAGTGATGATGTGTACTTAGTTTTCACTAAACCAATTTTATTAAAGAACATTTATTAAGATAAGGTTCCTACCAAGGGTCAATGTTGGACTTTTGCTGGCAGAAACCATCGCTACAGGCTCAGCTCTTTGTATAGACTCAGGAGTGTGGATGTTGGCTTGTAGTAACTGGTGGATGGATATGATCTTGTCAAGGAAATGAGCATATTTTGATGTCTAATCAGAGTTCTGTGATGGATTTTTAAACTGTTGTGTTTTACCTGTTAAACACTAACTTCTCTTTAGGAAAGCGATACTGTTGCTAATTGTTTCTGAAAGTGAAATCAAACATCTCTAAATCAATATATACCAGCTTCTGGAAGAATTGATATCCTGTCCAAACTGTTAAGACTTGTATTGACTATTCAGGCTCTCAATTGTTCCTCTCTGCAGTAGTTTATAGATCCTGCCAAGCTAGATGGAACAGAGTAGATGCTATCGAGAGCAAACTCCTTTGACTAATCTTCTAGGAAGCAGAAAACAAGAGAATTACTAGTGACCTTGAAGGCAAAGCAGAAGCATAACGCACTAGCTATAATTAATAATGAAACTTAAGTAGCACAATAATTTAGCTTTTGCCTCACCCTCTTCCAGTGCTCCATCACCCTCACCAAGACATTATTTCGCCTGTTGGTGTGGAACTTCCTGTGCTCCATTTTTTGACCATCACCTCCTTGACCATTGCAGAATTCTCTGCTTTTCAGAATCTCAGTGCTAAACCAGTCTTGTCCAAATATGTGTAGTTTATTGGGTTGTTAATTGCATCTCAGTATTACCAGGATTGGCCTCATACGGCTTCTGTTCCGTTGGGTACTCTGATTTAACCTTTTAGGTTTCTTCTGCCAGGATCTTTCTGCCACAGTACTCCTTCAGAGTGCTTAGTCTGCTGTTGTGGGAGCCCTCGCCTCATGTTTTGTATAGATTTTGAACAGCCCTTCTCAGTGCCAACAGAACAAGGAGTTTTGTAAATAAAACTTGAAGAAATGATCTAGTAAGTCTTCAGAGGGAGTAGCAGAAATGTTAATTCTTCAGACATAAATCTTTTTTTTTTTTTTTTTTTTTAAGAGCAAGAGAGCAAGGGATATGTTTGACTAAACTTCAGACAGTTGTGAAAAAGTTATTTTTTTTCTTCTCTATTAGGATCTGAGTTATGAGAGGTAGACAGATATATGTCTAGACCCAATAGTTTATTATAGATGAAAGCTAATCTCATTGAGATCCTTAGGGCTTCCACAATTAGCAGCAGATTACTTTTCTCAATTTTGGTATTTTGCCTCCTATTCCACTTGCCCTAATGCAAAGTATTTTTTCTTTTTTCATCTTACCTGCTTCTGGGAACTAGGCTGGAAAGCCAATGCAACTCATGAATGGCAGCTCAAATACAGCCAGACACTTTTTTTTTTTTTTTTTTTTTTTTTTTCCCCTCCCAGTTCTGTGTGTATCACTGCAGTTTTTTCTTATTTAGCTTGTGCATTGTTGGTTGGGTAGGGCAGAAACAAATTGTATCTCTTACATGCTATGGAATAGGCAAAGCTGTGCTGTAATAATTCTGGGCAGCAGACATTTATTGCAGCCTCAGCTGTGAAACCTTGTATTTCTTTATGGGTTCTTTAAAAGGAAAGCTGCTAGCATCCTACTGGCTTTTCCTGTGATACATGTAAAAATCTCTTAAAATACTCTGTTTTGCCACAAGAGCCAAGGTAGTATTAAAACAACTGCATTAGTAAGCCAGATTCTAGAGGGCAGAAGATAACACAAACACTTGACTCTTGTTAGACAAGAAGACTGAATTTCTTCTCTTAACTGTTATTCTTTTCTGTTTGCAGAGACTTGAACCCTTACATTTTCAGGGCAGGAGGAACTTGACATCAGGAGAAACACCATGAGACTTCTCTGTACTTCACTTTCTTTTGCTGTGATTTGCTGGCTAGCTGAAGGTACCTTGTCAAAAACAGATGCAAAGAAAGGTGCTACCAAAAAAATGGAAGAAAAGGTAAGATAAATAGCTGAATGCTCATCTTCTTTAACATGAGCAGTAAACTAATCAGACTTTGAGAGATGGTAAAGTGATTCTCATTCTTTCCATATTGTATTAAAAGCAACCATGTGTTTCCAATGAAGCCTGTTCTCACTGATGAAACTACCTGAAACTGTCCTTTTCAACTTTTCTGGGTTGAAACAAACTTTTTATTGATTTGCAGGATTGGCCATTATTAATATTTAAGAGGAGTTTTTTCTCTGCTTTTGCATCGTTTTCATGTTTTGTTGTCCTAGACCAGGATTTAGAAAGTGCTAATGTCAAAACGTGTCTAACTGCCAGGAATTGTCCTAGACCCTCACTCTGACATTGAAAGTACTGTATTGCATGTTTAAACTGCTTGCAGAATTGCTTTTTATGCTGTGGATGTACTAGTCATCAGCTGTGGTGAATGATGTTTAATCTTATTAATTCTTGATTTATTTTTTTTTAGCCTTGCAAACAAGGTAAGTTTACTGGCAAATCATTTCCAAGCTCTTTCCAGTTTTGCTTTTAAATCAAAATGTTCCACATTATTTTAAAAGTCCGCAGTTTAAAGTCATTTCGTTTTTTTTGTTCTTTTTGAGGTCTGCTGCTCTTGAAAGTAGCTAGTGCACACGGTTCTAAAAACTGTCTTCTTGCCTCAGGTGCTGCACTCTGATAAAACAGTGCAGGAGCGGGGTCTGGTAGTTGTGGATCCAAAGGCAAAGGATATCATACTGGAACACAGAAGTTATTGTTCCAAGAAGATGAAGGAAAGACACTTCTCAGGAGATGTTCTGGGATATGTTACTCCTGTAAGTTAATAAAACAAAATTGGTGCTTTGAATAAATATGCAGTAGACAGTACTAATATGCAGTCTTGCATCCCTGCTGTAACGCTATGTTTGTAGTAGTAGGAGCTTCCGGTCTACAGTCACGTAGTCAGAGGATTATTCAAGTGCTGGCTTGGGATTCAGGTGGTCTCAAACCTGTGTTTTCCCACCCACCTCTTGAAGGGTATCTAGGTCATTCTGGTTTTGTCTCCGGTAAAACAGAAGTATTCATGTGTTCTTTATGATCAAGCCAGGTGAAGTTGCAGTAGAGTAATATTAGATCAATAGTATTAAGTGTCCTCGTACTATTCAGTTACCAACTTGAACTTTCTAAATAAACAATAAAAATTTTATACTGCTGTCAAACTGATCTCTTTTGCTATCCAGTTGCTATTATTCAAAGCATTCTCTCTTGAATAATAAATGTTGCTTTCTTTTGTTTAGAGAATGCTTCTTACTTGATTCATTCTTGCACTGCTCAAAAGAGAAATAGGTACCCCGTATACTTTTACCTTTCTCAATTTCTGTTGGACGTAAATGCAGAGCCTGTAAATTCAAATGTCTGTTGGAATCTACATACAAATTTCTCTAGTTCAGGTGGATTTGTACAAACTGAAGATTGACATGTAGCTGTCAGTTTTTAAAGATCTTTGTTATTTAAACAAAACACATATTATAAGGGTTCCTCAAACTAACGAATGGGGATCTAGCAAATGATTATGTTTGTGTTAGAGTTCTTATTGGTCAAAAAGTGGATTGTATATCTCGCTTGTGAGCCTCTCACTTTTTTTTTTTTTCTTTCTTTTGCAAGTGGAACAGCCATGGCTATGACATTTCCAAAATATTTGGAAACAAGTTTACACTAATCTCACCAGTCTGGTTACAAGTGAGAAGAAAAGGGAAGGAGAGGTTCCAGTTCACTGGGCTCCACGATGCTGATAAAGGTTTCCTTTTCTTTTCTTTGAATATGCATTACAAATATGATTACTGTTCTTGTTGTGGACCGATGTGTAGTTCAGTAATATATGTATGTGGATTATTCTCGCTCTGCCTCATGGTGAAGTATTTTAATCCATTAAATTTTTGGAAAGTTTCTTTGAGAATGAGCTCTTTTCTGTTCTCACCTGCTTCCACCAATGCTCATAGTTTCTGTCCAAACAATAAGAAAGATTAGTTCTTCCAGCAGACTATCTACAAAGCCCCTTTCGAAAACGGAAGAAATAAAGAATCTGCACAGACAGAAATAGTCCTTGGTGTTTGCACTGTGCAGTTATTTACTTGTTCGTCTGCCCCCTCCCCTCTACAGACAAGAAACTTTGGGTGAGTTTGTTTTGTGAGTGAAAGATAAATTTACTCTGAAGATAACTTCCCTTCACAGCAGGTTCCATGTTTTAGTTAGTATGCTCTTAAATAATAACTAAGTAGTTTGTTTTTGAACTTGATTGAAAGATAATGTCTGTGGAATCTCTTAAAGAGCTAAAGTTCTTATTATTTTAGTGCCTACTAACAAATTCATTCTAATGCAAACACTGCCAAGAGCAAGTGATCATGAGTCTTGAAAGTAGCATCTTAATTTAAAAAACAAACAAAACCTAACCAAACAAAATGCATTCCTCCCAAGTGATGATTGGTGCCTATGGAAGTGTTGTTTGCACTAGTCAGTGAGTTATTTTCTGTGATGCTGCAGAATTGCAAGCAGCAAGGAGGATGGTTTGGGGAGAGACTCCTGTAAGATTGTAGTAAATACTAGTTGTGCTATGGTGGAGGTGAATAGCTTTACTTTCCGTATATCAAAGTCTGTTTCCCCTGCATTGCTTATGAAGTAATAGCCTGTGGCAGGAAGACAGATACGGTGAAACTGTGCTATATTATGTGAAGAGTGCTTCAAAATACGTCGTCATTGTCAACACATCCATATTTTAAAAGCTGTTCTCTTACTTGATACCGTTTGACAGGCTGGATGAAAGATGTCAGAAAAAACTCCAAAAACATCAAAATAGGTGAGCCTGGTTTTTGTGTTTACTTTTCATCTTCTTTGACTCCTAGCAGACCAAGGGGAAGCTTTGTTCCAGGTATATACAGAAGAGAGTTCACCTGAGCATAGCCATAAGACAGAAGACGTCTGAAAAGTAAAGTAAAAGCAGTTAGCTATGAATAGTTAACTAATCAAAGTGTTAATCCTGTTGGTGCCCTAATATTTTGCTGTAGCTTCTTGTCTCTAGACAAACCCATGGCCACTGGGCCCTTTCTGGAGAGGTACTCTACGCATAACGTGAAATGCTTACCTGGGGAATAGTCCTCCAGCTTATTGCTCCAGCTTTAAAGAAAAGGAGAGAAAAAAATCCAAATTTGAGGCAATCAGACTTTCCTGCACCCTTTTCTTCTCTTGAAGCTGAAACCTCAAGGGAAATGTATTACACTGCTACAGTGATAATGGGATGCTGAACTCTTCACATTTGTCTATAGCAAGAATATTGTAGGGTGCTGAAGCTGGTGAAATTCTTCTTGCTTCAGAAGGTAGTATGAAACTTGGAACAGATTAGAAAAATTGAATGCTCTGTCAGATATTCTAAATTACTTCAGCTGCCAGATGATAACGCCTTTGAAGCCTCTCTAGACTTTTCAGAAATACTCTTAGGTCCTTGCTAGTTAGAAAGGGCCTAGACACAGTTTTGTATGAGTCGTTGGCATTTCCAGGGTGCATGTCAGCACGCCTGTCAACTGTTCCAACAGCAATTTTCTTGACTCTTGCCTGACTACATTTTTAGTGCTTTAAATGCGTTGGGGAGGAGGGGAGAGGACACTCAAATGCTCATTTTTTCCAAAATAAAAATTTGTCATAGGTTATTGAGAGCCTCAAGAGTGAAGTAATATAGGGCTATGTACATGAGAGCAAATTAGAATTTGATGCAAACTCTTCTCTCTCGCTGTTCTTGTGGTAGAAGAGATGCACAATTTACGGAAGGGTTGCTGTTTCTCAATGATGTTCTTTAAAGATTCTACTTGGGGCCCTAAGTGATAGTTCAGTTGTCAATTGAATAGACCTTTTCTTAAAACTTTCATCAATTATTCACTAACGCTTAATTAACCATAAAAAAAAAAGAAGATTGTTCTGCACTATCAATTTCAGTGCTGATAAAGTGCAATGATCTTAGCTATGAAGTATGTTGATTGCTGGCTTCTGTTGGTATCTGCTATAAAATTACACTTCTCCGTTTCTGCAGAAATATTTCAGTATATGTAATACATCTTTAGTTTTTCACTACTGATGGACTTCTTTGCTTGATAGTGCCTAGAATTTTGTTTGATGGCTGGACTTACCAAGACTTTGAGAGTGTTTTTGGCAGTGAAGATGAGATAGAGGAACTTTCCAAGAACATGGTTCTGCTAGCCAAGGTAAAAAGACCTTTAACCAATGCTTATAAAACAGTATACTTTCCGATTCCTTCTTTAAAGTGTATTTTCTTATTTCTAGTAATTTTGTATTGTATAAAATTCTATTTGAAAAAGTAACAGCAGGATTCTTAGTAGTATATTCTAGTATGTGTCCAACTCCTGTACATATGAAGTACAGCAATACTTAAGAACAGTTGACTAAAAGTCTAAAGTGAGACTAAAGAGGTCTGATCACCATAAACGTGTTAAACTATCATTGGCAGTTGCATACTTTTGCCTGCTATAAGGCATAATTGATGAAATCTGTTCGACAGCTGATGTGCTGAGCAAGATTGAGGCAGCAATGGATACCTGATAAACATCTCATGGAGGTCATCTAGTGAGCAGATTGATTTTATTAGTAGAAATTAATAAATAAATTTGTTATTAATGAACTAAATTGGTTATTGCATTTTACTGAGAGGCTGAAAAAGGGTCATGGGTGCAATGAGTGCTTGCTGTTTGTGTTACAGGAGTAGGCTCAAACTCAGTGTGCTAAACCAAATGAGTCATTTTGAATAGCAAGAATAACTTGCTGGGTGTCTGTTACTGTACAGTTTTGTTCAAATCTGATAAAACAGTCTCCCCAGCCTCTTAACACTTCAAAGAAAGAAAAGAGGGTTTTCTTTAAGAACTACATGCTGTTTGCTAAGGGTTTTTTTTTCTGGGCAGTCCTTCAGCCTAATGCTTTAGAGTTATGCCTGCGCAGGACTAGACAGGCTGCTCCCTAAATACATTCAATTTAGTGGTTGTTTGATGAGAGCCTGCCTAATTGCTATCAGAATAAGAATCTTCACATTTGTTACAGGTTGTAAAGAAATTTTAACATGCTCTAGCGGAAGATGGATGTAGAGGTGAACTGAATACTTTCTTAAAATTTGTGACTGCTATGTCAATTCTAGGTCTTCTGTAGCAGTTGGCCTCTTAAGAAAGGGGTACTCAAGTCCAACAGTATCCTTGATCATGCTAAACAAAGTTTCACAAGTTAAATTCTGGAATTATGGACATATTTATTATTCTAAATTAATTTGGAATTATGCATATGCCAGGTTAATATTTATATCTTTATATTCAATAACTCATGACTTTTTTTCCCCAATATACACATAAAGGGTTTCAAATGATTTGCTTAGCAAGTGACTTATGGAAAATGGACTCCACAATCAGTAAGATTGTAAAGTAGGTATGTTTATTCAGCTCTGGGCAGCACGTGGGGTAGTCCCACCAAAGTTGTGCACATGTGACGCATCAACTTGCCATGGTTTATGCAGTAAAGAGTTATGACGTTTCAAAATGTGCCTATACATATGCATAACCTGTTCCTCCTTCGTATTAAAATTGAATGTCTTTTCCATAAGCTCCTCCCATCCGTGCTTGTGCAGTGTCTCCTGGTGGTGGTTGCCAGGGGTCATGGGGATGAAGGTTGGTGATTCTTCCTCATCACTGCTAGTTGACCTCCTGTCTCTGCGCAGACTCAGTTGCTTCTTGGCTCTTGTCTATCCACAGGACCAGTTTCTGCCAGTTAAGATAGGCTCACACTCTTATCAAGAGACTAACCTTGGTAAGGGGCCCAAGGCTTCTTGCTTTAATTAATTTGCACAATGCACAATAGTTAGCAAAGACACTAAGTAGCATCCACTAGTTTAATACTGTCAGCGCTCTATCTCTACTTGATAAGATTCTCCTATTGTATTATCTCTGATGAAAGTGTAAGCATAGTGATGAGCTGTATATTGTTGTCAATTCTTTTTTTTTTTTTTTTTTTTTTTTTTAAGAATGAAAACTTTGATGGTTTTGTAGTTGAAGTTTGGAGTCAGCTGGGAAATCAAAAGCAAAAGTAAGTACAAGTCTCTAGGATGCAATTCCCAAAAATCACCTATTGTAAAACATCTGTTTAAAGTTTAATTTGTCCATGTTGATTTGAATTTGTCATATTCTGTAAATAAATACGCTTTACACTAGGACAACTGAGATTGTTCCACTTGACTTAGAATTAAGGAGAAGAGTTAACTCTACAAGAGCTCAGAGGTAACATATTAATCTTCACAGTGGACCTAGCAGACCATGTTAGCTTTTTATATTTCAGTTTTGCAAGATATTACTATTGTACAAGAGTGAAGAGGGTGCCTCAGCACTTAGATGCTGGCACTGGCCTTTATTATATCACTGATTGATATGGGTTACTGGGTAGTTCTTGGAAGTGTGGTTACTTTCAAGAGCACCAGCTTTGAGTTAATTAGGAAATCTTCCAAAACTTTATATGGAGATCTTCTTGGTTTGCTGAAAGTAGAATCAAAATCCCCAACCTGAAGAAAACCTAGGGAGAAACTTACTTTCAGTTTTTGCAAGCACAACATTATTTTCTTTAAACTTTGGAGTAGCTGATCTACCTTTTAGTAGTTCTGCTGTGAAGTTTCACAGAAACTGAATTTATGGTATGTGCTGAAACTAGAGGGCTTATCTATATTAAGTTGTTTCCTGACATGTTGTAATCTATTTTCCTTGAGCAAAAGCCCTTTGGCTGTCTTAACATCTTGGACAGAGTAAAGGTAAGGCAAGCTCCAAACTGCTGCTTCAGGAGGAAAAGGCAGAATGTGGGATGAAATGAATCATTCAGTGCAGCAATCTGAAAATTTTGCCTTGGGAAATTCAGACATCCATTCCTTAAAACACAGCATTCCTAATAGCTCTCTGGTGCTTAAAAGGTCTGGGAGGGAGAAATGGCCTAAAAGTGCCACAATGAAGTCTGCATTCGGTGGAAGACTTAACGTTTCAAAAAGGTTTCTCCAGGATATTCTGTTTAGGATAATGGCTGGTAGTATGTAATAGGTATTGGATAGTTTATAGTTAAGAATATTGGCTGATGGTATGTAATAGTTATTTCTGGAATGGAGTGTGCTATTAAGGGGCTCCTACTGTTCCTTTGTTCCTAAGTATTGATTTTATAGGAGAATGAAACTGCTGAATCTTTGTAGCCCTTCCAAGGGCTCTGTCATTTACACTGGAATGAATAAACCTTAAACTAAATGCTTGTGCTCACAACTGGGTAATTTGCCAGGTTGTTGCTGATGGATCCAGAGCTCAGTACGGAGATCACCTATTGCAATCTCCTAATAAGCCGGTCAATAAAGTGATTTAAGCAAATAGTAACTGCAAGCCAAACGTTGGGTGTAGTGGTCAGTTTATCTAGTGTTATTCAGTAAAACTGATGCTTTTCTTGTAAATTAACTTAGATGAACGTAAGTCAGACTATATTGCTGTAATTTTAAGGCTCCCTGAAAACCAATGTAAGCATACAAACAACAGAATCCTGTACTGCAAATGGTGAACGAGTATCAAACATACATATTTATTAGTTCCAGATTGAGTTTAATTCTTGCATGGTTAAAATGTTTTTTGTTTGCCAGGAGTAATGCTGGTTCAAACAGTCCCATCTTGCTTGTCCCATCTTGCATGTTAAGAATTGACTGTCATAGATGAGCGCAGTTACTGTAGTCTTTGGTACCAGAATGCTATCTGGGCAAAGTTTAGAAGCATCACTTACATATTCAGTGTTTTTCAGTTATCGTTAAACAGGAATGTGAAGTATTTCCCAAACCTTAGAGAAGAAGAGGGTGATTCTCATGAAGCAGACTGGTAACTGTCTCCATTGCTCTGAGCCCGTAATGCTTGATTATATGTGGCCACCTGTGAGCAAGATTTCAGGATTATCCTAACCAAAATTCTAAAGGAGAAGTTTGGCAGAAAGACCTGAGTAGAAACAAAAGTTATGAACTGCATATTTTATTGTTCAACACCATTTTTGATTTAACAAGTGTAAACCCACCTGTGTTTTCTTTCATTTTATTGCCACTGCCTTAGAAATGGTTGGGGTGCTTAAGATGCAAAATGCTTTGCCTACTCAAAGAAAAACATTCTGAAAAAGGATAATCTAGGCAGCATGCTGAAGTGAAGCTACCCTAATGTGTGAAATAGCAGTTATTTTGTGAAAGTAGGGGGAGCACTTCATTAAAATTTTGTCTCATGATACTTGTAAGTGAAGGGACTCTTGTTTTTACAAGAACAGTCAGTTGCTCTGCTGCTTACTCACTCTAGAACTGGATTGCTTGGTATCCCGTGTCACAGGGAAATTCCCTATCAGTGATTTTTTGGAGTGAACAGGTGCTTTGAACAGATGTTAAGGGCAGAATTAAGTGAACTTAGCATCTTGTCAAGCCTGATTTTTTATTTTTATTTTTTAATTGCATATTGAGTGCTTTTACTCTGAGATCTGTTAATTTCCCTTTGAATAGCAGAGCAGAACTAGTCCTGATAAAATCGGTAAGGCATCGACTGCCCCTTTGCTTCACTTGGTCCTGACAGTAAATTAGAGCAGCCCATGACCTCTTTAGTCCACAGAGTGGCAGTATTGTAACGTGATTCATACATGATCCTTGTCTGATTGTATCTTCAAAGCAACAGCCACCACTAGTACAGCATGTTCTTAACATTAGAAGATTTAGGGACAATTGGCAGGTAGGTGTCAACACAGAGATGACCCTTTATCCTTTGGAGATGCAAAGCCTTGATAGAACAGGAATTGTATATGTTCCATATGGAGCATGGGTATTAACTGTTAGGTACATTGTGTAGGATTTCCTCATTCAGATCCTTCAAATCCTTCAAGGTCAAACACCTGAAAACAGCTTAACCTATTCTTAGGTAAAGGAATAAAAGATCATAATGATGCTTCTAGGCACCGATAGTGTCTGCCTTCAAATTGCTTCCAGAGCTGTGTTAAAGTACAAGGAGACCTGCCTAACTAATACAATTTATTCCTACCACTTACTGTGAATGTGTGTTAGTTTAAAAATAATAATAATAAAAAATCACGTGGTGCTTTTTCCCCTGAAATACACAGAATAGTCTTAAGCTTGCATAAGCAGTCAACAACAAGTTATGGAGATTCAACTCAGGTGCATAAAACTATTTGGGGTTAAGCTGCAGCTATCAGCTTACCTTATGAAATGACAGAGGAAACTGGAACTCTGAAATTCTCCTTTTGGATTGGTGTTGGGATCTATGTTTTTAAAAAGTAATTTAAGAGCATTATGCGTTTCATTTTTAAAAACCCAGAGTAAGTGGATGTTCTAGCTATTAAATGCATAAATCATAAAATGGCACTCAATTATTCTAGTGCTTCCTTTTATGTATCCACATTGAGGAGAAAGCCATGGAAATGGTTTCTGGTTTTAGTACCATTATGAAAAAGACCCATTATGCCATTTTTTGGGCTGCCTTAGTGGTGCAGGGATACTTACAGCACAGGTTTCTTTATCAGACAGTGTCTAGAGAGTGAGATTTGCTTATGGAACTTTTGTTCTTGATCTACAGTTAGGAAGAACTTTTCCTTTGGCAGTGTTTCAGCTGTAACATCAGCATCCGCTCTCTAAAGACGATGTACCGTGATACTTTTTGGCAGAGGTATTTGCTATTAAACATGAGTGTACCACTATCTCTTGAGACAGATGAGGCTGCAAAGGAATCTAGAAAAATGAACTTCCTGAAGGCCTTGTGACTATGAAGTTTTGTAAGTGTCTCTGCATAACTAGGTAACAGTGCGTGTTCTCTGCAAAGTTCTTGTAGTCCATAAGGTCTCTCACCAGCCTCTTTGAGAACCTGTAATCACTGCGAATTTTTAAGAAGAGGCAAACTGATCTACTTCCATTTCAGCACTTTGCATCTTGCTAGAAAAAAAATCCTGATTTTTTGTTTCTCATTGCATCGTTGGAACAAATGGAAATTTCTCTTGCAAGGAATGAGTAGTTGCCTAAAAAGAGCTTTCAGTTTCTTGTTTATCCTAGCTAGTATTCCAGAAGTGAAATGTTGCTAGGAAGTTATATTGCTGGCATCTAGCAAGACATGAAATTATGTAGTCTTAGATTCACTATGTATCTTACGTTAACATCTTGTTAAGCAGAACCAACTTAATTCATTTTTTGTTTTCAAGAACAAAAACTTAATGTTGTAATCATTCTTATTTGGGGTTAGGTTTGCTGTTTTTTCTTGCTCTTTAATGCTCAGAAAAGTGAAGCCTTAAATTATATTAGTCCTTCATGCTATTTTCTCTTATATAATCATTTAATTTTTTTTAAACTGAGTGTAAATTTTATATAACATAAGAATATAATAGAATATATATAGAATTTTATTATATATTCTTATTATATATAGAATATAATATTCTTATTATATATAGAATATATAATAAGAATTATGTGCCTGGATATAGCTGCCTGGCTTTATGCTAAATTACCAAAGCAGCCTGGTCTCTGGCTGCTCATGTAGGATGTGAGGGCCCTGGATGCCTGGAGGCTTGAACAGCAATTGTGTATGTGTATTTTGTATACCTTTGGATGTCTAAAATGGCATTAGATTCTCAGATTTAAATGCTGAAATACCACCTATTCCATCTGAATAACCTGGATTGTGCAGAATTGTGCGTGTGGACCTAAGCTGTAGGGGCCTAACACTGACCAGGTCAGGTTGCAGTAAATGTACAGGTACGTTGGAGAGCCCTCTGTACGTACCTCCTTCTTTCCTGTGGTTTCTGAGAATAGAAGCTCCTAATTACTGATACCCAAATAAGTAAAGTCAAATTTGTGAGATAAAAGACTCCATCTAACTGCAAGGAAATGCTCTTTGCTCCCTTCTGTCTTGCTGACAATCACTGCACAGTGAAAAAGTACTCAGCTTTACATCTTTTATTCTAACACATAGGAAATTACTTTCTGAACAAAAATCAAAATCAACTAAGGTATCCAATACAAACATTATCTTAATTCTAATATAGTTTACTGCCTTTTACTGTTTAAGCCTGCTTCCTAATTATGTAATTGTCTTTTTTTATCTAAAACTTTATTGATTTTATTATTTTATCGACTTTATTATTTTATTGAAAAAAAGTCAGTTATTCATGCTGTGGTGATTAAGGTTAGAAAATTACACATGGCAAAAAT
Organism: Aythya marila; assembly: GCF_965140915.1. Classification (NCBI taxonomy): domain Eukaryota; kingdom Metazoa; phylum Chordata; class Aves; order Anseriformes; family Anatidae; genus Aythya; species Aythya marila. The sequence goes on along the minus strand of NC_139046.1, from coordinate 46,330,651 downwards.
ACTGAGATAGCAGGAGAGCTTCTGCTTTCTCAGTGTATTTAGTTAACAAGCAGACAGGACAATGTCTCCTTTGCTAATCTCATGCGTGGATTTGTTATATGGATTTTTTTTTTTGCTTCTTTTATTCCCCCCAACCTGGGTCATGTTATTAAAAAAAAAAAAAAAAAAAAGGCATGAATGTGCCCATCAAAATCTCATAGTGTACACAGTGTACACATCATTCTGCTCTGTCTGGCATCAGCTGACAGATGGCACTGCCATCACACAGAATCAGTCTGAAAAATATGATTTTTGACGCCACGTGCTGCAAATCTTGCAGAAGATGACCTTCAGACATCTTATGAATGCTGGTAGGAATATAGGAGCAAAAAGCTCTTCTGGCAGTTCTATCCTTCATGTTAGTCCCTGAAAAAATTAATCTATTAATCAAAGATTTGTCATAATTCACTCCAGTTTCCTGGTATTAACTAGGCAATGAAATGGCACAAAAGGGCAATTTCTTCTTGAAGCAGACAGCTTTATTCTGTCCAATTTTCTTGACAAGGCATAAATTTAAGGGAGCACTGACTTACACAAGAAAGTGGCAGAAGTTGGAAAGTTGCAGGGTTCTGAAGGGTCAGGTAACTGAAGGGAAGGATCTGACAGTCTTAAGCATCTTCTGTGAGGCTTTTCAAATACAATGACAGCTTGTTTTTATGCATCAAAGTAAATTGTTACAGGATGTCCCAAATACAATAGAGTAGCAGTGTTAGGAAAAAGTGAATTCCAAAAAAACCCTTTCTCTCAAACTTTGGGTGAGGAAAATTTGGAGGTGTTCATACTTCATAGGGGACAAGATACTTCAAAATCATGAATGTTTAAAAACTGACCTTCCACATGATAGTACTAATAGAAGGCCTGACAGTGTCGGATTGAGGTAGACCTTAATGAGCTTAAGAGGGTCTTAAAGCTGCCAATGTCTTAGTAACTACTCTGAAGTAAAATTTGACAATGCTGAAGTCTCCAGTAAATATTTAATGTAGCCTTTTCAAGAAGACTGATACTATTCCTAATTCCCTGCACTTTGTTATAATGTTTAAAATGTCAGTAGTTCCTTCAAAATTACTGGTGGTAATATGGGAAAATGTTGTGTAAGAACATTGGAAAACACTACTGGGAGCCAGAAAAGTTTTAATTTATAGCACACGATAACTGAGCATTCTGCTACTGCTGTTTCAGGCAGGAGGGAAGAGTGCACATTTGATTTACATAATTATCTCGTCTGATAGATAGAAGTGAGCCTAAATGAGGTCTGACCATTAATCCAGTGTGATTTGCTAATAAAGGTCTTGGAGCCAAGAGACCTGGCTTGACAGGTTAGCAGGTAGATGTTAATCTAGGTTTCTTGTTTAAGAATCTGTCCTACTATACCTTTTCTTTCTGACCTACTCCTAGTTGAAGTTAACTTTCTTTGTCCAAAACAATATTGCTTGGATTTGTTGGAGGAAAGATGGGAGGTGGAAGCTGTTTTGATGGAATTTGCTTTTAGTTAGTCCTGTCTGCTTGCTCCAAAATAAAGAGAAATCCCAAACATGCCTCTGGCCCTGTATCAGGCCTCAAATCTCTGCCCTTTGTTTACAATTGCAGAGTTGCTGTATGCCAGGCTTGCTTATGCTGCATGCCTTTCCAGTTCAAAAGTGTGACTACTTCTGTGCACTCTTTTTGTGAGTGCATCACTGCTTTTGTGAGTGTGTGTGTGTGTGCATGTGTGTGTGTATATATATATATATATATATATTTTTTTTTTTTTATCTCTGCTGACCTGCTGAACCACGAGCATCTGACTTTGCAGAGGAAGGGAGGAACCTTGGATTTAACATTGACTTGACTTTTTTTTCTTTTGCATCTGGTTTAAAATAATTCCAGCTGCCTTTCTTATGCTGCATCAGTACAGCAAAGTGTTAGGAGCTGGGGCAGATATGTGAAGCTGCAGCAGGGGTTGTGGTGTCAGCCTTGCTTCTAAATCCAAAACTAAAGTGTTACCTTGATGTTGCACCTATGTTATATTTTTGTCCTATTTTGCCCCTCTTTCTCTCCCTTTACCCTCTAAACAATTTAAAGTCAGAAGATACTTTTTACAGTGCAGAGATCTCAGAGTTCCTACAGCTAACAAGGACCCAGGTAGAGAAGAGATCCTGCTGGTGAAGAGTGCCGAATAATCTCAATGCTAGAGGAATTGATTCTTTGATCAAATTCACCTTACAAGTAGCATCTTTGACATCTTATAAAGGGTATATTTGTACTACTTTGGCCATAATTAGCTAAAAGGTCACTTAGCCGTGAGACAGGAATCAGTATTAAAGAAGGCTTAGCTAGTTCTAATACTGATTATAGTTTTTGATAGGACTGTGTCATGTGGGAGCTGTGATGTGTATGTTGGAGTCGATAAATGTGTTACTGTTGTAATTTTGTATGCTTTCCATGGAAAAGGATTCTTTGCCATAATTGATTTGTCTGAATAGTGACACTCTTAATGTGAAATGCAATATGGTAAGGAATGGGAGGGAAAGCTGTTGCTTTCCCAGCATAAGAATGGTAGGAGTACGTGCTGCAGATGGGCTAAGAGCTGATACCTGTAATTTTGTGTCCCCCCTGGATGAGAAATATAGGTGACTGTCCTGGTTCATTGGCAAGAGCTGTTCAGCACACCCAACTTGCAGACTGTAAGCACAAAATGTTGATGGTATTGGGAAAGTAATAAAAATCGCTTTTTTGTTTTATTTGGTTTTGCCAAGGGTTTGAGAGTGGGTTTTTTTGTAGCATTCCTCTGAAGTTTTCAGTGGGTATTGAAGTGTTTCAGCAAAAATAAAAATACTTGGTTACTTTATTTGAATAGAGTCCACATTGTGTAAGTCAAACATCGTTAATTACCATGATGGATAATTTTGCAGAAAATCAATGATTTTAGAAGAATACTCCTAGGATGATACTGCCTTGAAGGGATGTTGCAGTACCAGAATTGTTTTTGAATGTTCAGGTCTAATCTGGTTTGATACATGTAAGTACAGCAAGCAACTTGTTTGCTTGTGTATTTCCTGACTTTCCTGCTCCAGCTCTTCCAGCCTGCTGAAGTGGGCTGTGGAGTTGCTTTCTACTCAAGTTTAAACATTTAAGCATAGCTCTGAACAGATCTAGAATTTCCTGTTGATAGCTGCCTGCCTTTGTGGATCTACTCTGCTGATGGATAAATAGGGAAGTTGATATTGTTCTGAAGATGTAAGTGATATAAAACACACAGAAGGGCTATGTTTATGGTGTGAATTGAAGGTCACATTGGACTTCTCTTAAGGTGAAAATAATAACCATTAAACTTTCTCATTTCTGCAGTCTGCTGTTAACATACTCTTCAAGTTGAGAAGGCTAGAAACAGTTTTTGTGAAGAGACTTTTGGAATTTATTATTCTATTGAAATAAGGATGTGAAAATAGCTTTTGTGAGAAATCTTTAAATTATGCATATGGGAGATGATTCTTCCAGATATGACATTTTCAAGTCATTTTGTAGTTAAACAGTAATATATTGAGAAACAAAACAAAAACAAACAACAACAACAACAACAAAAATCACAGATATTTGAGGCCTCTTTCTAGAGACATGCCTTGAACACTGCATGTCTTGCTGTGAAAACATCTTTACAGATTCTCAGATCTCATGTGTGGTAGTACAGTAGCAACTTGATTCTATTCAACAGTTGCTTGTTCCAGAACAGTGTTTTTATTGATTAATCCTTTTTACTGAATATGACTTCAAGGGGTAACCTGCTCTGATAAGATGCACTGATTTTATGTGCTAACAATGCATCATTAGGTTACAACAAAATGTGTTAGCCGTAAGGAGGTCACAGGATACAATAAAACTATCTCCAGCAGTTCAGCGTTCCTAGTCCTGTAAGAGAGTAAACTCTTTTTAGTCTGCCTTTAATCTTCTGCTATGGTCATTCACTAGAAAACATGTTTGGATCTCTTGCCAGCTGCGTCTTTTAAATTATTTCTGCTGTTATCTGTTAACTTGCTCTTGTCAATCAGTAGCAACAGTTTTCTGTCTGTCCCCCTAACACTATGTTTATATTTCAGGGAGCTGATTCACTTGCTCGTTCACCTTTCTGAAGCTCTCCATGAAGCAGAACTAAAACTCATACTGGTCATCCCTCCTGCAGTTGCAGCAGGGTGAGTATTCCTATTTAAATAGCAGGTTCCAGATGAGAAATGCTTGCCTGTTACGCAGTAAAATCAAAGCTTTGTTTGTAGCTATGCTGCTTAAATGAAAAAAATAGTTTGAGGTAGTCATGTCTTCATGCATGTTGCACTGTGGAGTCTTAGTAACTACATGTGATTGTGTATAACTTAGAACTTTTGATACGAAAATAACTTGTGAAAGGACCTCCTATTGTGGTGTTAACCCATAATGTCTGGTAAGAACTTCCAGCAGAAGAGCAAAGCAATTGTGGAGCTTAATGACTTGTTGCCAAGGAGTGAAAAGGATATCATAAAAGTAGCATATAAAAAGCTTTCTGAGCCTCTGGGCACAATTTCAGCAATGATAGATTATGCTTGTTCTTGAAGCAAGAAAGGCAGAGCTACAGGAAGGAATTATATCTGTATGTTGTTAAGTCAATCTGTATGTGCTGTGTTTTTTCTAAAATTATTTGTTTTGACTTGGTAATTCATATGTACCAAAAATGCATTTAGTAAGAGGATACTATTTAGAATTGTTAATTATTCTGCTTATTTGTGCAGTGATTTGAATCTGATATATATGCCAGTTGATAAGCTGCTTCTGGTTCAATAACAGTAAGGAATTCTTATCTTTCCATATTTATAGCGGATATTTACTTCCTAAGTTATATTTGCTGGGGGACAAAGAAATCCACCACCAACAAAAACTGGAAAGTGAGAATGTAGTTTCAGTATATGTGAAAGGAATTTGGATCTTTTTTATAGTTTTGCATTTTTAATAAAAGATTCTACATTGTCTTTGAGACATATGATAAAACAGTGATTCTTCCACTCTGTATATCTCTAGTACTATTGTACTACTTTTTCTGAAAGCCAGTGGATCTGCAGTATTTCTATGTTTCAGGAGATTGATCGAGTGAAACACTGAAGGATGAGACTATCAGTGATTATACCCACGTAAGAGTGAGGAGATAGAACTGAAGCCATTTCGGTGGAGGGTGATTCAGAAGATTAGCAGAGTAATAGAACTGTAGTGCTGTCATTTCAAATTGAAGTCTGGGCAATGCTAATGCTATAAAGCTTTAATAGCAGGAGTTTTGCCAATATCCATCTCCCAGCAGAACTATCTGGTAACATTTGGTCACCTTTGAGTACCCTTTCAGGTGAAAAGCTGCCTGGCATCTTTGCATTGTGAGCATAGCTATCTGTTGTCCTACTGTGTACAAGTGTTCATGATACACAATAGTGTTACAAGGATATACTGCAAGGAATACATCATCTCTTACAGAGAGCTGTGCTAACAGGGGTTATCTTATCTCATAAACTGTCAGATTCTAAATCTTTGTATTCCCATCTCCCTTTCCTTGGCCCTCGAAGTCAATGAGTGCCCCTGTTACACTGTAGATAGGCCAAATGTTGAAGTTAAGCATATGGCATGGCCTCTTACTCTGGGTAAGGTACTCCAAGTAACTATAATTGTTTAAGATAGGCTTTTTACTTTTTTAAGGTGAGGACTTCTGTCATGCAGGACAGCAGTGACAAAGCATGACCTGTCGTATAGGATTATGTGTGTGGAACAGTCCTCATAAAATAACTCTGTGTGTTCCAAAGGTTTGTACTAACTGCAGAAAAGGTGACTGGTAGGACACGTACTGATCCTATATCACTCTTGTTCCTTATATCTGAATATAACCTAGTGGAATAGCACCTCCTTGTAACTGTGCAAATGTCTATGGCTTCCTAGGGGTTGACTTCCTGATAATGATAACTAGGGAAGATTTAGAATATTAGCATGGTAAGCAATGAAAGTTTGTGTTGTTGTTGTTTTTTTTTTTTTCTTCCCAAATTTCCTTTTTTCTTCAGGCTGTTCAGCAGCTTTGCATCTGCACATGAAAATTCAGAAACACGTGTCAATCTTAAATGGAAAGCCGTTATTAGGTATTTTTTTAGGTGAAACTTGTCAGCAAGAGAGAAAATTACAACATCCTCTTTCTTTGTTTTACTGGCTTACAGTCACTACTGCTTTATGGCAGTTCAACAGCAGTTTCAGGATGGTGATGGATAAGCCTCTACATTTCTTGTAGGCTGTTGCAATCTTTCCGAATACGTTCATTTTCAAGGTGCCAAAAAGGCTGAGAAAATGGAATGCCCGAGCAAGCTTGTAAATGCCTTGTATCTTCTGCAACTGGCCTTTTCTTTGCAATGGTCTAGAGAGGTTTTCACAGAGTTCTGTGGGGAGGTCCCGTAGCAAGAGGGAGAAACAAAGCATTTCTGCCTATAAGGATCTGTGCAGAGCTTAAATGCTGCCTGCTAAGAAGATTCAGACAACATGTAGGTGACTAAAAAGCTGCTTCTGTGTTGAGAGCAGTTGGCATCTCCACTCTGTTGTCACCTCAACTGTATGTTAGTGATGTAGCCCTGTCCAAATTGAGTCCTGAATGTAGCATACATACTTTCTGCCTACTTAGTAAGTCCAGAATAATACCCACCTGTAATTTTGTTCTTCAATAGCTGGATGAAATTTGGTTGCAGATTCTTTTCTGTAAAAGCATCTGAGGATTTTTCTTTATTATTTTTCTCTATTGCGTAGTGCAAATGTTTTATACCATTAAAATGAGGTAGTCAATTTAATGCAAAATCCCTTTGCCTCCATGTGTGGCTGGCAATTTTTGCTGGTGTTTTTTTTTTCTTCTAGACTTAGTGTGGCTTGTTCCTTATTCCTCTCCGTACTCTGTGTTTTCCATGGTCTCCCTATATCAGAATACACAGCCTGTAAACCTGAGGCAGTTTGGTAGACCGTTGCACTCAACTCTTGTGAAGAGTTAAATCCAATTCAGGTGAAGATGAGTCCTGAGACCATACTCCTGTTAGGTCAGTTGAGTATTTACAGGACTGTAGTCCTACACATGGTGCCTCTCCTCTTTATTGTTGCATCATGTAAATCTGGAACCTCTTGTAAGCATCACAGCATAATGAGGGAAGGCTCAAGCTGTGGGGAGGTGGCAGAAATTGCAGCATTTACAGAAGATGCTGAGGGATATCAAAAACAAGGGAGCTTCTGATCAGAACTTCCTCATCAGGGTGAGGCATCACACATGTTGCAAGTAATCAGAGCTACTGGGAAAATGTTATTCATTACTACCACAGAAATTTTAAATAGAATTGCTAGCATGGCTGAAAGTAAACCAAAGTGTTATCTCTTGTATTAAATCTTTGCATCACACAGGAATGACTGCAGAACTTAGAAATATAGACGTGGAAGCTAAATCCTGGAAAATTGATCCTTCCTCATGAGATAACCTTTGCAATGTTGGCAGGCCACTGCTACTCAATCTGTTCATTTTTTTGCAGGTTTCTTTAGAAAATTGTGGTGTGGTACAACTTTGCATCACATGGGTGTTCAGTGGTGATAACAGAATACTTTGAGATTCTCTTGCTTCAGTTGAGTCAAAAATAATGAGAAATAACTAGGTTTTATGTCTGTCATTTATTCTAATCTTTCATGCTGCTGTCTTATGATCTACATTTCATCCCAACTGAAGTTCCTTTTTTAAAGCAATTTTCTGTTGCTATTAATTGTAGTCTGTTACAGATAAAGCAAAGGAGAACACTTGAATCATTTTTCTGAAATGCTTTATCAATCAGTTCATCACACAAATGCTTTTAAAAATGCTAATACATGCAGTGTTAAAACTTAAGTAATTGCTGTGAACAATGGTTACAATAAGGTGCATCCACTCCTGGTGTTAGGAAGCAAGTGGAGAACAGCACAGACCTTAAGATTATTGTTTATTTTTATAGTGCTGCTACTGGATTCAGTCTTGTGCCCAGAAGGACAGAAGTCTGTTCTATTTAGATGCAGTCACATATGTCTCTACAGTCTAATGTTTTAAATCCATAATAAAGGACTTGAAGCTAGTGTAAGCTCCCTGCATTCACATTTTGTCTTGGTCAGTTTGCCTTGTTACAGTAACTGTGAGCACTAGTTAGAAGTGTAACACCACACCCAGGTTTGGACCTTGCATTGCCCTTGCCCCTCCTGCTGCTGTCCTGAATACTGACCTGATAGGGTGTTCACTGTTGCAACAACTTTGTTATTTGAGATTTAGAGCTGCCCTCTTACAGATGGAGCTGGGAATAGCTGTCTGTCAGAGGTACATTTTTTGACATGAAAAAAAAAATATATATAAAAAAAAATATATATATATATATATATAAAAAATATATATTATATATATATATTAAAAATATATATATATATTTTACATGCCTGCCCTTAAATGGCCTTGATCTATAAAGGAGTAGTAAAGTAGTCTCCTTTTCTTGCCCTGGGAAATAAAACCCATAGTTCATATGAAAGAATTGAAAAGTCTCATTCCTCTAAAACAATTTGTTTCTTTATGCATTCCAAAGGTTTCTGGGATTTGATCATAAACCTTGATTGCTCAGGAGAATAATTAGTCACATTCTTTTAGATTAATACTGTTATATAAACCTTTGGCTTGCATTTATGTCTTCCTAATGCATTAACTACAAGAAACACTTCAACTTACTGGGTAAACAGGTAGTTGAAAGTGCAGCTATCAGTTATGGAAACATCCTAAAATGTATACAATCCATGGATGCTTTAAAGCTTAGAAATCTGTTGGACCTAATGATATCTGCAAACAGAATCCTGATTTTTTTTTTCCTTGCTTTGCTTTTTGGATTGTAGCTCTACTTGAAAATCTTGATTTATAGGATAACAAGGCTTACATTCCATTGTGTATTAAATCCTGTGTCAGCTTCTTTGTGTCTTTAAACTCACTTTGGGTTTTAATACTTCCACACGATTGAAGTGTCCTTTAATGCATCTTATATCCTTTATTTGTTGGAGTCACTGTAGACTGTTAATCAAAAAGACAGCAAAAGGCATGGAAATAAGTATCATCAAGAATCAAATAATATTTTAGAGTTCAACAGCTGGCAAAGGACTGATAAAGGAGACATGGAATACCCTACCCAGCTGGGATCCTAGCAGCTGAAACATCGTTTCTTTTGTGTTCTACCCTGATTAAAATTTAAAGAGAGCATAGTTAAATGTAAGCAGTTTATTTAAGAATTTGTAATTTATACTTCTTTGATATGCATTAAGATCAAAGCAGTCTGGCAGCATACTGTCTGAGAAGAGACACTTTTAAGAGCTAAAAATACTGGTTTGCTTCAGGAAAAACAGTCTGGAAAATGCATCGCTGTACATGAGATCATTTGTATAATGCAGGGAGGAAATGCTGGGTCATCTGTTTAACTTTTCAGATGTAGCTTTTGCAAACAACTTAAACTAAGAGATCCACTAGCTGAAGGTTGCTTTCATAACCGAAGGATCCTGTAAAGCCTCTGGCTCTTGGTTTGCTTTTGAAATGTTCTGGGCTAAAGGAAAGCCTCACCTGGGGAGGCTGGGTAGAAGCAGACCTTGAATATAACTCTCTAGCATTTTTAATGCGTCTGTTTATGATGTTGTCTTGAGACAGATGCACTGACCTAATGAAAAGGTGGGAATGTATGGGGAGGCAGAAATCTTGCTAGCAAGCTTTGCTGTCCCAGAGAATGCATGTGGAGCTACCTTGCTGGCAAACATGAAATAAGATAGTTAGCACTTCCATCCACCTGATGTCCAGGAACTGTATGATTTTCCCACAGACATAAGGGACTGCAAGGGAGAAACAGTAGGAGACAAAGCTGTCATCTGAAGTGTGTGCGTGTTATGCAGTGACTCTCCTTTGGGATGGGAGACTTGTGGTTGTGCGTGTCTGAGAAGAGGTGCTAGGGCTGTTGTGTTATGTAAATGGTTGCTAGTGCAGATGGTTTGCTGAAGGCTTCCAGCCTGTCTTTCAACAGATTGCCTCAAAATGTTAGACAGTGTTATTGCTTTGAGCATGCATGGATGCAGATGCATGTAGAAACTCTGTGAGTACCGGATCTAAAACAGCAGTGGGTGGCCAGGCATGTTCTGCTTGTTGGTCACCAAATAACTGGTGATGTTGGGTAGCTCTCTTTGTGCTGACTAATCCTGTGCTTGGTAAAATTCTTGGCTTAAATATGTGGTTCTAAATGTGTTTGTTTATATATATATATATATATATATATATATATATATATATATATATAAAAATACATACACACACACACACACACACATATATATATACACATATATATATACATACTATATATTGTTTTTCTAGCGAAGGAATCAATTCAGTGATTTTAATGCAGAAACTACAGTGGCAAAAGCTGGATGTGGATGTTTTTATTACTTGTATCACAAGCCTCTTTTCAAATGGAGTAGCTGTGCTGGAGTAAACTACTTTTATGCTCTATTCTGGTTTGGTAGTGGTACTAGTCTTTTCTGTTTACTTTTTTGCTTTGTGTTTGTTATGGTGTTGTTTTTTGTTGTTTTGTTTAAATTAGGAGTCAGCCTTTAAAAAGCGCATAGATGTAGGTATCAACTTCTGTTAAATTTGCTGTTAAAAAGGCAAATGGAACTTGGTTGTGCCTTAACTGGGTGCATTTCTGGCATTTATAGTTTATTACAGACATTCCACATGGCATAACAGTTGAGGATCAGGTTTGAAGGCACTAAGTCATTAAAAAAATGTTATTTAGACTAAACACTGTGTTAAGTAACTCCATATTTACAGATGGGTTGTTAGTGATCGCTTTTCTCGGAATTTTATTTTCCCCTGAAGTAGAATCCTTTGTACAAAGTAGCAATAAAAAAATGGCATTGGTTGCATCACTAACTTCATAATATAACACTGCTTTTTACTTGCATATTGATGCTTAGGATATGTAACAAGCAACTTATGGCCTACATGATTGATATCCTTTTTCAATACCTGTCTTTAGGTTATAGGGCAGTAGCTGCTCCAAGAATAGCAGATGATTCTTTCTCTCTTAAAGTTCTAAGGAATTGTAAGTCAGAAGGAGTAAAATCTGATGTAAACACATGAAATACCTTAAACAATAACATACCGTTATGAGTGTTTCTTTCTCTTCGAAGAGAGTTTGCCATTACAGGTAAAAAGCCTGTTAGAATAGTGATTGCTGCTTTTGTTTGCTTTTGGAGTTTGGTATGCACTTTAATCATGATTGATACATGGAATTCAATTTTAAAAATGGATTGATTCAGTTGTTAAGAAACTTCAAGTAACACAAGGCAGCTTTATGCTTCATTAATTTTACAAAATCTAGCATGATAATGCTTGAAGTATATGAGACCCCGATCCTTGGTTTAAGTAATAACATACAAAATAGCTGTTGTTCTTACCCGTGTCGTAGTAAAATGCTTACTAGTACAGACCAGAGGTAATTGAGCAGTATGTCCTTACAGGACATGGTATTTGGGTTATTGGCAAGAACGTAGCACGTTGTGAACAAGATATTGAGGCTATCGCTGCCCTTATGAAATTCTCAAAAATGCTACTACAGGTAAATTGCATGTGGTCTAGCAAGAATGAATTATCTCCTGGCCAGTTTCTGATAGTGTCTGTCAAAGTAATATTTAAATTAAAACCAAGCGTGTTCGTCTATGATAACGGGTACAATTAACCTCACAGTTTCACGTCTCTCAGAAGAACTGAGAAGCATTAGTGCATATAAGGTGTGTTTCCTCATCTCTTAGGCAAAGGATCTCAGTATGAATTTGACATTAAGTGCACAGCTTTCTTAAAAGAGTCTGCTCTGCAGATGTGTGACTGTCAGGCTGTGATGACATTTCAGAGGGGACCCACGAGCAGATCTTGCATGCACTAAATAAGCTGAAGTCTGTTTAACGTTTTACTGAGTCAGATTTCTAGACGTGGATCGTTCTTTTCTGGACTCTACTAAATTTCCTATGTCTTCCTTAACATAGGGTTCCCCAAACACTAGATTCGAATAATACGTTGAAATTATTTCAAGGTGTGGTCCTTAGATTTTCCTGGCAGAAATGTGTCCGTGTGCTATAGAACAGAACACTTAGGACTGCACGGATCACTTGTGTAGCTTATGCCTTACAAACCTAGTACTTCCTGGATATATTGGACCTGTTGTACATGCAGTATAAAATCAGTCTTTGCTGGTCTTGTGGCTACTTATCCAGGTTGCTGGACTTCTGTAAAATCCGGGCCAAAGAAGTGTTAGGGAAGTGTATGTCATGTGAAAGTCACCTAAAACATTTTCCTAAGATGGTGTGGCAGGTAGATTTGGCTTAACTTTGTAGAATGTACAAGATTGTTTTAAAAAAATATATAAACAAACAACAATGCAGAAAAAAATTAATGGAATATGATCAGATCTTGAGGTTATTTCAGAAACAGAAATTGGAATTGAATTGGAAGAGGATCAGAATTTCAAAATGCTGAGTCTACGCTGCTGTTTGTGGGGAAAGCAACACGCAACATTTTTGATATTGAGATATGGTTGGCATTGAGCTTTCAGGGTGCCAAAAAGTAATTAGTCTGCACTTCTCAGTGCTGGGAGGTCTCATGGCAGACTGTCTGAGGTAATATCTATAGGAAGATTTGGAAAAATGGGAGTGCTTAGAGAAAAGTAAGAAAAACAGCTGAAAATAGGTAATGCCTCCTATGACAAAAATTTGAAGGACTGTGTTTCATATATTAAAAAGAGCAAAAAGTGTCAGGAGACGTAAGTCTTCAAGTATGTCAACAGGGGTTGTTTAAGTGACTGATAAATAGGTCTTTCTGTCAGCATGGAAGAAAAGGATTAAAAATGCTCTTAGTTTGATAAAGAAGTCTTAAGCTGAATACTAGAAAAATAATAACATTGTATGGCAAAGTGCTGTAGAAACACCTAGGAAAATTTTGGTATGTACTTTTTGAAGACTTCTTTGTCTTTTTAAAACTTCCTACTAAAGTTTCAGGTAAATCAGAAATCTAGATAGTTTGTTTTGTTTTGTTGTTTGTTTGTTTTGGTTATGTTTGGAAAAGGGTCACAGAAAAGGAATGGAGGGAGCTGAAGACATGGAAGTCAGGTTTTGGCATTCTGTTCTTAGATTGAGACTTGTAGGCTTGCTGTTAGTCTCAGTGATTTAAAATACCAGACAAACATTTCCAAAATAATGTCTAAAGTGCTGAAGAGGCTCATACTGTTAAATTTATAGCCTGATGTGAGTTTTCATGACTTGTCTAAAATTGACAAAACATGCCTTTGACAAAGCATTCTGTAGCAGATACTGTGGCTGTTTTCTCCCTGTTCTGAGCAGTTTGCCACATCTGTATGTGAAGCACAGAATCTCAGTGTTTTTCTGCTTCCCATCCATTCTCAGCTAAGTGCAATTCTGTCCCCACCATCATTTTTAACTGCTGCCTCTTACTGTGGTTGATCTCTTTTGACTGGAAGAAGTTGGAAATCAAAGTACTTTTTCAAGCAGTCTGAAGTCTTAAAATCTGATAACAGATTTGGATTACACTGAGGCTATGTCTTCTTCACACTATGTTTTTAAAAGCAATTGGAAGCTGCTTGCAGAGGGTATTTTTGTTTTACATATGCATTATGATACTAGAGGCTTTGAGGAAAAAAAAAAAAAAAAGTATCTCAAGCCATTACTTTATTACTGTTTTTAGACTAGAAAGATTATAAAACCTTGATAGTGCTTTAATGTGATTCAGCAATTTTCCTCTTTTCTGCCTTAAAGTGCTGTGTTTTTTTTTTTAAGGCATCAAATAGAATGTGTTTTATGTTCAAATATTCTGTAGTATTTTTTTGGTAATCTTCATTGTAGTTGTTACAGGAACAAGTCTGACATTCCTGAAAAAGGTCAGGAGGAATGTTCTGTACCAGTTCTGATTCTTTTTTTTAATAGTGATAGAGGAGGGCAGGTGGGACTGGTTATAAATTCCTATATTTTTGACGTGGAAAAACTAGCTGTCTCTGGTAACTTTGGAACAGCAGTCCTCATGCACTGAAAAATATGGTTTGTGATGGTGAGTTATTCATGAGTTATTCATATATGGAATTAGTCTAAGCATCTTTTCGGACATTCTGGGTGATGGGCGTGGAAGGCAGCTAATACAGATTACCATCCTATTCAGTTTCATGCTGTTTAGGCATGATTATTCCAAGTTAAATAGTAATTAGGGCAAGTATTTCATCTTTTCCTAAAGACGCTTATTTGAAATTCTCCCAGAACTGTATGAGGATGGAAAGGTTACAGTTCACTGAACCTTCAGGAAGGAAGAAATTCTATTTCCAGAAAAATAAGATGTTAAAAATGGTTCTTCTGATGGAGTGGGAAGTAAAGAAAGAACCTTTCTGGAGAAGCTGGAAGTTTTATCTAGCTTCTCTCGTGTTTATGTGGTGATGTTTATGCAGCAGAGTGTCTTCCTTTAGGGCACTAGTTGTCTGACTGTTCAGAATAAGTGAATGTTTGTTTTTCAGCTGTGGTAATCAGGTGTCACTTAGACCTCACTGCAAGTTTTATGGATCAAAATCCACCTTTATATAACGGGGAGTCTTTGAATTGTTCTGTATTTATGGTGTAAGCAAGGTGTGTAACAATGGATTTGGGGGAGGGAGAGCTACCTGCATCTTGAGATGATTTCTTTTCAAAATGTTGTTGCTCAATTTCAAATTATTGCTACCTTTGCTGTGCTGAACTTGGTACAATCTCTGAAGAAAATGCTCAAAAAAATACAGGAAGAAAATGCTCAAACAGTACACGTGTTCCCAGAGCTTTAACTGAAGGCCAGACAATTGAATTGAAGAAAGTCACTTAAGCAGCCAGAACCAGAGGTGGCTGGAAACTAGGATTTCCAATTTGTGCCAAAATATTCAGGTTCTTCGGTCTACTGGTCTATAATGCTGTTTTAGTACCTGTTTTAAAGAGCTTGCACAACACTTCTGTACTGTGCAACAATCTTGCTCATAGCTTCGTACTTGCAAGTGAAACATGTGCAGTTGAATCTGTAGTTAAGCATGCTTTTCATTTTCCACTTTTTTATAGTCTAGGCTTTGGAAAGAACACAGTAAAGCTGCTTCAGTCTTGGCAAATAATCCATATCAAATTGTTTGTCTTTATTGGCTTCATGAGATGCACAGCAGTAGTGCAGCTGCTTTCATTTGAAAGCCACAGGAACCTGAACCTCTCTTCTATCTTCAAATATTTGAACATAATGTGTGCTCCTCATTCAAAATACAGCAAGCATCCCTAACTTTGGATGTTCATATTTGAATATGTAAGAGTAGAAGAACCTATAGTCTCTCTCTTTGTTAGTCAAAGCTTCTTTAAGTACACGGTGTCAGTATTTTCCACCTCTTAATTTCCACTTGTGTAAAATAAAGATTTTAGCCATTCAGTTAATTCTTTATTGTTTGTTTAATAAAATAAAATATAAACATCACCAAAAAAAAAAAAAAAAGCACATTACAGAGGTACCTTAAAGAGCTTCAGCATTTTCTTTCCAAAGCTGCTATACCAAAATTACCAGAAGGTATTCAATCGTCATTACTGCTATTCAGAATTTTTCAGGTAGCAGTGGAAATCAGCATAGTTGTGCTACCCTGCATCTTTTGAAAGGTTGTCAGCAAGACGGAGAACTTGTTCCTTTCTTTTACTTTGTGCTACTTTTCTACTTTCCTACAAGTCTACGTGCATGCTGTGCTGGAAAATGGAAAGGGTACATGATAGAAAATGGTCTGTTGCCCTTGTAGTTGCCCAGCTCAGTGGATGTCCCAATGAACCAGTGTTTTGCCTGTGTGATAAAGGCAATAGGTATTTTAGTCTCTTAAAAGTTGATTACGGATGGGCACTTCTAATTATTGAAAGAATTTAGTTTTCACCAAAAGTATCATCTTTAAAAGTTGCTGAAGATTCAGTTAGTTGCCTTGCCATGACTTTGTGTATACCGAGAGATGTGTTGGTGGGTTCACTATTCCAGTACATGCACTTTTTTCCTTACAAGCATTGCTAGCAAGTAGTAAGTCTGATGTAGCATAAAATTACCCCATTGTTTATCATATGATAATCTATGGTAAACAAATGCAGTTCAGTTATGAACAGCTTCTAAGATATCTTTGTTCTGGAGTGAAATAAGAACAGACACTTAGTTTTAACACCATTCACAGGCAGGACTGTGGGTCAGAATGTAAATTCTTGAAATTTTGATAAGTAAACAATATCAGGGATCAAAACAGCAGAAAACCCCTTTCTAGATTGGGGTGGAGTTTTAAATAAACCAGTTATTTCAAATAACAGCATGTTAGAAAAACAATATTGTTGAGTAGAGTTTATTAAGTAGGATTCTGGTGTTTTTACCAATACCTATAGTTAATGTTGTGAAAGGTTAAAGTGTTTGTGGCACACCTGGCTGTAGTGATCTAATTTTGTTGGAATCAATAAGGCTCTTGAGCTTTTCTAATCTTTCTACATGTTATGTTTTTTACTTTTCCTTCCAGTTTGATGCGAAGTCACATAAAAGCAGGTGATTCCCAAAATGGTCACTGTATAGTTAGCCAGCATATACACCAGGTATGTTCTCCCAGACCTGTTGTATGTTAATAAAGGAAATTGATGCTTGAAGACAATCTCTTTGGGCAAGTAATAAACACAAAACAGGACATGGGAAGGAAAATTTGAGAGCTCTTTATAACTATGCAGTTTCCTATTTGTTGTGCCTAGTAGGTAATAACACACTGCCCTTCATCTTTCCTGTAGTCGTTAATCTTCCTGTGAGTATCCTAAGAAGTGACACTGTCAGAAATATGGAGGGTACATTTATGAACCAAGACTTTGAAATTAGGCTCTGTTCATAAAATTCAGCACTGGAGAAGGCATAGAAATAACTCTTAAGTGGGTTGTCTAGGCTAGCTGACTGGCGTAATAGTTCTTACTGGGTGTTAGAGAACTTATAAAATGTGTGACTTGGATCACAGGATAGAGCTTGAAATATGAGTTTATATTGAGGAGAGCAGGAAACTGGGTATGAGATGACTGCTAACTACTTCTGAGTAACTGTTACTGGAAAAAGTTTAATAACCTCTTCAAATTACAGTAATACTATTGAATCATACTTGGTCCCGCGATTGGGCTCGTGGATTTTGTTTCGTTGCTGTATAAAGGCTTATAGAATAGATCTGCCAGTCGCTTCTCTTTATAAACTGGGTTCTGCTAGCCACAGTAAATCTGGATGCTTGTTAATGGCTATAAATGCTACCTGTGTTTCTTTTGCCAGTGACTTGCCTGGTTTTGCTGCTGTTCGTTGGGTTTTCAGCTCAGGACAGCATGGCTCTGACTGCAACCATGAAAGTTCAATGCGTTCTGTATGGATTCAGAAGGGACTTGAGAGGAACGAATATATTCTTAGAAGTAAATGGCTTTTAAAAGACTGTGCCTCACTATATAAAATTAATACAGCCAAGGTCTGACTGTGCTCCTGTGTGTTGAAGCAGGTGCACTCATCAGCTTTTGAATTCCCACTAGAGAGAATCGTTAAAATAATCTGTAGGTCAACTAATGATGGTTGAAGAGAAGTGAAATATATTCCTCACTGTGTCTGGTGTTTGTGGCTCTCTCAGTTCTAAGCCAGCTGCTACAGAGCAATGACTGCAGAAATTTCAGGGTGATGTTGGACAACTTTCCAAAAAAAAAAAAAAAAGGAGGGGGGGTGGATAGAGAAAAAAGATGAGCTTTTTAATCTTTGCAAGGAGGAATTAAGCCTACATTTGGTGTGTTAGATTTTTTAAATTAGGTTCATATGCTCCAGGGTACAAGCTTGTTTTGCATGATGTTATGCTATTGGAGCATGCCTTGCCTGGGCATTGAGCCCTGGCATCAAAGGCACTGGAATAGTTTGGAAATTAGGAGAACCAAATGGTGACACAATTAATTTTCATTTATTGCGTAAATGACTCCTCTGAAGAGGATAAAGCAACATAACAGGAATGGCATTAAAGGACAGCAGTTTATCTTCCCCAAAATGGAAACAGTAAATACAATAAGTATCAAAAGGAACATTTTCTTCATTGATATTCAGATATGTCTGTTTTTAACACAGGTTAATTTATTATGTTGGATTAAGAGTTTCAGATACACTGTATTTTTCAGGTAACTTAAGAATTTGCAGGTTATACAGATGGGACTGCTGGTGTGCCTCAGCCCTAGCTGGAAGAATCTGTCAATGGAAAGACAGGACAGCAGTTTTCAGGTTCATTTGTCCTTAGGTGTCTGCTGGGATTTCTTGCTTTCTTTTCAGGACCTGTAATTGTTGGCGTATTTCTCGTTCTTGACTTCTGTTACTGGTTTATACCAGATGGGCCACAGGTAATTAGTTTGGCTTCGTGAAAACTGTGTAGGCTACTCCATGACAAGAACAGATCCTGTGTTTCTCTCTGTTTGGAGACCAAGTATTGAAAAGGCAACAGCTGGGATGGGATATGTATATTAAGGAAGAGTGCCATTCCTCAGTGATCTGAAAAATTCCATTTGGTTTGCAAATACCATTTTGTTTCCTGATCAAAATAGAGCAAATTTTTGTTTTTCTGTCAGTTACCATTTACAATTCCCCAGTGATGTGAAGCTCTCATATTTTTGTGAATGACCACTCCCAGCTCTTTTGTGTTGTGAACCTGTAGCACTTGGTTAAAATTTTTGTGCTTGTCAAGCTGGCTAGGTTTAGTTTAGTTTTGTTTTTTAATGACTATCCTGATCTAATCAGAGAATTTGATAAAGAGATTCTTGCCATTAAGAAAAGTTGAGCAACATCAGGAATGCTAATAGCATCAAGGAAAGTCAGGCTTGTGTTTTTAGGATGAACTAATTTTGTAGTTTAAATTATGATCTTTGTTGTGGACAACTGACAGTGCTTGTGCTCTCTGAAGGCATCTGAATTATACGATGTCTCTGTAATTAGTGCAGCAGCTGAAGGCACTACATAAATAGGGTTGGAGAGGTTTGTTTCTGAATTTAAGCTGCTATTCTGAATAGTAGGGAATGGTATTGAAAGGGGTATTATTCTAAGGCAAAATAAGCTATAATTAAGTAGCTTCTGATGGGCATTTATCTAATGAGCTCTTATAACAACACCTGTTCGCTGGTTGATTTTAATGTTCCCACACTTACCTGCACCATTAGAAGGTTCTCAGTATTGTCTAGCCCAGGCCTGCTTGTTTTGTAACTTAAAGCTATGCATTGTCCTATCCGCAGATAGCCAGAGATAGGACAACAGGAAATGACCTCAAGTTGCACCAGGAGAGGTTCAGGTTGGCAATGAGGAGACATTTCTGCTCAGAAAGAGCAGTCAGGCATTGGGACGGGTTGCCCAGGGAGGTGGTGGAATTACTGTCCCTGTGGGTATTCAAGGAAAGGTTGGACGTGATGCTGGGACATGGTTTAGTGGGTGACGTTAGTGACAGGGGGATGGTTGGACCAGATGATCTTGTAGGGCTTTTCTAACCTTAATGATTCTGTGATTCTATTCCAAGCGGAGATTGTCAGACATTGTCCTCCCTTTCATGCAACTGAGAAGTTTGACAACTGATGGTCTATATTTAAAAGGCAGTAGCCTGCACATTTGGTCTGTGCATCAACAATCTGATGCATTACTGCAGGGACAACCTCTGCCCTGAAGTGTGAACCATCCACTCCTATTTTTCAAAAATCTAATATGATGATTTTAGCACAGGACCTTTGATATTTACAATAAGATGTTCTAGAGTTTGTATATATTGTTTCACGGTCCTTAAGTGTTCAGTCTTTGGTTTAATAGGTTTGTCACATTCTTTCATTGATAGTAGAAACATAATTTGTATTCTCAAACATTGTACGTCTGCTAAATTATAATCTAGAATGTGAATTCAATAGGTGAACAAACAAGGCCACACACAGAAATTGTGACAGGATTTTGGATTCCAATAGCAAGAGGTACCAGAAAGATAGATGAGACCAAAATACTAAAAAAAGCAAAGCTGGCTTACAGGTAGAATATTAGTGCAGATTGTTGCAAATGCTCAGAAATCAGGGAATTAAACTAGAAATATATAAAATAGTATTTGGATCAGAGGCTTTG
Organism: Aythya marila; assembly: GCF_965140915.1. Lineage (NCBI taxonomy): Eukaryota > Metazoa > Chordata > Aves > Anseriformes > Anatidae > Aythya > Aythya marila. Next base: position 46,310,394 of record NC_139046.1, on the reverse strand, counting down.
TGATCTGCAATAAAAGTCATGCAGTTATACAAATGTCACATTAACAGATGCAGAATCCCCTTTCCCAACGTGATGCTGGTATTCATCACAACATTCATTCTTACAGAAAATGAGTTGGGTTTTCGAATGAAGTGCTTAATAATTTAAACAACTGTTTGTCCAGTGTTTTCTTGCAGGGCCAATAGTGGCATACATCAAATAGGAATATTATCTATGTCAGTGAAATTTTTGAAAACACACATGGAATTTATATGGTGCTGTCCCAGAATGAGAAGCTTGTGATAAGTGATCAGCTTTCATTAAAAAAAAAAAAAAAAAAAAAGTAAATTCCATCCCCTCGAGCCTTATGACTGAGAAATGATTGTGTAAAATGGCTGATCTCTGAAATTGAACCAGAAAACTAAAACAGGCTTAAAAAAAAAAAGCCTGTTGTTTATGCTTGTTCTTTTTATAAGTTTGTTTGCCAGTCCTGTTGGTTTATATTTACTAATATAAACTGGAATTGTTTACACTCTTAAAAAAATGTAATTCTCAGTTTGCAAAGCCGTAGTTATCAGTAAATTAAACCCTAAAATCATGTCGATATAAATGCCTGCAGTACAGATGCAAACAAGGAAATGTAAAGCTCTATTTTCCTCTAGTAGCTGTTGTGCATTTTAAATCCAGAGAAAAAGGAAGGGAATTAATAAGCCTGAAGGGTTTTCAATATATCTACACGTGTAAATAAAAAGCAAGAAGTGCTGTTCCTTGGCTAGCAGTGTTCATTCTTCCTTACAGTGGTTTCTTACAGAGGACATGATAAATAATACTTTTCAAATGTTAGATGAGTTTTAAACCTTCAAAAAGAGTTTTAAATTCTCTTCAAACTATATCCAAAGTAATGTGACTGTGCTTGAGAAGAACACAAGAATGGGAAAAGCACTCAGTGATGCAAGGAGAATATTTTTACTCTGTATTTTTTTTGCCAGTGATTTTTAGATTTCTGTTTTCCGACATCACACACTCATGTCTCTTATTGTCTTACTGTGGACAATCATACATTAGCTTCTGCTGGAAGCCTGTAAATCTGCACTCTAACTCAGTCTTCAGCTAATGTTGAGATCTTGTGCAACTGCAGTATTCTGTGCTTTCCTCTTATGTTGGGATATTCATGCTGTTCTAGCACATTAAAAATTAACTGCTAGTTTTTCATGTTTCCATTTTTTATTTGCTCATTCTCTCAAAGTTTTCATCTATTGGAATGTAGTTTCTTTGGCTTTGTTACCAGCATGGTAGTCTTTCATATTATATAAGCAAAATGTGGATGGAGATGTTAAGATGATGGGGTTTGGCTGGGAGGGCAAAGAACCATTTTGTCTCTCCCTCCATCTCTCCTGAGACTTCTCAGGTTTGAAATTGGGAGAGTATGTGAGCAGTGGTGATTGGTTTTATGGAATTACCTTTTCAGTTGGATTCTTCTCTCTATTCTAAGAGGAACAGTACTTGCATACGGTGCATGAACAAAGAAAAAGATGTGTAATAACTTGGAATTCGTTATTTGTTTCTCCTGCAACAGATGTACCTCAACACTATGGTTCAATGAACTAATAGTTTTGGTTTTGCAATGTACGGTCCCTGAGTTGTCATATCGATCTGGAAGCGTAGGCCACGTAATCGGATACTGTGTTTAAGTTCTGCTTCAATGGAGATTTGGGGCATATTATTGTATACAGTTCTTCAACTCTTGAAACTTTTTGTCCTCAGAAGGGAAGTCGAGAAAAAGAATGGTTTATTACAAGTGTATGTGAGCTTATTTGAATACTAAGCACGTGCATTTTCTGAAATGCTTACCAACTAACGTGCATCTATGTAAAAACCTTGATATGTTATCTGCAGGGATGCACTCGCTGATGGAGGGAGGTCAGAGATGCAGATCATGCAGTGCTTTTTAAACTCTCCAATCAGCTGCACAGAATTCAGCCCACGCTATATATTCAATCTGTTTTCATCTGTCTGAGAATCCCTTTTTGGTTAATCATTCAGTATGGTCACGTTCTTTTCTGACAGCAAGGATTAGGTCTATAATTATTGTTCATGCCTCTGAACAGCAGTATCGTGTCAGGGTCCTGTTGTTGACTTGCCTGCTTCATCCAATACTATTGCAGGCACAGATTAATTCTATTTTTAGCCTGATTTCACAGAAAGCAAGGTGTCTCAAAGCTTTATCTGTTCCATTCTTCATCCCTCTGCAGAAGTGTATTTACCATTTGGCCAGTTTCAGACAAAGTGGACATAGGCATAGAATTTTAATAGTCAGGTCCCTGCCACTTCATGAAAACAGGCAGCTGGGCAGCTGAGTAAGACTGATCTTTTTCTTCAAGACCAAGCAGTGGGAGGGCATTGTAAATGAAACATTTATAAGACACCAGAGCGTCTAGTTGCAAAATGTCCATGGAAACCAGGATTCACACAGAACTATCTTTTAAGTATTGGTAGAAGAGAATTACTTCAGTGAGCTATCATCCATCTAGGGTTTTGGTGAACCTAAAATGAGATAGGGTAGTTGCAGAACTGCCAGGAGGATTTTTGCTGAAAAGAAAGTAATTTAGGATTGTAACTTGTTTGTGTTTTACTACTTCATTATCAATGCCTGAATTACATGATCCACATGGTAGAGATTTATTTAGCTCTTGTTCCTCTTTGCTGTAGAACAGACAGGGTGCAGAGAGAAACGGTGAATTTGTATTCCATGATCATGCATTAACTGAATTCAGTGGTCTGTTCATAAAATGCAATAGCATTATACTTTAGTGCAGCTAACTGTGAGGAGCTATGAAAACTAATATCTGGTGGTGAGAACAGAAGGGAGAAGGGAAGATTTGCAAACAGCTGGTTTACAGAGAAAACAGAGAATTACACGCAACAAGAAAATTAAGTCATTACTGAGCAGATGACTTCTGAAATAGATATATAGAGGAAACAGAAAATCAATCAGCTTTCCATTATGAAGGACCGTTCAAAGTGAGGATAAAGAAGAGCTCTCGTGGTAGGTGACAAGGTGAGGTAAACAGACAAGAATGCAGTTCAAACTTGCAGGGAATAGCAGTCAGCTACAAGACCTTTTTTTCCTTATCTTATTTCATTTTGAAAGTAATCATAGTGAGACAAGAAGTAATTGAGAATGTAGATTCATTTGAAAGTAAATGAAAGTGGCTTGCATGGTTGAAGTATTTTTTTCCATTCTTTCAAAATGAAAGACGACAAAGTCAAAACCTTATAGAAATACTTATCAGTAAAGCTCTAATGGGAATTTTGATACATACTACCATATGCTATTTGGAAGATTCAGGTAGTAGACATTCCAAGCTATGAAACAAACCACCCAGTGCTTATTTAGGTGGGAAAGAATAGTAAAAAAGGCCTGGGAAATTCTAAGCTGGGTATAGAGAAATATCAAGGAAAACATGTGATTTCTTCTTCTAAGTCTGATGTTCAAGTACTGTACTACCAATTTCTGTCTCTGTATATGTGTGTGTATATATATCTATATAAACAAGCCAACTGTCAAAAAATACTAATAAATTGAAGAGGATATGTACAAATGAGACCTATGATCTCAGGGAATATTTATTCTTTGTATTGTTCAATGGAAATTTGGGTCAGAAATTTTTCTCTTTGCTTCTCTGCAGCCTTTGCTTGTTTTGTTTCCTTCTTTCCTTTAACTGAACTTTTCCCATCTCAGCCTGTGACTTTTTTTTCCCCCTTATGTTTTCTCCCCATTTTTGAGGAGGGGGGAAGTAAGAGAGCTCTGTGGTGAGGTTCGGTTGGCCATCGGTGTGAAACCACCACAGCTTCTTAGTCAAGCAAAAAGTGGCTTAGCTAGATATGGGGGAGAATGGTCATATAAACAATGTTTCAGCAGGAACATCAGTATTTTAGCCAAGAAGTGAATCTTTTTGAAGCATGTAGTGGAAGCTTTATTACCTTTCAGGCAAACGGACTGGTCTAAAGTAGAAGTATTGATGTATCTTGGACAGCTGTAATCTGTACAAGAAATGGACTGTGACACTTACTAGAAATGTTCATCTCTTAAGCATTATGCTCAAAAAGTAGAGTGCTTGTTTTCTCTCAGTAACTCAGTGGTTCCCTACAAAAGGACAAACAAGATACGCAAGTTCATCAAGCACCTAGGTTATTGTCCCATATATCACAATGGACATTTTATCCAGACCTCACGTAAAACAAATGATTTACTGTATATTCAGTATTAGTGGTTTTTACAGCGGTACTAGTGTGCTATAAATGTCATCTCTGATGAATTTCTTCTCTTGGAGTGACTTTTACAGTCCACATAGATGCAAATTTGGTCTTGATTAGATGGCCATTTCCAAACCTGAATAGCAGGGGTTTTATTGTTAGTAGGTAGGAAGCTTCATAGTTAGTTATGTTGAACGATTGATATAAGAATCAAACAAGAACACTAGTGCATCTGAGCAGAGTGTTAAGGAAACTGAATGAATGAAATTTGTTTCAGTTATTGAGATAGAGAAATACAAATGCAAATATTATATCAAGTCTCTGGCTCTTAAAAAAAATAATAAAAAATAAAAAGGATTTAGTATTAGTTGGCATAATAAGAATACTCTTTCCTGCTTCAAATTTACTTCTTGAACCCAATTGTTTTATATTTATAACACATGTTGCATAATTTCAGTAGGAAATTATGTAGGCCAGTAGGAGCAGATTTCTTTATATGGCAGATCTCTATTCAGTGCTCAGCTTCACTCTTTTATCCAGTACGTTTGTTAGACTCCAAAGAGGTGTAATTTTTGAATTGTGTCTTTGGGTAAACTCAAAGATAAAGCAAATGAAACACTTCAGAGGTTAGGGTTATTTTCATGCAAAGAGACTTTTGAATTAAATTATGTATTAAATAATCTGCTTTTCCTATAACTCGTGTTGATGTACCTGCTTTCTGTCTCTTCACGTTTGTGATGTTCGTGGTAAGCAAAAATAAATAAATAAATAAAAGTCACCAAGGTTTGTCTGCTGGCAGTTTAATAACAAGGCGTCTTTGGTATGTAAGTTGTACACTGTTGATAAATGCTGATGGAGCCTGTCACTGCTGAGTGTTTTGGAAACAGTACTTGAGATGAGTTTAGGACTAACTTAAACATCAGAATGATTGGAGAACCTTAAAAGAGAAGCATAACAGCTGTGAAAAAATAATTGGTTTTATCCTTAAGTGCCATTTTTTGACTCAGAACCATTCTGAAGGCATGTGTCCAGTAGTCTTAGTGCTGTTCCAATGAGCAGTTTCTCAATGTGCTTGACTTAGAGCAGAATTGACTGGTGCTGACAGAGCTGGTGAGTGGTGCTTGTTTTTTGCAGAAAAGTTGGTTTTAACACCAACCATGAATGGACAAAGCATGTTCATTGCTGCTAGACTTGTTCCAAGTTGGAAACTTATGCCTCTGCTCCTCAGATGCTTTTCCTTTGTAGTTAAGTAGTTCAGTTACAAGCTTACTTTGCACAGAATGACTACATCCATTTTAACCTGATTTTTTTTCCATTCCTTGACAATATATATGAAAAGTGGATGTATTACCTGCCCTCCATATCCAAGTTTCATTAAAATACTACCCAGATTAATCTGTAAGGCAGTCTGACTTGCCATAATATCTAATGCACATTATAATTACTTTTTATGCTTTTCCCATCATAAGTAATCAAAATCAATTTACTGAAAATGTGTTTTGCTGGAGTTTGCAATGGGGAATTGCTTTGCCTAAGGGCATCCAGGTTGCCATGACATTGTTTCAAAAATGTCCTTCGTTTTCTTTATTCTTGTAGAACAGCTATAATTTGCAATTGCAGTAAATGACAGGCAGATAACTATTAAAAAAAAAAAAAAAAAAAAAAAAAAAAGAGGTCTGCCAATGGTTCCAGAAGTGAAGGTTTGTGTTAATTTATTAAAACCCCAGATGAAAGGGGACGGGATTTCTCCTCATTATGAGAAGTATATAACTGGTTCTGAAAACTTCAGACAGCCAGAACACCACTGTGCTTTGTACAAATTAGAGCTACGTAATCCAGTGTGCATTTGGTCAGGTCCATTGACCTCACTTGCAAATATCATTCATGCTTTGCTCCCTTATAACATGACAGACATGTTAAATGATTTATTCTGCCCCACTTCATTACCTGTACTCTGTTAACTTATTTCCTAATGTTGGAGAACAGAAAGTGTCCTTTTAAAACAGTAGCAGAATGCTGTTATGCTCTGGTGACCCATTCAGCAAATGTTGTTGGATGCAGAATTTATGCACTGATCCAAAAGCGATGAGGGTCAAAATAAGTTGTTGTTTTTTCCAGTCTATTACTTGCATCTGTTGCTGAGCATATCTTTTGTTTTTTTACATTTAGGTTGGACTACAAGTGACTTGTAATGTATAGCTTGTCTACATAGGCATTGCCTGTTAACTTGTAGGTCAAGTAGTAGTTTCTGATATCACTGGAAAGTTCTAAATTCTTCAGTCTCTTCCCTTCTATCCTCAAGAGGGATCTCATACAGTTGTTTAAATCTGTTAGAATGGCTGTTGTGCTAGAATTTGTAGCTGTTAAGCCAATTTTTTTTTTCTTTGCAGGGTTCTCCTGTGAGCCCCGCTTTTAGTTTAGCTTTTATTTTTATTTTTTTTTTTTTTAGGCTATTCAGGAGAATACCCAACTTTACCTGTCTGTCTCTTATGCTTCAGAGCCCTCTGAGAACACCGTTTCTTTCTCTTTTGTTCACTGCCATCTTTGCCCTGTGATTAAGGCTTCCTTATGTTTCCTGCTGTGATGAAGAATAAGTTTAAAAAAAAAAAAGTGCAGGGGAGTAAGAATGCTGTGTTCATAGAATGTGAAGTTCATAGACTGTATTTTCCTCAAACTGAGGATAAAATGCTGAATTTCCACCAAGATGCAGGAAAAATCAACCCCTAGTACTTACTTTAGTCACCTTCTTCCTTTTTGGAGTCTTCTTCCAAGACTGATAGTTTTTTTTTTTTGTTTCCCTAATATTGTGTTATGAGCCATTATTTGTGGGGTTAAAAAAAAAAAAAAAAAAAAAGAGAATGTTGGTTAGCATGTATATTATACCTGCTGAATACTTTGCAGTGACTTGAACTCTTAAGCCGTTTCTCAGAAATGGGTAATTGCTTTGCCTTATCTTACTACTGTTAGTAGCACACATGGGTATAAAAGTTCTCCTTTTGTACTACTGCTACTTACCCTCAAAAAGAAAAAGAAATGTTTTGTTTGTTTTTTTCCTCAAAAAAAAAAAAAAAAAAAAAAAAAGGGTTTGTTTAGCCTTTTGCTAAAAGGCTGTACTTGTATTACCCTGCTGCTTTTTATCACCTTTTTAGAAGTGAAGGAAAAAAAAAATAACATAACCTTTTCCTGTTGGAAGAAATTTCTTAAGTACAGTAAAAAAAAAAAAAAAAACATCCCTAGGAGATGCCCCATTCCTGCAAGTGCTCAAGGCCAGGTTGGATGGGGCTTGGGACAACTTGGTTTAGTGGGAGGTGTCCTTGCCCATGACAGGGGTTTGGAACTGGATGGGCTTTAAGGTCTCTTTCAACCCAAACCATTCTGTGATAAAATTATCTTTGCCTAGGAGATTAATCAAGATGTTACCTTTGATTTATATTTGTATTTTGTTATCAACAGCTGCACTCATCCATTTAAGTATGCCTCAGGTAACCTTTAGTTTTATAAATACCAAGGACAGTTTGACAGTCCAAGCAATTCAGAGTTTTGTAAAAGCCTTTAGATTTCAACTGATTAATATCTAAAGCAACTTGATTAGTCCATAGCCCTTACAACCACTATTGTAGCCATGCTGGTGATGCAGATTTGCTTAGTGTGCTGTAGATGTCTGATTCTTTCTACTGGCAACAGAAGTAGCACTGAATATTTTTTTTCTTTATAATTTACATGTATTTTAAGAACAGAAATAAGATTCATTCTGAGGTGCTTTAAGAAAAAAAAAGTAAGATTTTGAAACCCAAAGGTGAAATTAAGCACAACTGTTACAATAGTATTTTTTTATTATTATTATTTTGTTTTGTTTTAAAAGGACTAACCAGCCAGGAATGTTCACGAAGAAAGAATTTGATCAGTTGGCCTCAGCAATAGACAGCTTCAGTCTCATGACATACGACTATTCAACACCACAACGGTAAGACTAACGTTAGGAAAAACACGCTGAAGGAACTCATTTCCATTTACGCTGCTATGAAACCTACAATATGAGTTACCTTTTTTTTCCCATAAAATGGATGGTGTGTGTTAACTGTAATAGACAGGAAAGTTTTGGATTAGTAGTTAGGATAGTTTATTTTTGAATCAGCCCATAACTTGGGTGTAACTGCAGTGAGGATCTGGCACCCAGTACTGTGAAGGGCTTTGTACCTGAGCTAAAGAATTACTCTTTTACTAGTATTGTGACACTTATTTTTTCCAGACTAGGATATTTTGGTTTTATTTATTTGGCACAGTTCTGCATAATGGTACAAAATAATCCAGTACATATCATTGTGGGGGAAAAAAGAATAGCAAAATTGACAAGTAATTTGTCTGCTTCATCCTGAGGCAGACAAATTCTTTCTCAGATTCCTTCTGCTTCTCAAATTCCTTCTGCTTGAAGGTGGCTTCTCCAGAGTTAATGCTTGTGGTAGACTGGCAGACTTACATGCCATCGCTTTTGCATGTGTTCCATCACTAAGACATCTGCCACCCGTAGTATTCTAGCACTTTGATAGTGTCTAGGCAGGTTCAATAGAAGAACAATTATGTCTCTTCTGAAATTTACCTTCCTCTTTCCTCTCTCTCCCCAGACCCTGTCTCTAGATCTTCCAACATAGCACCCTAGGGGAAAACAATCATGGGCAGTAATGTGTACTGAGGTTAGAACAGGCTTTTGTTACTCTCTTCTGCTGGAATATGAAGCATAGAGGTAACCATTTTAGCTTTCCTCTAGGTAAATGGGACATCTATGAAGATGAAGTGCTAAGGGCTTTCACACAGTCAGTGCAAACTCATCTGGAACTCTGGATGCACTTTGAGTTTTACACCATACTGTAGGCTACATCTTTCCTATGTGGTGAAGCTGCACCATGCTTTATATCATGTTAAAATTACAGGCTCTGTTATGGTACAGTCACACCTTAATGCTTTTACTGCTGCATTAAGTTACTTAGATCTGGCTTGGAACTGCTATTCTTTTGTACTTTGAAGTAGTTCAAAGTTCAGTTAACACACTCATTGTTGTGTTTGAAATAAATGTAGTTTCTGAGAGAGGTTTTGGAAAAAAAAAAAACAAAAAACAACAATAACACCTTTTTTAAAAATTTGCTTTTATTGGTTTGAGTATACTAAAAGCAGTGTACATACAGCAAAAATTCTGTACTGTATTACCACTTGCAGTTTTAATGTTACAGATATTCTGAAGACCTTGAGCAGAAAATATTGATATTTAAAAGTCTGGAATGTGCTTTTACTTTTATCGTATTAGTGAATGTTTGCAGTAGAGCCTGTTGCTCTAGTCTCTGAGCTCGGGAGAAAGTAAGACTGGTATCTTGATGCTGTATTTAGGATAGTTCAACTAGTCTGCATATTCAGGTGCTGCTCTCTAACAACAGAGCTTTTTGTTGCTAAGCAATTGCCCCTTTAGAGTTTTATTCATAAATAAAGTGTACAAATGTTAAGCAGTCTTTGAAACTTGTATTGCTTCCTTGTCACTGCTTTTATAGTTGTTCTATGAGTAAATGATGTATTTTGTCCCTGTATATTGTGCTGGTGTACAGTAAAAACATTGAGGATGGTATTGGAAAACAGTTGGGCCAAGCTCAGTGACGGTAAATGTGCTAGGTGGTAACTTCTTTACCCATCATAGGAAGTTTCATGTACACCTTAGAAATGAATGACCTTTTAGTGGGACAAGCATGTTCTGTGCAGCAACAGTTTTAAGCCACTGAAGTATGTGCATTGAATCTTTGTAGGCTTGCAGGTTATTTTCAATGCTTTTTGTGTGCCATAGCTTTCTCTATAATTGCACTCTGCAAAAAGAGAGGGCTATTGAGAATGAACATGTACTTTTTCTGACAGCATGATCATGTGTGTTTTGTTTGTTTGTTTTTTGTCTAACTCAACAGACCTGGTCCAAATTCCCCGCTTCCCTGGGTTCGAGCCTGTGTTCAAGTACTGGATCCTGATTCAAAATGGAGAAACAAGATTCTTCTAGGGCTGAATTTCTATGGCATGGACTACTCTGCTTTGGGAGCTTTGGGGGAGCCAATCCTTGGTGGAAGGTAAGACTTTTCTGGTTATAAGTACTTATACATGAGATTCTCACAAACATGGAAATTCAGAAGCATTCTTGTTTAGAAATATGAATGTGTTGGTAACACAGAAATGGCAAAAGTGATAAATTCGTGCATGAAGTAGTACTTCACCATTTAGAGTAAGATCAGTTGTTCCTTGTACAGAAGTGCAGATAGATGGCACAGATACCCTGTCAGAACACAGAAGAGAAAAAAGGTTTGTGCAATTTTCCTTCCTTTCTCTCTCCATGTTTGTACATTCAGTTTGTCATCTTTGTGTTACAATGTTCTACTTTATTCTTTTATATTCTGTATCAGTTTGGAGGTTCATTCAGGTGACCTAAAGATTTTTTCTCTCAGCTCCTGATGTTGTTACCTGTTACTTTCAAATTTGATATTAGTTTCAAACAGCAATATGCCACAGAGTTTCTTTTGAGTAGGAAAAGCTGCAGTAAGCTCACCTGGAGACAAAAATCTATAAGAAGATAAAGGGAAGTGTTCCAAAGACAGCCTGAAATTTTATATTGATTCTCAGAAGATAATGGTTGTTTTAGTTTTGGGTAACAACCACATGTAATAAACAGTGAGCTTCACAGAAATACAATATGGGTAGAATGCATCAAGCCAGAAGAGAAAGCAAGAAAAATGTGAATTTGGCAGGAAAATCAGGTTTGTTCTGAAATTTGATACTAATTTGTAAAATTAAAACAGACAGGTAGGTGGAAGCAGACCTTAAAGCATAAGAGATGATCACTTCCATACACAGATTACTAAGATATCAAGAAATTTCAATATAGTGTTTAAAAAAATAGTTAAGCACTGAAATAACATCTGGTGTGGGTTGTATAAGGTAAGGTCCACTTTATGTCAGTGCCTTCAGTTACACAAACACTTTGTCATCATTTTACTAGCCTACACTGTCTTCATGCTTCACGTTGGCCATTTGCTGGGATATAATACTGTTGACATAGTTCTTTCCACTTGCTGAGTTGTATGAGTCTGGCTGGATAGTAGAAAATGACTATAGCGTGAAGGGAATAAAGCCATTATTTACAGTGGAAGGTATACGGAAAGTATATCCGAATGTCTTCTGTAAAGTTGGTTGTAACGTGGTTAGGCAGGAGCTATTTTAATATTTAGTCAAAGCACTGTTGATTTGCAAGCCTAATTGTATAAACTCATTTACTCTGAGGGTGATGAGGAATTGGCACAGGCTGCCCAGAGAAGCTGTGGCTGCCCCATTCCTGACAGTGCCCAAGGCCAGGCTGGATGGGGCTTTGGGCAACCTGGGCTGGTGGGAGGTGTCCCTGCCCATGGCAGAGGTTTGGAACTGGATGATCTTTTAAGGTCCCTTCCAACCCAATCCTTTCTGTGATTCTTTGAAACTCAGCACAATTAACGTAGCTCACTACAAAATTTGCAGTTCCTTTTGCAGGTTGGACTATCACTAATCTGCAAAGTAAATGAATCTTGGTATTTCCTGAACTGCAGCTTTTGCAGTGAAGTTTCTTCTAGAAAACATACTGCACACTAGAAAGGTGACTACTTTTACTTTGCACAGACCTTTCATATCCTGGATTATATTATAGAGTAATTGCATGTTGTTTTTAATGACAAAAATCTCCTAGCTAATAGTTATCTGTGATTAAGTTTTAGTGAAAGGCATTGTTTAGCTGTTTGTAGGTGCACAGTATGGGACAACATGTTCTATACGAAGAATAGTTCTGTTAACATGTTCTTCATTAACAGGCATGTTATTGACATTTTACATAGAACTACCAGAACCTTGCTTCTGGATAAAGTCTTTGTGTCAGAGACTGTTTGAATTTATACATAAATCCCATTAGTTTTCACTTGCTGCCTTTCCTGTTAAGCATCTGTCTGTGGTTAAGCTTGCTTTTCCAGAAATACGTTTCGAGCATGCACACTTAATGCATTAGTCATTGCTATATGTGTCATATATAGTAATGTGATAGTAAAACAGGTTCAATTAAAATAGTTTCCAAGTAGGCCAAGCTTCTGAATTAAAAGGGGTAAAAGAGAGTTCAGTGTGAAATAAGCTTTCTGCCTCTTAATTGGTACAAGGCTGCTTGTAAGAAAATCTCAGTTTCCAGCATCTGTGAGTCTTTGAAAACCATCCGTATCACAACCAGTTGAATCCCACAGTGGGCATAGCTTATTCAGAGGCTCTCCCTCCCTCTCCAAAAGCTTCCCACTTATTCCATTGTTAATACTCCAGCTTCATAAGTATTATTTTTTTAAATCTGAAAAGACTCATGTCTGAGGCTGATGCTGTTCTTTCTCATTTTTGTATCTGCTTCATGCTATGTAAAAAGTTGCTATGTGTAGAAAGGGATGGCTTAATTATTTGCTTCTTACCTTCAGTCCTCAGGGAATTTGATCTTCTATTTTGGTGGCTGTAATCCAGTGTTGGTCATGTAGTAAGTGCCGAATGTTTGTCATTGCTCCTTGAAGGTACCCTCAATATGTTGCATGGATAGTGATGTACTGTCAGTAAAATTATTTTAAAATATGTTCAGCAAAGTGTTATATGGGACTATCAACTTCTTCGTTGTAGGTTTTTCTTCAAGTTTTTGCGTGTGAAATTTATTGCACATGCAGGTCTTCAACAGGCTAGTGCTTAAAATTACTGGCATAGCTTATATGTAAAATTATGTGCAGAGTGCAGAAACCTTTGCTGGTTTCATGTTTGTGTTTTTCTTCAGTATAGGAATTATGTGATGTAAAGAGATTCTGAAAGTAGGCAGATCTCATTCACTGAATGTTTTCTTAGTTAAGAAGCTCATAGAACAATTTTCAATAGAGTTTCTATTTCCATAAAATATCTGGCTGTTCTTATTGCAGCATGCAATCTGAAGGTAGAACTACTTGGTTACCATTTTGCTGAAAAGATATACAGGCTGTCCATATAATATCCTTTTTCTTCATACACACTGGAAAAAGTAATATGTATGTGTGTTTGTGCTTGTATATGTGTCTATATATCAGAATTATATGAAATGAAAACAATTGTTCTTTCACAGCCCAACGTAGCTTTGTCTTTGGGAGTTTTTACAGTAGGAACTACAACTTATGTTTGCCTTAATGATGTGTTCATCTTTCACTTGCAGTGCAGCAACAAGTATTATTTGTTAATACAGTGAGCCTCTCAGAGATGATAGCACATTCTTGTGCTTTAATCTACCAAGTACCATTGTTGTTTAGCTGCAGGGAAGCTACATTCCCATGTATACTTAGTTCTGACATAATTTGTATGAAATACTAAATTGAAGTAAAGGTTACATGACTGTGATTCCCCAAACCACCTCTAGTGCTTCTGGCAATGTTTACTGCCCTCTGGCTGTCAAGAATCAGGTTTCTGAACTGCTAAGATGTAGTCATTAAAACTTACCTCTGTATTAAAGTCCTGTCAGAATGTAACCAGCTGGTGTGGCTGGCTTGCTGCTCTTATGATCACTTTGTTCCGGTGTGTCCTCTGTTGATACTATTGAACCTGACAATATTTCTTCTTCACCTCTGAAGTGTACATCTTGGGTAAATAATTCTTCACTCTCCCCCGAAGCTTAAGAAATTGTTCAGCCTTTCTGCAGAATCTTTACCCCTGAGTTCTTGTTGATACCTTCAGTAGGTCAACAAGCCCCTCAGTCTTGCAAACTTCCTTCTTCCAAAGTACTCTTTCCCCCGTTAGCTACCTGCTCTTAAGAACCTCTTAATCATTAGGATATTATATTATATAAATGATTATTCAATTGCAGTAATATCATAATAATAATGCAGCACTTATGTTAATTTGGGATTATATTGTGGTGTTAAGAATTTATTTTACAAGCTCTATTCTGATTTGTACTAAAGGCTGATGTACAAAATCAAAGTGCCTCCTTTCATTTTGACAGAGTTTTGACGCAGAATTACAAAAAGTAATAGCATTACAAAAAGTACTGATTGCTTTTTGTGTAAGGCAGTGGAAAAGATTCTGTTAAAAAAAAAAAACGAAACAGCAAACATTTCTCAATGTTTTTATGCCCAGTGATTTGGGCAGGAAGGAATGCTTATGTTTATTAGGATTCTAGAGAAAAGTAGCAATGGCAGCGACAACGTAAGCATAATGATTTAATTCCTGATGGAAGAACTTAATAAATGAGTCAAGAGCCAGCCTGTGAAATATGCAAGATTCTGAATAGGCTTGGAGTAATACTAACAGAAAATAGTAATGGAGCATATAGCTCCAGAGTCTTTGGAGTAATAGAAGTGCAAGTGTGTTCCACAACATTAACAGCTTTTGTTTTGGGCAAACAGCTTGTTTATACCTAGTGTTATAAAGCAGGTGATTGAATAAGGTTTCTGCTGATAACATTCAATAGCAGTATAAGGTCCAATGAATTTTTTCATCACATTTTTGAGACATTTCCGAATATTATTAACACCAGGAAACAGAAGGAGATTTTTTTTTCCCACCATTAAATTATTTTGTGCTTGCTTTAGGAAAGTGAGTCTAAAAATGCTGAGTAACAAATATTAAGCTAAAATAGCTGTGCGCTTAAAATAGAGTTGCATTTCAAAATGTTACTAAGATGAAAATCAAGGCAGAGTTTTTCTTTTAGAATAAGATACAATATTACAAAAACTATTATAAGTGCCTTATTTGGAAACTGTATGGAATGTACAAGATTGCCCAAAATGTCTGTATATCCTCAGTAGTTGCCTCTTGCCATTTGAGGTATGTCATTTCCATATTTAAATCTAGTGTAGCTTTTGTTATCTATTTCAGAAAGAAGCTGTCTTTGAATCTCTTCATATATCTTATGTTTTCTGGATAGAATCAGCTTTTTTATTTACCTGCCTTTATGGCTGGGGAGCAGAAAGAAAACTTGTCCAGAGTTGTATTTTATGTGCAGTTCAAAGTAGCCGCATCGCCAAGCTTACAGCAGGAATACGTACTTCCCGTTCGTGTGCGAGGATGTAGATTGCATGAGAGGGGTAACGTTTGTAGGCCTGGATGGTCCTACTGCCAGCCTTAGATACTGGGTGGGGGCAAGAGAGGCAGGTGGTACGTGTGATTTTTTTTTCAATAAAAATGTGAATTATTTACTAAGATGATTAAACCCAGAGGAGGTCATCTTATCATTAGTGATTCCTTGTATTTAAAAAAATGTAGACACATCAGTGTTTTTACAAGATTTTTTTTTTTGCCTGTGTGAGTGAAAGCAAAACTTCCCTGAGTCAGCAGTAGTCTAAGTGAATGCAGGCTTTGAGTCCCAGGAATTTATTTTCCTGTTCTGCTTCTAGCTGAGTTGAGGGTTAGAGGTCTGTGCTTAATACGCTGATCACTTGGAGCTGTAAACCTGAAAAGGTAAAAGTCAATGAAGCTGTCACTTTCCATGTTCTTGCACTGCTTTGAATTAGTTTTAATGGATTTAGATATAGTTATTTCACTGAATTCTTCATTTTATAGTAATGAGGCACTAGACAGTTTGAGGAAAACTCAATATAGAGGTGGAATATATTATGGTATTGACAATGTGAGTGAAAGTTATGACCAAATGTAGCAGTATGTGTGATACTTTTCCTGGGTTAGAACCAATTATACTCAGGTGTATTTTAGCTGTTCTTTTAATTGTTCTACGCAAATCTAATCATGAAAGAAAGCTGATGGAAGCAGCAAACCAAAAAGCAGCTTTGTCTTAAGAAAATCAATTAAAATTTAGGTCAAGAGAAACTGAAGTGCTTGATAAGTCTGAATTAAATATAATCTCTCTCCCCAGACAAAACAAAGAAGCCCTGCGCCACTGGCTGTAGTGTGTCAAGCTCACAGAGAGCCCCATCAATAAAATTAAATCAGATCTGAAAACCTCTACAGAAATGAAGTGTTTTCTTGCTCCTTACCCCTAGAGTCTTCTTTGAGTAAATCCATAATGGGAATATTCAATCATAAGATATGCCTGGAACCCTGTTGCTGACTGGCACCATTTATTTAGCAATGGCATTAAGAATCATTGAAAATCTTTGTGGTTTTGTGTGCGTGTACGTGTCTTGGTTGTGTTTTCTTTTTAAAGCAAGAGTATAGTATTGAATTGTGAACTTGCCTGAAGGAAAACACTGGCAGTTTGCAAAGAAAACATTTGCCATTAGTTTTTCATGAAATGGTCATTATTATGGTGCATAATAGAAGACTGATTGTGTGTTTTACTAAGTACAGTAAGATCTTCCAGAGTAAGTATGTTAGGATCTGTTTTGTAGTCCTGAAAGATATATATATATATCTTATACATATATATAAGATATATATATATATATATATCTTATACATATATATATATAAGATATATATATATATATGTATATATATATATATATATATAAAGGAGTGTGTTAAGAATATAAAATTAAAATCTTGAAGTGGATTAGTAGATAGATGTAAGCAGTAGGAAGTCCAGCAGAAGATAAAACACCTTGTTCAGAAGACCTCCTCAGTGATCTTGCACTTGAATAGGAAAAGATGTGATCTTAAAACTGCAGTAAGGAAAAGTCAGTGTCTTCAAAAAAGTTAGTAATTCTGGAGCCTGGAAGAAAATTGCTACAGCTGTCATGGTGCCGTTTGCCCCAGCTTGATGTTAGTATGTGTAGTTTGACATGGGCTGTATTTTAAGTTCTCTCTTTTCATTCACTTTCTCCAAGTTCACTGCAGTTATTAAAACTCCCTTCTCGCATTGTGCACAACTGAAGCTGACTGTCTCTGGTTTTACATGTAAACTGTTTGTCATTTGAAATTTTAGTTTATTTTTGTTTACATGGATCCGATGGGAAGTTGTTCTTGGAGTTTAAACAGCACTTATTTCTGGACATGCTTTGTAAGGTGAATGAAGCAGTCCAGTGTAATTCACTCTGATACGTACAGAGGTATTGAAATTGTAAGAGAGAGGTCTCTGAGGAAAACAATGCTGTGTAAATGTTTCCTTTTCCTTTGCATTTTTGATAAATCTTTATTTCCAATCAATAGGCCTGATAATTAACTGCGCATTGCCAGGGGAGCAAAGTTCCCCCCATCCCCTCCAAAGCAAACTGTAATTAATAAGACTAGAAACATAGTAGAGTTTGGACAGCAAATGATAGGAAAGCTTATCAAAAACAGGCATCTGTGCAGAGACCTGTGTTCTTTTGGCTCACTTAAAATAAAAATTCAAGGTTATGTTTCTGAAAGAAAACAAACATGCTGGTGAAAAGGCAGAATTTTTAATAGAAGTAAAATGTTCTTTTTTATTTTCTTAGTGCTGTCGTGCTTTTCTTAGTGCTTAGTGCTTTTCAAAGTGCTGTCGACTTTGCTGTGAAACCTTAGCAATTTATTTAATCTCTTTCCTCCTTTATTTGAACTATTAGAAAAGCAGACGGATGTAATTTAGTTTTAGGGGTATTGCTGGTAAGAGGTATGCATTTGAACTTTGGCAAATGTTGAGATTTTTAGTGCAGTGCGAAACAACTTGGAATTAATTTTGATATACAGTTTTTGCTCTTGTAGCCCTTCTGTATCTAAATAACATACCACAACGTAAAAAGACTGTGGTATGCTACTCAGAGCAATGGTAAATATTGGTAATGCACAATTCAGGAGCACTGGGCAGTGACAGTGTAATGAACACTGGGATGTCAGATGGAGAACTGTAACTGGGATGAGCTTGTTTTTTTGTTTTACTTTTTTTGGTGGTGTTAGAAGGAACATCTGATCTTTTTGCTGAAAGCAAATACATTTTGTCTTACCCAATAATAGCTTTTCATCTGGTTTCTTGAATTAATTTAGTCATATGCATTTAATCAATTATCTAATTAATCCTAGGCATTATTATCTTTTGTTCTTTTCTATTCCTGATTGTTCTGGTTTCTCTTCACGGTTCTTCCTGCTACCTGAACTTAACTGCCTTGCATATTACACCTTCAGACTCATTAGCTGTTTGTCTTAGTTAATTGCTAAAGATAATCTTCATGAATAGAGTCACTTTGCCCTTTGTCTTCAGACAATTTCACTGCAGGGAAGATTTTTGACAGGTGGAAAAAAACCATGGCAAATCTTTTAAACAACTAAAAAACCTCTACCAGGTATTCTGTAAAGCTGGGGGAAGAAGAAAATGTCATTCTCATGAGGAATAAGCTGTACTTTTGCTTCCTAAACATGTTTCTTACCAACATTGGTTTCACGTAAAAATTTCTGGCAGGCAAGTGACTGTACAATAATCATTTCATGAAGTAATCCAGAGAACTCAGCCTTCCTCCAGCAGATAGCAATTCTGCCTCTTGTTCTCTTGTTTTTATGGTTGCCAGGACTACTTGGGGAGAATAAAGGGAAGTGACGGAATATTCTGCTGTATTTGATAGCCTGTTGAAGGGAGACTTTTGAACATGTTAACAGCCTTTAAAAGAATGAAATGGGAATGCAGGAATTGGGCAAGTGAGGTTTTTGTTGTTTTAGTTTGCGATTATTAAAAATAATCCTGGAACACTGTGGCACAAGGGATCTCAGTTTGGACTGTGAAAAATGTGGATGGCTTTGAGAAGGTGAATGTTTGATACTTTCTCATCTTTAATAGTATTAACTGGCAGTATTTTCCTCCATTATAGTGAAACAAGGAAAGTCATTTTACAGTGTCCTCTTTACAGTAGAAGGTTGTCTCAAATAAATATTCAACAAAATATTACATCTACAGACTATTCCTATTTTGCTACCTATTTTGAAGTTATTTGATTAGATTCAAAGTTATTTGTCTTTTTTTCCTGTTTGTTTACAGTGTTAGTTTTGAATGTTGCCCATCCAAGAAAAGAATAATCTTTGTCAGTTGAGGACATATGATGTTGCCTTTCTGCAGTAGTGGAGGCCCATTTTGATGGGAACATTGCTGTTACCAGTGTTGAACATCTTGTTATACCTGCATGTTCTATTTCGGCTTATTATTTGATGTGTGATTTTCTTCAAATATGCACTGAAAATCTTTAAAGCTTCTACTACATCTTCTAATTTATATTTTCATCTCTTGCAAAGTTCACCATACCCGTGGATGATCTCTTATCCTGGTGCTAAAGCATGTATTTTTGTTAAAAGATTCTGTTCATAATTCCAAATCTTTTGTATTTTACAAGCTTGTAAAGTGAAAGAAAAAGCTACCAGACTACAATGTTTCAATCTGTTAGGACTGTGCCACGTACAGAGTGGCTTAAACCTTCTCCTAGTATAGCACCACTGAAAAGGGATGTCCCTGACCCCAAAATTGGAGTTTACTGACCCAAATAAGGAACCTGAGCTCCCACAGAGTGAATGGACAGTTAAATTACAAATGCTAATCCAAGTCTCAAGATCTGGTGAGAGAGACAGAAGAGCATGTTAATCTTAAAATATATATATATATATAAAATACATATATAATATGTATTTATATATATATAAATCAAATATTTGAAGTATTACAAGACTTTGGATCACTACAACCTGCTTCTATTCAAAAGCAGCTTTATTCCAGGCAAGAATCAACTTAAAAGGAAGCTAAGCAGAGAGGCATTAGAGCAGGATGCTAATCATTTACAGTCAAAGACTAGGAACATAACATTTGAAAAGCAGTAAGACTGTCTGAATAACTTGCATAAAATGTATTTATTTACCCATGTTGTGGCACTGTTAAATTGTAGGATTGTGTTTCCAATTGCTAGGAAATACAAATTGTATAAAAACAAATTCCAAATATTCGTCAGAGTAGTCTGCCAAAAAAAAGTGTGTTTTGAGGACATTACTGTAGATTATGTATTGAAATGCTAACTGACTTTTGAATTGCCAGTGAACACTAATACCACTTCATAAACCTCTGGAAGTTTCTCAGTTCCATTTGCTTTGAGGTGCTTATGATTTTTCATTTGTATATATATTCAGATAAATATATATGTACTCAAATGCATTATTGGCTTCATTTGATATATTTCATATCTTGAGTATTCTACAGTGAGTCATCCAGATTAGTACTATTTTTCCTTTTCTTAAAGAAATAAGGCTTTTAACTTGTGTTTTATCTGCTGGTCATCTTGTCCACACAGTTGTTCTCTGCAGTGCTTTTTGTATATATGGGCTAATTTAAACCAAATTTGACAGAGGCTGAAGTTCTCAAAGATGACAACTTTTCTGAGTGTGGGTGGCTTAGCAGAGCTGTAAATCACAAGCTATAGCTGTAAGGAGAGTAAGACTCCCTGCTCTAAGCTATATCTGTTACTGATTTACAGAGAATCCATATGGAGCTTAACTGGGAAAGGTTTTTTACCTGGCTAAATGAGAGTCCAGCTAGAGATAGTTCCACGCCCCACACAACAATTAAATCTGATTTCCTGTTTGCTATGCCTGTAGACCTCATAAATTGTGTGCTTAGTTGGGTTAGAGTACGTGATGTCTGCATTTCTCACAGTGTGACTCTTTGGGTGTGGTTTGCGTGAAAAGTGTTTTGGTGGCAGGTAGATTTCTAGGCCTAGCTGGTGGGATGCTTTCTGCTTGACCATACGTAAATTTGGCCAAAACACTTGGTTGCTTTATGCTGCTCTGAGAGTCAAGAAGGGGATAAAAACACTTGTTGTTATGAAGTTACACAGCAAGCAGTGTTCTGCCAGAAACAAGTTAGGTCAACATATTTTCTCAATACTATTTAAACTGACAAGAATGATACCCAAATATACAAGCCTGTCTGCATGGCAACTAGCATCAGTAATCACACTTCAGATGACCTCGAACTTCCTTTATTAGTTGCTGAATCAGATACAGACTTCATCTTTCAGTTGCTCTCACTAAATTATTGCCTCCTGAGGAAAATAGTACTTACACATTAATTCTATCAGCTCTTCCCGGTACTCAAGCAGAGCAGTTAATCCACTTGAAAGTTTCAACAGTGCCTAAAACCAAAATTTTACTCGCTATTACAAATTCAGAAGAAGAAAAGTTATTTTGCAAATGTGTTTTAGATAAGGCTTGTTGTTAACATATTGTTTCACATGTTTGGGAACTATGCCTTAAAAATGGTTGGGTGCCACAATTTAAGGACATAAAACTATTAGAGGATGCCCAAAGGAGGGCTACCAAGATTGTGAAGTGACTAGAGTCTTTCTGGGTCCCTTCCTACTTGGGAGATTCTCTGATGCTATGATAGTTGTATTTGATAACTACCTAATAATACATCTGTATCTCATAATCAGTAGATTTCAAAGGAAAAAATTAAATTTTTTGCCTGCCTTTTATGGTGTTGTTTTCTTTTTTCCTTGCATCGATAGTGCTGGTCTTAGTGCTTGTTGAGAGAAGAATGAAATCTTGTTTTCTCCTTATCAGTTTTTCTTTAAAGCCCACCATTTTCTTAAATGCTTACTTCTGAATAGAGGAAAATATTTTTTTAATTACTCTTTTTTTTTTTTTTTCTTTCTTTTCTGGAGTTCTATCATACATTATTTGCATTTGTAGTAGCAGAAAGCTAGCTGTGGATTCTAAAAGCATGGTACAAATGAAGACTGCACTGTCTCACCCATAGCGATTTCATCATGTATAGATGCTTCATTAGCACAAATAATCTTTAAAATGGTTTTCATGTTCTTTTGCCCACCAAGTCTCTATGTGACATGGCTGCAAACTCTTATTGAATTTTTATGCTTCTTAAGGAAGAAATGGAATTTGGGAGGTATTAAAAAAACAAAACAAAACAAAAAAACCTTGGGGGTGGGACCAGGGGGACAGAAAAAGGAAGACAGTTAAAAAAAAAAAAAAAAAAAAGGTATTCATCACATTCAAATAGCAGGTAGTTGAAGGGAGTTGTCAGTGAAGAATGGTACTTAGTCAGAATCATATTTCTGTTTATCAAATGCTCATACCATTCTCAGAGAATGAAGGCTGTTGATTCAGTAAGTAGTTTGCTAGGAAGCAGAGAAACTGTGGTAATTCTGTTTGTCTCTGTCTAATGTATTCCCCTCCTTTATTTATTTATTTTTTTTTTCAAAACTCTGACAGATGCTAAGGTTAATGAATTTTAATTTAGAATTGGCCTCTTCCTTGGGCTGCTGACAGTCTCTTCCATGCCACAGGGACCATTTTGTCCCAAGTCACTTTGTTTCTGTACGAAAAGGAACATCTGATGGAAACTTCTTCGTAAATAAGTGAACTCAACTGGAACACAGCCAAACACCATCAGAGCTGGCTCCCTGAATCCCAGTCTTGTGTTTCACCGTAGTGTGAGAGATTAGATTCATTAACCTCTCATTAGAAACATGTCAATGTTAAAATCCCATAGAATGCTAGATTCAGCCTATTAGAAACCCCAAAAGGCCAGTTAATGTAAAAGAATTAACATTTCTCATTCCAGAAGTTATTAGTATATTCCTCATTTGGCTTGGTTCCATTTAATTGATGTAGTAACTTGTCAGGTACTTTTTTTTTTTTTTTTTTTTTTTTTTTTTAGAAGCAGCTGAAACTATTAATCCAGAGCTATATTTGACTAAAGAGAAGCTTTCATCATAGTGGAAAATACAAACACTTCATACACAATGTTTAATTCATTATTACATTTTATATATATAGATACATAGGGAGTATAGTATGATATATATTTTATGTATTAATTTAATAACACTTGCAGGAGTTCTTTGCACCACCTCAGTGACTGAATTTGCTATTTACAGAAGGATATTAAATGCTTTTTGAGCAGATCTAAATGCATCCAGATACTTAAGCACTATGTTTAATTCCAGGTAACGTTCAGAGTTTGAAGGGAAATGAAACATTTTCCCCAATGCCTTTGACCTTAGGAACTTTTGCTTATAATGAGAATAAGTACTGCAAAATCATGTGAATAGGATTAAACTTACGCTGTATCAGTGATATTACATGGGTTCTGCTCAAGCTTGATACAAATACTAGGTAAAATCCGTAAAACATGATCACCCTTTACTGGCAATACATTTTTGTGTGTATTCGTCTGCTACTGGGAACAGAAAGACTAACGTCTTTTTTTGTGCATACTGCAAGAAGCATGAAATGATGCTTTTGAATCGCTTAACGTCATTGCTGGAAATGGAAAACAATATTTACAAAGAAGGAGCACTGTTCTAACTGTAATATTGAGCTACGATCATCAGACACTATTATTAAGATATTTGGCTGCTATTTCAAAGTAGCATTTGGTGAACAATGTACAATTAGTATGGAAATACCTTAAAAGATATAGGTAAAAGTCGTTAGGGGCCTGATAGGGTTTTGCTAGCTTGAAATATTAAAGTCCATGTGGCATCCATTAGCACATACATCTTTTAGTATGTGCAAACTCAGATCTGTTGCAAAATTTGCTGCTATGCATAACCCATTTGGATCGCTAAATGAAAATTTAATTTCCACACCCAGATCATGAATTTAGAACCTAAATGTACTCTGTTATCTCTGCTATAATTCTGAGGTTGTTACTAATAAGAGCAGTTAATTGGTTTGTTCTCCCTCTTTCTTTGCAAGAAATGCAGTTTACCAGGAGCTTCCACCAGACCTGAAAAGGAAAGCTTCTTTACGCTCAGACAGCATATCCTGCAGTATCACTTGGGTAGTGGGTTTCTTCCAGTGTCAACGTGATTATGTGTATCATTCTTAATGAGTTTCTTTGTAGAAGCATGCTGCATTTCAGAATGATGTTTTTATAAAGCTCTGTGAGACTTGATGTTGAATGACATCACTAATACGGTTTTAAGAACCTTAAGTCTCAAAGGTCTTTCTTGTTAACTGTAAACACCTTCTGGTGCTCCACCTCTGTAGTTTTCACAATGAGAAGATACTTCTGGAGTTGCTGGGCTTCTCTGGGCTTTAGCCTTTTTTTCCTTTTTTCTTATGAAACAAACCAAAGTACCAGTGGTACGTAGCCACACATAACTTAGTTTTTAGATTGCAACAAGTTGTCTCATAAAAGGTAGTATATACTAGATATGCACTTTAAAAGATGCAGCAAACGTCTTTTTTCCTTCATACATACTATAACAAGTATTTTTCCCATTTTCTATTGCATCATCTTCAGGGGGTAAGGCCTCTATTACACATAGTATATTATGCTGAGAGATAAATTGAAAGGAGATCATTTCTGACCTCTCTCTGAGTCACAGTTCATCTTTAATTTTATATTCTTTCACCTCTAGACAGCATGAACTTCTGGATATAGCACTGATGGCAACACATGCTGATTAATTTTGCTGTGACCTCTGAATATCACAAGGCCACATCATTTTCTTTCTCCTTCTAGCACCTTATTCTTTTAATGGCACTTCATTGCAGCTAAGAAGGTTCTTCAACATGATAGCGAAACAATGAGCAGTGTAATGTGGTGAAAGTATAGGTTGCTGATCATAGACTCTATCTATGGTTATTAATTTCCATGAGAGCTGTGTCTGCTTTAGTTATGTGTGAGTGGGCATCGTGACTCCTTATCTAATAACTATTTTGGAAGGTTTGAGAAAGACAAGTTGTCCTCTGGGAATACCCTTTCTAGTTTAAGCAATTGTCAGATTACTAGTTTTGTTACGTGTATACTCGTGCTCGTACAAAAATTAGGCAAGTCTAGAACATGTTGGTGGTAACAGGCACAATACTTAAGTCAGTTGCACAGAATATTTTATTTAGACCACTGTATGAATCATCTGTGTTAGTGAACCCATGTATGTTATTGAACATTGCACACCCTTAATGCTAGGAGAGAAAAAAAAAAAAAAAAAAGAAAAAAAAAGAGAGGTTTCCTAAGAGAAAATTTCAGGATACTTAACATTCTACCAAAAATAAGAGTAAGCACTTTCTTCAAAGATGTCTTTGTGAGGGCTTGTGTATTGGCTGCTTTTCTGTTTCCTTTTCTGGTTTTCCTGAGTGTCTCTGCTAAACTCAGTCTTGTTTCCTTCACCTGCAGGAGAACTCATTTGTAAAGTGAGAGCTGGGTGATCCACTTGTGTACAGACTGCAAACTGTGATTACTTAGCAGGTCACTGCAGTGTTTCTTGCCTAGCTGAAAGTGGAAAATTGCTTCCTACCTGTTGGGTGTCCTTTAGATCTTTGCTTTCCAGCTTAGGTAAAAATAAGTCTTGCAACTTTGACTTGAAGACCTCTATTATTTCCATCAGTGATGTTTACAGGGTGATTGATTCATAACCTGGCAATTGTTGCTAATCTAATGGTTCTGTTTAGCTTCCCAACAGCTCTGTTACTAAGCCAAGTTGATATATGCAGGCAGTAGCTGTTACAGTGACCAGGTCACATGCAGTGTTTATAAATTAATGCAGATCAGCTGTATGTCCTTTACAGCCACTAACCAACAAATACATTATTGTGTATTTTTAGAGCTATGGCAACTCTAGCTTTCCAGTGGCTGCCTACAATCTCATTTTCAATTATTTTTACATTTGGTACTCATTCTTCATAATAGATGATTATGGAAGCTTTCTATTTTTGTCCCATTCTAGCTGTGGCATATGAATAACTTTTAATAATCTCTAATAGCAGAGAAATTGCAAATATACACTTCAGGGCATTTTCTTACTGAGATTTGCTAATGTCTGCAATTCATAAAGACCTTAGTGGTCAGACTGATTGTTCCCTTTTGTCATTCAGCCTTGCATGGTGAATTGACATTCAGAAGCTTGCAGCTAATTATGCTGGCTAATAAGTATACTTCCTTTAACAGTGGTATTAGCAGAGAGTATACTTGGCATTTTATGCACAATGCTATTATTACTAGAATACAAATAGTTACTTGAGCCAATCCCATCCAGGCAACCAGACAGTTTTTCCCAACTGTCTCTAAATCCCCAGGGAGTGTCATTTTGGGTCGCCTCATTTAAGGTCTTGGTTTTCTCCCTAATATTTATGAGGTCAGTCTCAGTTTGCCCCATTTGGTCTACGTACATACAGCAACTGGCATTAATTATAGCGTGAACCCCTCCTTGCAAGCAGCAATAGAAACAGCACCTTTAGAGTCTGGAATGCTATCTTTGACAGACTCACCACCTCCTCTTGTAGTGCCTAGATCGCATCCAGAGTTTTATTTTCTAATTCCTCTATTACAGCTGATATATTCACAATAGCTTTCTCTAATTTACTCACCCCTAACCTAGGGATAAACCACCTCTCAAACGTGTGAAATGCCCTGTTCCTGTTCACTAGAGGATTAGCTGGAGTCCTCTTCATTCTGTGTATATTGGTCCCAAGGGGGCTTTGGCTTTGTACGTCTTTGGTAATAATTACATTTGAAATTACTGCCCCCAGGGTGCAAGCTTCCTTCCATCCTAGGGTCAGCACCTTCCTGGCTTTATTACCACATAATTACCAATTACCATTACCAATACCACCCCTTGCCTTTCAGGACTAGCCCTTCAGTTATAGGATGATTCCCATGTTGTGTCTGGTGTGTGTGATATATATTAGCATTCCTGTAGCTACCATATTTGGTACCATATAGATAAATCCCTACCTCACAGGTAACATTTCCACATTCAGGGTCAGTATTATTGCCCTCTGAACATCAATATGAGGAATGATATACATGTTAATATAAAAAACAGAATACCTTGGAAACATTCTAATTCTGTGTAATCCAACTTTTTCCCAATTACACGTGGTATTCATTATTTTTGCTGAAGAAGAAGTTAAAGGTTAGTTTACAACCATGATTCACACCTCCTTCTAATTTTTAATTTTAAAGGGTCTCCTATAGGAACAGTCTCTCAGGTCAAAGCAAAAGGCTTCTGATGTGAGCACTTTTTGATGGGAGAAATTGGTGTTCTTGGTGTTGGGCTAGGGTCATAATTGGGGTTAGGTTTAGGGTTGTTGAGGTGTCAAGGAATGATGTGTAAAGGGGTGTACTTGAGCACTTTCTTAATAGTGTATTCAACTACTAGGTGTCTTGGAATTGAAAGTAAGAGAAAGATGCTATTTCCCCAAATTTTGATCTTTCTGCTTTTTTAAGTGGTTTAAAAAGCTGCAGTACTGCCATGCTGACTGTATACCTGTATTTGTGTTTATTCCATCAACATTGTTTTCTTGCTTATATTTAGAATATGTGTCTCTTGCCCTCCTTTTCTAAAGACTTTGTTTAGCACTTTAATGAATTCAGCAAGGAACTGGACTCTGCTTATGATTTTCTTATTGACTAGTGTAGCCTTTGGCAAATTGTGTAATATTTGCAACCCTAGTTTGAAAAATGGTGGTACTTATTCTTGTAAAACGCTTCTGGGGGAAGCTGTCTTTAGAGTGAAAAATAGCTGGACAAATCCTTATTTATTTATATTATTCCTGTCTGTCTTGTTTTTTTTTAATCCATGTTTAGTTCCTGAGGCAGATGGTCAATTCAATAATATCTTTATGGTACACTTGTCAAAATTATATTCAGGGGACTGTCTGTGGTATCAAAAGTAGAGGGGAGGCAGAAGGTGGGGGGACAGATAATCTTTTCAGATATTCCTACTTGGACCTAAATTCTTCTCTACTGAGGGCAAAATACGGTGGTATTTCTGTTGTATAGCAGAATGTCTGAATGAGCATGCGGCAATGCAAGGAAAAGGTGATGTCTTATGACTCCAGAGATACAACGTGAACTATATTGGCTTTAAAGGAAGAGAATGCCATTTCTTTTTTTTAGGAATATTAAAGCAAATATAAAGGTAATTATCTTTTTTTTTTTTTTTTTTTTTTAATGGAATTAAAATTTGGATTTATGCCAAATCAACATTCAGGGGAAAAAACGGACTTCATTGGTTGAAAAGGTGCTGGTCATTGTATCTGCATGAAAGAAACTATGGATGAAATCTCTTTGAAACGGTTTCTTCTGCTTTCTGAATACTGAGCACCTGGCTAAGCATGCTAAGTTTTTGCATGTTAAAAGTCAGTAGATCAATACTAACAATAATAAAAAGACTTTGGTATTTTCACCACGCTGTTTTGAATTTGGTTTCATTACAAGTTTACAGAATAGTTAAAAAAAAAAAAAAAAAAAAAAAGTCTTTAATATTTTCCTTATCTATTTCATAAAAAAAATTGTCAATCCAAAATTGTAAATGGACATAATTTAAGAGAAGAACATAAATGCATAGAGACCAGAGAAGCTCTCAGAGCAACACCATGCCAACTACATTGTAATGTTATGGGCTACTGATGGATGCATTTGCTGTTTGGATAGAAATGTATAAAATCTATTATATTTGCAATTTCTTTGAGAGTGTCCTTTTTCATGTTTCCTGATTCTTGCTGATTTAAAATCTACTTGAAATCTGTCTGTTTAAAAACTATTGCTCCAATTTGATTTTCTTTTCAAAAATAAGCATAATACTGTTTTGCAAGATCAAAAAAAAAAAAAAAAAGAAAAACCACAAAATTTTATCCAGTATATGATGAAAGGAGTAGACAGGCTTAAGAAACCGTAGTCAGAATCACCAAAATCATAGTGTTATGTATAGAAAGGTGTTTATGGTCAAATAAGAAAACGCTTACATAAGGTGCGCTGTTGAAGAATGATTTAAATGGACAATAGACTATTAATGTATTTAAATGGGCACAATGAAAATAATGTTCTGCGAATCTGAGTCTGTGACAAAAGTTGTGGGACCACAACAGTGCTTTCCTCAAATTGCACATTTCATTATCAGCCTGCAGGCTTCCCATGCTCTGTGTTCACAGCAGTGCTTGTAAAGACCATGTCTGCCATAATTAAGTACGTCCAGAGATACAAACTGAAGAGGCATGGAAGCCATTCAAGACTCAGACGTGTACATTTGTGTGTCTACCTGCAAATGTCTACATGTGAGCTGTGTGCCTAAAGCGAACAGTCACAGGACAGCTTGTTAGCGCAGTAGTCCCCTGTCATAGGGGCAGCCCCCTGCTGCCTTCTCTAGCACGTTCTTACAGGGCATGGCTCATGCTCAGGGCACAATCTGTGCAAAATTACTTCAACACAAGTCGAGCAACTTCAGGGGTTCTTTTCTTGGAGATTTGATGCTGCCTTTCCTTGAGGTTATGCTTCTGCACATTACTTGTGCTTACTGTGGCCGTTCCTCCTTTTTTTTTTTTTTATTTTATTTTTTTTGAAGGATCTTGGCCAAAATAATATTTAAAAAGTTATTTAGATTAACCAATTCATCCATATTTTTTCCATTCATGGTTTTGATTTTCCATATTCTGATGCCCTTTAATAAAAGAGCATATTTGATCTGTCATTTTACAAAAAAAAAAAAAAAGGAATTGCACACGACAGATACAGACACGATGGATCATCTCAACTAGGAGCAAAACATCAGATTTCTCTTAGTCAGCTCTTTCCATCAGAGCCAGCAACTGTTTCAAGGAAAAGATTGCATTTTCTCTCTTCTTTTTTTTTTTTTTTTTTTTTTTTAACCATACAAATCTCATTGCATTCAGGTAATTAAAATGCCGTAACAGTTTTCACATTTCGTTGCCTAATTAACAGCAATAAAGGCCACACTAAATCAGGATGAATCTGTAATTTCAGCACTAATCACACAAATGTGAGTGTCAGCATCATAATGAGATGCACAAATCTGGAGGTAATGAGGCTGGGCTGTCTGGGAAATTAGAGCAAGTGCTGGCACAAATTGTACAGCAAGGTTTATTCCCATTTTATTAATTATATGCTTGCACAGGGAATTGTAACCAACCCAAATTACTTTAATTTGCGGAATTCATGCACCATCTATGAACTTGACATCTGAGCATGAGGTTGGGTTCCCCATCCTTTCCTCAGTGCAAAAGTGATAACACAACCTCCAAACCCTGCAATGTTTATTTAGGTGTGAAGACTTTGACATTCAGCACGCACATGCATATTGCAAAGCTGATGTCACTAGTGGTGATGGTACTGGAGAGCACTGTGTAGGACGTCAATATTTTCTAAGACAGAAAGGGGTTTGAGTAATGCTGAAGCTGAATATGACAAATAAAAACATTTCAGGCATGGATAATGACTGGTGTAATGTAGTTCCATCTCTTACCTGTGTACTAAGCCTCTCTGAATGATGAACTAGAAAATGCCAGCTTGACTGTTTTCTTTTTGGCTAGGTGAAAGGCTGCAAGCATGTGATTTTGTGTTCTAACAAACCGTCCGGGAGCCACAGACTAAAAAATACTCATTCAGACTTGCTGATTCATATGAGGTCAGCTGGCATTACAAACAGATCATGTAAATTCATCTATTCTATGAATCAGGATGATTAAATGAATTGTGCTGATTCTATCCTGAGGACACATTTTCTGGGTAAATTGGAGGTATATACAGTGCCTGAATTGTCCATTTTTTGTTGGTAGGCAATGATGACTGGTGTTTTTCACACTGCAATCTTTTACAATTAGTAAATATTCAGCACCCAAATATCATTCCTAATTTTTCACAAACGGAGGTGGCTGGACTAGTAGATGACTGAGTCTTTGCAAAGCAGTTCCCATTCTACAGCCAGCCGCAGTAATAGCATGCTACTTTACTCAACTCTTCCTTATTTAGTGAAAGAGAATAACTGTGACTTGCTTATATCAGAATTTAATAGCTAAAAAGTTGTTCCAAAAAGCATGGATTTATCCTCTGCTGTAGCCATGTTGAACTGCGCTACAGTGTTACTTTTTTTGTACCAGCCAAGGGTGTTATGTTCATTAAAATCGAGGTGGATGCTGGTACAAGTTTTGGTTGGTTATCAGGAAGGGCTGTTCAATCTTACCTTACAACGGATGGAGTTCTTAATAGAAACCTGAATGAGCAACCACCTTGTTTGTGAAACAGCTGCGTGTTTTAGATGAGATCTGTCTTTCTGTGAATGACAAGAAAACCTTGATGCATTTTATTGCGTCTTTGCTAAATACAGGCTTGGGGTTTCACTCAAGTTTCCAATCTTCCTTGGTCTTCTATTTCTTTGCCTAGAAATAGCCTTTCTTTGGCTAGAGAGTAGCCTTTTAAAGCCTGCAATGGTACAAAAGTTGCCTGTCCATATGGGTTTTCTTAATCGGCCTCGCTAGACCTACTCCTTACTTTATGGATTATTTTCTGTGCAACTAAACAACTTGTGGGGTTTATCAAGATATAACTGAAAAACATGCTAATGATTGCCAGCATAAACCCAGTATCCGCGTGTTCATCTGGTATTAACAGATGGTATTAGAAAAGGTTTGGTGTGGTCTTTCATGAGACTTGTTGACTGCCACTTTAGAATTTTTTCTCTGCATACTTTCCTATTCAGCAGAGCTCGCTCTTAAGAAATTTGACTTAAAAGTCAAAGTTTGATTAAAAACCATGATTCTGACACATACCATAAGGCTGGCTGTTCTGTCTCTAGATGCCATCTGTCAGGTCCTTGTTTTTAGGTTTCCATTCCCTGGTAGAAGACGTTGGAAATTGCAAAGCTTTCAGGGTTTTTGCCCTAAAAGCGCAGGTGATAGACTGCAATGTAACCCACACTGTCAATGGCTGCGGGCTCTGCTCTGAGATTATCCATAGCATTTGGTGCATGGCAGCCACATCCTTTTGGTTCCATCTCAGAAAAAAAAAAAAAAATCTTCCAGTGGAAATTGTCTTTTTCTCATTTTTTTTTTCCTCCTTCACATTATCTCATGAGCAATTCAATATTTTCTGAATTCAGCGCTATCGTACAGCCATATGCATTAAAAAGAGACTTATTTTGTGACCTTTTCTTTGGCTGTACGAATGCTCTGTTGACCGTCATACTGCATTGGAATGCATTAATTATTTGTATCCCAGTACTGATGTGCCACAATCAGGATCTGAGTCTCCATTTCTTTAAGCCTTTCATTTCTGTAAGTATTCAGGAGGCTTATGAGGCTTGTAAAAAAAGAATACAGGAAAGTAAATTTCAGGATATGTTTTATTTTAATGTTTAGTTTGTTTACTGGTTTAAATTATCTTATGCAACATCTTTTTCTCAATTATTTTGGTTGGATAGAAAAAATTTGGTTGGTTGGCTTGTATATCGCAAAAGCTGTCAGAGTACCACGTACCGTGGGTACCATGCATGAGATGAGTTCTATTCAGCTACCATCATAGCTCCTAGGAATCCTTAAGAGTTTCTGTTTACCTCAAACTGAGATGCAGAAATGTGAATTCTCTCAGTCTCGCAGAGGAAGAAATGTGAACAATATTCTCTTTCCAGGTTTCAGTGTCTATAAATTATGAAGATCCTTACAAATACTAACTAATCTGTACATGGCACTAGAGGAATTCTAGGAAATGACCAGAGAACCAGTAAGAGTAGAATTGGTCTGGAATAGAAGATTCAGCTTAGCACTGTGGTGTTGTTTGTGTTTTTTTTTGTGTTTTTTTTTTTGTTTGTTTGTTTTGTTTTGTTTTGTTTGTTTTGCTTTTGTTTGTTTTGTTTTAATCTACAAATTCTAGTGCCAGTGCTAATCATATATCTAATTATTACATTTTTTCTTCTCTTTCCTTGGCCCGCTATATAAGTACACATAGGATGACTTTTTCAAGGATAAGAAATACTAGGACACAATTAAAAATTGAATGCTTAGATTTATTAGGAGAGATTATCTACAGTAATGTGTAAGACTCTAAGGCAGCAATATAAATTGCAACTGGCCTAGTTTTTTATGACTTGATATGCTCACACTAGCTTTACAAGCACTCAGGCTTTAGTAGCATAAACTATTACTTTAAAATATAGTTATCCAGTTGAACTGCAGTTAAAATTATTTTTCACTTCGTTATTGAGAGGACAGTGGTTTAAGACACATTACGTCTTTGTAATGTACTAATTCACTTCTAGCATTGGTCAACACTTAAAGGTATAATTAACAAGCAGATTTAACAATCTGCTAGGATGATAATCTGCTCTGTAACTACTGCTGTTGTTCAACAAACAGAAAGCTTTTCTAGATTTCAGTGCATTTGTGCATTGTGTCAATATCAAGTTTATATTGGAAGGCTAGTAAAAAGTAATATGCTGTGTATAAGACAGGTTCTAGAATCCGAATGCAAGGAATGGTCTTAAAATGAACCTGAATTAATCTAAAAGAATAACTGCAAAGAAATTAGACCCCTCTTTTTTTTTTTCTGCAGCAAAAGTGGATGTTCCAGAGGAGGTTCTTGCCAGAAATATTTTACCACCACCACTTTTATTCTACTTGAGCCTTTTTAAATAAAGAAAATTCAAAGTTGTAACAGGCTGCTCTCAGCCCTTGTGCTCTTTCTTTTCACTCAGAACATTTAAGGAGGACTGTTACAGAAATACCTACTTTAGAGCAGTGCTTGAGCTTCTCAGCACTTGGAAGGAATAGATGAATGAATAAACACTATATGCATTTTCTTTCCCTAAGAATTTCTGCAAGTATAACCCTGTTTCAGAATGTATAACAGTTAAGAGCTGTTTCGGTGAGCAAAAATACACTCTTGATGTTTTTAAACAGTCTTCATATTACAGGCAATTAGAGCAAGTTGTTTATGGAGAGAATGAGAAGTTCCTGCATATCAAACAATTTTATCTCTTGAAATAGAATTCAAATAAAACTACATTGCAGCTAATAATAATAATTGTGAAATATCACCATTCTTACAATTCCAGCTGACCAAATATTGGTTGTTAAATGTTTTCCAGTGCAAATACTTGCTTAATTGAGTTGAGATTGTGAAGCAGCTGCTGTATAGCCCTAAAGAAAGACTGAGATGCTGCAGTAATCCCAAGTCAGCTCATCGTAGCACTGACTTGGAGGTCACTGTTTACCAAACCAAGACATGGGCAGGGTTTTTATTTATTTGTTTATTTTCCATCTTTTTAAAAAAGATTCTTCTGTCTTCAGCTCTGACCTAATCTAGTGTTTCTCATAATAAATGTTAAGAGAGCAGAAACAAACTGCTGTTTGCTTCACATTGCAGAAGAATGAAAAATGAATGTCAGGCAGGTGGATTTCAGGAGTAGATGTTACTGTATGTATGGGAAGAATCACAAGCGTCACTGTCAGAAACAGCTGTAGTAATTAGCCAATTAAACAGTTTTTACTGATGGTCTGCGTTAGCTAATAAACTTTTAACAAGCTATAAAACACCCCGTGGATCAATCGTGCTATGTTAATAGGCTGGATCAAAACCAATGCTTATTAATTCTAACTAACATTATTGTTTGGAAACGGAAGGAGCAAGTGGATTGTATGCCAAATGTAAGAGTGGAGACATCATTCCAAATAAACTCTGATAGTTTGGAGAATATTTATAACTTATTTTAGTAGATAAAGCAGGCTCTTAGAAAAGCACTGTTTGGGGGTATCTTTTTTCAGTTTTCCAAGCCAAGGATGAAACTTCCATCCATGGAGTCACAGCAGGATCACAGAAAAGCTGATGAAGAAAAACAGGCAGGTTTAGGGGATGGTAGGGTCTTTTTTTTTTTTTTTTTCTTTTATAATTTTGTATCACACAAAACCATCTTGGGGGGGGACGGGACACAGTTCAAAAACACAGTGAATCAAAATGCTTAAGGTTACACAATGGTATTTTGAAATTTGTGAGGATAAATAAATATATTGTTAAATATATTGTATATCTCTATAATAGCCCTTTAAAGAAGTTGTAGAAAGTAAAACATAAGTACTGCTTTAAAGTTTAAAAATGCCATAGGTGGTAAGAAGTATTTAATAAAAGATGGTAAGAAGTATTTAGTAAGTCTTGTATGGGGTAAATTCACCAGGATTTCTGAAATTTAGAGCAGGTGACTGGATAATAAGATACAACTCTGTCAGGTCTTGGAAGAACTGACAACTTTAATAGCTTACATGTTTTAATTTCTGATTTCACATTTACTTGTGGTTAGCCCAACACTGCTAGTTCAGTGATACCATTACTGGAATGTCAGTTCAGCTGAAAATTCAGACTTTTTCAGGGATTTTGTTGTGATCCTTGTGTACATGTGTGTATGGACTTAATTAAGCAGAATTAT
Organism: Aythya marila; assembly: GCF_965140915.1. Lineage (NCBI taxonomy): Eukaryota > Metazoa > Chordata > Aves > Anseriformes > Anatidae > Aythya > Aythya marila. Next base: position 46,275,076 of record NC_139046.1, on the reverse strand, counting down.
TTTCCATCCTTTAAATACACTTTTTAGCTCTGAACATGAAGAGCACTTGCATAAGTATTTTAATATTACAGTAACACAAACATCATACATTTAAGTGTTCAAACATGAAATTCTTGCACAAAAATGTAGGTTGAACTGTCACGTACAATGTCTCCAAGTATAGTGTTGTTCTGGAGGGGTTTTGTTTACCTTCCTGTTTGGTACAGTAGTTTAATGGAAATTTTCCATCCCTGAAATAACATGTGATCTCAGAGTATTTTTGCAAATATTGGTGTGAACACCTTATAAATATTTGTATCAGTCTGCAAATTTTGGGGGTTAGCACTACAAATATTTGTAGGCATAGCTACCGCAGACAACACTCCCAGTGTAAAGTGTGTAAAAGACGCTGCATACCAAAACTCCTCACTTGCCACGTGATAAATACTGCAACAAGCGAAGTACAACACCTGTAACCACCACTGCTGTCCCGGCAAATGCTTTACTTAGGCTTCAGCTTTCTGGAAAATTACCACTGGGTTCTTGACAGTAAGTTAATTGAAGGTGTAAGTAAAAAAGAAATATAAAAGCCACTCTACAAAGAAAAGTCATGGGGTGAAATCTGTTATTAGATCAACTTAAAACTTATCAACAAGATGAACAGAACCAATGCAGAGACTTCAGTTAAGCCAATAAAGAATTGGCTTCAGTTGACTTCAGCAGGTTTTTCTTGTTCTGAAATCGCTATAAATACACACAGTCTAAATTCAAAACAGTGAAGCATGGAAAATTACACTTGGTAGTAATTATGGTTCCATCTGCTGCACAGTTAAGTGCTCAGACTTTCTCATGTGAGCCATGACCACATCTCTTATCTGGTGCATGAGTTCTGAGAAATACTGGCATGAATGGCTAGACAAAATAAATGGGAAAAAGTCCACTTTGTAATAAATAGCCTGTTCCTATGAAACTGAAGGAGTACATGGATAAGTTCTCCAGCACAGCTCACACAACGCTTTGAAATAAGTTGCTTGAGATGTTTATTTTCCACTTACCAGAGTTCTAATTAACATAATTCTTGCTGTTAATGTGGTGAGATTCCCTCAGAGATTTCACAGAAAATTTGTGTTTCTGCAACTGGGGCTTTACTAGGAAAATCTCTGCAGGATTTGAAGGAAAAAACAAACAACCAAACAACAACAACAAAAAAAAATTGGCAAGTAGTGGAACTGACAACACAAGTACCGATTGGTTCTGTTGCTGCACAAGGATTTGAAGTTCACCATCCTTTGCTGGTCATAGAACCACGGAAAGGTTTGGGTGGGAAGGGACCTTAAAGATCATCCAGTTCCAACCCCCTGCCATGGTCAGGGACACCTCCCACCAGCCCAGGTTGCCCAAAGTCCCATCCAGCCTGGCCTTGAGCACTTCCAGGGGTGGGACATCCACAGCTTCTCTGGGCAGCCTGGACCAGGGCCTCACCACTCGTAGTAAAAAATTTCTTCCTATCTACTCTAAATCTCTCCTCTTTTAGTTTAAAGCCCTTAGTTTAAACCCTTGTTCTCCAGGAATGGACTGTACCTTTCAACTTGTTTAAGTTCCCAGACGAGCATGGATCCTGCAAATTCACTGACAGCACACACTCTCCCTGAGTTCCTGTTCTATAGTTTCATTTTGCAGTTTGTCTGATCAGATATTTGTGATACTTGGAGGAAAAACAAGCAAATAAATGACCACTGGGACTTGGTAATGAGTCCAAGGAAATAAGCACTGTTCACTTTAGGTAGAAGAAGAGACAAAATATTTGAGGACAAAATACTAAACGCCTCTGTTTTTCTCATGGTTTCACTTTCCTTGTTTAGTATTATTCAGAGTTTGCATTACAGGCTTTGAGAGTTCATTCAGTGTTCCCATCCTGCACATAGTTTTCACTCTTCTGCTTGGGGAAAAAAAAATAAAAATCCTTTTGAATATTTTCTCTGCTAGGTTCTCAGTAAAGGACCATTAGGTAACCCCTCCTTTTAAAATCCCTTGTCTCTTGTTGTCTGTCTTTACCAGACAGCCTCATGTGGGGGTCAAATTCATTCTTTTATTTAGAATCTTTTAGGATTCAAATGTAATGGGAGTTTTGTGTAGCGAGCCCTTTGCCAAGGTTGCTCTGTTTGAATAGATGGTCAGCACCTGATCCGGTATCGCATCTGTTGTGGGAGGCTACCTGCCGCTCTGAGGGCGTACTGCAAAGTGTATGTGCCGTGAGACCATAGGAGATGTGACTTTTCATAACCTTAAGCAAAATTCATATCTTAGTGACATTCTCTGACTTGTCAAAGGTAGCTGATGGAAATTCAACTGGAAGAAATGAAATTTGAAAGATTTACTTGGGGTTGGTGGGGGGGAGTTCTGTGACCTCCAGTGCAGAATAATGAGAAAATGTTCTGCAAAGCTTATTGTGCTGTTACTTTTGGATAAAACAGAAGGGTGGAATGGCAATGCAGAGGCTTGCTAACACAAGTGAAAGCAATATGGTATTTGCAAAGCTGTGTATGTGAAAGAAGCAAATGATGACGAGTCTGTTTATTACTGTCACAAAATGAAGATTGTCAGTGCAAGGATCCTGGAATCCATTTCTATTTAAATCTATAAATATTGTAGTTCATTATGAGGAGACAGACTGCATAGATCAGAGCTTTTAGATTGCTATTAAATAGCAAAAATATGCTCGCAAAAGCAGAAAAGAAACATAAGGTACACTAGATTGTCCAACTTCTGTTTTTCTTTTGGATTATATTCGTAAATCCTATTACTTTAATAATATTCATTTTCTATGTTTACATAGTTTGCTACTTTAATATTGTTTTCACTTACACAAAATGACAAGTGGCTTAAAAATGCTGGTATTTTTAACACCTCTGTAGTGAAATGAAAAGAACAAACTGCATTGAAATCTGCCATTTTTTCAGACGACGTAAGTTTGAGTTTGTGTTTCTCCTGTTCTCTCTACATCTTGCAGTCTGCTCAAGTTAGTTAGGACTGGCGTAAAAGTTGCTACTCCAAGGGAAGTTTAAGATATAGACTGTTCTAAAATGTTTTGCTGGCATTTGCCTAAAATATTGATGAAAACCACTTAACTGGCAAAGCTTTATGCTGACACCAACCTAATGCAGATTCCTTTGTCTGTTTGCCTACTTTACCTGTTATAGTTGAGTAATGGATTTAAGCAGTGCTGATACAGATTTTGTCAGGCCTGTGGATGAGTTTTCATGCTGAAGGGCTGTCAAAGTGGTGTTAAATCATGACATGCAGATTATTTTTGGTATTTCAGTATGTACCATTTGATAGACGAGCCTGGTCTTATTGACAGGGATTTTTTTATATTATAAACAATATTTATATATTTAATGTAATTTAAAAAATACTGTATATTTATTATTTTATTGTTTTGTGTCTCATCCAGAAACATTGCTTGCATTAGCAGTTATAGTAAGCAGAAACTTGGTGGCATTGTACGTTTACAGGAATACTAGGATTATTTTATGTTATAGTCTGAAGCTGCACAGTGGCAAGAAGTGCACATATGCAGAACTCTAAAGTTTGTTACTTGTATTGTTTTCATTATTTTTTAATTCAAAGGTAAAGAATCTTGTCTTTCAGTCTCCCTTGCAAGTTTCAAGAGTTTTCCTCAGTCTGCACGTCTTTTTTGAATTCTTAGTTTTCACAGCACCATCTTAAGTATTGTCACACATGCATGCGATCTTGCAGTTGAGAAATCCCCAAAGCATATCTCACTGAAATTTCAACCGTAATATCCAGCCATGGTACCATTGTAATACTGGCTCTGTTTATGATATTGGGTTGCTTTAAAGTTTTAGTATGCTATAATTACATTCTTTAAATTATGTATGAAGTTTTATTGCAAATAATGTTTACTGCTGCTTTAGTGTGCCAATTGGAAAATAATTTTGACATTGTTTCTTTTTGATGAAGGGTTAAAAGAAAGTTAAAACCATTTTAACAAATCTATATATTAAGCAACATTTCAATGACAATCAATATCCTTTTCTAGGGTCAGTTTTTAGTACTAACCAGTCTGGTTTGAAAGTTAGTAGTCCTCACAAAGGGAGAAGTGAAAAACAAAGCAAGATTGGAAAATTTAACTTTTTCTGCAGCTCGCTTGCTGAAATATCATGACTGTGATTAAAAATAACTGATATTTTATCGGTAATGTTATATTCCAAGTATTAAAGGATGTTCATTTTGAAAAAAAATATTCATGTTTGGTGACAAGTTAACGTGCTAATCCCAGAACCCATTCATAAATGTCAAACCAGTGCTTTCTATCCTTTTAAGGTGTTTCTAAGCATATTTATATGATGTGTATTTCTAAAAACCAAATGATCTACTGAATTTCAAAACCCTTGATCCTTCAAGTATGCTGGACAATCAAGGTGATAAATTATATCCTTAAAATTCCAGATCTGCTGCAATTAAAATTAAGAACTTGATTCTGTTTCTAATGCTTTTCTACATAGTGTAAAATTAACACTCTTGCTTAGATTTTCCTTGGAGTTTGGTATGTCTTCTACAAGGTTTGTGTGCCAAATCAGCATCTTCTCTTTCCCACTTCCTCCCCACCCTTCCCCCAGATTTTCTGATGACTGACAGGTTCTATTAGCGTTTGTTTTTTTTTTTTTTCCGTAGAAATTGAGATTAAACCATGACTAATGGAAATGTGCCTCAGACTTTTTTAATTCCTAGACATCTGTACTGCAGTGGCACCTACTTGCCCTGTGGGAAAACAAAGTTGAAATAGGTGCTCAAACAGAGATAAATTTTATGTTCACCTAACTGATTGTGGTATATATGGGCAACGTAATATGAATGATTTCTGGTTTGTTATTTATTTCTTAGTTCAAGGGGATGTGTAGTAGACAATGGTATTGGCTGCAGATTGGCCAGATTCTGTTTAAATGTGATCTTTAGCTGAATGTTGCTGTATAACCTGTTAAAATGTTCTTCATACATCATAGGCTTTCAAGGACCAGAACTGGGAACTGCATTCAGAGTACTTGATTGAGTGAACATAACAGTTTATCACTTGTAGTTCCTGCTTCTCTGGTCCTCCCTTAGTAATTTCTAACATCCTGTTTGACCCAAGTCTAGGCTGATGCTCACGGAGAACCATCTGTAGAAACACCAAGGTCATTCTTCTGACTGATAACAGCTTATTCAGAACCAGTGCTTTACTTTTCTCATAGTTATTATTTTTGTATTTATTGCATCAGATTTCAGTTGCCATTTTCTTGCCACTTAATTTGTTGTTATGAAATTCTGTGACAGATTTCAGTATATTTTTCTGCAATCAGCAAATTGTTGTACCTGTGCTAATTTCTCCTTTTTCAGGTTATTTCTGTCTATAGATTGAATAGCAAAGGTAGCTACACAGATCTTTGTGAAATGCTGCAGCTTACCTCTTTTTGTTGTGTAACCAACCATTTACTATTGCCAAACAAATCCATTTGTCTGTTAAGTTGATGAGCAAGCCTTACTTGTTGCAGAGCTGTGGATTCCTACCAGTATCTTTTATCAGTCGTGAGAGGTTTTTGACTTGGTCGTACAGCAGCTGTTGTCTCTTTTGGCGATGCACCAGTATGCCCAGTAGTCCTTGCAGGCTGCCTTTTCACTGCCTGCCGTAGAAGATCCATGCTTATGTCCTTTGGTCACACTGATTACTGCTCACATTAAAGCAGTTGTTGCCTTCCAGTTCTGTCATTTTACTTGCTCACCTTTAAATCTACAGACCAGTGTTGCAGTTCTTCACTAGCAATACCACATCTTCAGCTAGGGTGCTGAATCTGGGAGTGCTCAGACCTCTCAAAACTACAGCTCTTATGCAGCTCTTTCCTGTGCATGGGCCAGGCTGTGAAGTTTAAAGAAACACCGCCCACCACAGCCATAGCTTTGCCATGTTCTTTCTGTTGACCCCACTCTGGAGGTGCCTGCACTGCGTGCAAGTATTTCCCTGCGAGCCACTGGCAGCAAAAGCAGGCGCTTCAGTGGTCTTGAGCTTCAAACACCTTTGCTCATCTTCAGACTTAGCATTGCAGAAGGGCACGAATACCATCAGGCAACCTTTGAATCACTGAATTTTTTTCGGCAGTGAATAATGCATAAGCCCTGCTCTTACTGCCACCAACAATCCATGTTGCTTTGCAATGAAATATGCATTTCTTTTATATTTGGAAAACATATATTTATTTTGTGGGTAGTGTAAAATTTATGATCACCTTAATTATTAATTGCAGTGCTTTTAAGTTTGTAGGTATACTTAAATGACATCATAGATAACTGCCCTGTCCCTTACCAACCCTTGACATAAAATCTGATAGATTTGCAGTGCTTAAGGCCTGAACCTTCTCTTTTCCCAGTACATTTAAGTATTGGCTCTGGAGTCTGCAGACCAGATTGTCCAAGGCATTTGGGCACCTGGTTCTTACTGAAGCTTTCTAAAGTTAGGATTCATAATAGAAATGAACCCTATGAAAACGTTTTAGGACCTAGGCCTTACCATGTGCAAGGTGATGCTCAGGGTGACAGAGGGCCAGACCCAGCACATCCACATCTTGTGCTGCTGTATGTGTGTTAATCAGAGATGAAGGCATGCCACTCATGCTGTGTACCTCTGCAGCTAGTATTTTATTCATGTAATTTGACAATGAGGATTTAAAACAAACAACAACAAACATTTATCTTGGTAATTACATGAAAGAATATAAATTCAGACTTAAGAAAAGATAGTAATGCTGCACAGTATTTTAATGTACAACTAGTTCAAATGCATCAGCTGATGCTGCCACAGAATGAGTGTTAAACACAGTATAAGCATTAGAAAACAGTGTGCCCTCCCAAGTAGATTCTTATTTCCCTTGAAATCATATTTAAATTTAAGCATTGTTCTGTCTGACGTATCAGTTTTAACAGGCCACATATTTATTTTTTTGCAAGGTTGTCTTCCGCATTTGACCCAGCTCAGCCAGGGACTGTTCCACAAATTACATAATTGTCTTCCCTCACATGCCTCAGCAGGACAGCCTATGCCAGAATGTCCCTCATCAGCATTTCCTTTGATGTATTTAATGTTCTGTTAGTGAATTAAAGCCGAGTTTGACATTCAGTGCATAATGAATGTCTCTGGGGCCACTCTGAGGTTCTGTAACAAGGCTCTTGCTGTCCGATTCTATTTTGCGTCATCTGGTAGGCCTGCTGAGGATCAGACGTCCTTCCCTTGGCTGCGAGAGTGTGCAACCAGAGCTCCTGTCATTCAACTCCATCCTAGTTGATAGACAGTTGACCAACAGCTACTAGCTTCTTCTTGAATGCTAATTTTAGAGCTTCTCTACTTGGCTTTTTGTGGTTACTCAGAGTAAAGCTTATAATCGCCAAATATCTTACTGTCAAGCATTACCTTAGGTGCCACATGCTTTTTGCCTTTTTATTTGTGGAGCATCTAACCTATACCTAGTGCCTTTGAAAAATAGACAGAAGGTAGCCCAGTGAAAACAGACTTGTTGGTGTTAGATTTCATTTTCATTTCCCGTTAAACCTTCTGTACTGGAGTTGTGTTGTCAGAATTTTAACCAAAAGTCATTCCCATGGCTCAGTAATTGGCTTAGCTGGACTTATGAGTTGTTACAACGTACTCACAATTGGGAAGACTCGTTCTAATGAGAAATCTCTCATTAGACATTAGACAGTATGACTCTCCTGACTTGATTTTTCCTACATCTTATTTTACCTTTGGATTTATTACCAAGTTTAATGGAGGCAGCTGATATTTCGAGATTCTAAGTCTTGTATATTGAAATCTAAATATAAAAAAGTCTGCAAAAAGGTAACTAAAACAAAACTTCATATAAAAACCACGATCAGCCACATTGTTTTCATAGTTAAGAGTATTTTCTAATGGTTGCTAGATAGGTTACTGCAAGGGGATTTAAAGAATTGGGCTTATACACATAGCAGGACAGGATGAAATCCCTTCGGCCAATAAAGGATTGCTACTGAATCTTTCATGGTTCTTTCCTATGTTATAAAATTACAGAATTTCTTTATGAACAGTAAATACAGGTTAGAACTGAGTGTACTTATGTAATCCTCTAAAAGAGCCTTGGAAGTACTTCATCTGGGTATTATGTTCAGTCTGAAGTTTCAGTATGTCTTGTGAAAGTGAGTATAACCTTGTATTATGATGGGGATATTCTGTGTTCATAAGTAACTTGCCTGTAGCCATAAAAGAGGGGGAAGAGTAGGAAGCTAGCAACCCTTTAACTCTGCTAGCTGTCTAATGCACCAACTCCCAGGTCTCACTCCATCAAGATTTACTAAACTGATACAAGCAAAACTTGCTCTCAACATCTAGTTCAGCTTTATAACATCACCACAAACCTTGGCAAGTTTCTAAATGCAAACTTAGGACTAGTATATTGAAAAAGATATTTTATTCCTCTGTCTCTGTAAGTTCATGTAGGATGTAAATTAAGTAATTTTATTTTCACCTCTGATATGAAACTGAATTTGAAAAGGGTTGGTTTTGATTTGTATCCCATTTTTAACACATACATTTATGTAAATTAACTTTTTTAGTATTGATATTTTAATAACCATCCTTATTGGCAATTTAATTATTTTTCAATCCATGTCAGTCCCTAAGTCTTATATACGCTTCATCTTTCCTGAATTTATCCTGAGTTCTTATAATTTGCAGTCCTGTACTTATTTCCTATCCTGATGTCTTTTTCCTCTTCCTCCTGCTTTACATTATCTCCCTCCATGAATTTCTTCTTTTGTTGATTACAAGTCTATTAAAAGTAGTATAAAAGTTTGGCTTAAATAACTGACTTTTAGTTTTAATGGAAGGAAATAAACTTGTTCTCCAAGTTGGAATCTAGTTACCTTGTCTTCTGATGTTATCCTCAGACTGGTGAACAAATGGGTGATTAATCAAGAGTTGTGCTTCTTGTAAATATTTAGGAAGAAAAGTGTTAATCAAGTGAGTGGTTGCTTTATTTTTTTTTTTTTACATACTTAATTGTATTAAAACAGTGCATTAAGTTTACTTCAGAATCCTATTTTGATAATAATCAGTTGTTTACATACAGAAACCCACCGTTTTATTTACAACAGCAGACCTCTATTCCTGTGATGACTTTGAACACATCACCCTTACTAGTGACATAAGTTACCATCTCTGCCTCTATGTGGAAGATAGACTGCTCTGAAGGTTAATTGAATAATGCCAGTGAAGCATTTAGAAGATGCTAGACCGTTGTGAAATAAACATTATCGCACCTGACCTTGAAAAATCTTAGGAGACCTTTGATGAATAATTGTTCACACTTCTGAAGTTCCCATAATTTTACAGAAACTTCTGGAATGGTTAAAGTAGCCTTTATGTACCTGTAAGATGTATTTTATAGTGTTTCCTCCATTAGTGAAGACTTCTTCCACTTTTTGTTAAGGGAAAGTGGCTGCTTAATGACAAACTTTCTGACTAGGTTATCTTGCATAATAAATCTCAACAGCAAGGTTCATTACTCTTCATAATGCTTTGGAATACGTAAATTATGGAAGTTATTAGTATGTTTTGCATACAGTGATTGCATAGTTATATTAAAATACACTTCAAAGGCAGTGAAAGTTAAGCAGTCAATTAGTCAAGTTCAAGAGGTGCCGAAGATAAATTATTCTTTGTTTGCTTCTTTTAATGACTATCACCATCCTGGCTATTTTCAGAAAAAGATGTGAAGTTTCAGTTTCAATTTTTCAGTACTGCCTCATGGAGAGGAAATATTTCCATACCTAAGGACTATGTTCTTCAGTATTTGTGGGGGTGGGATCGAGTACAGTCAGTCGTAGCATCCTGCAGTCTACCAGATCTCACCCGTGAGATGTGACTTTCCATGTGTGACTAATAAATGTATTGCTTTCTTAGTAGCTGTGAAAATCAAACTAAACAGAAGATCACAGTCTATTACCTCCCTTCCTTGATCCTTTTCATTTCATTTCCTTTCTTTAAATATGATACATATGTATGATTATGGATGTGATTAATGCTGAAGCATTATGGGCCAGGTTCTATCAGGTGCTCTTTCATTTTAATGTTATAGTGGTAAAGATTGCCCAAATTTTTAACCTCAGAAGTTGTTACAATATGTCCTACTAACATTTTTTTGTATGAAAATGCTAAAATATGTTGTATTGAAATAGTTCATAGACTAAGATATGAATCTTTAAAACTCCATATACTTTCTAAGAAAGAAATAAGCTTAAATTTATGTAATTATTGTAAAAAACAACAAAACAAAACAAAAAAAACTATTACTGTGTACGCAATGCAAGATAGCTAGTTTTGGCTTAGTGGAGAATTGTGTAATGACTACTAATTAAATATTTTGGATTTATTTCTATATTTTTTAAGGTAACTAATGTATCTTAATGTTTTAAATATTTTCTTAATTGATGCTTTAGCTAAATTCTCTTCTGAAAATATTTGTAGAACCAAATGCAAGTATTTGTACTCCGGTAACACTGACTAGCAGAGGAACAGAGCTGGGTTATGCTTGTTTGTTCAATGAAGGAGAGAGAGGATTGATTTGATAGTGGCAAAATGGTAGGTGTGTACTGTTTTCTAAAGCACTTGTGAATTTTAGTCTTGTTTTATCAGTCTGCTATGTTTCCTCATTTGGTTTGACTAGCTAAAGAAGTCACAAGGTCAAAAAGAAAGGTTTGGTGGTAATGATGAATATCAGACATCAGTCAAGAATTTTTTACTCTGTTCTGTTTGAAGTTGTAGTTAATTATGGGTCATAGTTGTAAAATTCTAGCATTTGCCTTCAGTTTTAATTGTTAAAACTAAAGTTTTTCAAGGAATGGTTTAGCCTGTGGGTAAAAGCAAACATGAATACAGTTAGCTTCAAATATAATTTTAATATCCAGTAATGCAAATGGAAAGGTAAGAAAACTTGGATATGTTATTTGTATTTTATTATGAACAACAGATCTGTTTGCTGGAATGAAACAATATTTCTAGTTCTGTGAAGCTTCGGTATTGTCCTTCTGCACTCAAAATTACAAAACCAATTCTTTACAGAATGGTGTTGCCATTCTGTAACATTGGAGCAGCGTTTTGGATTCCTTTTGAATTCATCATTCTTTGATTGTGTTAAAAAATGAAATCTGAATCTGACTGGAACTATTAAGTAGTGAACAGTTTGATTTGCTTTAGATGTAAGCTAGAGCAAAGTGCTCCTGAAATTTTGCAATCTTGTCTTGCTTCCTTAAAATTGCTTTTCTGTTAACTTGGTAGCTTAGTTTCTCATTTCACTTCATGACCAGGCATCCTTTTGGACACAATGAAGATCATCTAGAATCATGTACAGAACTTGCAAAGTTTTTATAATTTTCTGATATCTGCCTTAAATTACCTTTTTCTAAACATCTGCTAAAGCTGTTACAGTATTTCTGAAGAAATATTTATGCATCGTGGCATAAATATTAGTTGCTCCTTAGTTGCTGCTAGGGAGAAGTCACTGTTTAATTGTACAAAATCCCTGTGGTTTCTGGTTGGGTTGGTATTGCTTTTGTCTAGTTTAATTTATAACCTTATCCCATACTTCTATCTTTCAGAGGAAGAACTTGTTTCCAAAAAGGAGTCTTTATTTTAATCACCAGCCTTCCCACCTCGGTCTTAATTGCTTGATGTTTATGCAATCATCCTGAAGTGTGAAGTGCTGTGACAATTTGATGGTTTTATGAGTTCTTTGAGTGTGCTTGTATTCAGCATGTTCGTATTTTACTGTAGGTACAAAATAACAAATAGCAACGAAGATGATAGATTTGAAAGTGGGGATGCAGTTCAAAGCCATTATGACAAGGGAGGAGCAATCACAGGCATGAATCTGTAATACCTGCCAGTCAAGCTCATTATGTTGTGTTGTTATAGCAACTGGTCAGACTTTTCCATACTTAAAATATCTTGTGTCAAATAATTAGTACGGCTTAATTGTATTTTATTGCAAAAGAGGCAAGTAATTAAAGAGGTTCTTGCAATGGCTGTGGGGACAGAAAGGGTCAGAAACCACTTGTAATTGGAATGTATTTCGTGGTTATGAATTAATAGGTCTAATAACCTATCTCTTCATTCCCCAGGATTCAAACCAGTTTCCAACATATTTGAATTGCTTTTGCTTGCTCAGAATAAAGAATAAAAAACAGCTCTTGCTCCCTTCCCCCCTTTTTCCTTTTCCTTCATCTCTTCTTGTCAGCTTCTAAAACCTATAACACGTATGATACATTTAGACCTTCCTTGACTTGATAAACACATGGACAAATGGCCTGATAAAATCTGGTTTGGCCTTTCCAGTGTGTTACTCTGTTAGGGTTTAGGCTCTTGGTTGTATATTACTGTGAGTTCTCCTGTTTTTCCAAGTATTGAAACTTTTTGAGCATTTGATCAAAGACAGTAATCATCATAATCCACAGATGTAGAGCTTTGGAGGAAAAAAGATTACTCACAACATAGTGTTTGGGATTTCAGTTCAGGCAGTGACAAAATCAATCAGAAAACTGATCAAAAGGTAATCATCGACTGATACCAGCTATGGAATCAGAGCTTACTGAAAAGCCAAGAACCTGCCTTTTTATATTCTGGGGAGGTATTTTTCCTATGTCTTCAGGACTCCTGGATTTGAGAAGAAAGCAGCCATCCTGAGTGGGGGGACAGAAATAAAAGAGCTTCTGAAGAGGTGCAAAGGCTGCATTGTAGACTGCAATATGTATAAGGCAGTACTCAGGTTTATTGAAATAGCTGCAGTGGATTACATCCTTCCACCTTATGAAAAAGAATTAAAATAATGCACAGCAAAAGCCTTGGCAATCCCAAACATAGGTCAGTAAATCTTCCAGTGACTTCAGCTAGAACTTTTTCCTCTAATGCAGGTACTGTTCTCCATGTTGTTCATGTTCTTATATCACAGGGCTTTGCGGTTTTACAGTTGACAGTCCCATCTGTTTCTCTTCATCTTCTAGCTTAGCAATCATCTTCTTTTTATGTTTTCTTTACTTAACAAGGTCATTCGTACCTCTTCTCTGGGTATATGACTGTAGCAGGAGCTTGTGATAATTAGATATGTGGAGCACAGGGAGTTATTCCCACATGGCACCTCTGCCATATGGTTTTGAAATGGCTCTTTGCAATGAGAAGGAAAGCTTTACTTCTCCCTTCAGGCCTCCCTCAAGGTAGAAAAGTTGACTTATTTGTGGCGGTGAACCTATTTATTATCTTAGCAGACTTAATTCAATGGAATCCATGTTTCAGTTAACACAATCAAATGCTTTTTATGACTTTGAAAAGAAAAAAAAAAAGTTCACTGATGAAAACTGAAGCAAAAGGGAAAAGTGATAAACTCTGTCTGCCCAAGATTTTTTTCTCTCTCTCTATTTTTTTTAAACAAACAAAAACATTATTTCTTCATTCCCACTTTATTAGTGTCTCTTCCACTATGCTTTTATTAATCGGTGCCTTGCAGGAGTTTTTGCTCTTTAACTTTACTTTGGTCTTTATCGTTTGGCCTTCTGTTACATACATATCATTGTGTTTGTTAATGTTTAACTTGTTCAGATTTACAATTAGTAGGTGTTTTAAGGACTTCTTATATTAATTGCACAGCTGCACTGGTGATTACTCCATGTGTTGGATGACTTGTATAGGGAATGCAAAGTGTTAGTATTTTGAAAGCCTTCTTGCAATTTCACATATTTGCATGTGGAACCAGTTCAGTTATGAACATGCTGTACTGTTTTACCTTTGGCGGTGTAATCAGATTAATTGTGAACACTTACTGTCTTGAATTCGCTCAAATATTTGCAGAACACAAACTTTTATTGTTCAAACATGGCAAAAAGATGTATCTTTCTAACTTCCTCAGGCAGTAACAAAATCTTAGAATGTACACAAAGCCCACAGATGCTGTGAGTGTAATTCCTATTAACGCTGTTCTTCTAAGTTAGCAATTTCTTCAGAAAACCAAAGATTCTTTGTGTCCAGAGTGCTATATACCTGATAGAAGACTGCAGTTATGGCTAATGTGAAAAATCAGTCTGCTTCATTTAATGGTAAAAAGTATATATGTACACATAGTTGTTAGAGGTAAGACAATATTCCATTTTGAAGTTTCCAGTTAATTTAAGGAAAAAAAAAAAAAAAAAAGTATGAGCATCATTTTGTCCCTTGATTTGTGCTCCAAGTGTTGCCATTTGATTTAAATAACACCTCTTTTGGAAATCATTTTGAATAAATATACGCGCGTTGTTCTTTGCTTTAAAATATAATCTTAACATATCTTAGCAGGAAGCACAGATATGTTTTTTTCTGGCAAAAACTGAACAAATAAAAATACATAAATATTTGTCTGACTTACTGCACAGATATGGAAGATGTTCTGCTTTTTCATGGTGCAAAGTGCTGGGTTTTCTTTACATACTGCCACATGACTTAGTATTAGTTTAACTAAATATCAGAAGATATAAATTCTCAAGTATTTAACTGCCCTGATGAAGATAACTTCTTAAAAGTCATAAATCTCCACTCTAATTGGATAAAATATAGTTTTATTACTTCATAGTCCATTTCCAATTCAAGTCAAGAGTGCCATCCAGATTATTCTAAAGCCTGTTTAAAATGTGCTAACCCCGTGAAATTTGTATCATTTATGAGATATTAATAATTATTTCCATGAATTTGTCACCATTCTATCTTTTCAAAAAACAAAGGCTGAAAGCCATGTAGTAGTTCCGTTGGTGTGAATCCTAAATAACTCTATATAACTGTGACTAAAATATGGTCAATTGAGAGGCGAAAACTCCCTTTGATAAGTATTAAGAAGGAACTGGAAAATCAGCAGAAATGTTCTTTGTTCTTTAGCTCAGTCACAAAAACTGGAAATGGGTATATAGTTCATAGCTGCATAGGACACTGGATTTTACTGAGGTACCATAGATTTTCATCTAGCATAGGTGCCTTCTCTAACTACAGTCCTTGCAGGCAGGAATTGAATTTATGAATTCTTTCATGTGAAGGTAATACTGTTTGCTGTACTATGCTTGATCATTTAAATGTATTACTGCACATCTGTAACTACTTCATGCCAAAAAACTATCACTATTCTGTGTTTCTTTTATCTTACAGAAAGCATTTAGTGTTCAGCTCTTGCAAGGTTGGACTTGAAGTGTGACAGGTGATGTGTAAAAGACATAGAATAGCCTTAGAAACATTCTTCAGTTTTGTGAGAGCTAGGTTGAAATACCAAAATTTAATTGACATTCCAGCAAATTAATTTCAAAAACTATGTATGTAATAACCTTGTAGTCCTATTTTAACTAGATTTATCAGCAATGAGAATGTGGCAGTTAAACCTCAGAAGTAAGAGCAAAACTTGTTGGATTTTGGTCCTTGCTACCTGTAGAAGTCAGAGAATATTACAGTATGCTTCCACTTAGGAATGTAACTTTAAATAGCTTTTGAATGCATTAGTTTTAAGAGACCATGGGTAAAATATATTATCAAACTAAAGCAGCACACTAAGATAATCAAAGCTTTATCAGTTCTTTGATTCTTCTTTTAGATAATTTGTCTCAATTGATCTTACTGAGTTGAATTCTTTCTTTTTTTTTACTTAAAGTTAATAATTATTCTTGCATTTTGAAAGTATTTACTATGCACTTTTCACATATAAACAAAAATGGATCCAAGTAAATAGTGGGCATTGTTTGTGATAGCATCATTCAAAATTACAGTCTTAGGGCTCTGAGAACTGTGTCCCTGATGAGGGAAATGCTGTCATGAAATTGTTTGTTGGGCAGAAGTTAAAAGTGTTCTCAGGAGCATTTGATTTGATGCATTCAGCAGGCTCGGGATTAGCAAAGGTGCAAAGGGCAGTGGGGAATGCTGCCTTCTTGCCTCTAGAGCTGCCTTTCCTATAGCACAAGAATGAAGCACACCCTAAATACAGAGTGCAGGGCCATTGAAGCAGGGGCTGCCTTCAAGGGATTGGAAGGATATGAACGTTCCCACTGCTTTGAAGGGAGAGAGCTGTTAAACAGCTAGATCATGTCCATGCTTTAGCATTTTCTATCAACTTTGCCTTCACAGGTCATGTTTTACTGAAAACCCGCTAGTAGTAAGGCCAGGGTGGAACAGGCAGAGATACTGGTGGTGGAAATGCCAGGCCTGGCATGACTCCCAGTTAAGGAATCTAAACACTCTTCTTCTGAGGCTCCTTGAAGTGGAGCATCTCATTGCCAGCATCTTGTGAAGTAGAAGAAATCCAATAGTGGATAGGATTTCATGCTGTGCTCCCCTACTGTAGATAGGTTTGTTCATCACCTGAAGTTCTGTTTCCTTGCAAATAACACTGCTTTTGTTTGGCCTACACTATTTCTGGAGAGAAAACAGAGACAACATTTCTCTCCTAACGCCATTGCTGACCTGGATCAGTTTTATATACCCAGAATCCTGCAGCCTGTGAGTTTTACACTCTGCCTGACCAGAGAACATCATCTGGTAGCTATGCCGCTATCAGGTCTTCACCTGCAGTCACAGCATCCTTCTCCCACCCTTTGTGCCTTCTGCTGCTTGCACCCAACGTACATTCCCTTTCATTCTTCTTTGCTACCAAGCAAAGAACACCTACCTGGCTCAGGCCTCCTGGCAACCACAGAACCCCAGCTCCAGGTTAGGCAGGGCTGGGATGGGGGCTTGGAACAACTTCACTGCTCCTTACCTGATGCAGGGTGAGGGAAAGATGCTCCCTCTTTCTTTTGTGGTTGTTAAATCTTTTGGGTGATGGTGCTGGTCACCTTGAGTTTGTACTGGGGTGGTTTTAATTCAGGTGTGGTTGAGGAGAAATGCAAGAAGCAACTGGAAGAGTTAGTCAGGATGTTCTCTGGCATTTGAAAGATCTGACCTTTTAGGTGAGGATGGAAAAGAAATGTAATTTTGTTCTATCTGCAATTTTAAATCAGGCATGGAAGAATTTGGGATATCAAGTGCCTGTAGCTCAACCTTCATCCAGTCATAGCTGGAGTTGATCAAAAAACATCTCCTATACACTGAATAAAAATTATTGTAATCTGCCATGGAGCAGGCTCCAAACCCAGCATAAAGAGTTTTTGTAGCGATCTGTGTAGCACTGTATTAATATAGCAGATTTGCATGTTCTAAGCAAGAGGGTAATCTGGAAAGCTTTTAATTTTGTATTTATTTGTTAAAACAAACAAACAAATGAACAAACAAATTGCCATACAGCAGAACTACCATAGTTATACTTTTTCTTATTTACAGCTGAAGCTGAGTAGTAGATATATTAGTGTGTCTGAATTTTATTCGGTTTCACATCCAGGAATTGACAGCCTCAGTTTTTCACGTGCACTGTGTATAATACCAGTTCTTGGAGGAACAGAGCACAGTATTGTATTTAGAGTACTGTATCTGAAAATGCTTCAACCTCACTTGAGGGTTACTTAAGCATTTCAAAATATGTGCCCTTAAACTAGTAGTTTTTATCTTCAAAAAATTCTTTTTACGATTAACCTGCTGATTCTTGAAACAAGCTTATTTTTTATTATGTTGAGAAGTAGTTTTTAACCAGAGAGATGGTGTCACGTCTAAGACTGTAGTAAGACATACTATTGGATGAGGTGGAGTAGAGCTTCTGTATTTATGTTGTCCAGTCTAGCAAGGACTAATTCCTCTACTTTTATGATACATCATCTAACAAGAATTTATTAGGACCCATGTTTCATCTACAAAGGATGGACGTTAAGCTGCAGTAATGTCAGTGTAGTGGTTCAGAAAAAAATCACCTATTGGCTTCTCAACAAAACAATACATATTTTCAATTCTCCTTTAGATGTACCATTGTCTTGGAAGCCTGGAAGCACTTAATATGTATTACAAGATTCTGTAAGAATAACATTGCTGTGACTCAGCCTCTTTTCTTCAATGTAGATGCTTGTTATGTAATTTAAGCGTTATGTATATTTTTGACAGCAAGATTATTTATTTATTATTCAGTATAATTTAATTAGTCTTCCATTTACTCTTCCTCATCTCTAATGGAAGTTTATGTGCTCAAATCTTTGGTGTTGAGATGATTCTCATCCTGGATTATGGTGGAGAATGCATTAGTGTGGTTGGAGTAATCAATGCTTTCATTGTGCTCAAAGTGAATTCTATCATCTTCAGGTATAAACATTCTGAAACAACATTTGTAGTTTGAGGCTTGTCCTGAAAAGAGGGTTATTTTTCCAGTGCAGTTTTCCATGTAGTGGGGACACCTAGACAGATTTCAGTTTAATACAGATCTCTACACTGTCTTTTTTTTTTTTCCATATGCCACAAAAGATCCAGATTACAAATCCTGTCCAGAGAGAAAATTAATAATAATAATAAATAATAAAGAAATCCCAAATATATTTATATATAAATATATGTACAGAGAGCCTAATGAGGCAAGTGATTTAAAACGGAATAAATTAAAAAGTGGGAAAACCATGATTCTCTCATTTTTCAGAATGAGGGAAGTTCTTTTCTTAGAAGTTGACATCCTACAAGAAGGTCACATACTTTGCTAACAAAGTATTTTTGCTGAATATTCTGTTTCATACGAGTTTATTGTAATACTTTTGTAACTAGACTTTAGTAAAAACGGTATCTCCCCCTCCTGCCTTTTCCTAGTATCATAATGAATAGTTGAAACATTACATTGATTATAAAATCTAATAGAAAATTAATATAGTACTTTAATAACTAAGTGCAGGTTGTGTGATTTGACATATGATGTTGTAATAAGTACAGCTGCACACATTTTATTGAAATTGTCTTTTCACAAGTAATACAAGTTTTCAATCACATTTAGGAAAAGGGTTTTCCTTTTTTTTTTTTAGGTTTAATATTATATGTGGTTTGTTGGTATGTGTTGCTGATGGACTGAGTTTGGAGGAAAATCAGTTTGCTTTTGCAGTGTGGTGCGTCTTACATCTGCAAAATGTAGTCTGACAATCTGCTTTAAAGCAGGCTTTTCACGTTGTCCCTGATGTACAGCAGAGACAGTTATGATAGCTAATGAAAACATTTTTAATTATGAAAGAAGAAGTGTGAGAGAGGGGAGGATCTACTTCAGATCAACTTTTAAATTATTAAATGATTCACATCTGACTGTTTTATACATCTGCCATTTTTTTCTCTTTTTTTTCCTCTTAATTTCAACTTAAAACTGTGAGGAGGGAGAAGATGTTTGCTTAGAAGTGAGCGCATAATGAGAGGTCTGTCTGGTGTAGTTACAGAAATAACAGAAATAAGTAACAGAAATAAGTTAGAAGCAGAATTGTGTTAACCTCGAGGTGACCTGTTTCCGAAATTGAGAGAGAATTGTGTCACTCTTTGTTCGTCCGGTCGCATGCCTACTTGGTGATAATTCCATGATGAATACCAGAGACAACATCGCACTTCTGTTAAATAGTCACATTTTTAAAAATGTGTGCTAAGGCAGTCAAGACTAAATGAAGATCTGATTTAGTGAAGACTTGAGCCATGTACTGAGTTCATAAAACAAACACATAAATCCTCTAGCTAATAGTCAGACTAAACTTCTGAAAATATGACTAAATAGAGTTGTTCTGTGAGCTAGTCTGTAACTCTGTGCCTTATTACATTCAGTGCTCTTGTGGAATTGTGTTTCTGTAAGGTTGCCTGAATCCCGCTTGTTGTTCTAGCATAGTAAACTCTTCTACCATTAACTTCTGCCTGACGGGAAGGTGCCCTTCGGCTAGAGCAGAAAGAGACGTCCAGACAACGTAACAGGCTTTTAAAGGCAAGGAACTCATTCTTGCAAGGTAGCAACAGCTACTACAACCAAACCTCTGTAAATACTATAAACCCCTAACACATCTGTCATGTGTTAGGTTGGATAAATTGGAAAGAAAAATCCACAGCTAACTGAACAAATACAAAGGGAAATACTGTCTGATGCTTCAGCTAGGAAGTTGAGATTTTGTCTGTGGTCAGCCCAACAAAGATTTCTGATAGAAAATACCCAAGGTGAATGCGTGTAACAAACAGTGACTTAGTAACTAGCTGTTACCATAAACAATTGGCAATGAAAATTGGCATGTTTTGTAGCCTCACCTAAGCATTTCAAACAGAGGATAAGAACAAAAATATTAAATCTCTATCATTGCAAAATAAAACGGGACTGCTGAACAGCAGCATGTTATCAAAGGTATCCAAACAGATACGCAAACCGTCTGCCTCAATCTGGTATGTCTGTGTTGTCTGGGAAATATTTATTAGGTTACAAATAAAGGTCTTGTTTTCTTTAAGGAGATTTTCATATGTTCCTCTTGTATCTGCCAGTTTGAGTCAAAACCTTAAATACATAAACATTTGCACCTCTTCTGCCTCATACGTGATTACTTCTATTCTCTGATCGATATATAACTTTGTTTTCCTTTTTATAAAGGAGAACCATTTGGGTTATACTGAGAAGAGATAGCATTAGGGTACTTTCAGCTGTACTTGCGGTTCCCTAGGGTAATTTGCCAGCTTCGCTACTGAGTAAGCCCTCAGGGCTTTTTCTTTATAAAACTTCTGTGAAGTTAAATGAGAATAAGAGGCGCCATGAACATGTAAGCCTATATGCATAGAAAGGCTGTAACGTTTGTGTTTTCTTCTGTACTTGTAGTAAGACACCTACTGGCTGCCTCCCAGGCAGCAAACGCAGCCATGGCCACCACCAGGCGGCCAGTGCTCGCCAAAAGGACTGTGGCCACCCATGCCGAGTGCCTGCCCCATCATGTGGCTGTTCAGGGCTCCGGCTGCAGGGGTGCCTGAGCCTGTCGCTGCCATCGGAGGGTGACAGAGATGCTGCCTGCGTGAGGTGCGGGCGGGTGGAGGAGCTGAGCAGCCTGGTGGCGGAGCTCAAGGAGGAGGTGAGGAGATTAAGGGCTACGGGGGTGTGAGCAGGAGTTAGGCCTGCGGAGTCACTCCCTGCCGTGCCTGAGGTAAAGGCACCAGGGTGACACACCCCAAAGAGCGGGGGACCCCCAGCCCTGGCACTGTCGGGCAGAGGGAGGGGACCTGAGAGATGGAGAGGAACAGAAACAGGTCCCTGCTCGGCGTCGCAGGGGAGCCCCCTCCCTACCCACCTTGCCTCCCCAGCTGCCCTCACACAGCAGGTTTGAGGCCCGGGAGCTCGGGGGACAGTGTGGTGGGGGTGTGGGGGAAAGTCCGTACAGGAGGCTGTCTAGGGTGAGGAGGTCAACTGCACGCCTCAAGACTGCCTCCACCAAGAAGGAAAGAAAGATAATGGTCATAGGTGATTCTGAGGGAAACAAAGGGCCCCATATGTCGGCCAGACCCTACCCATAGGGAAGTCCGCTGCCTCCTGGGGGCCCAGGTCAGGGATATTACCAGGAACCTTCCTGGCCTTGTTTGCCCCTCTAATTATTATCCCTTAGTGATAATTCAGGCTGGCAGCAATAAAAGTGCTGAGAGAAGCCTGAAGGCTAGCACTTCAGGGGGTTGGGGCACTTAGTGGATGGAGTGAGTGCAGAGGTGGTGTTTTCCTCTGTCCCTTCAGGGATGGGGAGGGATACTGAGTGCACCTGGAAGGCCTGGCTGATCAATACATGGATGAGAGGCTGGTGCCGTTGTAGGAATTTATGTTTGTTTTTTTTTGATCATGGGGAGGTTTCCTTGGTACCTGGCCTGATGGCTGCCGATGGGTCCCACCTGTCTCAAAGGGGGAAATGGACTGTAGACCCAGAGCTGGCAGGGTTCATCTAGAGGGCTTTAAACTAGATATGAAGGTGGCCGGAGGGGAAATGAGGCTCAATAGAGATGAATCCAATGAAATTCTGCACTGGAGCTTCATTAGAAGCATCAGCACTCCAGGTGCTTCATCTGTGCTTCAGGCCAGGAGCGGAGAAACTGAGCATGACTTCCTTTGTCTTTGGTCACAGCTTCCTGGGAAATGGCTAGTGCAAGGCAGCTGAGGTTTTCTGTGTTTATCGTACCCTAGCTGCTGAAGCAGCTTGGTAAAAGAAGTCTATTAAGTTAAGAGCTGACGGACAAGGAAGAAAATAAATTAGTCTGAAGGGATATGAAAGTGGCAGTACAAAAAGGGAGAGATTAGAAAGAGAAGAGAGGAAAAAGGCAATGAATACGAGAAAGGAGAGGAGTGAGGTGAGAGGTGGAGAGAAAGAGGAAGGCTGTTTGTGATCAGCTCCCTGCCCATCCCTTTCCCTCTTTCAGAATGTGGAAATGAAACTGGATCTCTTCTGTCCCAGGCATGCCAATATCCCATGCTTGTCTGGTTCAGCGTGATGGAAAATTGCTCTTTTAAATCCAGTATTTTTTAAGAAATAACTACATGTCAAATGTTTGTTGAGTCAAGTACCACCTCAGCTAGGACATAACATGTTAAGAATGTTTGATTAGCATTACTGTGATTCAAGCAAGTGTGCAGTAATATGTGTGCTGCAGTTTTACACAGTAACCCTTCTTACGATGCATGTAATAGGATAGGTCAGAGATGATGAGATATGGCACATCTGGAAGATGTCTGTGCACAGTTGCAATCAAAGTAAATGGGAGCTCCCTATTTTGAACATTGTACTTTGAATTTTTGTTGTCCTTAACAGAGACAATTTAAAAAAAAAAAAAAAAAGTTAATGCATTTAAAGTCAGACACACAAAATTATCGGATGATAGTTACAGTTTTGGGCTTAATATTGATTTTTTCCAAAAGTCAAGGTTGGAGCTAGTATCATCCCCATGGATGTGATTTGAAGATGAATTAATTCACTTTTGCTCTTACATACAATGTTGATAAATGCCCAGAGGCAGGAGAAAGGAAAATAAATTCTCTGTGCATGGTCAGGATGGGTTCTCATTAAATGAGGTGCATGCCTGAACAACTTTAAAATAACAGCATACCTTACATGTAATAGGCTGTAATAATTGCTGCAAGTTACATTTCTAATTTTCAAGCTCGTTCATATGTATGTTGAGTATTTTTTAATCGTGTTGGGATTTTTAGCAACAGAAGTGAGAACTTCCAGAGTGAGGGAATGTGTTGAAGAAGAAAACTGTGTGCCAGGGTTCCTTCGGTGATAACTCTGGGCTGTAACATCTCATTTTTGATTCTGCACAAAGGTTAGCTCCTGCCATTACTGAAGTCACTGTACTGGAATGGGACAAGATGTTAAAAGCTATCCTTAAATTTTAAATGTAGAAAAGTAGATCTGTTTTCATATTTGTCTAGTGGGACAACTTACAGTTCTGTATTTGTTACAAAGGGATATGTGAAGGTTCCAAGGTTTAACTTGCACTATTTGGAAAGGCATATTGTTTCTGGGCATGTGTGTATTGAGAAATAGTGTAATAGCTGATACCATTTGTTTGCTTATGTAGATACTTAAATAGCATGCTTGGGTTGGCCTAAATATGAAATGAAAATCTTTTCTAATCCTTCTAGCAGTAGGCGACAATTTGCCAATACATGAATGAGCAAACCACAGCATAAGGAGGAAAACATTCCCTGCAATTCTGCAAGTAGTAATTTAGATTAGTAAGGAAGGGGAAAATGAATCTTTTTTGAACTGAGAAATACAAATTCTTTCTCTCTCTTTCTCTAACTGTATAGTGAAATGGAATTTCAGCATTGATGGGATCAGGGTAGTGTCTGATGGAAATAATTTATAGTCATCTTAGGAGGGAGAAATTTCAAACAAGATTTAAAGGGAAATGAGACACATTCTGAAAGGTATAGTTTTACTAGGTTTTATAGAAACATTATTAATGGAAAAAATTATCTTTAATGCTACCTTATGACCACCGTGTTTGCTTTTGATTGTTTTATATAATCATCATACAGATGGACAACTGCTAACAGGAGTTCAGATTTAAATTGCTGATATAATCCCCAAGGGGAAAAAAAAGAAACCAGTGACCGTGGCCAGATAAATCCCCTAATGTGTAGTCAAGAAAGTTGTCAGCAGAGTTAATTCAGCCTTCTTGCTGGCCAAAGCTGCAGGTTACAATGCTGCAGAAGAGATGGAAGAACGTGCTAGAGGCTGTGATGCTGCTGTGGTCTCTCGTTAGTAGCTTGCCATCTTCTGGTGTAGTTCCATGAGGCAGCAAGCAGCATTGTTTCCATTGTGCAGTCGAAGATGCAGACACAAGGAGACACTGTCTCTGTGCTGAGATGATGCTGGGAACAAAGAACATCAGCTTACAACATACTAACTATTCTGCACTAGTTGCCTACACAGTTTTTGCATACAAGTAATTTTCAGTTTCCACTTTGTGCCAAGTAGATATGAGGTAGATTATTCCCCATTCAAAATGTCCATGAAAGAAAATAATGCCAAGAAGATAGTGGTAAAGAAAATTTTGCTAAAAGTTGCTTAACAGTAACTTTTTCTTTTAAACAAGCTTTATAGTTTTTTATTTTATTCTTAGAACATTAACTAAGCCCCTTTTACCGGACAGCCTTTCTGATCACATAATAGTGGCTTATAATTAAGTGCATTGATTAGCCTCATGCTACCTAATTAGGTACAACCTAGGAATGACTTCAGTTCCTATGCTTTCATATATAAGAATTAGACTATAAAAATATTGAAGAATAGTCTTCATCTTCTTATCTGATGAATGTTAATTCATTCACTGCTTAAATAAAAAAGCTTATAAATGCAAACATGGCAAATTGGAAAATTGACTGAGAAAATTATTTGTAAGCAAGAACATTTTGATACAGTGTTCAGCATCTAAGCGTGGTAAAGCTGCTTTTTAGAATTGCCTGCTATTTAATTTTGTAACTGCTTTTTAGAAAAGTTAATTCCATATCTATGTTTTTAATTTGTAGGTACATTGAAACCTTGAAGGAGCACAAACCGAAAATTGTCTGGGATGAACAAATTGCTGAACACTACTTCAAATACAAAAAGTGAGTTACAGTTATTTGCTTACTGTTCTGCAAATATTATTAGGCATGGCCCAGTACACAATGTATTACCAGTTAACTATAGCATGCAACTGAATTCAGCAAATGGAAATTCTGTTGTTTGTGATCTGTATGTCAACACTGAACTGCAGCATAAGAGTGCTTCAGGCAAGAGAATTAAATCAGGGAAGGATTAATGAAATAACCCAAGCTAACACAATCTTCGGAAGAGAAGTCTGATGAGTCATATCTTTAGAAGCTATCCATCAAAGTTATCTGCTGAGTGTCATTTACTCTGAGCATCTGAGATTAGTATTGTGAGTTAATTGGGTGATTACCAGTAACTCAGCCAAATATAGTTCTGAGAAAAGTCTGTGGAATGGGAGTCTGGTTTTAGAAGTCCTAGTGACTAGATTGGTTAAGCAATTGCACTAAGTAAAATGCACCGTGGAGTAGGGTAATGAGACTATCAGGTGAACATTAGAAATTGTTAAAAGTCTGGGAATGTTTTCCCAAGAGCATGAAGGGAAAGGTTAATAACTTTCTTTGTCCTCTCTTTTTCATCAGGAAATGCCAAGAGGTTTCCTGCTGCTATTAAAAATCCATTTAAAACAGAGTTAAACAAACAGCAAAATCTTATTAAGCCTCAGTAATAATTTGCTATATGTTATATACAAACATACAAAAATACAGTAATATTTTACAAACAAAATCTTACTGCTTTGAAGACTGCTGAGAAGAAGCACTGAAATTAAGAGTGAAATACATCTTGGGGTGCTTTAAGAAAAAAAACAGTAATGTAACTACATTGCTTTTTAATAAATACCTTTTTGCTTTGGATATTTTTGAACTTGAGGAAAAAAAAAAAAAAAAGAACAAAAACAAAAGCCCTGCCCTACCTAGGTATTGTAATTAATTTTCAAGTATTCTCTCAACCTGCAATTTTCGCCTGCGTTGTAAACTTCTCAGCTTACATGTATCTCTTATCAGAAAAAAAAAAAATTACTTGTAGGTCAGCAATGTTTCAATTTATTTTATGTGTTTGTATAGCAGGACTGGAATCTGTGTCCTTTCATTTTTAATTATTTGGTATCCTGTTGCACGGTTACTTTGTCTGTGTCAAACGGTTACAAGGTGTTTTGTGTTAACCAAAGAGAAATAAATCAAAAGCTTTGTTTTACTGATCTTAATGCAAAATCCAGTTGGAGACACAATAACCACTGGATGAAAACTTGCTCTCAAAGCAGTAAATCTGAGGGCTCTGTTTGAATGGCATGAGTTTGGGATTCATTTTGGAAACACATTTCCTAAACGTCTTCCAAACTGAACATGTTGGAAAGAGAAAGCTTGTCAGTAGTACTACATCATTTGCCTTTGAAAGCCAGTCTTTGGAGATTCTTGTTTGTGGCCTTTCAAGAACAATTTTTGATGCGTAAAACGTGCTGGGTAAGAAAATCACTCTGAATTTCAGTTGGTGTGCAGTGCTTGGCAGGCAACTGTGTGGCTCACTGTGTCTGCAGTAGTTCAGCCAAATGCAGGGGGTTATATAAGGGAACACTTTTTCAGGCACCACCTTGCTTTGCAAAGGAGCAGTTACGTTGGATGGGAATAGCAGGTAGGCCTGAAATATGCTTCACTAGTAAAGCATCTCACCTGGAAATCTTGCATGTCTGCAGTTGCTAAGAAATCAAATCGTGAATCTTTAAGCAAACCACAGCTAATGGTTTTCACGTAAGAAGCAGAATATATTACAAATAATCACAGATGTCTGTCATCGCTGGGTGTCTGTCCCTGTGCACTGTACAGGTAGGTATGCATTTGCTTGAGTTGAAAGATTCGACCAGCAATGTCCGCTTGGTCTGTCCAAGCACTCTGCCTTCCCTCCTAGCCTAACTGGTGAAGTGATGCTGTGAGACCACCTGTAACTCATCCTTCTCATTTCTAGTGGTTAAAATGCAGCCTTGGTATCTGTGCCCACTGTAGCTTGCCTTGCCTATGTATTTTATACTGGTATCATTTAGTTTGACATAAAAAATGGTTGGTTATTTGAGGAAATTTTTCACAGTTTGCATCTGACAGTCAAGTGTCTTCATCTTTTTTCTTTTTTTTCCAATAAGTATTTAGTAGGCAGAACTGCCTGTTACTATCTGTCAGTTTTACAATATTGTTGCACTCAGCTGCAGTAAGGCATCACAAGGTATTTACTTAGATCTTGTATCAAGCCATCTCTGGCTTGAGATGTCCTTTTCAGTTTACATCTTCTGGACATCTTGGAGCCTCTGTTTTTTGCTATTAGCCTTTCCACCTCTTTTAAGTGTTGTCCTCCTTAAACACCACTTGTGTGGAGTAAATACATATTTTGTTTGATGTACTGCCAAATATTCCTGTAACTGAGACCGGCTGGAGAGTGAAAAGATTGCATACTTGACTTACAGATACACAGTGCAGGTGTAGCTTCCCCTAATTGCTTTTCTTTAATTGCTTTTCTTTACCCACCACATGAATCATTTTTGATTCATGTACTGTGATATGTTTGTATCTATAGTAGAAAAGGAGCAGGAGTAGAAGGTTTTTATCTGAAGTAGAAAGGGAAGAGAACTGGAGAACATTTTGGCCCTACCCTGCACTCAGTAACTAGAGTAGTCAGAGGGCAAGTAAGGGCTGAACAGACGTTAATGTCAAAAGTATCTGAATTCAGTGTCCCTCAGCCTCCAGAGTGGGATGACCACTGGGTAAGAAATCTCAGACAAGGTGCTAAATTGCAAGTGGTCTCTTGATAGTGGCATAGTAATGCTTACTTTTAAAAGTGGTAACTTCTTCACAATGAAGTCAGCAGTTTTCTTCAGCACTGTCTTTGTTTCGTTCTTATTAGAAAGAATAAAACTTTTTAATTATAAACCCAGCTAAAAGTCCCATGAGAGTCTACTAAAGCTATTGTGATTACTGTTTTTTTTTTTTTTTTTTTTTTCCCTGTTTTGCAGAAATAAAGGAGGAAAACATGCCATCTTCTATCCAACACTGAAGGTAGGTGTGACTTTCTCAGGTCAGAGGGCGGTAAGAGGAAAAAAGTGTTTACTGGACTTGCATTATTGAGACAATTTGGAAAATGCTTAAGTGGGCTTAGACTTCTGTGAAAGAAATTCACCCTGATGTAGTTGTTATGATTCAAGGCTTCATTTTCCAGTACGAGATATTTTTTTTCTGTCTAATGCATAATGGGTTTTGGAGAATCTTTGAAGATTTGCCATGTCTGAGATAAGACACACCAGGGCAGACAGTGCTCTGAGAGGATCTGTTTGAGTGCACAGGTCATGTGCTAACAGGTGCTGGTTTCACCTTCCTCTGTAATGGGGTCCTGTTTCGCACTGTTGCCCTTCATCAGCCTATTATCTTCCATTCTTTTTCTCTGGAACATATTTAGTATTTTGAAAACTTTGCCCTTACTGAAGTCTTTTGGCTGGACATGCAATTTCTGTGCAGACAGTAGTCTGCAATATATGAGAATACATGATACAATGGTTACTTGCCTTAATTCCCAGGAAGCTATTTTTAGGTTTTCTCAAATTAAGCTAAAGGCAGCATCTTAAGCCTCTTCTGGCTTTTAATATTAGAAGAGAATTGCTTCTTTAGTGACAATATATCATATTTGGAGAGAGCAGAGATATTTTGTATGGTTAAACTAGTGTGAAATTATCTAAAGCTCCATTTTTCTGAATGGGAATATTGTCTTATGTTCTGTTAATACAACTATATTTCCCTTCATTAATCTAATACAGGTGGAAATACTACAATATATGAGATACTAATCACCGTGTCTAACTATGTGCTTCCTAGTATCTGTCTTGGAGTGACAGAAAGTTTCATTGCCAATCTACCAGAGAAAAGACAAATTGTGCTGCATGTTGTCATGCTGCATCCTCTCTGGTCTTATGGAAGGATTTAACCCTGCTAGAGTCAGTCCTAGCCTGGTTAAGGAACATTTATTCCTGTAGATTTCTTTCTTTACACCTTGTTATATTAATAACATATTCAACTGAAGTGTTTGGTGAATTTACAGAAGCAGGTTTTCTTTCAAATTTTAACAAGGCTGTAATGAAATACTTTGAGACTTGTATGCTGAGACAGATCAAATAGTCACATAACGGTGATCAGGACGATCAGTGGAACACTGCATGTTGGTTTATTTCTCCTCTCACAGGTGTGTTTATTCCCCTTTTTAATGTTATAGTCACTGGTAGGTTGATCGACTCAAAATTGACTTGTTCATAATAAGATAAAAGCAAGCATGAAGTCTGGCTCCAGCAGATGTATTAATGGTGGCTCAACACTTTGTTCTGTTTCCTATGGAAATGAGTTTTTAAAGCATCCCTGTGGTATGTGCAGTTCAAGCAATGCTGCACTTCAAAGTCAGAAAACCTGAAAATGAGACTCAAAAGGAATTATTTTTATTGTCTGAACTGAAAGAAGTTCAGAACGTGAATTGTAACATTAGTTCCCTTGTAAACCAATGGCTAAACTAATTCTGAATCAATAGCAGTAGCACAGATAGGATACATTTTAATATTAATCTTCCAGAATCATTCTAAAATAGAATTCTGATAATGAAAATTATGACTCTGTCTTGAGAGAAGGCAAGGGTATGCACAAGATCTTGATGGTTGTTCTAATTGTCTTCAGTGATAAAGTTTTATTTTACCCTTGGGAAATTTCTGGGAAGAGTTAGGATTTCTGTAAGTTGTGAAGTGATAGCCTAAATGAGAATAGTCCTTTGCATAGTTCATAAATCAGATTTATTTCCATGGCATTTTGTCTATTTAGCTGGTTATGGTGTATTAGGTCATTGAATTAGCTGGTGCAATTAACTGTCTCTTACTAAATGATTGCTTTCTAACCAGAGAATACTTGATATACAGACTTCAAGTTTTTCAGTATCTAGTTCACAGATGGTTATTTTTAAAGTCTGAAAATGGTATGAAGAGATGGCAGCATGGAATGTCTGATGTCACGGACTAAAAGCTAATTGCTTTATGTGTCTTTGTCTTAGTCCATCCAGTTGCGCTTAGAGCTTGCAAAAGAATTGGGCACTGGAATATCCATCTGGGAACTGGGACAAGGCCTGGATTATTTTTATGACCTTCTTTAAAGTAAGAGATGATCTGGGAGAGACTTTATTTGCTTCGCTGAGACTCCAACCTTCAATTAATTTGGGTATACCAGAGAGGTGATTTTTAAAGTATGTTTTGTAATTTATATAATACCTGTATTAAAAATTATTGCATTTTTTTTCCAATAAAGAAGCTTTTCTGATTTGCCATGTAGATGTGATCGTTGGTTTCTGATAACATTCAGAAAAAAGAAAAGAAAAGCCACAGAAATTTATTATAATGCTTCTGAATTCACAGTCATTGAAAACAGACCTACACAACTGGGATGGCACTGGAATTGAAATTGTTTTCTACAAGAAATAAAATGGACAAGTTCTCACCATCTGATCAAAGTTTAAGATGGAGACCTCTCAAACTACTGTTGCTAATAATAAAAGTATGTAAACAGATATTTACAGCAAATCTAATATCTGTTGGACTCTCTGCAGCTTGCTGTCTTCTGATAAGGTAAATCAACATAAGAGGGAGGGGGGTGGCACAGGTAGGGGAGCAATTAGATATCTTTCCCTCAGGCTTATTGAGGATTAAATACTGACAAGCCGTGTTGTTGGCTCTGCTTGTTTCCTTCATTTTGCTAAATTCATCAGGTAGTTCAAAATTGGAGTAATTTTGATTCATGTTTTGTTTCTAAACCGTTTTTTTTTTTTTCTTTTTTTTTTTTCTTCATACAAGAGAGGATGCTTTGTGATTTTTCTCTTCTACTTAACTTGCTTAGTTTCTTAGTTTACAGTATTTAGCACCAGTGCATGATGCATTAGTGGTTAGTTTGTGGGAACTGTAGTGTTTAGCACCAAAAGCTGCAATGGAACTGAGAAGTATGCATGTAATGATGGATTACACGGATAGCCCCAAGAGAGCCCCAGAGCAGCTCTGACAATTCCTTGACTTAAGTAGGTGTTGCCAATGTGATCACCATCTTTCTGAATAAAGCTGTCATTCTTTAACTATACACATTGGTACTTTTACCTCCATAAAACAGATTTATTTATTTTTATTAACCAAAAAGCTGTAACAATCCATTAGTTTAAAAACAAAGCCAGAATTTCCCTCCTGAAATTGTCCTGTTTTTTTTGGATTATGTGTTTTGTATTTGTAGAAATACACAGGCTTCAAGGTAGTTTCTTGTAAGGAACCAAGGGGAGGTGCTGGGAATTTGATGAGGGTGTTGTTGGTCGCCAGCAGAGATCCAGGCAATAGCTCTGTACTCCCACTGGTGTTCTTCTTGCCACTTACAGTTGTCACAAAGATAACTGCACTCCTCTCTTTGCATCCACCCTTCCCAGTAATTAATCTCAGCGGGGGATTTATCTGCCCCTGCTGGTTTCAGCAGAATAAATTCCACTGTAATCCACCATTGATTAAAGAACTATTGATCTTCACCTCTCTGATTTAGTTCTGGCATCTCCGAGTACTCACATTGCAGTATCCAGCGGGGTTTACTAATCAGGCTTCTTTCTTCCATACCATTAGTACTAAGATAATTTGCTATGTGAATCCTCATGTTCAATTAACTTGAACTTTCTAGTTCGTTCAAAAGCAATTTGAAGTCACTCTGGCAATAGTATCTAGAATAGCACAAGAATTAAATTCTGTTATGCTGTTTTTCTACTTTCAGTGACACTACAGAACCACAGTATCTCATAAAAACAACAAAAAAGAAGGTCAGTTAAAAATGGAGGGGATTGTGATCTGAAATGGCATCCGTTACCAGTACTGTCTGGGAGGTAGTGCTTTCAAACATGGAGGGTTTGGGGAAGAAGAAAATACTTCATTTTAGTTGCTTGGTTCCTCTCTAGAAAGGATATTTGTAATTTGTCATGTTTTTCTTCATCAGTTTTTTATTCCATGGTGATTTGCTGTGAAGTTCAACTGCTCTGTTTGTCTTT
The DNA here is from genome assembly GCF_965140915.1 of Aythya marila. Taxonomy (NCBI): domain Eukaryota; kingdom Metazoa; phylum Chordata; class Aves; order Anseriformes; family Anatidae; genus Aythya; species Aythya marila. The sequence continues at coordinate 46,242,985 of NC_139046.1, read as the reverse complement.
GAGTGCAGCTGTTAGGAAGAAGTGTCTTTTCCATCCTTAGAGTAGAATGAATACCTCTATGTGTCAAAAAGATCAAACTAACCCTTGCTGTATCATGAAAAATAAATACCAGATGAGAAGTACATTGCAAGTTTGAGCAATCCGTGGTATATAGGTGCTCAAGGCCAAAGATGTTACCTTTTGTCTCTAAAGGGCAAAATAGATCTGGTGCTTTAAAAATAGTAGTTCAAAAGAAGGAAGGCATAATTGTTCAGGGTGAAGTTTTCAAAAAATATAGTGAGTAGCAGAAAGTGTTTGAGCTCCAGAATGAATGAAAACTGGCTTCTAATGGATTTGTCTTATGTTTGCTTAATTTTTCAATGCGTGGCAGTGTCAGATTGTCTTTTGTCAGATATCACAGAATGCAAGAAGCCGGGTGCCATCAGTGATCCATGATGAAGGCAGGCTTCTCTTGAGAGTTGCACCTGACTACACGTTTGAAAAGATGACACAAGAGAGATGCTGGGTATGTGAGTGGGTTCATCAGTTTTTATGACTTTCCCTCTGACAAGGGGACAAGCTGAGCGAAGGACAGATGATGGGTGGGAGTGCTGTTGTGGCACTGCTGTAAGAACCAAGGTACTGGCCAGGCAAGTGGCTTTTATTCCCTTGTTTCAAACAGAACAGAAAGCACTGCTTTATGGTGCATTGAGGCTTTTTTCTGTAATGCTAAAAAAAAAAAAAAAAGAAAAAAAAAAAAAAAGAAGACATTTCACTCTTCCTTAGAAGCAAGTACTCCTTGAATGAAGTACTTTTAGGGCCAAAGATGTTGGGCTTAAAGAATCAAGGGTATGACTGGGGAGAAATATCTAGTGTTCCTATTAAAGCAGTGTACATAAAGCATAAATACACCTGGTATAGCAGGTAGTAAAATGGAAGTGTGTTTATTTCAACAGAATATTCCATCACTAAGGTACAAGTAAGAAAAAAAAGCTGTGCTCTATCACCTCATTCTGTTGTAGGAACACATTTCCATATATTAGAGTAAGATCTCAGAGCTTTCTTACATCCAATCCTTGTGTTTCCCCGTGTTTTACTTTTTTAGGCTAGACTTGTACAGAATTAAGGTAAATTCATTTTTCTGCACGATTTTGATTGCATGCATTGAGAAAAAGAAATAGCTGATTGTGTTGCAGCTGGCCTTCACTGTGCATATTTTTATTGTTAATTATCATCATTTTAATAGGATTTTTTTCCCCATATCTGTGTACAACTAAGTATCTTACTAACACAGCAAAGAGTGTATCTGCTTGCAGGATCGCATTGACCATGCTTCTGGAATAACAACATCGTACGTTATCTCAGGAAATGTCTCTTGTGGTAAGTGTGTCTGTCTTGAGAACGAGAGCCACTATGGAATCTCTGTGAGCAAAAATTGTTTTAACAGAGAATTGTGGAAAATAAATTGTATAGATTGTGTCACGGTGAGATGCTACTTCTTCGAGTAAAATTGCACCAGTATTTGATTTATAATTTCTTTTCGTTGCCGTTCGTAGGTCTCAAACTTCAGAATTACTTGTAGCTTCTAAGTGGGAGTGAGAGAAAGAGGCAAGATAGAGTGAAGTATGACAACAGGAGAACAGCTTCTTGAACCACTCCTTAGTTATAAAGAATTTTTGATGGAGTTGTAACAATTTAACATTGCTTATGGGCTTGAGAAAAAAAAATACAATAGTAGTGATTATTTTGGGGACTGTGAGGTTGTTCTGTGCATACTTCTCTGTGGAGACTATAAAGTTAATGAAAATCCATAGGAACTGTAATTACAGTCTCTCCTGAATTTGGGGTATGTCTTTTATAGTTCGTTGTTTTGATTAATATCCAGTGCACCTATTTAACTTCAGTTAAATGAATGGCAGCACAAAACACATGGGTTCTACTTCTGCAGCTTGAGGAGGTGCAGAATGTAGCTATTTTACTTTTTCCTGAAATCTCATTCACCAGTGATATCTTTTTTATGTAGTAAGTGCAAATTAAGTAAGCCTGAATTGGTGTTTTGTAGTCTACCAGGGAATCATTTTGATACTCTGTGTTGGGGGAATATAGATCTTCTCTTTAGGAAAAAAAATAAAATCTTTAATATGGAAAATAACTAGAATAGAATTTGATTAGCACTCTTCATTCAAAACATTGCTAAAATAAATAAGATCACTTATAAGTGTTAGCACTTGAGATTAAAAGCTGAAAATGTGCCTGTAATGTATTACATTGGAATGAGAATATTATTACAAACTGTAATTTTTCAAAACAAAAAACAAAACACACGTATGAATGGAATCTAAGGCTCAGAATTACAAACAATCAGTCATTTTACATTCTTCACATAAACTGCTGAAAGGAGAGCAAAGGGCTATGAGTGAATTGCCTTCATGGGGCGCATAGGTGATGATATTTTGATCACATTTTGATCCACCCATTGTTTGGAGTGTGGAGTTTAAATAAGGTAAAATTCAGCAATTTTCCAGAGTGGAAAGGCAAAACATAAAATAAGCTAAAAGCTGCCCCCCTTTCTATGAACTCTGTGACTACCCAGGTGGGAACAGAACTTAACCAGATGTACATGTGTGTTTTGAAGATGGCTAATGAAGCTCATGTGAAGGTGATCAGTGTAGATAAGCAGCACATTGACTTTCTAGAGACTTCCTAACCTTCCTAATTTCATTTACCTGAACCTACTAAGCACAACGGTGGTTAAAAAAATGCACTCTCCAGTACTAGACTGTATGCTTTGTGATTTTGAGGTAAGTGACTTGATATAAACTTCGTAGGATGGTTGCATTTTCCTGCACATGCAGGCACAGTACGTTGGAGCAGGGCTGTCTAATGTTCCAGCTCTCTCAGCTCTTCTGTGGTGACCCTGCTTATATGCATAATTAATTGCAGCTGGGGTTGCTTGAGTGCTACACCTCACCTTTCTCAAAGGTCAGTGTGCAGGGTGTTGAAGTCAGAAGGTAGTGGTGTCCTTCACCAGTTTCCTTCCATATGTGAACCTGCTACTTGGTTACTGCTGCTGCTCATCCTGCTCAGAAAGGTAAGGCTGAGTGTGTTGTTTTCTTTTGTTTAATCCCCCCCAAAAACAATCCAACATCTAAGGGCATCACTAATTTTTGCTAAATGTTAGTTTTCTCTTCTGTTCCCTAGAATCTGTATTTAGAAACGGTCTGGGTAGGCCCTTTGATATGTTTCAGGCAGTTTTCCCCCCATGTGCCAGAGCCTTTGGTGTGTGCTGTAATTGCTTGCAGCTATTGAGAATGGGAGCGTGACTGTGAACAGCCACTGGGCAGTCTCTGCTTAACTTGCTATGTCTATTTTCACCCAGTCTTTAATATTTCTCCTCTGAGTTTTAGATGAACCCTTGTGGGAGAGAAAAGTTAAGTTTCTACTGGTTATTCGCCTGTTCTTGCCATGCTTGTAACCTTTTGTTTCCCTTTGCTAGTTTGGAACCTAAGGAAAAAAAAAGGGGGCTGTGAGTGGATACATTTGTGTACCATGAGCAGATGAAGGCCCAGCAGTAACAACATCTGCACTCTTGTGCTGTGAAAGTTTGGTAAAAGGTGCCTGAGAGTGTTGTATGTCTGCAGTGAGAGGGGAGGAGAGGGAACTTAAGCCTTTTTATTTGCCACAGTGGCTCCCTAGCCTCTGCAGTTACTACAGTGAGACAGAGTGGAGGGTGGCAAAGCTCCACTTTGCTCAGAGCAGCTGGGCTGATTTCCCTCTCACATGTACTTGCTGTTTCAGTTCCTGTGAAAAACAAGCAGCTTGTGTAAAACAAGCAGTTGTGTTGGTTTTACTCTGCTATTTCATGTCATGGTGTGAAAAAACTGCTAACAATCATTTTATTTTTGTTAAAACAACTGATAACTTCAGCTACTTGCCCAAGTCGCTTTGTTTTGCACTTCTGGTGTGAACCAGGTGGAGGCGTTTGGAGTAATTGCAGGCAAGTTCTGCAAATCCAAGGAGAGAAATAGTTTTTGTCTCAAGTCCCTGTGGCAAGCACCCCTCTACACAAACATACTGGCTCTTGTGCTGCAACAGTAGATGCAGTTAACCAGTGAAGTTGTTTTTTTGGGGAGTCCATTTAGCTTGCTGTTATCATCATTTTGAATTAACATTAGAAAGTGTTTTATTCAATGATGCTTTTAAAATTACAGCCACTAAATGGTTGTCTGCTGTATCAGGTCTTTGCATGCTGCTTATGTTTTTTAACCCAGAACTTTCTATTAAAATTAAATTGCTTTTGCTGTTAGCTTGGAATTGTTTAGATGGACTTTCCGTGTCGAACAGTGTGCCAGGATTTTAAATTCCATCTAATTCCTTCTCACTTCATTCATATCAACCTTGAAATTGCTGTTGATGTGAGGATGCATTTGCACAGAGGAAAATGGCTGAGCTCATGTCTTGAAAGACCACTTTAGGAGTATATTGACTATTTTAAAGCATGGAGGGCTAAACTATACCTTTAGTATTTGTTTTAAAACTTGGGATTACTGAGCCTGATAAAAAGGGAAATCCATAGTAAGGTTTTAAAAAGTTCTTGTTTTTCCTATGCGAGATTTATCTGTTCTTTTGAGGTAAGATATAAAATTATATAAAGAGATAAGATATAAAATTATGTAAATAAAGTGACAGGGAGAATATCTTCCCCAGGAGAGTGAGTACTTGCCTGTTTGCTCGGATACAGCGCTTAAACATTTGGCTTGAGCAAGGTCAGAGTTTCATATCAGACTTCATCTCCTCTTGGCAGTAGCTACTGAGCTTTTCTCTGCCTGCATCTCTTAAGGTGGTTGATGGGTCAGGAAAGGGAAACAGTGCTGACAAAGGTTTGAGGAAAATGGGAGAGAGGGACTGGAGGGAAGCAGCTGCTCTCAGAAGAGATGTTTTCTCCTTTTCTAACTATTATAGGAGCATCAAAGAGCTACGCTTGGCAAAAAATAAAATAAAATAAAAAAGCCAAGCGTCTGCATTCCCAAGATCTTCCCTGTGCCTTGTCTTTCTTGAAGCCAAGGAATATGTAGTATTTTGGCAGAGTCAATGCTGTACCCTTGGCCAATATATTTGTAAAAAACTAAGTGTACTGTTCTGATGGTTGCACGCAGTGTTTTTTGGCTGAGAATTAAGTTACTGAATGAATTTGTGGATCACAACATGACTATTGTAAATACTTACTGCCTTCCCAGGTGTGCATATTGGTGTATAATTTGAATTTCAAGCATACGCAGAATTAAACTCATTTATCAAGTATATGAGAAGCCGCCTCACTCTCTCCTCCTTTCTCTCTCTCTCTCTCTCTCTCTCTGGCAAGTTATTCAGGAACCCTCAGTTGTTAGGGATAATAACTGTATTGAAAAAACAGGTAGGCTTCCCTGAATAGAAGAGAGGCAGGAGATGCACTACAGACTGGAAGAGGATGGCATTCCAGAGAGCATGCAGCTTTAAACAGACCTAGCAGCCAAAGGATGAAGGGGAAACAAAAGGAAAAATTAACTTCTTCTATGTGAGGTGGTCACAGAGTCAGACAGGGTCTAAGGTTTCTGTCTGTCCTATCACTGGTAGCTAGACCCCACCTCCATATCATCAATGGCGTTGCCATTGAGTGATACCGTGAGGAGCGGTGAATTCCTCCCCTCTCCACCACAGGTTAAGGGAGAATAGCTTTGAAAAT